>NW_027094103.1:12513995-13113995 GCF_029207755.1 Chamaea fasciata | reverse complement strand
GAGGCCCTGCAGAGATGTCTGCGTTTAATGTACTCACAGCGTTAACAGGGATCATCCTGCACTCCCTTGCCAGCACAGACAGCTCCCGGGGAGTCCTGTGATGCATCTGCGGCTTAGTCATGCACCATTCCTGTCGGGATCGTACATCCCGTGGTAGCACCTGGCCTCACACCACCTGATTCTCCGGCCTGACATGTCGTTCTGGTGCTCAGGGACGCCCTGAGGAGCTCTGCCAGCTCCTGCTGGGGGGCTGGAGGGCGGCTGGTCGTGCCCCTCAGCCCCGTCCGGGCTCGGGGGGTACAGACAGGGTGTTTCCAGCTCTAGAGCAGCAGTTTGTTCTTGGATCAGGAGGGGATGTCACTGGAACGGATGCTTTGGGCAGGCTGAGCTGGCACAGAGACTGGACGGAGCTGGAGGATAAAGTAGAGATTTATTAAAAGGCCTTTAAGGGAACACCTTGGGCAGGACAAGAGCCTGGCCAGGGCTGCACCCAGGGTGGACCCAGAATGGTCCCAAAATGGACCCAAAATGGTGGCAAAATGGCTGAGATGGTCACAAAATCTTACATTTTTATAAGTTTTGGTCCATTTGCACCTTGGGGTTTAATTGTCCAGTTCCAGCTCCAGGCTGTGAGGTCCCATCCTTCGTGTCCCTCCCTCCAGCCCACCCTTGTTTGTGCTTTTGGGGCTGAGAGTTGTCCTCGGTGTGCAGCAGGAGAAGGATTTGTTTTGTGTCCCCGCTGTGTGCAGAGCTGAGTGACACTGACTGTGAGCTCAGAGCTGCACCCCTGGGAGTCAGAATATCCTGTGTGAGGAGGACCCCCCGGCCTTGTCCTCAGCAGAAATGGGCTCTGCGCAGTGAGAGGTGTCGCCCGTTTACAGGCCGGGGCTGGGAGTATTCTGCTGGCTTGTATCAGTGCGTTTGACCTGGCAGTGAGTAAGAACTGACCTGGCCTCTTGGTTTCACGCCACGAGGAGCTGTGCTCGGGCCCATTTGTGCTCACATTCTGCTTGTCTTCGGTTTGCAGCGGGGTGGCGGGAGGAAAGGCTCGCCCCATCCCTGCTGAAGGAGGGGGATTTTGGCAGAGGGAAGCTGCCGCCCTGCCCTGCTCTGCTCTCTCTCCGCTGCTAAGGTCGGGCTCTGGGCAGCAAGGAACACTGAAGAGAAACAGAAATAGAAGCCCCTTCTGGTTATTTGTGAAATGCCTCGGGGAGATGCAGTGACGAGGCAAACTCGGAGGCCACGGTGACGCCTGGTAGGTGCCTGGGAGCTCTCAAAACCGCCCCCTCTGCGCACAATTTATCTGCCACCTTCTCGCCGCTGGTGACAGCATGACAACCAGCGGTAGCAGGGTGTCAACAGCCTCTCTTTTCTTTTCCTCCTTTGATGTTGAAAGCAGCTCTCTTTCTCAGAAGGACCATGAAAGGTTCCCACAGATCTCTGCCCGGAGCACTTACAGTAATGAAAAACTAACTTCAATGTCACGGCTCTAAAGCGTCTTTATTTAGAGCTGTTTAGGGCTCGGAGTGCCTGGTTATTTGCACTCCGGGTTGGAAAGGGGAGTGCGTGATACTTGTGAGCTGAATGCAGGGCACCGGGGGAGTGCGGTGGGAGGGAGCCTGGCCTGGGCAGGTGTGTGAGCCCTGCACATCCTTTATCCACCTGGGCAGGTGTGTGAGCCCTGCACATCCTTTATCCGCCTGGACAGGTGTGTGAGCCCTGCACATCCTTTATCCGCCTGGGCAGGTGTGTGAGCCCTAAAAACCCTTTATCCGCCTGGGCAGGTGTGTGAGCCCTAAAAACCCTTTATCCGCCTGGGCAGGTGTGTGAGCCCTGCACATCCTTTATCCGCCTGGGCAGGTGTGTGAGCCCTGCACATCCTTTATCCGCCTGGGCAGGTGTGTGAGCCCTAAAAACCCTTTATCCGCCTGGACAGGTGTGTGAGCCCTAAAAACCCTTTATCCGCCTGGGCAGGTGTGTGAGCCCTAAAAACCCTTTATCCACCTGGGCAGGTGTGTGAGCCCTGCACATCCTTTATCCACCTGGGCAGGTGTGTGAGCCCTAAAAACCCTTTATCCGCCTGGACAGGTGTGTGAGCCCTAAAAACCCTTTATCCGCCTGGGCAGGTGTGTGAGCCCTGCACATCCTTTATCCGCCTGGGCAGGTGTGTGAGCCCTGCACATCCTTTATCCGCCTGGGCAGGTGTGTGAGCCCTAAAAACCCTTTATCCACCTGGGCAGGTGTGTGAGCCCTGCACATCCTTTATCCGCCTGGGCAGGTGTGTGAGCCCTAAAAACCCTTTATCCACCTGGGCAGGTGTGTGAGCCCTGCACATCCTTTATCCGCCTGGGCAGGTGTGTGAGCCCTGCACACCCCTGGTTCTGATGTCCTGCCTGTCCCAGTGCTGTCTGTGTGACCTGTACCAGTCCCAGGACTGTGTGTGTGACCTGTGCCTGTCCCAGGGCTGTGTGTGACCTGTACCTGTCCCAGTGCTGTCTGTGTGACCTGTACCTGTCCCAGTGCTGTCTGTGTGACCTGTACCTGTCCCAGGGCTGTGTGTGACCTGTGCCTGTCCCAGGGCTGTCTGTGTGACCTGTACCTGTCCCAGGGCTGTCTGTGTGACCTGTACCTGTCCCAGGACTGTTTGTGTGACCTGTGCCTGTCCCAGGGCTGTCTGTGTGACCTGTACCTGTCCCAGGGCTGTGTGTGACCTGTGCCTGTCCCAGGGCTGTGTGTGACCTGTACCTGTCCCAGGGCTGTGTGTGACCTGTGCCTGTCCCAGGGCTGTGTGTGACCTGTACCTGTCCCAGTGCTGTCTGTGTGACCTGTACCTGTCCCAGGGCTGTGTGTGACCTGTGCCTGTCCCAGGGCTGTGTGTGACCTGTACCTGTCCCAGTGCTGTCTGTGTGACCTGTGCCTGTCCCAGGGCTGTGTGTGACCTGTACCTGTCCCAGGGCTGTGTGTGACCTGTACCTGTCCCAGTGCTGTCTGTGTGACCTGTGCCTGTCCCAGTGCTGTCTGTGTGACCTGTACCTGTCCCAGGGCTGTGTGTGACCTGTGCCTGTCCCAGGGCTGTCTGTGTGACCTGTGCCTGTCCCAGGGCTGTGTGTGACCTGTACCTGTCCCAGTGCTGTCTGTGTGACCTGTGCCTGTCCCAGGGCTGTGTGTGACCTGTACCTGTCCCAGGGCTGTGTCTGTGTGACCTGTGCCTGTCCCAGTGCTGTGTGTGACCTGTACCTGTCCCAGTGCTGTCTGTGTGACCTGTGCCTGTCCCAGTGCTGTCTGTGTGACCTGTACCTGTCCCAGGGCTGTCTGTGTGACCTGTGCCTGTCCCAGGGCTGTCTGTGTGACCTGTACCTGTCCCAGGGCTGTGTCTGTGTGACCTGTGCCTGTCCCAGTGCTGTGTGTGACCTGTGCCTGTCCCAGGGCTGTGTGTGTGACCTGTACCTGTCCCAGTGCTGTCTGTGTGACCTGTGCCTGTCCCAGTGCTGTCTGTGTGACCTGTACCTGTCCCAGGGCTGTCTGTGTGACCTGTGCCTGTCCCAGGGCTGTCTGTGTGACCTGTACCTGTCCCAGGGCTGTGTCTGTGTGACCTGTGCCTGTCCCAGTGCTGTGTGTGACCTGTGCCTGTCCCAGGGCTGTCTGTGTGACCTGTACCTGTCCCAGTGCTGTCTGTGTGACCTGTGCCTGTCCCAGGGCTGTGTGTGACCTGTACCTGTCCCAGGGCTGTGTGTGACCTGTGCCTGTCCCAGTGCTGTCTGTGTGACCTGTGCCTGTCCCAGGGCTGTGTGTGACCTGTGCCTGTCCCAGGGCTGTCTGTGTGACCTGTGCCTGTCCCAGGGCTGTGTGTGACCTGTGCCTGTCCCAGTGCTGTCTGTGTGACCTGTGCCTGTCCCAGGGCTGTGTGTGACCTGTGCCTGTCCCAGGGCTGTCTGTGTGACCTGTGCCTGTCCCAGGGCTGTCTGTGTGACCTGTGCCTGTCCCAGTGCTGTCTGTGTGACCTGTACCTGTCCCAGGGCTGTCTGTGTGACCTGTGCCTGTCCCAGGGCTGTGTGTGACCTGTACCTGTCCCAGGGCTGTGTGTGACCTGTGCCTGTCCCAGTGCTGTCTGTGTGACCTGTGCCTGTCCCAGGGCTGTCTGTGTGACCTGTGCCTGTCCCAGGGCTGTCTGTGTGACCTGTACCTGTCCCAGGGCTGTGTGTGACCTGTGCCTGTCCCAGGGCTGTGTGTGACCTGTACCTGTCCCAGTGCTGTCTGTGTGACCTGTACCTGTCCCAGGGCTGTCTGTGTGACCTGTGCCTGTCCCAGTGCTGTCTGTGTGACCTGTACCTGTCCCAGGGCTGTGTGTGACCTGTGCCTGTCCCAGGGCTGTGTGTGACCTGTGCCTGTCCCAGGGCTGTCTGTGTGACCTGTACCTGTCCCAGGACTGTCTGTGTGACCTGTGCCTGTCCCAGGGCTGTCTGTGTGACCTGTGCCTGTCCCAGGGCTGTGTGTGACCTGTACCTGTCCCAGTGCTGTCTGTGTGACCTGTGCCTGTCCCAGGGCTGTCTGTGTGACCTGTGCCTGTCCCAGGGCTGTGTGTGACCTGTGCCTGTCCCAGGGCTGTCTGTGTGACCTGTACCTGTCCCAGGGCTGTGTCTGTGTGACCTGTGCCTGTCCCAGTGCTGTGTGTGACCTGTGCCTGTCCCAGGGCTGTGTGTGTGACCTGTACCTGTCCCAGTGCTGTCTGTGTGACCTGTGCCTGTCCCAGTGCTGTCTGTGTGACCTGTACCTGTCCCAGGGCTGTCTGTGTGACCTGTGCCTGTCCCAGGGCTGTCTGTGTGACCTGTACCTGTCCCAGGGCTGTCTGTGTGACCTGTACCTGTCCCAGTGCTGTCTGTGTGACCTGTGCCTGTCCCAGGGCTGTGTGTGACCTGTACCTGTCCCAGGGCTGTGTGTGACCTGTGCCTGTCCCAGTGCTGTCTGTGTGACCTGTGCCTGTCCCAGGGCTGTGTGTGACCTGTGCCTGTCCCAGGGCTGTCTGTGTGACCTGTGCCTGTCCCAGGGCTGTGTGTGACCTGTGCCTGTCCCAGGGCTGTCTGTGTGACCTGTACCTGTCCCAGTGCTGTCTGTGTGACCTGTGCCTGTCCCAGGGCTGTGTGTGACCTGTACCTGTCCCAGGGCTGTGTGTGACCTGTGCCTGTCCCAGTGCTGTCTGTGTGACCTGTGCCTGTCCCAGGGCTGTGTGTGACCTGTGCCTGTCCCAGGGCTGTGTGTGACCTGTACCTGTCCCAGTGCTGTCTGTGTGACCTGTACCTGTCCCAGGGCTGTCTGTGTGACCTGTGCCTGTCCCAGGGCTGTGTGTGACCTGTGCCTGTCCCAGGGCTGTCTGTGTGACCTGTGCCTGTCCCAGGGCTGTCTGTGTGACCTGTGCCTGTCCCAGGGCTGTGTGTGACCTGTGCCTGTCCCAGTGCTGTCTGTGTGACCTGTGCCTGTCCCAGGGCTGTCTGTGTGACCTGTGCCTGTCCCAGGGCTGTCTGTGTGACCTGTACCTGTCCCAGGGCTGTGTGTGACCTGTGCCTGTCCCAGGGCTGTGTGTGACCTGTACCTGTCCCAGGGCTGTGTGTGTGACCTGTGCCTGTCCCAGGGCTGTGTGTGACCTGTGCCTGTCCCAGTGCTGTCTGTGTGACCTGTACCTGTCCCAGGGCTGTCTGTGTGACCTGTACCTGTCCCAGGGCTGTCTGTGTGACCTGTGCCTGTCCCAGTGCTGTCTGTGTGACCTGTACCAGTCCCAGGACTGTGTGTGTGACCTGTGCCTGTCCCAGGGCTGTCTGTGTGACCTGTACCTGTCCCAGGACTGTCTGTGTGACCTGTGCCTGTCCCAGGGCTGTCTGTGTGACCTGTGCCTGTCCCAGGGCTGTGTGTGACCTGTACCTGTCCCAGTGCTGTCTGTGTGACCTGTACCTGTCCCAGGGCTGTCTGTGTGACCTGTGCCTGTCCCAGGGCTGTCTGTGTGACCTGTGCCTGTCCCAGGGCTGTGTGTGACCTGTACCTGTCCCAGGGCTGTGTGTGACCTGTGCCTGTCCCAGTGCTGTCTGTGTGACCTGTGCCTGTCCCAGGGCTGTCTGTGTGACCTGTGCCTGTCCCAGGGCTGTCTGTGTGACCTGTACCTGTCCCAGGGCTGTGTGTGACCTGTGCCTGTCCCAGGGCTGTGTGTGACCTGTACCTGTCCCAGTGCTGTCTGTGTGACCTGTACCTGTCCCAGGGCTGTCTGTGTGACCTGTGCCTGTCCCAGTGCTGTCTGTGTGACCTGTACCAGTCCCAGGACTGTGTGTGTGACCTGTGCCTGTCCCAGTGCTGTCTGTGTGACCTGTGCCTGTCCCAGGGCTGTCTGTGTGACCTGTACCTGTCCCAGGGCTGTCTGTGTGACCTGTGCCTGTCCCAGGGCTGTGTGTGACCTGTACCTGTCCCAGTGCTGTCTGTGTGACCTGTGCCTGTCCCAGGGCTGTCTGTGTGACCTGTGCCTGTCCCAGGGCTGTGTGTGACCTGTGCCTGTCCCAGGGCTGTCTGTGTGACCTGTGCCTGTCCCAGGGCTGTGTGTGTGACCTGTACCTGTCCCGAGGCACACACCCGGTGACACGGTGACCTTGTGGCACTCAGCACAGCCCGGTTTGGGTTTTTCCGCTGTCCACCTTACCCAACCCTTCAGTGAGGATTTCACAGGCATTAGCAGCCCGCAGTAATGACAGGGGCTGAAAGCTGAGCGCTAACTGCCTGTAAACTGCAGACACCGGGAGATGCTGAGCCAGACACCTCGATAAATGAGACAGGACATCGCCTGCATTTTAATTGCAGTTACAGCCCGTTCCATCACTACAGTGAACACGGTGTTCAGTGGGTCGTGGGTTGGGATTGGGAATCGCTACCTTTGTGCAGTTGGGTAACGCATTTCCTTGATTTCAGTTGTGGTATATTGATTCTGGGAGTTCCTTCTGTGGTTTTTTTTTTGGTTTTTTTTGGGTTTTTTTTTGGTTTGCTTCTCCCTTCCCCTGGTTTGTACCCTGTCAGCATTGACGAGTTTTCGGGGATTGTGGGCTCCCAAGGGCTTGGTTTGCCGTGATTGATTTGGTGTGAGGGGCGAGCTGCTCAGGAGCCTCGGTGAGTGATGTATGAGTAGTGATCCTGAGGTAAAGAACAGGCAGGCAGGTGACGAGCAGGCAGGTAAAGAGCAGGCAGGAAAGGTAAAGAACAGGCAGGAGGGTAAAGAGCAGGCCGGAGGGTGAAGAACAGGCAGGAGGGTAAAGAGCAGGCAGGAAGGTGTTTAACTGTATGGGCTCCTTGTTTGAAAATAAGGAGCCCCGAAGGAGCCACGGTTCAGGTGTTTATGACCTTCCTCTCCCCTGCCCGCACACCAGGCTCTGCCTTTGCACATGCTCCAGCTCAGCTCAGTCACCCCAGTCCCCAGCGGCAGCTGCAGCAGCTGTCAGAGAGCTCGGGGCGGTTCCCTCATCACAGCCACATTACCTGGCCAGGACTGAGCCCCCGGGCTCCCTGCAGAGCTGCGGTGAGGCTTCTGTCCCTGCCCTGCACTCTTCCTCCGCTGAGGTGGAGCAGGAGGGCAGGACCAGGTGCCGGTCCCCGGGAATGGCCAAAGACACGCGTGCGGAGTGTCTCACCCAGACTGCGTGGCCTTTCTGTACCTCCCTCTCTGAGACATCAGGCATTTAATTTCGTTTCCACTCATCTTTGACCACTGATCTCCTGTCCTGAGGGATGTCTGCTCCAGCAGCAGCGACTGCACCTGCTTAAAATTCATTTGGTGGAATTAGCATAGGAGGAGAAGTTGCACAGGAATTGGCAGCCTCCGTGAATTCATTCCTCCAGGTGTGCTCAGGAAATTGCAGCCACTGCTGTTGAGTTAGAGCTGGGAGAAAGGAGATAGAATCCTTTTTGTTCAGGACAGTTGAAGGAATCCTTTGGCTTTTTATTCTGCCAACATCTGTGTGGATCTTGTCCTTCAAAGATTTCCTGAGCAATTTGATGCGGGGGCAGAGCTGACAGGGCTGTTTCTCTGCTGTGTGCAGCTCTGCCTGGCAGCAGCTGCTCACACAAAAACCTCACGAACCTTTCTGGGGTTTCTGCCCAGAGCTGAGCACTTGCCATGGCACCGAATGCGGTTTGTGTATGGGATTTAAGGCAAATACAATTCAAGTGTCGTTTGCTGACACCTCACAGGTGAGGCTGGAGCACAGTGGACTGGTTGTAGACACGTTCAGGAAGCAGAAGTTAACACCACCAGGGACTCCTCGTTCAGTCATTTGGCCAGCACTGTATTCATTTGTACCTGTGGGGTAATTCAGTAGTGCCCCTGAGGTTTGTACTTATTTAAAGAGAGAGGCAGGATTAAACAATGCCACACCTGATGAGAGGAATTGAAACGGAGATTTGAAAGTCCCTCTTCTCCACTTGTGGTTCATAAATTCTGGGTTTTATTCTGGTTATCCTTCTAGCACGCAACTCCACAAGTATTGTGCCAGCACATGAGAATTGGAAGGTGCCTCTCAGTAGGAGCCAGTCCAGTTTACCATACGGCTTCTCCTGTTTTTTAACTCTAGGACGTGGAAACAGAGCTCCAGAGAAATCAGTTGCTTCAGGAAAAATAAGAATTTTTTTAAATTACTATTTTCAAGTTCAGAGCTGAGAGGACAGTTAAACCCAACAGCATTAAAAGAAAATGTTGTGGACTGAAAAAGATGATGAAAATAAGAGCAGAGACAAGGACTGTAATCTTTGTGTGATTCAGAGAGGGAGGAGAGAGAGGGGAGATTTTGCTTGTAATGAGGCCCAGCAATGGCTCTTCACTCCCTTCTTTTTACACCAAAAATGGTATTTCTGCTCCAGTACCGTGACTTGGGGCCAGGGCAGAGCCTTGATGTGTCCAGAGCGTGGGTAAGGGAGGGGTGAGGAGCCTGCCCCAGAACACACTGACCTTCAGTCAAAGCTGGAATTACCAGGAGTTCAATCAGATTTAATTAATGTTTCTGTCTTGATAGAATTCCTTCAAAATATGAAAGCCTCAATGAATTCTCTCCTCTCCTCTCCTTGTCGTGCTGTTGAGCTCTCACTGAGTGGTGGCATTTTCTGTGGGGCAGTAAGGGGAACACGAGGAAGAAATCAGGAACTGACGTTTGCTCTCTAATTGCTGAACCATCTCTCTGTTTCCCCAGGGCCAAGGTGAAGAAAGGTGTGAACGTTTTGAGCGTCAGGGCCAGCAGCCCCTACCTGTGGGACATCAGGGAGAGCGTGGATTACACGGGGAAATCTGCCCCAGCTGTCGTCGTGTGCCAGAGGAAATCTGCTGCCTCTGACAACAGGTGGGTCACTTCCAGCTCTTTGCAACTAAGGGCTTTTTGTCCTTTCTCAGAACATTTAATGATTTGAGTCCGTTTTCCTGTAGTGCTTGAGGAAGGAAAGCTGTGGCTCTGTCTTTTTGTGCTGCATTGCTCAATGCGCCTCGCAGATGTTGCTCAGCGCTGGTGCTCAAAGGAAGTAAAAACCAGCAGGAAATGCTGTTGGCACAAATGATTTACAGGAGCTTGTTTCGTATCTTCGAATTCGATTGTGGCCAGTTTAGTTTTTTTCCAATTATTTGATGCTGGACATTATAGTAAGGGATCTTCATAGGGCTCTTTGTGGTGGATTTGGTTTGGTTTGGTGTGTTAATTTTACTGGGGTTTTCTTGGTGGGTTGGGTCCTTTTCCTTTATTTGTTGGGTTTTTTCTTTTTTTTTTTTTTACGGTCATTTGTGACTGGATGATGCTGATGTTGAGGGTGAGATTGACATGAATTTCTGATCTGCAGAAGGAAATAGATTTTCTGTTTTCCATTCCCAGTCTGCAACGTTGACCTGTCCCAAAATGCCTTCATCTGGCAGGTGGTGGATGTTCCTTTTTTAATCTCAGCTCTTTGGTTTAATGAGTACATTTTTATATAATGGGCTGCTTCTTGTTCATTGCTTCTGGAACTGGAGTCAAGTGCACATTTGTAGGGACCTGACTGCATTTTGCTTTGTGGTTGGCATTGCTGTTAGAAAACTTGTAATTTTGTGTGTGATTCACGTGTGTAATTTTACAAAATCCAATAGGGGTTGGGGGATTTATTTTGTGGTTTATGATATTTGAGTAAATACCGTCTGAACCTAGTAATTAGGAAGTTTCATCTCCTTGCAATCTGCATGCATGGAAAAAAAAAAGAGGGAGGGAAGAACTTCCCTTTGTAATCGTGGCAGGAATCACCTTGTCCTTATAATAACTCAGATTCTACACAGTTCCTTGGCTATGGTGTGCTGAACTTTTCTCATCTAAAGCGCATACTGTGATGTATCTGAGTGAATGTCAGTGGGCAAAGCAGAAACGTGTGTGTATGCCAAGGTGGAGGCTCCTGTGCTGAGCACACTCCGTCAAATTCCTTAAAATCCCCCCTCAGAGCTCCTGGGAGAAAGTCTGAATATTTTCATTGAGTGAAATGGGCGTTGGATCAAAACCAGAGATTACTGCAGCGATGAGTTTTCCATCACACTTCATCTTGTTGGGCCCGTGGAGGGCATTTGCCTGATTTCCCTTCCTCAGCAGGAAAATACAAAGCAGCCTCGTGGGGGAATTGAGTCTTGGCAACTTCCCTTCCCTTCACTATTCATCATCCAGTGGCAATCCTTTAAAATCACCCCTGGCACACAAAAAATGAATTATTATGTCATCCTCCATGCAGTGGGTGTGCGTTCTGCGTGCTTGCACGTGCTGAGTATAAACATTGCTGGACGTTTAGTGGAAGAGATCTGAGCTCATGCCCAGATTTTACTGGACAAGGCCTGTGTGTGCCTCTGCTGTAACTCCTTTTTTGTTCCATCGAATTCTCAGCTGAGATTTTTTTGTTTTCTCACTTTGGAGAACTTCTTCCTCCCTCTTTGTAAACGAGTGCAAAACCTTTGCAGTGCATTACCCAGTGTATTGTTTTCCTCATTAAATTTACTCAGATCTGTTTAGCTGTGCATTTTGAGAAGCAACATCAAGCATTACATGGAGAAAGAGAGTGGAGTGTGCTCTGCAGTTTTTGGGAAATAATTTTACCTTTATCTGGACATGTTTGATGTCAGTGAATTGGCACAAGGGGTAACAGTTAAATACTGATGTCCCCTTACCAATTTTTTTTTTTTTTTGCCTCCATAGTTCATTCAGAAATTACACAAACTCACTTTGCAGATTCTTTAATCCCTTCTAAAAAGCAGAGGCCTGCTCGCACGGCTGCAAAGGTGGCGATGTTAATTAACTGCAGGCTCAGTACCTTTGTGTTCCTGATAGTTTTACATGGATCAGAAAATAGCGTTAATAAAGCTAACTCAGTGTGACAAGTGTAATTTCACGGCTTAAGGAGGCACTTGTGCAAGTGACAAACCAGAGCAGCGTGCCAGAGTTCCCTTATCGGGGTTTGAAATGTATCCGTCATTTTGTCTGGAGAGGTTCTGGCAGCAGCAGCTCTTCCTAACAGGATTAACATATAAATATTATCACAGCCAGCAGGGTGTTTTCAGATGAATATTAACAGCAAATATTATGATTCTGTCTGAGAATAACTAATTAAGCCCATCTGTCAAATATGATTTGAAGTTCTTGTGCCTTTGCTTATTACGGGCTGGCGGCAGCGTGTTCCAGATTAATGGTGAAGCAATTAGAAAGTTCTCCTCAGTTCTTCTGATTTCTTTCTCAGGCAGTAATAATTTCCTAACACTGTAAATCCTGACCCAGGAGATTTTTAGATGGGTTTACTGCTTGTAGCATCTGTACAGCGCTGCTGTTCCTCCCCGTGAAGCATCGATCTCCCACCCCCCTGCTGTCAGGCAGGTGACCAGACGAGCAGAGAGCAAACGGGGTGGGAATTGAACAGGGATCAGAGTGGGGCTGGGGAAACCCTTCAGACCTGACCGAGGCAGGGAGCTGCATCCTAATCTGGGAAACCCTTCAGACCTGACCGAGGCAGGGAGCTGCATCCTAATCTGGGAAACCCTTCAGACCTGACTGAGCCAGGGAGCTGCATCCTAATCTGGGAAACCCTTCAGACCTGACCGAGGCAGGGAGCTGCATCCTAATCTGGGAAACCCTTCACACCTGACTGAGCCAGGGAGCTGCATCCTAATCTGGGAAACCCTTCAGACCTGACCGAGGCAGGGAGCTGCATCCTAATCTGTGCCACCCTTCAAACATTGAGCCAGGGAGCTGCATCCTAATCTGTGCCACCCTTTACCTCTGTCCTTTGGGAGTTGGCTGGTTTTATTTTTGTCAATTCCTGGTGTAATGAGGTGAGTGGAACAGGCAGGTGAGACTAGGGACTCCTGCATTTCCTGACTGGTTTTTTGGGGTTGTGCTGTTTCTCCCCGTACCTGGGATGGGGCATCTCTGCTGTGCCAGGGATGGCTGAGCAGAGGAGCAGGCAGGAGCTGTTCCTCCCCTGTGAGTGCTGCTGGGCTGGCAGTGAGCCGGGGGGGGCCGTGCCTGGAAAATCACTGGGGTGGCTGAGGATGGAGATTTGTTGGGTTTTCCTCATCTGCAGAGCACGACTGACAGCACTTCCCTCTCTCCACAGCTGCTGGGGAGGCATCAGGCAGGGTGTTCTGATGTGATGCTAATGGGTGTCATGATCCTCTGACAATATTCTGGTCATGTTTATGTTTTTGGGTGTAAATGTTTGTTATTCCCATTCCATTACTGTTCTCTGTGCCTGTGGCAGGAATGAAGCCACTGCTTCAATCAAATACAAAATAATTATAGACAAAGCTTGGCCGTCTCTGAGTGGAACCTTAATGACCGTTTCCTGCCTTAACACCAAAAGTATTATTTCAATTATAGAATGGATAAACTCTGCTCAGCGGTTTCCTTTCCCTTTTTCTGGAAATGTAGCAAGGGCAGCATTTGTTTTGATGCTTTTCCTGCTCAGTTCTGTGGCACTGAAGGAGTTGCTGGTTTGTGCTGCCTGAAACCAGATGCTGCTGCCAGAGAAACTGATTTTCAGTTTGAACTGCAAGTGACTAAATCGGTTTGTGAGAACGTGGACACTGAGAGACGGGAACAGGATTTTCCAGGCTGTACCCTTCATTTATTCCTGCAGCTCCCACTTGTCCATGGTGCTGTATTTCAGTGCTCAGTTTTCTTAACACTTTTATAACTGAAGAAATCAGCTTGACATTAAATAATAAGAGGGGACAGGAGAACGTTTGGCAACGCTGCCTTTGATTTTCCTACCCAACATTTTCCTCCCATTGCCTTGGTGCCGTTGTCCTCAGTGCCCCGTTCCTCTCATTTCCACAGGCAGATACTAAACATTTTCATGCTGTAAATGCAGTGAGCTATCGCCTCACATGCCAGCACGTTTGATGGACTCCCAAGAGTGCTGTAGTCCTAAAACACTCCTGAAGCCAACATGAGCAACAAATTTAACATAAATAACAGCCTAATGGCCACAATAATTGCACTCTGTCTCTTGCTGGTGTTCATCAAAATGCTTCATAAAAGTGGTTTAATGTTTTAGATCGCCATTAATTTTTTTCCTTGCTCCCATGTGCTCACATGACTTTGTCACCTACAAATGTTTTATTGCTTGGAAGGAGAAATTTCTACTCGAAAACGAGAGAAAAGATCGTGTGATGTAGTTAAAAAAAAAAATTTAAAAATCCCCCTGTAGTTTGTCCCGTCACATCCTGTGGGAATCATGTGAAGTGAGGAATCACTTTGTCATGAGGAAATAAAAGCAAGACAGAGATGGCAGAAATGGGACTTGGAGGGTGGGACACACTCAGGAGTGATGTTCTCAGAGCTGGGCAGCCCCAGAGGGTGCAGGCCTGGGCCAGGCTGATGTTTGGGGCTTTTGGGGGCAACCTCGTGCATTATTCATTGATGTGAATTCTAAGCAAAAAAAAAGATTCCTCTTACTCATTTTTTAATCCTGGTTTTAGTATTGAGGGAAACAGGAGGGAAGGGAGAAGGGTGACACTTTATGTGGTTCCAAAATTGCTTTCTGAGAATATTTATTCAGCCCTGAAAAATTATCTGTTCACTCAGCATTGTTGGTGCTGATGTACTACATTAAGAGATCTGTTGTTGGGCAGAGAGAATATGTTCATTTAATTCTGGAAGAGCAGAGTTTAACTCCATTTCTGCTTCTGAGACATGGGTAATGATCAGCTGTAAACATATTTACCCTGGGTTCTTTTGGGGCTGTGTACACTTTGGGTTTTTCTGTTTCCCTTCCTGTGTTATTAGAAACCTCCAGGCTTCCAGGAGTTTGTCTGCTGTGATTATGTGAAAGTACTGAGCATCTCAGAAGTCATGTTTACTTTCCTCTGTTTGAAGGCAATTAGTCACAACCCTCTATTTCTCATTTTAAAGCTTAAATGTGCCCTCAGAGAGAGAACCCCTTGAGACGCTGAGGCAAAATGAATTCGTCTGAACCAAGCCTCAGTGCATTATTATTTTACACACTGACCCACTTTTCCCCATGTTTATAAAAAGAAAACTATTTTATTTAGCAAGAAATGCAGAATCTTTCTTGAAATCATTCAACTCAGAGCCAATACACTAGAAAAAAAAATTATGGTTATCATCTTGAATTAAATCAAAAGGAAAGAGATGGAATAACGACCAGTTATTAGATAAAGGCATTATTAGCCAGCTTTTTCACCTGTTGGCTGGAGATTTATTCATTTAAAACCAAAAATTGCAGGAAGCACTTCAAAGGCCTGGGGATGGCCTTCAGCATCTTCCGGGGGACCCCTGTGTCTGGCATTCACACGGAGGAGATAACACAGGGAATTTCAGCTCAAAGTGCAGGGATGATTCCCTTTAATCTCCGCTGAATCTGGGCTCTCCTTAGAGCGCCCGGCTGTTCCCGTTCCTTTGGTGTGGAGCAAGATGCTGCTCCAAGTGGGAAAGGTGAGATTCAGCGCTGCCTTTTGAAGCTGCTCCAAAGATAAACTCCCTCATTCAGGGGTTGTCCTTTTGAAATAGCAACGTGTCCTTCAGTGCTGCCCCAAAGTCTGCAGGTTTCCTGGGAATGGAGTTCCTGGAGCAGGGCTGGGATCACTGTCGGGGCTGTGCTGCTCACCACACACCCAGAGAGCTCCCAGTGCATGTGTGGGAATAGTGACAGAACTCGTGAGTGAATACAATGATACAGATGATAAAGATGTCATGTTCCTTTCACAGGGGTTTCAGAGAGGTTTCAGAGAGATTTTTGAGAGGTTTCAGAGGGGTTTCAGAGAGGTT
Source organism: Chamaea fasciata (assembly GCF_029207755.1). Lineage (NCBI taxonomy): Eukaryota > Metazoa > Chordata > Aves > Passeriformes > Sylviidae > Chamaea > Chamaea fasciata. Next base: position 13,098,705 of record NW_027094103.1, on the reverse strand, counting down.
TCAGAGAGATTTTAGAGAGGTTTCAGAGGGGTTTCAGAGAGGTTTCAGAGAGATTTTTGAGAGGTTTCAGAGGGGTTTCAGAGAGGTTTCAGAGAGATTTTAGAGAGGTTTCAGAGGGGTTTCAGAGAGGTTTCAGAGAGATTTTTGAGAGGTTTCAGAGGGGTTTCAGAGAGGTTTCAGGGAGATTTTAGAGAGGTTTCAGAGGGGTTTCAGAGAGGTTTCAGAGAGATTTTAGAGAGGTTTCAGAGGGGTTTCAGAGAGGTTTCAGAGAGATTTTAGAGAGGTTTCAGAGGGCGTCCAGAGGGGTTTCAGAGGGGTTTCAGAGAGGTTTCAGGGAGATTTTAGAGAGGTTTCAGAGGGCTTCCAGAGGGGTTTCAGAGGTCTCATTTATCTTGGTCATTCTCATGCTTGGCTCTGCTTTAGTGACAGTGTGTTCCAGGTGGGGAATAAGCTCAGGGAATAATGGCAGGGCGTGTTCTCAGGGCCTGGCTGCTCCCAGGACATTCCCCCACCTCCAGCACGGCTCTGGAGTCCTCCTCTGTGCATCCAGAAACCCTGGCAGGAAATTCCGTGTTCTCCGCAGCGTCACAGCTGAAGACAACTGGAAAAGTGTTGTTTGATTTGAGCTGGAGCGGTTCCACGTTCCCATATGGCAGCAGCAGGGTAACCTGGCCCAGCTCAGGCAGCTGTGGCCCGGGGGCACAGCTTTGAACAGAAGGGATTCTGCCTGCTTGTAAGGAGGATGGATTTCATTTCCTGGCCTAGTTCGTCTCCAAGCATGTGATCCCCTGCGTGTTTTGGATTAAATCTTACTGGCTTTTGCTTCCCGTGTAAAAATAGTCATGGAAAGCAGGGATCCATAGGGACTTCACGTGTGGGGTTCCCAAATGATACAAAAATTGAACACAGAACAGGAACTCAACGTTCCCTCGTTCATGAACTCAGGAACACAAGGAAAGGTGTGCTGGCTTCAGCAGCAGTGGTGGGATGGCTCAGAGGTGGAGATGTGGATGCACCTGAGCAGTCCTGGCAGGAATTCTGGTGATTCCTGTGCTCACAAAACAAGAGATCATTTCCTCATGCTCTCGTGGGAGTAGCCAGAGTTTCATTTTTGGCATTTCAGGAGGTTCTCGAGACACAAAGCTGTGAGGTGCTGGTAATCAGGCTTGTTCTGAGTAATCCATGCACTGCTGGGGATAAAATCCATGGGGATAAAATGAGGTTCTGTAGCGCAATGTTCAGCTCTAAGGGGTTGTCAGGGAGTCTTCTGGAGGTGCTGCAGCTCTGCAGTTAATTGATCTGCAAACAATAAATTATGGCGGGGGCTTCATCCCCTTTCATTGAGAGTTCTTGGCACGAAGAACTGGGAACCAAATCCTTCGAGGGAAACAATCCGAGGTGCCGTAGTTTGCTGCCAGAAGTCAGTGACAGAAAAGGCAGGATGTGGTAATTCATGGGTAGCTGGGAATTTTGTCCTCTCCTGCTGGGTGATGTGCAGGTGCTCTGAGGGAATTTGTCACCTCCCTGGTGGAGCAGAGCCCTTCTTTCTGTCTGGTGCTGCAGTAGCTGAAGGATATTTCCAGTTCTCTGGATAACCTCGCTCATATTTAGTGTCTGCATTTTGACCCTGATGTTAGCCAGTGTAATAAATATAATTCTAAACTTGAGAAAGAATTATTTCCCTTAAGAACCCTGAGGATTCTTGCCCCGTGTTTGTGGTACTTTAGCACTGTAGTTCTTAAACCTTTGCTAGCCCAGAGGTTCCAAATAACAATTCCAACGGGACAAAACCGGTTTGCTTTCTATTACAAAAGAGACAGCAAGTGAGTAATCTCCTGTCTATTAAAAATCTAATACTAAATGCAGAAGTGTGTCTTGTGAAAATATCTCTAATGGTGCTGTTGATTTTTCTTTCCCTTGGAGGATATCTTGTAAGAAGTAATACTAATTACTGAGAGACTTGGGAAGTTGAGTGGATGACTTAAAATATGAGCTGAGGCTAAAAATATGCCTGTTGCTCTTGAGACATGGGAATTCCCATGTTTGGGATGAAAAAATCAATCTGTCACATCCAAACACACGACAAAGCGTGGGCCAGGAGGTGAAGGGAATAATGTGGCACAGCCTGGAGTCCTAAATCACAAAACCAATCCTAAATAAATCCCAGCTGCTAGGACAAGGCTGAGTTCACTGGGCGTTTGCATTATGACATGGCTTCAGCTCTTGCTGTGCAGACACATCAATGGCACAGTTCTCTGCAACTCCTCGTGTGTCTTGGATCTCGTTTCGAAGTTTCTGTTGGCTTCCGTGCCAGGAAAAGGATTTGGGTGTTCGGGGTGTCTCTGTGGGTGTCACGGGGCCAGTGACGGGATTTGTGTGTTCGAGGTGTCTCTGTGGGAGTCACGGGGCCAGTGGCAGGATTTGGGTGTTCGGGGTGTCTCTGTGGGTGTCACGGGGCCAGTGGCAGCAGGATTTGGGTGTTCGGGGTGTCTCTGTGGGTGTCACGGGGCCAGTGGCAGGATTTGGGTGTTCGGGGTGTCTCTGTGGGTGTCACGGGGCCAGTGACAGGATTTGGGTGTTCGGGGTGTCTCTGTGGGTGTCACGGGGCCAGTGGCAGGATTTGGGTGTTCGGGGTGTCTCTGTGGGTGTCACGGGGCCAGTGACAGGATTTGGGTGTTCGGGGTGTCTCTGTGGGTGTCACGGGGCCAGTGGCAGGATTTGGGTGTTCGGGGTGTCTCTGTGGGTGTCACGGGGCCAGTGACAGGATTTGGGTGTTCGGGGTGTCTCTGTGGGTGTCGCTGAGTCTGACACAGACACGTCTGTGTGTAAAACCTGGGCCCAGTCTGAGCCGTGGGATTCCATGCAGAGCTGGCTGTGTGTTCCTTGGCTATTCTGGGCTCCAGAAAAGGAGTGTGTAATGTGATTTATTCCTCCCCCTGACGGGAATGTGCAGCGCCTGCACCTCTACCAACAGCCTCCAGCTTGGCAAACGCTTTCCAGCCCAAGGCGTCGTCTGGAGTGTAATTCTGGGGTGTTACCTGGAGCTGGTGTCATGTGCAGTAACACACTTTGCATTTGCATCTCTGTTAGAGGCTGGTCTCCGTTTGAAATCCGTGCTGGCTGTGTGAGTTACAAACCCTGTTCTGTGGACGATGGCGTGACACCCAGTCTGAGCCGAGGAATGCACCGAAAACACATTGCACCAGGAGTGAGACAAAAGTGCATTTCAGAGTGCGTGGGAGCGGGGCTCAGGCTGCAGCATCCGTGGCAAAGAAGCGAGGCAGGAAGGGGCCAGTGGCTTGTTTCGTGATTCTTTGGCAAAGTCCAGAGTTATTACAGCCTGTGTTCCCTCCTGTTACTCTGGAACTCTCGGAGCTCTTTGTGTCAGAAGGGTAAATCTGGGTTCTGAGTGTTTGCCAGCTCTGCTGTTCTGTCTGTGATGTGAGAGTGGCCTGGGCTGGCTGGTAGGTTTGACATCAGGAAAAAATTCTTCACTGGAACAGTGACTGGGCACTGGATGGGCTGCCCAGGGAGGTGTGGGGTCACCGGCCCTGGACGTGGCACTCAGGGCCGGGGTTTGGGGGATGAGGAGGTGTTGGGTTATAGGATGATCCCAAAGGTGTTGGGTTGTAGGATGGTCCCAAAGGTGTTTCCTAACCTGGTGAGTTCTGTGATTCTCTTCCCCTGGGATGTGAAGTCCCAGTCCCTGGCAGTGTGACCGTGGGGCTCATCCTCTGCTGTGTCCGTTCAGGAGGATCCAGACCTGGGATGTGTCTGTGCCTGGGGTTCACTGACAGAGGGGAGTGAGGGATCTCCTGACCTTATGCAGATGTGCTCATGTTATTCTTAGTTCCAGGGCTTACCTGGAGCTAATATTTCGATGTGCAATTAGCTGAGTGGATGGCTGCTCTCTCCGGTGATGAATTTTCCCTGGCATGTTACAGGAGTGCCTGCCTGCCCTTTCCTCAGCTTTAGCTGAAATACTTGAAAATACCTCCAATATTGACAAGACACTGTATTTTCTAGTTTTACCTGTGACCCAGAGCCTCACACCCCTTCAGGAAGTCCTTGGTGACAGGAGCAGCAGAATCCTTGAAATGAGGACTGGAACAGGGCCCTTCACTGTGAGCTCCTGAAGTGCTGAGTGCGACTTCTTCATTTCCCATTTATTAGACTCTCCCGTTGAATCTCGCACTAGAGAGAAAATAATTAGCTGGAATAATATTCAATCCAATTAATCTACTCCTGAGTGGCAAATATTGTACCTGGAAACAGATCGATTATGAAGCGTTTCCTCTGAGATGCATTTTCCTGTTAATTGCTGAGGCAATTAATTTCCTCACAGACACGTGGCAGGTCTTTGTGTGAAGCCGTGAAAACAAAAGGCCTGGAAGAGGACGAAAGATGACTGCGAAGAAATGAGCACAGAAGGAATAAACATAAAGTGTGTAGAGAACATTATCTGTGTTGTCCGTACATGATGCACTTGTCAGCCTCCGTGGAGGAGGAGCTTTCAGAAATCAGGACGTGCCGGAGTGAAGTTTTGCTGCATATTCATGAGGAGCAGCCTCACACGAACACATGGTGCTCCTTGCACAGGACCACGGGCACAGAGGAGTTTGGCAGACGGGCTCTGGCAAGTCGCATACGACACGTGTTTCCAAAGAACGACTCCCTCCTGTCCTCAGATCCACACTTGGGAAACATTTGGGTAGATTTTTATATAGGGAAAACAAAGTTCTGTGTTCAGTTTTGGATACCGAACCCAAAATTGATCCCACTTGGAGCCCTTGCTTGAAAGCATAAGAAATTTCATAACATTCTTCTCTTTTGGAGGGTCGATTTCCAATTCTAAACATGTTTTAATGTTTAAACAGACAGTGCTGTTCTCCTAAATTCTGCTGCACTTGGCAGAATGGCTACAACTGAACTCGGTGTTCCCAAGAGCTGGATACACCTCTGACATGGAAATTTATATCTTCATTTTAGAGCTTCGTTTGTTTGCCAACTTGTCCGCTACCGAACGGAGGATGGTGCAACAAATAATTTTGAATGGTCCTAATTATTTTTGTATCTTTTAAATGCCCAGATTGTATTCCCATGAGCTCGCCAATATCTCTGGTTTATGTCAGAGATGCATTTACACATTCAGTGCATACCTGTTGTCTATATTGCAATTCTTTTTAGGTTCTGACAGATTGAATCAGGTTTGATTTTATGCACATCCAATACCAAGAACGCTGAGGAACAGAGGGGGGCTGTGGGTTTATTCTACATTTGTTTTCTATATTTGAGCAAGATAAACCTCTGACTTAGTCCTTAAGAGTCTCAAAGAGAATTACAATGTCTTGATGAAAAATTACTATTTGTTCAAAAATCAGGACTTTGTTCTCATAAAGGACATGAAAATAAATCTTGTTTGCAGTGGCTCTCAGCAGCAGAGGATCAGGAATTTAGCTGTCTCCAGAGTTTTGGGATGAATGACAGTTTTAGAAATGCAGCCTTACGATGAAATCTCTGAGATGGTGGCAATCAGCAGTTGTTTTGTGAAAGCTGTATTTTTTGCTCTTTACTTTAGGATTGTGGTTTTGGCACTCTCATCATTCTTATGTAATTCTCTGGGAAAACATCTCCTGTTCGGTGGTTTAAGGGATTAATCCTGTTTATGAAAAGAAATGCTGCTTCTGCTCCTCGGGTAAACCACAAATAAAGGTTTTACTCTTCAGCTGTAATCAGGGCTTGTAAACACACCCCAAAGTCCTGAGGAACTGCTCATGATGATCCAGGTGCTTCCATCAGAAACTCGGGAACTGCAGAGTTTAATTGTACGGAAACGCACAATTAGCAGGCAGGGGAAACAGCTCTGAGGTAGGAGAATTGCTGTCAGCCCCGTGTCTGCAGGCCCGCTGCCCAGCTGGGCTGAGCACGATGCTCTCATCCCCCTTTCACCTCAGAGACTGAATATTTCATCTTTCTTTACCAAAAAAAGATGCGATAAACGGAACTTTGTAACGTGGAACGGGAAGAGTTGTGCCAGGGGCCGGGCAGAGAAAGCCAATGTTTAGATGCCGCCCACAAGGAAAAGCAGGATGTGTATTTATGAAGGTCCTTAATGCAGACACGGGAAGGAGCGAATTACAGCGCTTCATTTGTGCCCCCAACCTCGTTTAAATGGTGTAAGTGGGGTAGGCAGGGCTGGTTGCAGCTGGCACATCCCCAGGAACCAGCAATATCAGCGTTGTTGTTTAAACGTCTGGCTGTGGGGCAGCGCTCCTAAATACCATTTTTCACGGCAAGCTTGAAGTCCCTCAGGTGCTGTGGTTTTTTGTTTTTTTTTTTTTTTTTTAACAGATCATAAATCTGTATTTAGATCCGTCAGAAAAAGGAGCGTTTTTCGGTCTGTGCCTGAGCAGAAGTCTCCTGTTCTAAAATTAGAAAGTCAATTTGTCTGTTAAGGCAGGGGAAGAAGCAGCTCTGCGTGCCCTCTGAAATTAGCAGTGAAACAAGCTGTATTGAACTCATCTGGAGCTTTACACCTCGGGGCACTGCCTGCGTCCAGGACAGACAATAATTCTCCAGGCTGTCACAGCTATTTCACAAGGAAAGGAGGAGGGAGTTGCTTGAAGTCTGATCTCTAAATGAAATAAGCAGCTGAACTTTTAAAAACCATCCAGAAGATGAAAGGACACTTCAGACAGTCCGGTGCGTCAATTTATTCTGCTGCATGTCTCCTCCTTAATTGTCAGAGAAGTGAGGCATTAGAGCGAACGGAGCCGTGTGCTCTGTTAAAAGGTGCTGCTGCTTTAGAGAAAGGTGTTCCCGGAGGAGACAAATGCAGGGGGAGGTCTTTCATGTAGGGGAAAAAAAGGAAATAAGGCAACAATTGGAATGCATTTGGTTTTCTACGGATAGCACTTGGGAAGGATTTAAATTCTTGTAGGTAGGCAGGAGTCTGGGTCTGTCCCGGTGAAGTGGTGTCGTGGCAAAGGCTGCCCTGACAGCTGTTGGGCAGATGTGGGGGCTCTGGCCATAATCACCTTCAGTCCTCACAGTCTCCTGCAGAACCTGAGCCTGCAGAGGCTCGAGGGTTTGGAAAACTCCAGAAGCTTTCAGGGAAAAAGTGTGATGTAGTTGCAAAGAAGTGCACACAGCTTTTGCTCCTGTTTCCCCCCCAAAAGGCCTGGGTAGAAATATGAAAGAAATTAGTGCAGCAGCATATCAGCCTTCAGAAAGATTTCCGTGGCTAATAATTCAAATAAAGTTACACACCTCCTGTGATATTGGCCGATTGCAATTTCAATATATTGGAGATTAAACTCACCTGATATTTGTGCCACATCTCCAGGAACGTGAATAAAGATGCCAAGGCAATTTCTCCAGCTTTTTTCTCCTAAAATATGAATTTTTTTTTCCCTGTAGCTACATTAGCTCTTAATTTACATATTGTTTCTGCGCTCTGTGGATATTACTTGCTTTTTTTGTTTATATGTCAACAATATTCATGCTTTCTATTTTTAACGTTTTAATATTCCTCCTATTTCAGAGAAGTGTCAGCAGGCAAGGGGATATATTCCAGTGCTGTGGTGTGTTGTGCAGATCTCTCAGTAATAATAGGTGTAGGATGTTTTATTTCAAAGGAAAGAACTTACGCTTATTCCTGTCATAAATACAGCCAGCAGTACTACACATGTGCTAACTCCAGAATACATTTGTCATTTTTAATGAAGGAAATAAAGCAAGGAACTACAGCTAGGTCAATTTTTCATTAATGTCATTGGGGTTTTTTTTTTCTTTGGAGAAAAAAAAAAAGGGGGGGGGGGATTTTAGCCGGGTTTTGTGAGCAAATGAGTCTCAGGCTGCCTGTGCATGTGTGCCTTAGATTTGACAGCAGCAAGGCTGACTCAGAGATGGTTATTTCTTATCTGTGAAAATACACGGAGTAGAGGAAAAACATAACAGAGAGTCTCCAGGCAGCTGAATCCTTATCAATAGGCAATTATGGAAAAATCTTAAATACGAGCTTGTGGTTCCTTGGACACAAGAGCCAATCAAGCCTGGGACAGAGCTCTGCAGGAAAGTGGCTTTCTCTTGCTCCAGCCTCATGGAGCCTCTGAGTAATTGCCAGAAGATGTTGGCTCTGCAGTGCAGGCCTGGCTTTGGTGCTTCACTGTCAACACGTGGGGCTGGGGAAAAGCTGCAGGGTGCGTTCATTCCTCCGCTGTGGGAACTGGAGGACATTAAAAGGTGCTGTCACTCTCTCCAAAGGTTTTATCCTTCACCACTCTTGCCCTTTTTGCTTTAAGCAGAGAAAAAATGCCGTGGTGGTGATTCCTTTATTAGAAGTGTCAATAGGGTCTGCCAAACCTTAATCAGCTCGCTCTGCTGTTAGACCAGACAGGCGTACACTTGCTGTATGAAATAAATGCCTGCTCTACTGAGCTTACTGTTAAAATACTGCAGACACCTCCCGAAGGCTGAGTGCAGCATTGTCCAGCCATCGGTCTGACTGTAAAATGTGAGGGCAGGTGTGAGAGTTCCCTTCCCCTGGATGCAGGGAAGGCATTCCCAGTGCTCTTCCCTCCTGGTCAGCGCCAGCCCAGGTGTGTGAGCAGCCTGGCTGACCCCCGGGGCTGTGGTCAGCGCCGCCGGAGCCAAGGGCTGCATCTCCCTGGGCTCAGCCAGGAGCTGAACCCTGGCCTGAGTAACCCCTGCTGGCTGTCACAGCTCTGGTTTCTTCACCTCAGCCGAGGTCAGCCTGAAAGACACGGGAAATGCGGATTTCAAGTTCGGACTTGGTTGTTTATTATATCTTATCTATTTACAGTATTTACAGGCTCAGGAGGCGTGAGCTCTAACTGGCGAGGTAGAGAAATGAGGTTAAATGGGTGTCTCTAACTCTTTCCAAGGTTATTTAAGTGATAATTTCCCAATAACGAGGTGACACCTCTATTATTTATCTTCCTGACCCAATAATGACCGCCCAAGGCCTGCAGTGTGGGCCTTCTTCACCCAGTCACAGAAAACCACCCAAAGGCATGGAGAAGAGGGTGAAGAAGGACTTAGACAACACCCACAATCCTCCATCTTGACTCACACACATTGCTATATACTAAAACCTTCAATCCAAATTTCTGTCATCCCAACGTCTCCCCCTCTTGTTTGAACCATGAAAACTGCTTTGACTGCTTCGTTTTTGACTTCCCACTCCCTAAAACCTTAAACTTCTAGCATCCCAGCAGCTAGTCTGAGCAACCGCTGTGTGCAGCTGCCCTGTGCATCCTCTGCTGCCTTTTCCCTGAGCTGGCTGATCAGTGGGAGGCTCCTCGTGGCACAGGCAGCCCCGGGAGCTGGCAGCGCCGGCTCCAGTTGGATGGTGCTGGGAAATGACATTTCTGCACGCTGGGCTCAGTGGGGATGATGGGCCAGGGCCCTCGCAGAGCCCTGGGGGCAGAGCTGCGGGCAGGGCAGTTGTGCAGGGCTGGGACAAGCGGTGGTGATGGCCAGCCTCTCCCTGCGGGGCGAGGAACAACATCCCTGCTCACCCCTCCCGGAGGCAATGTTTGATTTTCCGCCCATTCCCCAGGAGGACGGGCTGGTGAAACGCTGCCTGGCTCTGGCAGCTGGGCTGGGTTCTGCCTTGCAGCAGCACAGAGGACTTGGGAAGGCAGCAGGAGCCTGAGAGGTGAGTTCTGTGTGAGCCCTGCAGTTCCACCTGAGCCGGGGTGAGCTGAGCAGCGCTCGCCTTGGACAGCACACGGACCTCAGCCGAGCAGGGGGGCACGCCTTGCCGCCTCTGCTGGGCTCCCAAAGCTAAAATACAACCTCTCTCAAGAGGGGAAGTGTCTTAGCAGGGAAAATGGAAGTCAGAATCTTCAAGGTTAAAAAGTTCTGTCTGACTTTTCATATTATCGCTCAGAAGAATTAGTTTTTTGGAGTTAATAAACCACGTGCGTTCACCTCATACGGCGATTTCCCTCCCCAAACAAATTGCTTTTATTGTCAAAACTACAAATTTGGGCACGGTGATCGATAGCATCGTTTTATGAACTGTCAGGAAAGGGACTTGAAGATGCAGCTTTGCTTGATTGTGTAGGAATAAAGATTGATCAGCCCTGTTGGTGCTGCTGTATAGATCCTGGGCTGATTCACACAGAGTGCACAAAGCGCAGCGCTGTCCCCTCATCCCTCTTCAGAATCACAAAGTCGATAGCTTTTCCTCTGTGCTGCTCTGCAAAGTACAAGCCCAGTTAAGATCTTAACAAGGGCACAGAGGAGGAACATCTTTTGGTGTTGGGGGTCTCTCCCTCATGGGAAGTGTGATTTTAACTCCAAAGCTGGGTCATTTCGCAGAAGGTGCTGAGCCAAGGCTGTTTGCTTTCACTCTCCCGTGGTTTCTGTTGTTGTTTTTAAACGGAGGCAGGGGAGGGAAGAGCGTGGGATGAGAACAGTGGGCTGCTGTGCTGGAGGGGACTGTGCAGTGTCACACCCTGCTCCGAAGGGAAATGAAACTTCTGGCGTCGGAGTTTGCTGAATATCATCATTTCCAGTGGAAAAAAAAAAAGGGATATTGGCCGAGGTATTTTCATTGTCTCTGTTCATTTGCCATAATTAGTGGTGCTGTACTTATAGCACAGGTGACTGAAATACTTGTGCATGGTGCAGGTTGTGCAGTGCCCGCGTTAGACCCGAGGTAGGACAGGAATCGCATTCCTCAGCTGCAGGACTGTGCAGGAATCCTAATCCTCAGCTGCAGGGTTGTGCAGGAATCCCAGTCCTCAGCTCCAGGTTTATTCAAGAATCCCAATCCTCAGCTGCAGGGTTGTGCAGGAATCCCAATCCTCAGCTCCAGGTTTATTCAGGAATCCCAATCCTCAGCTGCAGGGTTGTGCAGGAATCCCAATCCTCAGCTCCAGGTTTATTCAGGAATCCCAATCCTCAACTGCAGGACTGTGCAGGAATCCCAATCCTCAGCTGCAGGGTTGTGCAGGAATCGCATTCCTCAGCTGCAGGGTTGTGCAGGAATCGCATTCCTCAGCTGCAGGGTTGTGCAGGAATTGCAGCTGCAGGTCTGTAAGCCGCTGTGAGGCTTTTCCTGTTCCACGTGTGCCCTCAGCTGAGCGCAGGGCTGTTCCTGCACCTCCCTTCCCTTCCTGCCTCTGCTCTGTGTGCTTTGGGCACGCAGATCTCCAGTGGGGTCCCCAGAACAGCTTATTGATGTCCCAGGTGAGTGCCAGAGCAGAGGGGACACGAGGTCACTGGGAATCCACGGCTCCAGCAGCAGCAGCGGCAGCACCACGTTTGGGGTGACCTCACACAGGGGATGATCCAGTCGTGCTTTGGGTTTTCACATAAAATCTGGGCACATCACAGGGTCTGTGACACTGAGGGATGGTGTTAAATGTTGCATGCTTGGTGTCTATGAAAGCTTTTGAAAATCCTGGATAGAAGGCTTATCAAAACAAACCTGGAGATACGGTGGGCATCATCCTGGGGCGAGTCCTGCGCTCGTTTAAGTGCTGGGTTCCACTGGATCCCCTCCTGGGGTGTAACTTTGCTTTTATGGTCTGGTCAGGGGGCCCTGGACGGAGCTCTCCCCGTTCAAGGTTCACTGCCCTGTAATCCCACTGGAATGCGAGTGGAAACCCGTGAAAATTTCCCTGCATTTGCACCCAAGTGACATATGGCCATGGTGTTAATTAAAAGGAAAAAAAGAAGTGATGGTCCTGCAGTCTCCATGGAGACCGAGCATGCTGGAAGAGGTGGGAGTATAAAATATTTTCAATTTTAGGTTGAAAGGCAGAGATCAAAAGTTGTTCTGGTTAAAATGCTGGTGGGTGTCAACGTGCCCAATGGAATGATAAGGAACTCAGCACAAAATGCTTTGCAAAATGTTTTGAAAATGAGATTTTTGAAGCAGGTTTCCTGTAGCATTTTGAGTGGGTTTCTGGAAGAGATCTGGATGTGTACTGTCTGTGCCTTTGTCAAATCCCTACCAGAGAGCACGAGCCAGCAAGTAAAATACCCATCCTGGCAACAAGGAATCCTTGTTTTACAAGTCAGCTTTCAAATTCCTTTAGAGGATCATAAAAAGTGAATGAAAGGAGAGCCAGCAGAGATGGAGACATTCCATGTGATGGAGATGTCTGGCTGTCAGAGAAGCCAAGGAAAAAAAAAAGCTTTCCCAAGCCTGCTTTGGGCAGGAAAGAGCAGGAAAACCACATGGGAAATGTTCAGCAGGATGAAGCAATAATGTGTTTGTTGGTAGCTGGTGAATTTGGCTCAGTGCTGTTCTTCAGTGGCTTGGAGAACAGGAAAACATTGCTGAGAAACGGTTACTGGGGGGAAAACAATCACCTTAGTGGTTAGATGCCAAATGGACAGCAGGGAAGGATGTGGTTTACACCTTCTGGGTCCCAGGTGAGCACAGAAATAGCGTTGCTGGCATCCAAAGGCCAGGGGATTGAGCTGGGATTGAGAAATCCCTAATTTGGTGGTTTGCATCTTAAATAATCGTGTTCGGGGTGGGACTGACAGGTAAAGGGCCGGAAGATTTCCCTCTGTAAGATGATTTCCATGGGGGAAGACAGGTTAAAAAAAAAAAAAAAGCAGAACTGGCAATTCTGGCTGTTTGCGCAGAGTGCAAATCTGGCTGTCCTTGGTGCTTTTGCTGAGGAAAGTTTATTGAGTCCTCAGAGGCTGAGAGTGAATGATCCTTGTTTATTTTAATTTTTTACACGTTGCTAAAAGCCAAGGATATCTGTAGATTCAGCAGACTGAGGGTGGGGAAAAAAGAGGAGCAGAATTGAGAGGGGAAGGTGGATGAGGGTTTGTGCAGCCAGATAATTCCTCCTGGTGCCTTTGCAGCCCTCACTCACTGAACTAACACAGGACACTGGAAACAAAGCCTGAACTTCTCTTGGCTTGTGCCTTTTGGGGCTGAATGTGAATTTACCTGAACAAGGATTATGAATCTCGAATCTTACTTTGGCATGGAGTTTTGCCAACGATGGAACCACAGCAAGATTTCTTTATTAAAGTGCTTCCAGAGTACTGTTAAAAGAAAAATTAAAAGAAAAAGGCCCTGCCCTCTTTCTCCATTTAGATCAGAACTGGACAAATGCATAATTTGGGGAAGACGCAAAGGGAAAAAAAAACCTCACACATGAAATGCAAAAATATATTCATTTCTGCACCACTGTCTGCCTTGGAATTGGTTTCCTCTGTCAGTGAACAAGTGAACAGATGGAAAAGGTCTGAAACACAGGGAAAACATCCCCTAACAAAAATGCCTGTTACCTCGGAGAGTGTTGGAGTGGAGGCAATCTCAGTTTAGGGAATAGATGAGAGCCTGGCTTGCCACATGAGGAAATAGGAGTTGTAACAAACTGCGGCTGCTGAGTTTTGCTTTAGCAAATGCGGTGATCTTGAAATGAGAGGGCATTTTATGCTGCACGTGCTGCCACCACCAAAATTACAAATTTTCTCAGCAGCCAGTGCAGCATTTCTCTGGTGGTGGTCTGTGTGGGGAACGCCACCAGTGCCCTGCTTTGCTCTGCATGGTGCTTCTGTTCCCACACTCAAACCAACAAGTGATTGCCTGAGTTCCTCCAATTGCAGTAATATAATGTAATATAATATAATCTAATATAAATATCAGTATAATAATTTAGTAACTGGAATTTATGTCTGTCACGGATCCCACTCTGTATTTTTTTTTGAGCCTGCAACAGACTGACATGGAATTATGGCTTAAATTCAGGCACCAGGTTTTGCAGGCAGCACTTTGGGCAGTAATTCTTTATTCCTCGGAGACTGGAAAATTACTGCTATTTTTTAACAGCTTTGATTTGTTAGTATATATTTGTATTGAATCTGTTTATTCTTCCCTAACTCCCTCTAATAGAAATTAGACGTGTAATTAATTTAATAATAGCACCTGGGTCAAAGGGATTATTTCATGCCTCCTCTCAGTTAATAGGAATGAAGATGTTTTATTCTGAAGGCCATTGTGCATGCAGAAATTTTCCATTTCAGAAGGAATAATTAGCTGTATTGTTCGATGAAGGGGGTTTATCTGTGGTCAGCTTTACATTCCAGAACGAAACAGAGGAGTTGAAATGTTCTCTTTGCTGTCCGGGTCTGGCGTGGCCCGTGCAATGTCCTTGGGGGCAGTCACTTGGATTTCTGTGCTTATCCTGACTTGGGAATGGAAACTGCTTCTGGCGTGCACCTGGAGCAGTGTGTGTGCCCAGCCCCCGGGGGCTTTCATCACACGGCCGGTTCTTACTGACTTCATTTCAGGGGGAAGGGGCCGTGGAGGAGAGCGTGGGGTGCTGGGTGAGGTGCTCCAGCCCAGCCCTCTCCTGCAGCTCCGTGCCCAGAGCTCCACGGCAGAGCCGGACTGCTGCTCTGCTCTGGGAAAGGGCTACAACTCATCCCAGCCCTGCTCCTCAGTCTGAGCGGTGGGAGCACTTCCATCCAGCTGCGGGGGGATCTGGGGCTCTCGGGGACACAGAAGGAGGAGGGGCTGAAGGTGATGCACACTTCCATCCAGCTGGGATTTGGGATTCTCTGGAGACAGTGAACTAGGAGGGGCTGAAGATGATGAACACTCATCCAGCTGCGGTGGGATTTGGGGTTCTCTGGGGAAAGAGGAGAGGCTGAAGATGATGAAGGCTCATCCAGCTGCGGTGGGATTTGGGGTTCTCTGGGGAAGGAGGAGAGGCTGGAGATGATGAAGGCTCATCCAGCTGCGGTGGGATTTGGGGTTCTCTGGGGAAGGAGGAGAGGCTGAAGATGATGAAGGCTCATCCAGCTGCGGTGGGATTTGGGGTTCTCTGGGACACTGAAAGAGGAGGAGCAGTGGAGCTGTCACTGCCTCGGTTGCTTGGAACAAAGAGTGGCATTTCATAAGAGTTGAGATGCTGCTCTTTTCTTCCTCCTTCCCCCCGTGCCCTGCACCTTGCCGCCTGGAACAAGGAGTGTGTAAGAGCTGAGCACAAACACTCCTGGGTGTGCAGGCCTCCACAGCTGGGGGCTCTGAGATGCTGCAGTGACTCCAGGGAAAAGCTGTCCCCACACAAACGGAGCAGCCACAGTGGAAATGCGGGAGAGGAGTGACCAGCAGTGCCCTGGCCGCGTGGAGGATGACAGCAGTGACCTCTTTCTTGGAAATGGGCACTCGTGCGTTGCTCACACCTGAAGGGAAATTTGAAACTTGCTCTGACTGGTTTGTTGTATTCCCATTGATTTTACAGTTTTCCTTACAATTAACAGATAAGGTGCTTTTCTACCTCCACTCAGCATGCTATTTATCCTCCCTCGACAAGGGTTATTACATGCTGTCTCTATTTCAGGCAAAATCCAATAAATTTCCTGATCTCTGCTGTAAAACCGGGGTAAACGGATAGAGCAGAGGAGTCATCTGTCATGATTCCTCCTCAGTGCCCTGCAGGAAATGAGCAGCCAGGCAGGATCTACCGAGGCTGAGAGATGGCATTTTCCTCTTTTAACTCAACCTGGAGGAACCCAGCCTGAAACAATGGAGTTTAGATTAAATTCTCGACTTACTTCTCTCTGCCCCCGTTGTTTTGTTGTGAAGAAACTGAAAGCCTCACAAGCTGTGGAGGTTTTTTGTTCTTTTCCTTTTTGAAATGTTTATTGGATCTTTGGCTGGAAAAGCGCGTCCCTTCAGTGAGCACTGGCACCGTTTGCTCAGTTGCACTACATTAGTATGCACATAATTAGTCTGCTCCTGATTGCTCTTGCTGCCACACCAGAGGTGGGGGATCAGCCAGCAGAACCAACATCCAGCTTTTGGCAATAGACGAAACTGTGGGGAGGCTAAAAAACCCCGAGTGGTTGCTCTTCACAGAGCACCCCAGGCTGCTGTGGTTAGCCGAGGAGAGAAGGTTGGGAGGCAGCTCACACCTGAGTTTCAGGAGTGTGGGTTCTGCATAATGACTACCCTGCAATGCTCACTTCTTGGCAGCCTCCCTCTGTGAGGCTGCCCTGGAGCACAGCTTCTGTCCCTTGCCGTGCTCCCGAGTCCCTCAAGTATTCCAGTTTAACCTGAAACCTTACTGGCATCAGTAGGATTTGGACACTAGCTTGAATTTCAGCGAGCAGTCAGATGTTTTGCGTGCTAACGTCATCTCCCCTGACCGGCAGGTCCGCACACGTGCTGGGGCGGTTTACGTGGAGGAGTTTACATCCCTCATGTGCATGGTTTAGCACCCTCCAACACGTTCCCAGCTCGGAGGCTGAGTGTGTACAAAAGATGCAAAAATCACATCTAAAAATACCTCCAAGTGTCAGACTAAATTAAAATTCATGCTTCATTAAGTGGGTACAGCACAACTCAAAGAAGTCTTGGTAGAAGCAAAACTGCTGCTTCTGTTTGGCTTTTCAGCCAGCTGGGGCTAAATCTCCTTGGAAATGCCCGTGGTGGCGAGTTGGGCAGTTGTTCATCCCTAGTTTGCCAGAACACCTGACTCTGCTCTTCCAGCAGTTGTTATGGCACACCTTCAAAGTGAATTTAGGCTTCACACATTGCCTTTATGTTTGATCAGCCCTCTCCTTGCTGTGAGTTAAAAATGCAGGCCAGATGCTGCCGCACACCTGTGATCCACACACTGCCACTGGCAGGTGGAATATAACACACCCCTTGTCAAATGTAAAACACCCCTTTGGTCACCCAGTGGGTGCTGTGTCAGCCAGCACAGCCTGTGCAGCTGCGAGGATTCGGTGGGAATACACAGCCTTGGAAAAAAAAAAAACAAACCAAAAAACAGATAAAAATGTCTGGGCTGATTTTTTCCTACCCTTTCATGTTCAGCCCTCGCCTCGTGGAGGGATTTGAGAGAAGGAGCTTTTCTGTGTGAAATGCTGAGAGCTCTGCAGGCTGGGGCTCTTTGCTGTGGTCCCAGCAGGTCCCTGAGCCCTGGAGCAGAAGGGCTGTAGCTGAACGTTCCACGTCGTCGATTTTGTGCTGTTTCAGCACTGGAGAGATCAGATCTCAGCTCATATCTGAGCAGGAGCCATGGCTTCTCTCAAAGTGTAAAATCCAGCAGAGTGCTTTTTGAAATAGGCACGTTGACTTTTGACACGCGAGCATCGATTTCCTCCCTCTCCTTTGAGTTCATGTTTTTACATTTCTTTGACTTCTGACATTTTGCAGATTTTTTTGCAAATGAATGGCGATGATAGACAGGAATAAACTTAATTGTGAGAGTCCAAGATGAAGCAGAAAGGAATGCAAAGTAGGTCAGGAAAGGGAGAGGTGATGGGAGCATTCTGGCAGTGACATGAGGGACATCCCTGCCAGATCACATGGGGGGAGATCTCAGTCCTACAGAGCAACCACGAGGCATTTCCATCCCTTTCTCCACTGCTCATTAACCTTCACAGCCCTAAGCAGAGTCAGTGGTGTCTCTTCCTGAAACCCAGGGCTTTGGATCAAACCTGGAATATGCTCAGCTGGAAAAGAGCAGTGCCAGAACAGAATTTCCACGGGGAGTGGCGACAGAGTCTCTGTGGTGTGAAAGCAAATCTCACCCCAAATTTCACCCCAGTGCATGGGAGTTCTCTGGTGAGGACAGTGCTGAGGGCTGGAGAAAACCTTCCCGTTCAGGAGCAGCTCCAACTGCTTATTTTACTGCCTCGGTGAATTCCAGTACGCATTGCCACTGTGCTCTCTGAAAAATCACAGCTCTCCGAGGCCAGGGCAAGTTTTCCACGGAAAATGATAATGTTCTCCTTCCTTTCTTTTAATTAGTATTTCAGTGGAAGTGAGGAGTTGCTGATTTATGTAATTCTTTAAAAGAGGGCAGGGCAGCAAACTTCAGAGTCATTTATTTTTTGACATATATATTGCAGCAGTTTCGAAGACTTTTTGCAGCAGTTTGCAATCCTTTTCTTCAGAGCAGAATATTCACCTCAGACAGAGGAATTTCACCAAGTCATCACCGCTTCATGCATTTCATGGTTATTTGCTATTTTTGCAGCCTCATCTGTGTATTTTTACTCGGTGGCGTCCTGCAGGCACGTTCATTTCTATCTGCTGTGCTGAAGTGTTTATGCAGATTGTTTTAAGAATATGTTTCCGACCAGTTCAAGAAAAACAAACTCTTTTAAATAATTGCAGCTATCAATGATTTTTTTTTCTGTATGTGCAAATACTTAATGAACAACAACAACAACAAAAAAACCAACTTGGCTCTTCTCCGTGAGTTTCAAGCTACTATTTTTAAGAATCTCACTGGACACTGAACCTGTGTTTATTTCTTAAATTAAAGATTGTACCATCAGGAAGTTGAATTTCAGTCCCCCCGGGCAATCTTGGCAAACACCGCCAGATGTGCTGTGGCTGCAGTGCTGGGGTGGGAAGGGATGCTGCTGCTGGCCCAGCCCTGCCCCAAAGCGGAGTCCAGCACAAGGGTTTGTCCTCTCGCGGGGGTTCTGGGCGTGCTGGGATCCCTGGCAGGGTTTGAAGGGCAGAATCCTTCACCCAACCATCCAGAGCTGTGCACAGCATCCACCTGTGTGCCCTGGGCTGGGCTGGGGCTCTGCCGGTGACGCTGTTTGACACCACAACCACACAGACTCCGAGATTCAGAAAGCTGAAAATGACTCCTTGATTTCTGGGATGTGTCTCCCTTTTATACTATTTCACACAGACCAGTCGGATTGGTGACACAAAGACAAACCTCTTCACTCACACTGGTCAGAGCAGAGGGACAGCAAGGAGAAGTCCCTCCCAGGGAAAGGGATGAATAACAAAGGTACAGCTACAAAAACATTTCTCCTGTTTACAGAAAACTCCCTGGGAAAGGAATTTCAGAAACCCAAAACCCCTCAGGCATGGAACCAGGGCTCCATGCAGGTGTCTGAGCCTTCTCTCCCCCACCTGGGGCAGCTTCTGCTGCCGTCCCTGAGCAGGTTCCCAAATTTCCAGAGCCTGGGTGCCGACTCCGTGCCCTGCTCCATCCCCAGGCTGCTCAGGGAGGGAGGGCAGAGCTCTCCTGTTGTTCAGCTGCTGGCACAAAATGACTAGCAATTGTCAGCCAGCATTTATTTTCCTCTCTTGACATTTCCTCCTAGCAACACGTAGGATATACATTTCCTATAAATTATAGGGTGTTTGGTTTTTTTTCCCTTCTCCAGTTTTTTGTGAGTCAACAGCAAAGTGTTGGGCGCAGGGAGAGAACACACAAGCACAGGGCAGCTGTGTGGCCTCCAAGGCCTACAGCAGAATTCCATCTGTGAACCCACAGGAAACGTATTCAGGGCACTCAGATTTAACTCTCAGCTGTTCCAGGAGATGAAAAACCCTCCAAGAGTTTTGCAGCAGCTCTTGAGAAGCTCTGAGAGCAGGCAAAACTCAGCTGAAACAAAATAACATTTGTCATACCTGAATGGGTTTAGAATTGGGTGTCATTTACGGGGGAAAAAATAGAAAAGCGAAGGCAAGAATGTTAATAAATTCCACAGTGCTCCTTAGCAGTGAATTGTATCGAAAAGTGAAGTCAAGGATGTGCGTGTTCACGTGTGAATGTGTGCAGGCCAGAATTTATTTACACTTCAGTGTGCCGCTGGTGCCTTCAGGAGCTGGATAATGAGATGGTGACGTTTCACCTTGAGGTCACAATTTACAATAATTTCCAGCTATTATTATTTACTTCTTGAGCTACCTGTAATATCTTAGGTGATTTAAATAGAATAAGCTAATTCTTTAATTATTATTAAAATCATTTAAATAATTTGTTCATTATTTATTTTAAAATTTAACTAAAATAAAGATACTCCTTAAGAATGTGACAGATTGGAATTTAGGCAGCTGAAGAGTGGGAAAGGACAGGATTGGTTCAGAGTTTATTTTTTACAAGTCATGATGTTTCACCTGGGAGAAAGGTTCTGCTGAGGACAGGAGTCTTTTTAGGGCTTTGTTCCATTCCAGAAGAATCCAGGCTGTTTCAGGGCTGACTTTGTACCATTCCAGGAGAATCCAGGGTGTTTTTAGGGCTGACTTTGTACCATTCCAGGAGAATCCAGGGTGTTTTTGGGCTTTTGAGCAACAGTTGGCTCCTATTTTATGTGTTGTAAAGGGAACAAAGAGCAGAAAACTCATCAATCCTGCTCTGGGGTAGCTCTGAGGAAGGGCCAGCAGCTGAAGGGCTTGGGGCAGGAGCTGCCCTGGTGGACAGGCTGAAACAGGGGCTGAAAACATGGCCAGGGGTCATGTCCAAAATCAAAAAGACACAGACACAAACAGAAAATACTGTAATAATGACGCTCACCTTACAGTATTTCACCCGAACGTTTAAAACCATCTTGTTGTAAATGTTGGGGTCCCTGATGCTGGTTTGTTTCCTTTTTTCCCGTAGAGATAAGCAAGAGTTGCCTGGCACTTTGTTTAACAGTTTCATCTGTCACTGAAATAGACTCAAATCGAAGCAAGTTGCTCTTTAAAATTGAAGGTGTGAAAGGTGGAGAAATTGCCCTCCGGAGGTCAGGCACCGCTCAGCTCAGGTTGTGTGTTTTAACCTCCTTTTTCTGTGCTCCTGAGCCCTGCTGGAGCTGCTGAGTCTTTGGCTGAATTCTGTGACCAAATCCCAACACCTCCTGCTGCACTGTTGGGCTTTTCATCAGCCCCACGTTTCCTTTTCCTTCTTTTAATAATCCGCTCTGTCAACACATCAAAGCAGTGTTTATTTACCTGGTCATTTATTTGTGTTCGTTTAAAATCAAGGCTCTCCAGTGCTCAGTGGGTTTACCAGAGGTCGGGGGCTCCAGGGAGGTTCCTGATTATCCGTTCTTCCTCTTGGAGAAAAACTTGCTGCAGGATCTGAGAAATGTTTCTGATAGCAAAGACACCTGGAAAGGAGGGAAGTGGCAGGGGAAAGGATAAAGTTGGGTCTAAGCCACCTCAGTTTTATTCAGTTTTCTGCCAGAATCTCTCTGCTCGTCTCCGTGGGCCCCTCCTGACTTCAGACACCCGGGCAGGCTGCAGAAGTGTGTTTGCCTGTTTGGAAGCGCTGTGTGCTCTTTGCAAACTCAGAGTTCATCACCGCTGCAGGACCAGGGGAGAGGACAAGAGGGCAGATAGCTGAAATGGGGATGCTGTGCTTTGTGTCTGGGAATGACCCCAGAACGTCGGGTCAGAGCACGGAGAGCTGGGGTGCAGTGCCAGGGCGGGAGCAGCGCCGTGCCCTGCTGCAGCAGAGCAGCAGTGCAGGAATGCAGCAGTGCAGGAGCAGCCCCTGCTCTGCTGCAGGGCTCTGCACGATCATCCTGTTGCAGTCCCTGCACTTCTGTGGTTCCCATCTTCTCCTGGGTGAGCTGTCCCTGGGCCTGCACCTCCAGAAGGGGTTCAGGATCTCTGCAGGAGGGAGACACCTCAGTGGTTTTGGGTTATTATTACAACTATCAAAACGCATTCCCAAAGAAATAATTCTTAACCGCCTTTAGTTCTCCAGACACGTGGGTAGAAGCTCAGCTGGCTGCTTTATGGCTGCCTTGGTTTTTCCCCCTCTTTCTCTCTCCCCCTTCAGTGTTTGAAATCGGAATTGCCTCTGCAGCGTTCAGGGCTGAGGCTGCAGCTGGCACGGATGGAGATCTCCTCTGCTCCCACAGTGGGCCGGATAATTGACAGTAATGGCTGTAAAATCCAGAGCTCAGGAGCTGCTTTTTATTTTTCTCCTCCCAAGCCATCCCTCTGGAAAAGAGTTTGATCAATGGCTGAGCACTTCACACTAGTATTAATAAATGCAAAATGTTAAAGAGCCGCTTCAGGAATAAATAATCCAATTCCGTTTATAATCCTTACCGTTGTTTAAAAAGAAATAAGAGTAATAATGAAAACAAATTACCCTTTTATTGAAATATTAATCTCTGCTGGTAATTGGGCCTGGATGAATATTTCAGTTGCAGGGAGCGGGTGGCTCTGTCTGCACTGCAGGCTGTGACTGAAGGCAGCGTCCCGTGCCCGTGCTGCTGCAGAGGAGCCGTGCGCTCCGAGAGCTCTCTGCTGCTCGGGGCTGTCACTGTGCATCACCAGCGGCCTCCTGACTGATGGGGCCTCGCTGAACACGGGCAAGGACGTCAAACGGGCCCTGACTCCTGGCTGGGGCTGCTCCAGTCACATCGAAGTGATGGATGCATGGAGATGTTTTCATAAAAACCAGCAGCACGCCCCGCACCGGGGCTTGGCGCTGTCCAGGAGCGCAGGGCACAGCTGGAAATCCACTCGCTGCCGCTCTCAGTTCATGTTTCTCACCCAATCCAGGTGCAGCAGATGCACCACTGAGCTTTTCTCGTTTAAACAGGACTTGGAGCTCTACTGATATGAAAACCAGCATTGTCGGCTTCTGCTTTTCTTTCTCTTCATTTCTCTTTCCCTCTGAGCCTTGTGGAACACCAGAGCCCTGGTGCAGGCCAGAATTACCACCCCAAGAGTCCCCAGAGCTGAGAGGTTTCAAAACAGGCTCCTGGAGGACTTAATATCTGTATTTTAAAGACTGTCAAGAAGGCAAATGTTGCAGTGGCATAGTGCAGATTTCAATGCAGTGGAGTGGAATAATGGAGCTAGAAAAGAGCTCAGCTTCTGAAATGTGACTCTTCCATTATGGGCGGCCGTGAGCTGTGGAGATCAGGAGGTGTGACACAGAACCTGCCCGGCCTCCGGGGCATTCCTGAGGGATGTGCTGCAAACCACTGATCCCTCCTCGTCAAGGGAGGAGATGCTGCTCTTGTAGGATCTCAGCGATCAGGATTTGTTCCTTTGAACATCACAGTTCAGCCCTGAACTCTTCCTTCTGGCCTTGAGTGAGGAGGAGATTCTGCTCTCGTGTCAAAGGGGGAGATGCTGCTCTTGTAGGATCTCAGCGATCAGGATTTGTTCCTTTGAACATCACAGTTCAGCCCTGAACTCTTCCTTCTGGCCTCGGCTGACAGATCTGGGCGCCCCGAGCCCCACGCAGGATGTCAGAGACGGGCAGTGATGAGCGGGGACAGGGGCGCAGGTCACTGAGCAGTGACACAGCCACACTCTGCTGTGCCCCCAGCCCGGGGTTCATGTCAGCAGCAATTCTTCATGACTCTGTGCCTGCTCCTGTTCGGTTCCTGCTTGAAAACGGAGCCAGGGCCGTGGTACCCCTGAGTTCAGTTCTGGTCTGGATTTCACCTCAGCACTGCTGTGGGATTGGTGGAAATTTGTTGCTATAGGACATGAAAGAAAGACTCCAAATATTTCAGAAGGCAAAGAGCACAGAGAAAAGCTTTGTTGTCTAATCCTTACTGCCTTTTATAAGGTGTTCCCATCCAGACTGAACGTGGTTGGTGAACAGGAACGACACCTCTCTGATCCCGCGGGTTAAACCAGAGAAACAGCAAAACACCACCTGGAGAAAGATTGTTCTGAGGAAGGAGAGTTGTTTGCCAGGATTGTTTTGAGAAGAAGCTTTCCTGAGAAATTTTTCCTTGGGAAGAAGTCAGCAGCTGCCAGCAGGCTGAAATCTCTCAGACCCAGAAATATCAGGCCCACAGAAGTTTCTTTCAGCCTCCTGTGGTTGTGTTTATGAGACAGATGAGAACAAAGGATCACCATGTTTGCAACACGAGACCCTCTGACAGCAGGAGCACACTCTAATTTATGATTTACACTCACCAGTATGACGGAGATGTCACTGGTTTTGGACCTGTGGGAGAAACGTCTGCTCTGGAGCGACTCCCTGCTTCTCTGCATTTCTCTTTCTTACACAAATAGCTGCCGAGTTGGTCCTGCTTCATCTTTTCTCCACACAATTCGTCTGCCCACTTCTCACATTCATGCAAAAACTTCGGCACCAATCCTTGGCTCTTCCATGTTTTAGATTATTTTGCTCCTAAGTATTGCAAAAATCTGCACCAGTAATTCAGATATCATTTTGTTGCTTCTTGTTTTGCATCTCTCCAGATTCTGCAGAGCACAATGTTTCTTTTATGAACAAATAGCAAGAGTTCTAAATTATTAAACAGGGAAATAAGAGACAGAGACATATTTTGTGGCGCTTTTCTTTTGGAATTGTCAAAGAAAAGTTTGATTCGTTCATGTTACTGCGTGTTTTCACCATGAGAAAAGAGTTATTTTCCTTTGCCTTCCTTCAGTCTTGGAATTACTGCCGTTCATTGCGTGTCCCAGGATGATGCTCTGATACACAAAATAATCACATTGCATTTTAAATTCCCATTAGCCGTGCTAGCAGCCCACCAGGAACCGAGTGTGGTCTGCGCTGAGAAGTTTAATAGTGAGAGGAAACCTCATTTGCTGCTGCTGACGTTGTGAACTTGGCTCTGGTGCAGCCAGGATGTCTGGGCGCAGAGTCGGGTCAGGCTGTCACGCCGTGGGAGAGCTGGTGGCCGGTCCTGTGTCCCTGCAGGGTCGTGTCCGTGCAGCACTGCGCCGGGGGCACCAGTGACTCCCTCCATGGCTAACCTGGGTGAATGTGCTGAGCTGAGCCGCAGGTTCTGCCGATAAATGAGAGCCCAGCTCAGCAGGGATGGAGGTTCATTCCTGTTCAGCAGAGCACTTGCACATGCGCTTAACTGAGGGGATTTGAGTCCCAGCAGAGCTCCAGGGGCTGCTGTGCAGGGGCAGCTCTGGGACTGGGGCTCCAGGAACATCAGGATGCAATCTCAGCAATATTCAGGTGTTGGAAATGATGAAGGTTTACAGGAAAGTTTTACAGATATGATTGTTTAGCAGGAGGCTCTCTGGATGTAGAACCTGAGAGTAGAATAGAGATAGAAGCAAGTTTTGATATAGAAGAATAAAAATGTGTAAATGAAAGTTGTTACTGGACAACTAAGAAGGCAAAGGTTAGGTCGAGTTGGAAGGAGGTTTTATGACTGGAACAAAGGATATGTTGACCACAAACAAAGAATATTTTTTTAGCAAGCAAAAAGAGGTCTCAGGAAAAGCAAAAGATACCACAGGCAAACAAAAAACCCATGTTTTTTACCAAGTAGAAAAAAGGTCTGAGAATTTTCCACTGCAAGAAAACCGAAAAACAACTTTAAGTTTGAACTGTACCATAACGTGGTAGTGATGGTAGTTGTGATAGGCTGGAGGTGATGGTAAAGGTGTTGTGTGTGATGCTGATTGGGGTTTATGTATTAAAAGACCAAGAAAACTATTTAGTGCATTGTAACCAGAGCTAAAGGGGCTTCAGGTTTTGCCTGGAGGCTGATGCTGACAGCTTTAGGCTTGGCCCTGTCACCCACTCTGACCCAGGACTGCTGTGACTTCGGTCTGTGAAATAAACACCTTTAAAGAGCTGCCTGCAGCCCCCATCTCTCCTTCAGGCTCTTCCATTCAGAGCTGAATTCTGCTCGGGAGTGAGGGCACTCAGGATCCTCAGGGACTGCTCTGCATCCCTCCCACCTCACACAGGAGCCACTCCTTCCCTTCTGCCCCCAAAAATTCCGTCGTCCTGAACCTCTGCCCTTCTCTCTAATCGTGTTGGAATTGGTCTGGTGTACTGGAGGGGAGGGCAGGGACTCAGATGGACTGATTGCATAATCCTCTCTTTATTAAGGAGCTTGGGAGAAGGAGAACAAAGCCCAAACCAGCTTGTTAGAGCCATCTATGCCACTGCAAAAATCATTTCTTCCTAAGCATCTCATCCTACCTGCTTTTAAACCTTCCCAGATATTGTGTTTGCCATTTCTCTCTGAGGCTCTTCCAGTGTCCTTTTGCATTGAATGTGCTCCATATTTCCTGTTGTTTCTAATTATACTCTCCTGCCTACCTGCTCCAGCAATTTTCTCTCCTGGACGCTTAAAATCCTTGAAATATTTGTGGAAAGTTGGCACTTTCTGCTTCTTCTGCCTTTTAAGCCTCACCTACTGATTTTTTTTTTTTCCAGAAAATCACCAACCTACCTTCTGCTCTGCTTGATGCTCCTTCGAGTGCTGCCCATCCAGGCCCTCTGGAAAGCTGGCAGATTATTTCTTGCACAGTTTCTCTAAAATACCCTGTCCATTCCCTGCAGTCCTCGTGGCTGTTGTTTGTCCCTTATCCTGCTGTGCAATGACAGCAGAACTAAGGTCAAGCAGCTTGAGCAAAGCAAAAGGAAAACCATTCCTAAACCCCCTTTATATTCACAGAGTGTACTGATAACTCTGGCAGGGCTGTGTTTTAATTCTTCACATCCTTTGGTTGCTTTTAACACCCACAGCAGCTGCCCCTTGGATTTCTCCACACAATTTCCAAGAGCCGTGCCAGTGAGGAGGTTTGGAGTAAGTTTCCCCAGCCAGATTTCCCATTTTGCTTGCTTGGAGCAGATATCCCAAGGCCACGGTTTTGGTGATTTTGTGTCCCAGCTCGTAGCCCCTGGAGGATTTTCACTGCAGTGAAGGAAGAGCAGTGTCCATATTTGCAAAGGTTCCACGTTAGCCTTGCAAAGAGAGAGAGTTTACATTCAGTTAAGTCATTAAAGGCTCATAATTGGACTGAGCAACTCCGGGGCAGTAGCAGCAAGAGTATAACCCAAACAAGAGTGAGCAGCTCCATCCAGCAGTGCGGTGTTCAGGCGCGGGCTGTGGAATGTTACCGGAGCAGGGATTGATCTTCACTTCCTGCCTCTCCCCCTTCGGTGAATGATGGATGAACCCGTTGAAACTGCTAATGATTACTGACGTTACCGAATTCATAATTGTAACAATTAGGGCGTCTCTTGCCCTGCCTGCAGCTCAGTAAAATCGATTTATCTTTGGCGAGGGCCGGGTGCGCGTTTCCCACTGTCACTGGCAGAGATCTCTGAGCTCAGGCTGATTCCCTCAGGCAGGAGCAACGCTGGCCTAGAGCTGCGTTTCCCGAAGAGTTTACTGCTCAGGCCCAGGATTAATCCCTGCAAACCGAGCTCTGGCGGTGCCTTTAAAGCCCAAATCCCATCAGCTGGGAGGTGGCCACCCTGGGGAGGTTGTGTGATGTGTTCTGTCCCTCCCGCAGCCGCCAGCACCAGCCCCTCACTGTGCCCAGGGGACAGTTCCCATCCTCAGGGGACCATTCCCTGAGGGTTTCACGGAGCATTCCATGCCATGGCTGTTCCCCGGCCTCCTCCACTCTTCCGGTTATTAGTCTGACGGTGTTGTTACTGTTTTTACCGAGAGAGTCATTTCCTCTCGGGAGCGGCAGACGCGCGCGGGCAGAGCGCGTTCTGCAGGCGGAGCGCGCCGGGATGAGGGGCTGAGAACCCCCCGTTTCTCGGGCCGCCTCCTCGGATCCCTGGGGTTTCAAAGCCCGATTCAGTTTGTCTGCAGTCGTGGTTTTGTTTACAGCCGCACCGGGCTCTGGCCGGGGGTGATGCGAGGACACGGGAGCTCTGCACAGTGACTGGCTGTTGTACTGAGGACGAGGAGGAGGAGGAGAGGAGCTGTGTTCGGTCACTATCCCTGCATGGCCGGGCTCTTAGGAGACTCCAGCTCCAGCCAGGGGAGCTCCTCGGGCTGCAATAACCCGCTGCTGGAAAAGCCCTTCAGGGAGTAAAGTGCAGTTTGGTGCATTTGTGAAGAGAGAGGGCGTTGGGTGTGGGGGCTGCGCCGGCAGGGCAGGGTGCACTGCGAGCACCACAACAACAACAACAACAACTACAACTTAATATAACAATATAAATATAACAATAAATATTATTATTTAAATATTATCATTATATTTATTATTATATATAAACACAAACATAAACATAACATAAATATAAATATAAATATAAATATAAATATAAATATAAATATAAATATAAATATAAATATAAATATAAATATAAATATAAATATAAATATAAATATAATGATGATAATAATAATAATAGTGGCAGGCTATACTGTAGTGGCACTACAAGAGTCAAGAGTGGCACTGAGAGCACCCAGGGTGGAACTGAGATAATAATAACAATAATGATAATTAATTTAATAATAATAATAATAATAATAATAATAATAATAATAATAATAATAATATAGGTACTGTTACTTATATTCTCTATATCATTATTTATATTGTTATCTATATTAATAGTTATTTTTATTTATATTATTTTATTTATAGTATTTCTATTTATATCTATTTCTTCTGCTGCTGCTGCTGATTATTATTATTATCATCATAACTCCCGAGAGTGTTGTTACAAATAAGCTGACAGGACTCAGTTTTCTCTTGCGGAAAAGCCATTTCTTTTTCACAAAGCTCATGTTTGCAGGAAATTAATCAGCAGGCACTGTGTTAAACCTACTTGTCAGCAGTACAGTGGCACTCAGGGCACTGGGCAGCGAGGGCTGTCGCGTTTGTCTGTCAGATTTTCTCTCTTAGATATGTTCACGGATTTTCTTCACTGATTCTCGTGGGACAGATTCATTCTTTATGCAGGTGCAAACCTATTTTTCTTTCTAAGAATAGAGAATTATAGAAAAGAGAATTGTATATATCAATAGAGAATTGCTGTGTTCATTGTTAATCATTTTTCCTTCTGGGAACCTACAAGGTACTCCTGGCTTAGCTGCAGTAGCAGGACATAAACCATATTTTCTAAGGCCTTTCTTTTCTAATCTCTGCATCTGGAACAGCAGCAGTCCTGTGAGCTTTAGAGCTGACACCACTTTTAACATCACCAGCGCATCAAAACCTGTGATTTGATCTGCCAGGACCTGTCCCACCGTCCTGTCAGTGTGATTTCCTCAGGGCTTACCCCAAGGTTTGGGAGGGGAAACCTCTGCCCCAATAAAAACATCCCACAGCTGGAGCAGGGCCAGGATCTCACCCTGACCGCTGCAGACAGAATAATTTACTGGGAAATCGTTTGCCTTGAGAAAGGTGTTGGTTCTCAAAGGTCTCTCCAAACCAAGACTGTTCCATAACTCTGGGATTTAAAATGTATTTCAGCCTAAAGCTCTTTCAAAAAGCTGGGTTTGGAGGGAGGCAAGGTGTCTCTTCTCTCTTCAGCTTATTTTTCATATTATTGCTTAAAAATGTGAAACAAACAGGGTTCTGGAATTGCTTAAAAATAAGAAACAAACAGAATTCTGGAATTGCTTAAAAATAAGAAACAAACAGGATTCTGGAATTGCTTAAAAATAAGAAACAAACAGGATTCTGGAAGCTTCTGTTTTAATATTAAGAAAGCTGGAAAGCACTTCCTTTTTTAATTCTAGACTTGGCAAACACCGAACAACTGTGTAAGGAAAACTCCTTTAAAAAATTTTTATTTTAATTGAAAAGAACTTTGCGGTTTTGGAAGATGAATGAGCTCAGCAGAAATAGTTGCTGAATAGTTCACAGCAGAGGAAGTTCCTCTAGCTGAGGGTGCTAATCTCATATATTGGATGTGCCTTGGCAGGTTATCTCCAAATAAGTCACTCATTTTGAAATAAACTGAGAGCTTGAGTCTTGTGGAGTGTAATGCTGCTTTTATGTATAATTGCATTTGTTGAACCAGTGTGGACACTAGTAAGCAAGGCATGAAAAGAAATGAGTTATAGATGTCGCCGTGGAGACGTGGCTGGAACTCAATGCTGAGATATCAGATCTTCCACTCTGGATTTCATGCCACAATTAAATTTTTAAAATAAAAATTTGGGTTAATTTAAAAAAAAAAAATCAGTAGGGGGCATGATTTCAAAATCATGGTGAAGTCCAGAGTCTGACCCCACGTCCATTTCTGCACAAGTGGAAATTCGCTGGCCACGTGTGAGAGGGGGTTTTAGATCAAGATCTGGTTTTAGATCAATATCGATATTTAGATCAGTATATTTTTTTGGATCAATACCTGCAGGAAGAGGAATTTTGCCGCGGGGTTGTGTGCTTGGTTTTCTCACGATTTTGCGCTGGGATTCCTCAGCAGTCAGTATTGGCAGCGCTGCCTCTGGCGTGTTGGAGCAGGGAGGTGCTGGCTCTGGTTCCCTCCGATCAGAGCGGTGTTGGTGCAGCTCCTGCCCTTCCCAGGGGGGTTTCCTTCACTCCCAGGGGGCCGAGATGGAGTTAGCGGTCTGCCGGATGGGGAGTGGAATATCTCAGGGTGGTTTTAGGGATGCTCAGGGGTGTTGCTGATGCTCAGGGCTGGGGCTCTGGTGTGAATTCCCTCGCCTCCCTTCCACGTGTGCTGTTCTTTCGCTGGAGCCTTTGCACCTGCTTTTCCTGCCCATAAAATGACAATTTTGGTTTGTTTTTCCTGTTTTCCCCCTTGTTGAGAGAGAGAAGCATCCCCACATTCCCAGATCCCTGCACAGAGTGCTCGGAGCCTTGGCTGGACCCTGCAGGAGCCCCACCAGTTCATTCTGAGCACCTGTGGCCGTGTGCCTGCTCCCCTCTCCTGCGGTTTGCTCACCCTTCCGGCGAGTTCCCCTGCATTTATTGTTATTTTTGTGCTGAGGACGACAAAGCAGCAGGCGGAGGAAGGCAGGGTGAGTGTATTTGCAGGGTTTTATGAGGACTTTGCTCTGTCAGAAAAACCATTTCTGCTGGGGCTGTTCTGCTCGTGCCTCCTGATGGGGCTGCTGCACAAGTGCCTGATGTTCCCTGGCGATAATTTATTGAGTTAAATTCAATAAAATTTATTTATTCATCAGATGGGATGGAACGAAGTCAGCGTTGATTTACCCTTCCCTTGGCACAATGTGCTAAATGATCTTTACCACGTTCAGAACCCTGGTCCTGAACTGAAATGCTGACTCGGTGGGTAATTATGTTTGAAACTGATATGATATTAAGAGGTTTGCTAATTTTTGCTCACTTTTGGATTGAGTTATTTGGGGAAAGTGCTTTCAGCAGCTGGAAAATCGTATAGTGAATAATTTATTTGACAATAGCCAAAAAAAAAAAAAAGTCAAATAAATAATTCAGCAAATATTTCTCAACCAACACTACTGATGTCAAGCTCCAGAGAGATGGATCAATTTTTTAAAATAACTATTACATGATTAGCAGGCTCATTTCTGGGTGATTTTTCTTGCTGGTTGGTTCACTTCACATGGTGATTCCCACAGAAAAATGACTTTTCAGCCTCCCTAGCCTGAATTTTTCATAGTGAGATGACAGTGTGTAAAATGAAATGTTAATGTGGTGCTGTGAGTTACCCCCTCCTCTGGCTGGATCGGTGGTGAGGGATGATCTTTGCTGGGGCACAGTGCTCCAGGTGCTGCACATCCTGAGATTTAAAATGCCCTCTCTGACCTTGGGACGGCCTCAGCCCCAAATCTCACTCTCCCATCTGAAATATTTTCGTTTTTAGTGTTCGTGTGGGCTGGCTGCTGTGTGGAGGATGAGCTGTCAGGGCGCTGAGAGCCCCTGGGCAGGTGTTGCACCGTGTACTGCTGGCTTTGGCTTCAGAGAGCTCCAGCTTTTTGGGTCAGGTCACACGTGTGGGTTTTAACTGCCGGGGGGGGCTGAGAATCGCTCCCGGCAGGACCCCACGTCTGTCCTTTCAGAACTTCACATTTCCCCTTTCAGGACCCCACATTTCCCCTGGCAGGACCCCACATCTCCCTTTGCACATTTCCCCTTTCGGGACCCCCCCACATCTCCCTTTCAGGACCCCACATCTCTCCTTGCACATCTCCCCTTGCAGGATTTTACATTTCCCCTTTCAGGACCCCACATCTCCCCTTTCAGGACCCCAAATCCCCCCTGGCAGGACCCCACATCTCCCTTTGCACATTTCCCCTTTCGGGACCCCCCCACATCTCCCTTTCAGGACCCCACATCTCTCCTTGCACATCTCCCCTTGCAGGATTTTACATTTCCCCTTTCAGGACCCCACATCTCCCCTTTCAGGACCCCAAATCCCCCCTGGCAGGACCCCACATCTCCCTTTGCACATTTCCCCTTTCGGGACCCCCCCACATCTCCCTTTCAGGACCCCACATCTCTCCTTGCACATCTCCCCTTGCAGGATTTTACATTTCCCCTTTCAGGACCCCACATTTCCCCTTTCAGGACCCCAAATCCCCCCTGGCAGGACCCCACATCTCCCTTTGCACATTTCCCCTTTCAGGACCCCAAATCCCCCTTTGCCACCCCATGCAGCAGCCCTGGGGTGCAGTCATCCACGCAGCCCTGCAGCCATGCAGCCCTGCAGCCCTGCAGCCATGCAGCAGCAGCATTCAGTGCATGGCACGGAGCTGTTCATTCAGCAGAGGTGTGGAGGTGTGATCTCTGTCTCACTGCACTCGTGGGCAGGAATGCAAATCTCCCTCCTGCCACAACAGTCTGACTGGGGTGTAAAGGATCCTTAAAACAACCCAAAACCCTCCCAAGGGAAGGATTCTCTCCCCTGGGAGCAGAGTTGTGGGTCTTTTTTAAGAACTCAGCAAAGACCAGACAGACAATCTTTTCTTGGTCAAGATAAACTGAAAGATTCCCAGGATTCTCTCCTGACTGCTTCAAATATAGATGGATATATATATATATATTTAAATATATTCCTTCTGCTACAGGAGATTTTTCACTCAGTGATTTCTTTTCTCTTAATATCTTCTCCTTTCCTCCACCTTTCCCCCCCCCCCAAAATCTGTTTAGGTGTGAAGACAGTTTGTTACTGGGCTGCGTGTTCCCAGGAGCACTGCAGAAACCTGGATAAAATTCACTTGAAATGAAGCCCTGCTGGGGTTGTGCTGCTCCAGGGGAGGGTAAATGCAATGCCCACTGCCCTCGGGCAGCTCTGGGGCTGGGCAGAGAAGGGGAGGAGGCACCAAACCCCAAATATTCTGCAGGGAGGGCAGATTCTCCAGTGATCCTTCTGATTTCCTTCCCACCTCCTCACTCCTGGTTAGGAAACGAGTTCTGTTCAGTGATGGTATCAGGAGTGACGGCTTCAAATTCCAGAAGAGAGGGGCAGAGGTGGTTTGTACAGTCCCTTACATGTTCTGTCAGATGTTTCACCCGTGGCAGGGACGTGGCAGAGGCAGCAGGGGCTGCATGGAGATGCTCCCCTGGAGACAGCACAGAGCTCCCCTTTGGTCTGGATTTGTAAAAACCGCTTCGCCTCTTGCCAGGGAGTAGAAGGCACGAGAGGAGTGACAGACTTGTCTTTACAAACAAACTCCGGCTCTGCTGGTGGATAAAACCAGCGCTGAGAGAGAAAAGAGGCAAGGGGAAGGATCCCACTGATGGATGGATGGATGGATGGATGGATGGATGGATGGATGGATGGATGGAAAGGAAGATACTTGCCTTTACAAACAAACTGTGGGTTTGGTGATAAATGAAACTGGGTACTGAAAGATGAAAGAAACAATGGGGAAACCCCAGAAATTCCATGCCTGTCTTTTTTAATAAACAGAAAATACTTTTGATGCCGTGGTTTCCCCTTTCGAGGAGTGATTCCCTTCGGGTTTGTTCAGGCGCTGCTTTACCGGGGAGAGGAAATCCAGTGTGCTCGTTGGAGGGGGGCTCTGGCAGCCAGCTCAGGCTGGAATTCCAGCCTCTGTTTGCCTTGGCTCTGGTTGTGTTTGTGCCCCCGTGAAATGGAGCAGAGCACAGTGACCCACGTCACAAAGTGTCACTGAGCCGCCTGGGTTGGTGGGGAGTACCCTGAGACCAGTGCAAACCATGAATTCATTGTTAAACCCATCATCCCACCAAACCCTCTCTTTGAAGGAGCCTTAATCCGAGGTTTTATTGCTACAACAGCAGTTATATTCCTGATTATCAGTCGTGTGAACGAACACCTCCTCTCTTTGCTGCAGTGCCGAGGGTCCTTCCTCTGAGATCATGCAGATCGATTTTGAAATCGAGGACCTGCCTGACCCACCTGAGACCCAGCTGATCACCTGGCAGGTGGAATACCCTGGAGACACCACGTCTGACCTGGGCATCTCCAAGATCTACGTGAGCCAGAAGGAGCTGGTAGGAGTTCTCCCTTTGGCTATGGTAAGGCACTGTTTGGCACTCGGCGGGTTTTTGGTGCTGCTTTTACAGCTCCAGCGTCCGACCAGCAGCTGAGAGGGGAGGGAGGGGCAGGAGGGAACAGGTCCTGGCTTGTGAGGGGAGAGCACAGCTTCTCTTGGGGGCCAGCTCTTGCTCTGTGACTGACACACTGATTTTGGGGGGCAGAATTCCCAGCATTTCCCTTGGTCCTGCTCTGTGACTGACACACTGATTTTTGGGGGGCAGAATTCCCAGCATTTCCCTTGGTCCTGCTCTGTGACTGACACACTGATTTTGGGGGGCAGAGTTCCCAGCATTTCCCTTGGTCCTGCTCTGTGACTGACACACTGATTTTGGGGGGCAGAATTCCCAGCATTTCCCTTGGTCCTGCTGTGTGACTGACACACTGATTTTGGGGGGCAGAGTTCCCAGCATTTCCCTTGGTCCTGCTGTGTGACTGATACACTGATTTTGGGGGGCAGAATTCCCAGCATTTCCCTTGGTCCTGCTCTGTGACTGACACACTGATTTTGGGGGACAGAGTTCCCAGCATTTCCCTTGGTCCTGCTCTGTGACTGACACACTGATTTTGGGGGGCAGAGTTCCCAGCATTTCCCTTGGTCCTGCTGTGTGACTGACACACTGATTTTGGGGGGCAGAGTTCCCAGCATTTCCCTTGGTCCTGCTGTGTGACTGATACACTGATTTTGGGGGGCAGAATTCCCAGCATTTCCCTTGGTCCTGCTGTGTGACTGATACACTGATTTTTGGGTGAGTTCCCAGCATTTCCCTTGCTCAGAACTCTGGATGTGCCTGTTGTGCTTGGGCCCTCAGTTCCTCGTGGCACCTGAATCCAGAGTTCTCTTACCTTGGTCTGGACTTTCCCGAGGGACAGTGTTTCCAGATTTGGAATTCTGACTCCACACCCACTTGAGAGTGAGGAAAGAAGTAAAAGGGACGCCGTGAACTCTGAGTGATTTTTAATTAGCTGGGAGCACAAAATGCAGCGTGTGGCCAGTGTCTGTTGTACAGAAATGCATTCCAACGGGTTGCGCAGTGAAAACTGCAGGATGGAAATTTTCCTGATCCTTTAGCCTTGTTCTTACCCAAAAAATCTCTGTTAGAGCCCCGGATTTCAAGTACAATCAGAAATTTGTGCGTTTCCTCTTCTCTCCCTTTCACAATTCTCCGTTGTTGGGGATGGAGCACACTTGTGTGAGCTCTGGCTGTGCCTCATTTCTGTTCTCGGGCAGTCTGTTAGAAAATATTGACACGTTATTATTTAGTGCCGAAAGGAAAACAAAAATCAATCCCGGAGCATTTAAAAAAACTGTAACCTGGATGTTTGCCAGGTGATTGCCGGGTAATTATGCCGTCACTGAAGGCTGGAGGTGTCTTCTGCACTTCCAGACTCCCAGGACTGGCTGTTCTTGGTATTTATTTATATTTACCAACCTCTGAGCTACTCAGATGTTGTGGTTCTTTCTTTTACCAAAAGCAGGTTTTTCTCTGGTGGTGGCTGGTGCCTCCATTGCCGAGGTGTCACAGCTGGAACTGCGGCTGCCTCACAACTGAGCTGGATTTAATCACCAATGAAATGTTGGATGTAATCACCAGTAACGAGACAAGGGGGCCGAGGGGTGTTCCACAAGCTTTTTATTTCTTTATTGGTTTTAGTGAAGGCAGAGACATAAAAGGTGGTAAAACTCAGGCCATAACAACAAAAAACCAAGGTTCTCTTTGTTCCAAGGCCCTTAAAAAGCTTTCTAGCCAATGGGCTGATGCTAAAAGCTCACAAGCACCGACTTAAATGATCACTGAACGCTCCACGTGCACCTTGCAGCATACAAGAGTTTCTTGTTTTATATTTTTTCCAGCTCAAAGACTTCCTATGATATTTCCTAGAAATACAGAAATTTCATAGAAAATTTCCAAATATTTCAAAACTCAGCTCTGTCCCAAACCTCTGTCTATGTAAACTCATGGCAACGTGGTAAAAACTCTCTGCCTTTTCAGTTCCCAGGGTGTGACCCCTTTGCCTGGCTGCTCCCTCCTGTGCTGGGAAGGGAAGAGGCTTTCCCCAAATCACAGAATATTCTGGGTTGGGGCCTGAAATCCAGCTGTGCTTGGCCCTGGGGTAGTGGGCTGTTGAGGGTTAATGGGACGATCAGCCTGATGTCACCTGCGGCGTTGGGGTTTCTCTCCTCTCCATCCAGAATTGCAAAGATAAAAAGGTTTCTTCCCCGGCGGTTCCAGCAAACCTCGGCTCTCCTCACGTGCGCCCAGGAGCCGCTTTATTATCAGGTGATGTGGTGGCAAAATGCAGCTCGGGAGGACAAAAATAGATCCTGCCGGCAGTGGCCACAAATCAGCTCGCTCCGTTCATTTCCATTAAAGATGAGGAAGAGCTTTGCAGCAGCAGAGAATTCTGTGCTCAAAGGTCACACGTAAAGCTCTCAGGAGGTGGCATTTGCGAGGCAACAGGTGTGGGCATGGCGGGGAGGAGGGAAGGCACAGGTAAATGGCAGCGGCCCCTGGATCCCCGACAGCCTGGGAATACTTTAACCTTCTCTGCAGTGCCAGGGAGGGAACTCCGGGGCTTTAAAAACCTCCGGGTCTTTGTCACGCTTCGCTTTGTGCTGAGGAAATGACTCAGGTTCGGGTGCAGCCCTTTGGAGGCCTCCGACTTTGATTAGTTTGGTACTTCGCTTTTCCCCGCGGTCCTCGCTGAGCCTGCTTGTGATTTGCAAATTTAAAACTGAAAAAAAAATTATTCTCCTCTTCCATTTAGAAAGGAGCAGAATGAACAGAATGTGTTGTGTCATTTCTCTGGTTTTGGAGACAGGGGTAATTTGGGTTAGTTTTGTACTGGTCTCCTTAGCAGAATAATTTCATGTACAGAAGCACCAAACAGAAATGCTCTTGAGTATTTCCATTACAGGCTGATCCTAAAAAAGAACAGTTTTACTGCTGTCACACTTGGCAGAGCTTTGGGTTTTTTAAAAGGACTGGGATGTGCCAGCTCTGCTCCACCTCTGCATCCCGCATTCCTTGCTGCTCCCGCCCATGGATCTGTAAATTGTAAAGCACAAGATTGGCCAGGTCGGGTGTTCCTGATTTCTGGAGTTCCAAAGGGCTGCAGTGAAAACACTGAAATGTGCACACTGGCATCAGGGACAATGCTGCTGCTGCTGCCAGGGGTGATAAATTCAGTATCAGAGCACTGAGTTTACTTTGCCTTCTCCTATAACACAGGAAAAAGTGTAGGCAGGACCCTCAGTGTCCCTTCAGAAATTGCTTGGAAAGGATGAACGTTCACAAACTTCAGGTTTTGATAAATTGCTGCCCACAGACGACTTTTAGATTTCCAAATCAGCAAGTTAACACCAGAGTATATTCTCTTCTCTTCTCTTCTCTTCTCTTCTCTTCTCTTCTCTTCTCTTCTCTTCTCTTCTCTTCTCTTCTCTTCTCTTCTCTTCTCTTCTCTTCTCTTCTCTTCTCTTCTCTTCTCTTCTCTTCTCTTCCCTTCCCTTCCCTTCCCTTCCCTTCCCTTCCCTTCCCTTCCCTTCCCTTCCCTTCCCTTCCCTTCCCTTCCCTTCCCTTCCCTTCCCTTCCCTTCCCTTCCCTTCCCTTCCCTTCCCTTCCCTTCCCTTCCCTTCCCTTCCCTTCCCTTCCCTTCCCTTCCCTTCCCTTCCCTTCCCTTCCCTTCCCTTCCCTTCCCTTCCCTTCCCTTCCCTTCCCTTCCCTTCCCTTCCCTTCCCTTCCCTTCCCTTCCCTTCCCTTCCCTTCCCTTCCCTTCCCTTCCCTTCCCTTCCCTTCCCTTCCCTTCCCTTCCCTTCCCTTCCCTTCCCTTCCCTTCCCTTCCCTTCCCTTCCCTTCCCTTCCCTTCCCTTCCCTTCCCTTCCCTTCCCTTCCCTTCCCTTCCCTTCCCTTCCCTTCCCTTCCCTTCCCTTCCCTTCCCTTCCCTTCCCTTCCCTTCCCTTCCCTTCCCTTCCCTTCCCTTCCCTTCCCTTCCCTTCCCTTCCCTTCCCTTCCCTTCCCTTCCCTTCCCTTCCCTTCCCTTCCCTTCCCTTCCCTTCCCTTCCCTTCCCTTCCCTTCCCTTCCCTTCCCTTCCCTTCTCTTCCTTCGATGTCCCAGTGGTGAGGCTGCAGTCTGCCTGGCAGAGACAAGAACCCCAAAGCCCCTAAACCCATTCTCCTCCTGCCAGGGAATATTCTTTTGTCCTCAGACCCACTGGACACATTCTGAGAAGTCCTATTTCTGTCAGTCAGGTTAAATAAATTGTATCCAAACCCTCCACACCAATTTTGCATTATTCCTTCTCGATAATTCATTGTCCCAGCCTGCTCCTGATGTTCTTGTTAAAACTTTAACCAATATGCTGACAGGAAGTAAACTGCTCTGCTTGCCATCAGCATGAGGAGCTGGAAAAGCAGACCAGGTAAATAAATAAAATCCATTGTGGCAGGAAAGAGGCTGTTTATTATAATGGAAACTTTTTTTTTTTTTTTTTTGGTATTACAATTGTAATTACGATTTCTAATAATTACAGGGCTCAGCTGTCATGGCAGTGGCTGCCACTGATGGATTTTATAAATACCCAGGGCATTAATGCCCTCACAAACACACATACGTGGCACATTTCGGTGTTAAATAGTTCATGTGCTGCTGGGGGCTGGATGTGCAGCCCAGGCTCAGCTCAGAATTCCCAGTGGGCTGCTGCAGCCTCCTCTCCCCATGACCTGACAATCAGGGAGTTTTGGGGTGAAATCCGGGATTTCCTGCAAGGTGGATCTCCCCCCTGGGGAGGGCTGTAGAGGAGCAGGTTGATTTTGGGCGGATCTGCCTTTGCCTGGGGCTGAGTTCTGCCTGGCAGCAGGATCCCATCAGCCCCAACCCTCTGTCCTACTCCAATTCCGTGAGGGAATATTCCCAAAGACTTCCACTGACAGCTTTATGAAAAAGAAAGAGATGTCTAGAGAGTAGATAAAAGCTTTTACCTTCCTAATTCATAGCCTTTAAATTGCAATTACAGTATTCGGCAAGTTTTCAAATATTTAATTAAAATGTTACCCAGTGCTGAGAAGGAGCCTTTTTAAATCAAAATGATTAGTGAATCACAGATGAAACCTACTCCTAAGAAAGGCAGAAACCTTTGGATCATTGTGACACTGCCAGCAAGTGTTTTCTTTTCGGAAATGTCTCCTCTTGCTTCCTGAAATTAGACAGGTCAAGGACTTGAAAGTTCACCCCATGAACCAGACTTGCCGTTCTCCCAGTGATGTCTCGGCAACCAAAAATTCTGATTTTTGAGTCACCTCTCTTGGGAACAGACGTCCCAGATGATGGCAGAATACCTGCCGGTGGCTCTGGCCGTGGTCGTCCAGGTGTTTGTGCCCTGGGAATGTTCTGTTCCCTGTCTCTTGCCAGGGTTTGCTCCTGTTCCCTGGGGTTTGTGGCGAGTTGCTCAGGGCTTGTTCTCTGCAAGGGCACAAATTACTCGCGTGGCTCAGTGTCACATCCAGACCTTGCTGCTGCTCTGTTGTTTCAGGCTGGAGACCTCTCCCTGCTGGCTGAAATTCCGGCAGTGCCCATGATTGAACTTCTCCCTGTGACTGCATTTCCTTCCATTGCTTTTTTTTTTCCTGAACCCTTGGGTTTATCCGCTGCTTCTATTTAATAGTTCAGACTTCTGTATTGACAGTGCCTTCCCAGCTGACACCATCAGCAAATTTGAGTAGCAGTCTGTTTCAGGGTCATTATTGACAGCAGTAAAAACACCGATTTTCCCTGGGTTATTTCTGTGCTGTATCAGTCTGGGCTGGGCTGTTGCTGAGGAGCAGATTGTCTCACTGCCTGTGGCTCTCCCAGCTTTCCCTGGGTCCAGAAATCTCCCTTCTGGACTGGTTCTTGTGCTGAGACAACTTCCCCTGGAAGGGCTTTGTGCTGCAGAGGGGCTCCCTTGCCTCTCCCTCCCTTGACGCTGTTTTACACCACAAGGACACAGATCCAGGAGGCTGAAAATGACTCCTTGATTTCTGGGATGTGTCTCCCTTTTATACTATTTCCCACAGACCAGTTGGATTGGTGACACAAAGACAAACCTCTTCACTCACACTGGTCAGAGCAGAGGGACAGCAAGGAGAAGTCCCTCCCAGGGAAAGGGATGAATAACAAACCTACAGCTACAAAAACATTTCTCCTGTTTACAGAAAATTCCCTGGGAAAAGGATTTCAGAAACCCAAAACCCCTCAGGCATGGAACCAGGGCTACATTCCCTTGGCTGCTCAGCCTGGGCCAGCTCAGCTTGGTGGCCCTGGCCTGCCTCCAGAGCATCATCATCATCATCATCATCATCATCATCATCATCATCCCTGCCTCGGCCGTGCCCTCCCTTGGCTGCCCAGCCCTTCACTGGAGCGCCTGTGAGGAGATTTCTCCCTTTTGTCCCCCTGAAGGGCGTGCTGCCTCAATTGGTTCCCCTCAGGTTGGTGGTTTGGATGAAGCATTGCTGAAGGAGCAGCAGAGCATTTATTCCTCCCTGCTGGAACAGATCATCACCTCTGTGCTGCTGCTGGAGCAGAGCAGGCTGGGATCTCTCTTTTCAGCTTCCTGACATTATTTTTAGATTTGTTTCCTAATTTTGAGGTACTCTTTGGGGGCTTCCTTTTCTTTCCCCTTCTCTCCTTTTTTTTTTTTTTTAATTTTTATTTTTTCCTTCTGGGGATTTAAGGTTTTGGAATTATTTATTTACGAGCCATGAAAATCTCCCCAAAATGGATTTTAACAAGTGTGTAATTGGATAATTTGACAACTGGTAAGCTGAAGCCCCAGAGATCAGGAATTACACTTCACCACAGAATAGTGGTTCTTCATGTAGAATTAATTAGATTTCCTCTAGATTACAAGTAGTAAGAAGAGTAGTCAATTAAGAGAATTATTCCCTGACTTTTCCATCCCTCTCCCAGCCAGGGGTTTGAAGAATTCCTTTTTTCCCTGTGTCCTCCCAGGGGCAGGACAGCAGTCAGAGGACGGGGGACAGTGGGGTGAAGGGTGACATGGGGAAATGGCACCTGTGGTGTGTCACCTCCTGATTGTCCACGGGGCTGCAGGCTGCTGGGACCAGGGAGGAGGAGGAGGAGGAGTGATGATGGTGGTGACTGGACGGGCAGGGATGATGATGAAGATGCTTGGACAGGCAGGGATGATGATGATGGTGTTTGGGAAGGCAGGGATGGTGATGATGATGATGATGAAGATGCTTGGACATGCAGGGATGAAGGTGCTGGACAGGCAGGGATGATGATGATGGTGCTCAGACAAGCAGGGATGAAGTGATTTGGACATGCAGGGATGATGAAGGTGCTGGACAGGGATGATGATGATGATGGTTCAGGTGTTTGGACGGGTAGGGATGATGATGAAGATGTTTGGACAGGCAGGGATGAAGGTGCTTGGGCAGGCAGGCAGGGATGATGATGATGATGATGATGATGATGATGGTGGTGGTGTTTGGACAGGCAGGGATGAAGATATGTGGACTGCAGGGATGATGAAGGTGTTTGGACAGGCGGGGATGATGATGATGATGATGATGATGGTGCTTGGACCAGCAGGGATGATGATGGTGTCCGGACAGGAAGGAATGAAGGTGTTTGGACAGGCAGGGATGATGATGATGATGATGATGATGGTGCTTGGACCAGCAGGGATGATGATGGTGTCCGGACAGGAAGGAATGAAGGTGT
Organism: Chamaea fasciata; assembly: GCF_029207755.1. Lineage (NCBI taxonomy): Eukaryota > Metazoa > Chordata > Aves > Passeriformes > Sylviidae > Chamaea > Chamaea fasciata. The sequence goes on along the minus strand of NW_027094103.1, from coordinate 13,057,060 downwards.
TTGGACAGGCAGGGATGATGATGATGATGATGATGATGATGATGGTGCTTGGACCAGCAGGGATGATGATGGTGTCCGGACAGGAAGCCATGAAGGTGTTTGGACAGGCAGGGATGATGATGATGAAGGTGTCTGAACAGGCAGGGAGGAAGGTGCACCCAGAGTGAAGATCTCACAATTTAATGTTTCCTGAATGCAGAGGAAAGAGATTTTGTTGCAGCACATCTGTTTCACTTCTGTTGTGACCTTCAAGGAAGGGATGAGGGAAAAATAAAACAGGAGATGTGCACAGCTGAGAATTTGGAATACCTAATGTTGTTTTATAATCGCTGATGTCATTTCTAGTTGTGAGGAGAATACAGAAAAACCCAACATCAGAATGTGGAAAGTGCTCATTTAAAGAAGCTTGACATTTAAAGAGACTAAATTATGGGTGTGTAAGAAATGTAAATGTTAAATGAAAAAACAGTCTGGTTCTTTTTCATACCACTTACCAGTAGTTCTGTCATAAAATAACAGAATCACTACCCTGGAGTGGGATTCTGCAAAATTACTCCCCTGGAGACACAGCAGTTACAGTTCAAAGTGACTTTTCCCTGCAATGCTAAACTTCCATTTCCTAAACCCATCAGCTCCAAACACAGGGAATGCCAGTATTTAAACCACTCCCCACCTGGCCTGAAAATCAGTCCTGACAATTTGAAAACAACTTGCTGGGCTTTCCAATGTTCCAAGGAAAAACCAGTAAAACCCAGTAGTTGTTAAGTTGTACAGAAACATGGAACTTACATGTAAAGAAAGGCAATACACTGCAGTGATGAGACTTTCCATTGTAATTCAGGGTAAGAATTCCAAAATTCTGGTTGTGATATTTGTGAGGCAAACCGGCTTTGAATTCAAAAATAATTCTCCCTGTTTTCCGTGGAAGGGAGGTGCGTCGTTTCCACGTGTGTGTTTTCTCTTTGATCCTTAAAAGATGTCAGAAAACTGAGTTAAGTTTCCTTGTCAGAAATGGGTACAACCTAATATCTGTATATAGCTCTTTGCTGATAACAGGAACCACTGAAAAAACAAAAAAGTGAAAAGCTTAGACATGAGGGGGAAAACAAAGCATTTCAACATTTAAAACAGAGAGGAAAAAAGCTGAACATATGTAAAAATATGTAAAAGTATACATCTAATTTTGTCCTAAACAGGAGCAGGGAAGAACAGATCTGTGCTGCAGCTGGCATCCAAAAACCCACAGCTCTCCTCCTTGGGGGAGCAGATGCGGGAAAAGCCAGTGGCACACTTCGGTGTTTATGGATGTGGGTTTTGTTCTGCGGTCTGTCAAATGATTTATGGATTTCTTACTGTGAAAAACTTCAATTTTTTAGACTTTTCTGAGCTTTGTCCCTCATCTTCCATAGCATGGGTGGGAAGTGTCGGCAGCGAGCCAAGCTGTCAGCAGACCTCACCGTGGTCGGTGTCTGGGGCTCCTGGTGTCTGTGGGATTGTGGATTCACCAGGGAAATCCTGTTCCCACAAGCAGCTTGGCCACTAACAATCAGCTTGGGCTGGGATCTTTTGGTGGCTTTTCCTGCTGTTGTGCACGTCTCTACATGCCAATCCCCACAAGGGACAGCCTTAGAAAAAGGTAACAACAGATTTATTCTCCAAACACCCAGGGTGTTTACCTGGAGTCACAACAACGCTGTGATGTTTAAAGCCCAGGTTGCAAGTGATTTAATGGTGTAAAAGAAGCTTTGCTGTCTGTGAGAACCAAACCTGAGAGTTTGGGTGTGCCAGGTTCTGGACAAGGGCAGACACATAACTTGAACCATGGCGGAGAAAAGCACTGACAGGGAAACACATCCTGGGGACATCAGGTACAGGGTCAGGAGAGGGGATCTGTCCTTTCTCCTCTGGCAGTGCCTCTCCCCGTGTGCCCGAGGAATTCTGGCCCAACAAAGGGATTTTAAAGCTCTGTGCATCCCCCTCCCCACTGTGCCAGGACACCGCGGGGGGCTGGCTCCTCTCTCCTGGAGCAGCTCAGCTTTTACTCAAATAACCTTTGCCGGGCAGTCTGAATTCCCCCGGCAGAAATTTCACAGGAGCTGAAAATGGGAGAAGGATTTGGATGCTCTGATAAACTGAACACACTTAATTATCTTACCTTCATACCATAAGCTGAGCACGCTATTTAATCACCTTCATACCATAAAGTGAACACACTAATTAATTACCTTGCCTTCATACCTGTCTTCCCGCTGCCCTCTGCTGGGAGGCTTCTCCAGCCTTCCCCTGGATGGAATTTCCTCACACTCCAGCCTTTGCCCTGCACCTGAGAACACCTTTGTGGTAACTTTTATCTGGTTTTTATCAGCATCCCTGACAGAGGAAAGGATGCCCAGCCGGGCCCTTTCAGAAGTCACTACTTCCGCTAGGAAACGTGATTTGTAGAATTCCTTTACTAATGATAATTGATGCACAGACAGGACGTAGGAAGGGAAAGGAAGGGTGGGAACGCAGCAGCAGCTGCAGTGTGTTCTGTTTGCAGAGTGACATTTAGAAATACCTCCAGTGGACTCTTATCTCCTCTCATTCTTTCTTTTTTATCTTAAATGGATGCAATCAAGAGTTGCTTCGTGGACAAATAGCTCGAAGAAAGCATTTAAGTTATTTCCTGTTTTTCAAAATCTTAATGCTAAGTAGCACTGAAGAAGGATTGCATAAATGCTTAGAGGAGCTGCCAGTCTAATGTTAAATTCACTTCCTACCTGTGCAGGAGAGCCCAGCCTGGGGCTGGCCACCTCTCCCTCCAAATGCCCACCTCTGTGCAGGGCCTGGAGTGACTCCACATTCCCTTTTCCTGTCAGGAGTGAGTTCCCCATTCCTCTTTCCTCTCAGGAGTGAATTCCACATTCCTCTTTCCTCTCGGGAGTGAGTTCCCCATTCCTCTTTCCTCTCAGGAGTGAATTCCACATTCCCCTTTCCTCTCAGGAGTGAGCTCCACATTCCTCTTTCCTCTCAGGACCAAGATCCACCTCCAGCATCTGTCCCTGTCTCCTTGTTGTCAGGAGAAGGAGCTCTGGGATTTTGGGGGAACATCTGGACCTCGGTTAGAGCCCAAACCCATGGCAGGGGTTGGACCGGCAGCTTTACTTTGGGCTGCACTTCGATGTTTCGCTGCAGGCCTTTGACAAATAACTTCAAATGTCCAGCCTGTGAAAAACCCCCGTGGAAAACAAGTGTCAGCCCAGCCGCACCTAAAGTGAGCACTTCACCTGTCCCTGGAGGCAGCCAGAGAAAACTCTGTTAATGGGCTCTGACTGGTTTTATTTAAAGGAGGATTGATCTCTCTTTTGTGTCTGGTGTTTCTTTTTCTGTCTGATTCCCTTTCCACATCCGTTCTCTGCCTTTTGGTTGGAACGGGGGAGGGAAAAGCAGAGTGACCCTTTCACACCTTGCTTGCATAAACAGCTCGTGTTTGTTGGAGAAGTCGTCAGCGTGGAGCAAATGGAATCATTTATGGCAGGAGAGGAGCCCAGGACTGCGTGACCACAATTCTTCTCAGCCGCAGGAATTACTTGTGGCTGCCCTCACGTAAGCTGCTCCCGAGGCATTTGACAAAAGCATTGATTTCCAGAATTCACTGGAAAGAGATGAAAATAAGCTTATTAATAAAGGTATCGGCAGAAGAGCTGTGAGTCACAGGCCCATTGACTCGTTCCCCCTGAGCAGCCTCACAGGCAGCTCAGCAGCTCCAGTTCGGAGCCACTTGAGACAGAATCATTCCCCTTTCTCGAGTGTTCGTGTGAAGAGACTGATGCCCTGCTTCTGCCCTGGATACCGGCGCACAAGCGTTTGAAAAGATCATCAGGTGATCTTCAGAATGATTTGAAAGGATTGAAGTTGGTTGTTTTTCTCCACGTGGGAGTGCCATTTGTGTTGTTCCTTGCTGGAGGCCTGCCTTGGGAAAACGTGGACTGATATTTGCTGGTTTATTTACTGTTTCTAGGGCGAAACCAGTAGGATTTATTATTTTCCTGGACGTCTGCAAAGCGCAAAACCTTTAGTGCAACCTCGGCTTGTGAAAGATTTCCTTCTGAGTCGCGTCTAAAGGGGACAGGGAGGGCCAAGCAAAGAAAGGCATTTGTCACCTGATAGTTTAAGCCAGGCTGATTTAGAGAAAAGGGGATGAAAAGAAACTCATCCGTCTCTCCGCCTATGAGTTCCACCTTGGTAGCTCTGTGTGTAACTGCTCAGCAGAGGCAGGGCTGGTGCTGCTGCACTGTGGGTTTGAATGCAGATATTCTGTTCACCAGGGCAGGGTTTGACACACTCACAGGGGGCTGGGTTTTACTGCAAGCCGAATATCTCAGTTTGTGGACATTACTATTGATTTGTGGACTGGTTCTTCTCATTTTCTTCAAAATGTGGATTGCCACGTGTGTTTTCAGTCACCAAGAAGATTGTACTGTACGTGTAATTTCTGTGATCAGCCTCAGTGGTGTTGTCTTGCAGTCAGCACTGGCAGTGGATTATTTGGGATTTTGAGCCTGGGGTCCCTCCCACACTTGTGGGGTGTCATTAAAGGGCTGCGTTTGTCTGCAGAGGGTTTGGTGGGCAGGGCAGGGCTGAGCCCAGGCAGCCAGGGCTGCTGGGCACACACAGGGGTGATGCACAGGCTGTGACCTGAAAACATCCTGACTGCTTAAACAGAGACCTCCCTGCATCTTTATTTCGTAAAGCAGAGGAGAACGTGGGCAGAGTTTCTCTGGAGCACGGCTGGAGCTGGCAGAGCCCGTGAAATGCATTTGTAAATGAAGACCCTGCTCTGGCTCAGGTTGGAACCCTGGGGGCTGAAAATTGCAGCCTTTCTGAGCTGAGGGGTGCTGACCCTCAGGCAGGCACCGCGTTTCACCTGAGGCCATGGAACAGGCTCCCAAAATTGTGTGACAGCACAGCGGCTGTGGGTGTGTAGTTAGAGTGGCGGTGTGTGATCTCACAGGGTAAAGACACAGGTCTGGAGTTTTGGTATGTAGTGATGTGTGTGGGCCCAGATGGAGGATTCAGGGCGTTGTCTGCGTTCTTCCTCTTCACCTTCTTCTTCCTCTTCTTCCCAGATTTGGGTGGTTTTCTCTAACTGGGTGAAGGATGTCTGCATTGCAAACCTCCAGTGGTCACTATTGGGCCAAAAGCATCAATGATGTGGGTGTCACTTTGGCATTGGGTGATTCTGGTAGGAGTTAGGTATTCTCCATTTTGTCTCGTTTCTTTAAGTGGCAGGCCGGAGCTCACGCTGTAAATACTGTAAATAGATAAGATACAAAAAACAACCCAGAGCAGACTCTGCATTTCCCGTGTCTCATCCTGACCTCGGCCGAGATAAAGAAACCAGAGCTGTGACAGGCTCAGGGCTCTCAGTGCCCACCGATCCCTGGAAAGGAACCCACTCTGCAGTGCCCGAGGGCACGGGTACCCCCTGCCCAAACCCCAGTGAGCCTGTGCAAACGCTGGGTGCAGGAGAGAAACGCTGCCTCCTTTGAAACGCCCCCCTTTGGAGCAGCTCCTGTCCTTGAACGTGCACACCGAATTCCCACTGTCCTTGGCAGGCTGTGCAGGAATGCACTGCACAGGAGAAATTCATCCCCACATTTGCCTTTCTTTCCTGCAGCTCCCTGCAGCTTTTTGTTTTCCCTTGCTTTAACTAATCAAAGCGTTGCTGCGTTAAAGGGAGTTCTCTCGAGACCATTCGCCGCTTAGTTTAAAACTGTTGTTCTTGAAAATCGATGAAATGAGGTGGCTGCCATAATATAAAATAAATTTTTTTTTTTTGCTTTATTCACCAATAAAATGTGTTTGGCAGTGGCTGACACAGTAGCTTTAGGAACTGTGCTGTGTGTAGCCACAACTGAAAGGGACTGTCAGAGAGCGCAGACGTGGAGCACAGATCATCTGCCTGAAATCTTTAACAATAAGTAGGAGTCCCGTATGTTAATTTGAGCATCAGCCTTTTATCTTTGTTGAGCGGAGGATCTGCAAATTAAATCCCAATCAGGAATGAGAAATAGGCTGGTATTGGAGCAAAACCTGGGTCGCCTAAAAGATGGAGTTTTATTTTTTGACTCCCCCTGCAGGGAGCAGAGGCCTTCCCCAGGGCTGACTGGGTCGTGGAGGTGCTTTGCGTTAAAGTTGGATCTCCTGGGTGTGATGAACCACCCTCACCCGGCAAAGAGGATCATTTCAGTCTCTAAAATGCAGCATTTAAACTCAGAGTTAGGACCTTCAATACAAGGAGCGTTTTGTCACCAGTCCTGGCGCTCAGTTTAGAATGAGGAGGGGAAGAAAGGAGATGTTTTCCATCCTGCTTTTGGCTGATATTTTAATACTTCTGTTGAACTTCTCCCTTTGCCCATCCAGGCTGACTCATAAAAACAGCTTTTGTTTTGCTTTCTGCCATTCTGCCCACTGGTAAACTTTTATTTTAACCTCACCTTGTCCTGCTGCTCTCTGTGTCTGTTCTTCCACAGCTGGCCTCTGCTCCCGGCTTGGAAATTTCACTGGTGGAAATTCAGCTTGGAAATTTCAGTGATGGAAATTCAGCTTGGGAAATTTCACCGCTGGAAATTCATCTTGGAAATTTCACTGCTGGAAATTCAGGTGGCACTGCCAAGGCCCCGTTGCCGTTCCTGGTGGTGACTGACACGGATTTTGAGATTTTGCCTGGCACATCTGGGCTCTGCTTTTCCCCCACACCTGAAGCCACCTGTTAGACTCCTTGGGGTGGGATTTGGTGCAGGAGGGAAGTGCCATTCCATGGAATCTTCCTTCCCTTTTAGGAAAAAATTTCCCTTCCTTCCCTTCATTGGGAAGAATTTCCCTTCCTTCCCTTCCTTCCCTTCAGTAGGAAAACTGCAATTTCCTCCAGGTGCCAGTGGGGCAGGGCTGGGTATTCTGCCTCTTTTCCTTCACATCTTTTCCGTGGGATGGATATTTTAGTGGCCACCTCCTTTTCAGAGCGTTCCTGTTGTAGGCTGGGTTTCATTGATGCGAGCCTGTTCCTATCAGAGCGCTGAGAAAGGAGATTGTTTAAGGGTGTCAGTTATGATAAGTCAATAAAAAAGAAAAAAACCCCCATGCTCTACAAGGATGGAAACAGCTCCTTTGTTTGCTGAAGTCAGGTATTCAGGGGATACCAACACTGGATTGTTGCCATCATTACAGAGACTCAGCTGGGAATAATCAGAGGATCTCGCTCTCCCTGACAATTTTTTGAAAGCAGCTTGTGACAGACTATTTAATGAAGCAGAAAGTGGAGTTGGGTTTGCATTACAGAATACTGAAATGAAATCTCATTCTAAAAAGAAAGAAAGAAAAAAAAAAAGCCCCTCACTTTCTAGCTGCTCTTCTTCAGATGTCTTCATTTAAATGCAAATAGCAGCTTCATCCACAATGAAATAAAAAAAAAACTCTTTTTTTTTTTTCCCTGGGAAACAATAATGAGGGTAAATTTAAGTAATTTCATTTTTGTAATAAGATAATCCTTTTCAATGCTCGTGGTAATATTGTGATAAAGGTTGATTTTTAAATTATTATTTTTGACTAAGGGAAGGTATTTTTGGCTTTTGTGGAAGCAGGAATTCCGCATTCACTGTGGCTCTGCCCAGATGCTGCTCCTGGGGTCAGAGAGTTCAAGGGTCTGATGTGGATTCCACTGAGCCCAGTGGGCAGATAATCCACAATGTTATCTGCAGCTAAAGCTTGTTCCACCTCCACTTGATTTGGCTGATGGAAGTGGTGGTTTGGGGCTTGTGGGATTTCCTGGTGGTATTTGTGCACAAGCAGCTTTCAGCAGCCCAAGTCGGGGTGCACTTCCCTGATTTCCTGACCTCAGAGGCAGGAGGGGGGTGACGAGCTGGTTATCAGCTTCTTCAACAGCTGCTGATGAGCTTTATCACAGATTTGCCCTCAGCAGCTCCCAGGTTCTGGCCCAGCCTGTCCCAAGGATGTCCGACTGCTGCTGCTGCTGTGGATCAGAGAACATTTGTGGTGTGCTGATGCTGTTTTACACCACAACCACACAGACTCTGAGATTCAGCAGGCTGAAAATGACTCCTTGATTTCTGGGATGTGTCTCCCTTTTATACTATTTCACACAGACCAGTTGGATTGGTGACACAAAGACAAACCTCTTCACTCACATTGGTCAGAGCAGAGGGACAGCAAGGAGAAGTCCCTCCCAGGGAAAGGGATGAATAACAAAGGTACAGCTACAAAAACATTTCTCCTGTTGACAGAAAATCCCCTGGGAAAGGAATTTCAGAAAGCCAAAACAGCTCAGGCACAAACCAGGGCTACAGTGAGCTCTGTCTGCCTGACAGTGAAGTCCTGTGTCTTGTGTGTCCTCTGGTCCCTGCCAGGCAGTGAGCACAGCCTGATGAACTCTGTCACTTCACCGTGTCATCGCTTTATCTCCAGTTCTCCTCACTCATGTGGCTCCAGCCTTTCTGCATCTTGACAAACTCTCAGCAGCCTCAAGGTTCTTCTCGTAGAAAATTCCAGGCAGAAATGTTTCACCTCAATGGAGAGGGGCCCAAGGTAGATAACATGAATAGAACTTAGAGCCTGTAGGTGAGAGGAATAAGAATTTTCTCCAACAGCTTCTTATCCAGAACTGAAAATCTTCCTATTTAGCCACGGAAGGCCCAAAGAGAGTGGGATATCATGGAATATAGACAAACAGCAGGGTGTTTCCAGCAGTCCAGAGAACAAAATACACTTTCATTCATCTATCCCGTGTTTCTCAGAACTCAGATTGTGAAATGCAACTGCTGACAGGTGTCAGAACACTTGTTGATACAGGTCCTGGAAAAGAATGTGCTCCCTGATTTCCAGGGATGGAAATCTGCAAGTCTGGGGGGGGATTTTGTGTCTAAAAGCAAATGCCATTTTTCCAGCCATGTACAGACCTAATAGAAACGAGTGGGAAGGTTTTAAAATCAGCCAGGACCGTTTTCTGCAGCTGTTATTTATGAGCAGTGTTAGTTCTAATAGCACCATCAGCAATATGTGTAGTGTTTTCTTGGTTAGATCGAGTCCTGCAGGATATTTCATGTTCCTGTCAGTAATTCCCGGCTGATTCTTCAGATAACTGGATCCTGTCAGGCATTTTGGAGCCTCCCTGAGCTCAGCACGAGGGCAGTAACACGGGTTATGTCCAAGATGGTCACTGCAGTACGAAGATATACATTACCTGCATTTTGGTTTTCTTTCTGTTGCCAATTTCTCCATTGTTAGACTTTAACTTGCACATTAAACACATAGTTTCCCTTTATGAAGCCAGAAGGGTTTTTCTTTGCAGTGAAAATGAGTGGTTCAATTACCCTCCTACTAATGGATAAAATGTAATTAACATTGTCTTGAGGCTAATTTTCCTTTATGCCGCCATTCTGCGTGAGCTGAACATCATTCTCTGGAAAAAGTCAATGTGTCACTTTTATTAGCCCAGTTTGCACTTTAACACCAAGGAAATTAATTCAAGATACATTAATGTCCTTAACTTCAAATGCAGTGGAATGATCTGAGGAGAGGAGGGAACTCTCACGTGTCCTTGATGAAGTCATGCACTTTGGGGCGGTGTTTTTGATAAATGGGGTCTTGTTTCCACATGTGCCTTGGTGAAAAGGGCAAAAAATTCCCAGCCAGCTGCTGCTCCTGACCATAGGCCTGATATTTTTGGGTCTGAGAGATTTCAGCCTGCTGGCAGCTGCTGACTTCTTCCCAAGGAAAAATTTCTGAGGAAAGCTTCTCCTCAAAACAGTCCTGGCAAACAACTCTCTCAGAACAATCTTTCTCCAGGTGGTGTTTTGCTGTTTCTCTGGTTTAACCCACGGGATCAGAGAGGTGTCGCTCCTGTTCACCAACCACGTTCAGTCTGGATGGGAACACCTGGTAAAAGGCAGTAAGGATTAGACAATAAAGCCTTTTTTTCTGTGCTCTTTGCCTTCTGAAATATTTGGAGTCTTTCTTTCGTGTCCTAGAGCGTCACAAACCAGAGTGGCCCAGCAGACCTCTGAGATCTCCCTCTTTTCCAGAGTGGCTCCTTGGTGCCTGGTTCTTTATTCCGGTTGTTCAGCAGCAACCTGACTCCTCAATGTTCGTGGAAGTCAAGTGTTCTGCTCTTGTGTTTCAGTCCTTGTGCATCCCCCGTGGACAGGCCTTCAGCGCCTGCAGAACAGGAGCAATAATAACCCAGTGATGGAGAGAGGCTGTGCTGTGATTGTCGCTTGGCTGTGCCCTCCACTGGGAGCACCTTTTTATAGCAGTAACCTCTGTGTGCAGCGCTGTGAAGAATAAGTGGGATGTGATGAAGGTGTGCCAGGTGTGCAGAGGGAGATAAACTCAAATAGTTCTGTGTTGTGGCAGCAGAATAGACTGCTCTCCTGGCAGAACATGCCTTTCCAAGAGGCTGGACGTTTCCACAGTGAAAAGCTCAACTCAGGGGAGTGTCCTGAGTGCTCACCTTCACCAGAGCTGGGTCTGCACACAGCACCCCACCCCAGGAATGGCTCCTGCCCCGGGGGAGAGGGGCAGTTTGTAGCCCTGGTTCCATGCCTGAGGTGTTTTGGTTTTCTGAAATTCTTTTCCCAGGGAATTTTCTGTCAACAGGAGAAATGTTTTTGTAGCTTTACCTTTGTTATTCATCCCTTTCCCTAGGAGGGACTTCTCCTTGCTGTCCCTCTGCTCTGACCAATGTGGGTGAAGAGGTTTGTCTTTGTGTCACCAATCCGACTGGTCTGTGTGAAATAGTATAAAAGGGAGACACATCCCAGAAATCAAGGAGTCATTTTCAGCCTCCTGAATCTGGGAGTCTGTGTGGTTGTGGTGTAAAACAGCATCAGCAGTCTGGGGTTTTGCCATTTTTTAGGTGCCCAAGAGCAGAGTTTGCACCTAGATCCTGCAGGATATGGATGATAGAAATGTTCAGGGTGAATTGTCCAACATGGATTTGGGAGTAGTTCTCCATCCATCATCATCTCTAGGGCAAGAAAACCAATGACAATCCCAAATACATTCTGAATGTAAAAAAACCCAGCTCTTACTGATAAACTCCTCCTTCTCTGGCTGTTTCCAAGTCTGTTCCCAGATGCCAGGCGGGTACCAAACCCTGTGCCCTGCAGGGAGGAGATGAAATCTCCCTGGCTGCCTTCACTGCGTGGAAGGAAAACTTCCTGCGGGTTCAGGAGCAGGGAAACCTCCCAGGCACTGCCCTGTGTCCATCTGGGTCCCAGTCCTGCCTTTCCCCGTGGCACCTGCACGTCGTGGTGGATTTTTGGGAGCTGTGAGGAGTAACCCCCCCAGCCCCGCTGCCATCCCAGTCAGCGAGCCAGAAAGTGCAACTTGTTAATTGCATTTTGGCAATGGAAAGGCACAGGAGCCACTGGGTACAGAAGGAAGCTTGAGCACAGCTGCCTGATTTCAGCACATTCTCAGCGCTTTCCAGCTCTTTAGGCTGAGCATGTGTTTTAATGATTTAGGTCCAAGGGCAGCAAATACAGGAGGAAAAAGAGCAAAAGCACTAAATCCAGAGATAAGGCATGGTTTGCACCAGAGCAACAGATTTCTTCTTCCTCCTTTCTGGATTTGAATGCAGTTAGAGGAAGAAATGTGTGCCAGAAGAAATCCAGTAGCTGTGGCATTAAATCTAAACACGTGTGTGTGTGTGTGTGTGTGTGTGTGTGTGTGTGTGTGTGTGTTAGGGACAAGGCTGTGAAAGGCCCGGCTGACAAAGGGAACATGAAAAGCCACTTTGTGCCTGTGATCCCCAGCCCGGTGCTCTGTACAGATCCTGCTCAGAAGCAGCATCATTTCCCTGCCCGGGATCTGATCTCGGCAGGGAGGCTCAGCCCACCTGCCCATTATTGTGCTCATTAAATCCCGGCTCATTTCAGGGTCTGTCAGCATTCCCATTTCATTCCCACCTCGTGTAATTCCTTGGCCCCTTCCTTTGTGCTGCACCGAGGTTATCAGTATGCTGTGGACACTGCTGTGGTTTACAATATATTTAAGAAGCAACAGGGTTTTAAATCTGCTGCAACAGTTCTGTCTGAGGTGGTGGATTAGCATTTCAAATACTTTTTTTTTCCTTTTTTTTTTTTTTTTTTGTGCACTAACCTCTTGGGTAAACCCTAATTATTTAAAAGTAGAAAGCTTTCAGGAATAGATGACATTGCTAATTGAAACAGTCACAAATGAAAAACGAATGTAAACGCTGTAAGTTAACCCAAACAATTTGTCTGTCTGTAGGGAACATTACAGCAATCAGGGCTGGGTGAACCGTGGGGAGGAGCAGAGGGAAACGGGGGAGTCTGGAGCAACATTTACAAACTGGGAGCCCAAAACTCATTTGTTACAAAAGCTCCAGAGGCTCAGTCTCTGTTATCTGATGGGGTGAGTTATTAGTGCACATTATGGGGATCTTGCATCGTTTCAGAAGGGTATTCCTAGAAAATTGCATTCCATTTTCCTAGGAGGAAAAACAAAACAAATACCAGGAGACAGTAAGAATCGAAAGAAATGTATTACCTTTGGACACCAAAATCCTGCCTAGCACTTTGAAGAAGATTAATTATTTTGAAGCAGTCTTTCAAGCTGAAGTTTTATTTTTTTTTTCCAGTAAACATGCAGGGTCACAGTGGTTTTAGACAGCTCATTTAATCTGCAGCTTGAATACAAACCATAATTCCTGCATCACCTGGCAGCCAGAGCCAGGAGGATCCATCTCAGTCCGGTCTGGGCTGTGCTGCCACGTGAGCTGAGAGGTTTTTCCCTCTCTGATCCCATTAGCGAAGGTTTTCTCCTGCCCCAAGGGAAGGTTGAGCAGCACTGACAGGGGACACCACAACGCTCCTGCACCCCAGGAGTCCAGTGCCCGTGGTCCGTGGGGAGCCCTGCCTTGGCCCTGGGCTAAATCTGAGCTCTCAGCTCAAGGGACACCATGGATTCTGCTCCTCCCAGCCGCTGCAGCCCTGAAGGGCAGCTCACCCTCAGCATCATCATCTCCTGCATCCCTGGGCTTCCCCAGGAAGGGCAGCTCACCCTCAGCATCATCATCTCCTGCATCCCTGGGCTTCCCCAGGAAGGGCAGCTCACCCTCAGCATCATCATCTCCTGCATCCCTGGGCTTCCCCAGGAAGGGCAGCTCACCCTCAGCATCATCTCCTGCATCCCTAGGGTTCCCCAGGAAGGGCAGCTCACCCTCAGCATCATCTCCTGCATCCCTGGGGTTCCCCAGGAAGGGCAGCTCACCCTCAGCATCATCTCCTGCATCCCTGGGCTTCCCCAGGAAGAGCAGCTCACCCTCAGCATCATCTCCTGCATCCCTGGGGTTCCCCAGGAAGGGCAGCTCACCCTCAGCATCATCTCCTGCATCCCTGGGGTTCCTCAGGTTCCTCAGATTTCTTCTTCTGAATCCCTGGCATTCTCCAGGAAGGGCAGTTCATCCTCAGCATCATCATCTCCTGCATCCCTAGGGTTCCCCAGGAAGGGCAGCTCACCCTCAGCATTATCTCCTGCATCCCTAGGGTTCCCCAGGAAGGGCAGCTCACCCTCAGCATCATCTCCTGCATCCCTGGGGTTCCTCAGGTTCCTCAGATTTCTTCTTCTGAATCCCTGGCATTCTCCAGGAAGGGCAGTTCATCCTCAGCATCATCATCTCCCTCATCCCTGGGCTTCCCCAGGAAGGGCAGCTCTCCCTCCCAGCAGGGAATTCATCCCCCCCAGCTCCTGCAGTGCACAGAGCAGAGGGCTGATGCAGGTGGTGAAGTCTCGTACCCAAAGGCTCCAATTTATTGGTTCCTTTCCTGCTCTAAGGACACCTTCTGTGTGTTCAGCACCTCTTCACCCACTTGCCGCCCCTGGTTTCTGCCCTGGCTCTGTCCCAGTGCTCCCAGCACGAGCCAAAGGCCGCAGGAATGGGAGCAGAGCCAGGAGCTTCATTACCAGATTGCCTGGAATTCCAAAGCCCTTCCCACCAGCCGGCACTGACACCTCTGTATTTCAGACTGAGGGTGCATTTTTCACAGGCTTGGGGATATTAAGAATTGTTCAGAGATAAGAGAAAAAAAAAAAATGTTCTGGGCTGCACTGTTGAGTTCTTTCCATCCATCCTAATGCAGTTTCAGAGCAAATCCCTCCATGTCATGTAAGCAGAGCATTAAAGGGAACAGCACTCAAGATGATGCTGTAAAATGTGCTTTAATACCACAATCATTTATTATGCTCATGTTGTATCTTTCATAATAATAATAAATCTGAAAGCAAGTGTTTATGCAACATAAACCTAGCTTAAGGCAGCCTGCAGAGTTTAGAAAGCTCCAAAAGCTGTTCAAAATCTCTCACAGGCTCTTAAAAAACCCTTAAATTCCCAGTGTGGGATTTTTTTCAGTGAAAGCTCTTCCCTGTACTCCTGGTGGACAGTCTTTCCCTGAGGTGGATGAGAGGGATATTTTTATGTCTTGGAGCTTTGCTCTTTGATCTGTCTGAAAGCCTTTGGTTCCACCCTGCACTCCCAGAGGACGCACAGCCCAACATCCCTGGGCCTCTGAGTCTCTGAGTGCAGTTTGCTGGCTCGGCTCTGGCAGGCTGAGCCGCTGGGGGTTTGAGTTGTGCTGGGAGCGCTCAGCAGGGCCTGCATTGCCACCACATGGACAATCCCAGGGCCCCAGGTGGTGGGAGCCTCTCAGAATCCAGACTGCACTTGGCCGTTTTTCCACCCTCTCCAACTTGGATGTGTCCTGGGATCAACTCTGCTTTCGGTTATTCCCTAAACTGAGCAGCATCTCAGCTCCCCTCCTGCGCGGTGCCCATCCAGCTGCCCCCCAGACTGTGCCCTCTGGAGCAGAAAAAACACACCAGGAGCCTCTGGCTGTCACTGCAGGGACGTGCTTTCCTCATTTTGGTTTCTCCTTTTTCACCTGTGCCGGATCCGTTTGTGTTTCTTTGCTTCCACAGCTTCAAACAGCGCCAGGCTCACTGTCCAAGGCCACCATCGGCCCCTGTGACACAGACGTGGCTTTGCTGGTCACATCTGAGGGCACACTGAGGAGAGCTGAGATGCTGCTGTGGATTTGGGATGGGATTCAAGCCGCTGTGGAGTTTAAAGAGCTTCCCCTGTGCAGACCTTGTCGTGCCTTGGTGTCATCCCAGGAGAGCCAAGTCCCCCACGGGGCTGGGCAGTGTCCTGGGGCGGGCACGGAGTGTCCCCTGGGGGTGATCTGTGGGGACACAGGTGGAGTTTTCTGTAGCCCTGGTTCCCTGCCTGAGGTGTTTTGGTTTCCTGAAATTCTTGTCCCAAGAAATTTTCTGTCAACAGGAGAAATGTTTTTGTAGCTGTACCTTTGTTATTCATCCCTTTCCCTGGGAGGGACTTCTCCTTGCTGTCCCTCTGCTCTGACCAATGTGAGTGAAGAGGTTTGTCTTTGTGTCACCAATCCAACTGGTCTGTGTGAAATACTACAAAAGGGAGACACATCCCAGAAATCAAGGAGTCATTTCAGCCTCCTGGATCTCGGAGTCTGTGTCGTCGTGGCGTAAAACAGCGTCAGTTCTCAGTGTGGCACATGCTGCAGTGTGGCAGCAGCTCTGTCACTGCACTCACCCTCACACTCCTTCCTCCTGGGCTTCCAAAGGAGCTGTGTACATTTAAAAATCCACCTGCAGCTCCCACCTGCCGTGCTGGTGCCTCAGCGAGATCCCTGTGATGCTGCAGAGGAGTGAAGACAGAAATTCCCGCTGTCACATCCTGGAGCCCGGTGCCGGAGATCCCTGTCAGCACAAAGCTGTATTGACACTGAGCAATCCCCCTGCCTCTCCCAGATCACGTCCCGTTCAGCTGGCTGCCGATGGATTGTAGTTTGGATAATGAGGCATGATCTAGCCCGAGTATTTAGCATAATGGAAGAACAATAAATCATTCTGGAGCTGTCAGCATAAGATGTGGATGCTTTACATTAGGTAAATAAACAGCGCCTCATTAGAGCCAGGAGTTCGTGTGAAATCAGGAGGCAGGAATTGCATCCCTTTGTTTCCAGTGGCTGATAATTACTTTAAACCGCTGGAGTGAATAGGTTGTAATTCATTTGTACCTCCCTTTTGTCTGCCGCCGAGGAAGACTTGAGGAATTGCCGTGCCTGTAAGCAGTGCTGTGTGTCAGGCACTGATAAATGTATCACACCCCAGCACGGCTTTATCTGGGGAGCAGATTTTGATAGCTCGCTAGGATTTAGGTCATTGGATAATTCAGTGCAAACTGCAAATCTTAATGCTATTGACAGAAGACAGAGCACAAATAGGCAGCACTTTCTATAAATCCCAGACCTGTAAGTAGCTCTCCTTTCGCAGATTTATGGTAAATGTCCTTGAGAAGCTGTTCAGGAAAATGAGCGGGCTGGCTGTGGATTGACAGGTTGGCTCTTCAGATTCAGATGCTGGAGGAGATCTGCTTCACCCTGGAACGCGGCTCTGTGCAGAGCACAGGCTTTGTCGGGCACACAGACTTCCTGGGATGCAGATCGGACACCCTGCAGCGCACGGGGACGGCTCCTCTGAAGTCACTGGGGCCGCGTGGCTGCTGAGTTATCTGGGGCCGGGGGAAGTTCCTGCTCAGCTTTTGGAGGGCTCAAATTCTAAGCCGAGATACACTTCAGATACCCAGGAGCCTGGTTTGTGTGCAGGAGAGAAGTCAAAGAGATTTTGAACGTCAAAAGATGGGGTAACATTAGGTGAAAAGATTCATGGTTTTCTGATACATTATTTGGGGTTTTTTTAAGCTTTAATTAAAAAACAAACAAACAAACAAAAACCAACAACAGCAAACTATCCTTCACAGAAGGTGGAGAATAAATACAAGAATAAGAATAAGAATAAGAATAAGAATAAGAATAAGAATAAGAATAAGAATATTCACAGAATAAGCCAGGCTCATCTTCTGAGCAATGACTTTCTGAGTCTTCCTTTCAGAAAGAAAGTCATCTTCTGGTCATCTTCTCCATGCTGGGAATAAATCTGACATGACATGTATGATTACAAAGTTCCTTTCTTTTTTTTTTTTTTCCCAAGAATTCACGTCTAGCCTAGCATGAAGCACTCTGTGACAAGAGTGAAGTGACATATGTCACACCTCAAGGAGAGTGGGGACTGCGTGGCAGACGCTGCCTGGGCTCAGGCTGATCCAGACCCTCTCTTCTGGCACTCCTTGAATTCAGCTGTGCAGCAAACAGGGGGGAAAAAGCCTCTGCAGCCTCAGCACCTTCCGCAGCAGCTGTAAAAACTCCCAACACAGACGTCGTGTGTTCTGTCACTAAAACACGTCCCTGGGGCTTTGGTGTCACGTCAGTGAACATCAAGGGAAGGAGGACCATTGTTTTTTTTCTTGAAGAGCCCTGGGTCTGCACTCAGCTGACGTTGTTGTACACCAGAACGACACAAAGATTTTGACTTTAGAAGGTTGAAAATGACTTCTTTATTTTTGGGATATGTCTCCCCTTTTATATTATTTTACACAGACCAGTTTGATTGGTGACAGGAAATCAAACTTCTTTATTTACATTGGTCAGAGCAGAGGGGCATCAAGAAGAAATCCCTCCCAGGGAAAATACGTGAACAAATTTGTCATTTCAAAAACATTTCTCCTGTTTACAGAAAATTCCCTGGGAAAGGAATTTCAGAAACCCAAAACACCTCAGGTAGGAGCCAGGGCTACACTCAGCAGTCCCTTCCCTCAGCGCTGGAGGAAGTTTGGGCACGTGAATTGAGCCCCCCTTGGTGTCCATCAGCCCAGCACTGCTCTCTGAAGTGCTCACGGAACTTTGAGCAGGAACTCTGTGCTCAGGCCCAGCAGCTCCACATCTGGAACCGCTGGAACTGCTGGAATATTTCGACAGATGGGGAAAATCTGGGGGTGTGATATTGGTATTAATCATTCTGTCAGGTTTCAAATCGATTAAGGGCTGTTTTCTGCTCGTTCTGTGGCGGTGGAAGTTTCCTGATTCGAGATGCGTGTTTGGGAGCTGCTCATTTCCCAGGCAGAGTGAGAACAGGATTAGTAGGCGTGCAGTGTGTACATTATCTGTAATAGCTGTGCTCCCTGGGATCAAAGGCAGAACTTTCCAGCATGCACTTGCACAGTATCATGATCAAGAGCTGGCAAGAATAATCTCATCAGATCCGTGTAGGCAGAGTGATAACAAGTTGTTTGGAGAAATTAATAATGTGAGCCTAAATTTTTAAGATTTTTTTTCCCATGAGTGTGCTTGACCTTCTTCAAACTCCGTCATTTCATTTTCTGAGATTCTTGAGTTCTTCATCACTCCCTCGGAGCCTGAAGGCAGAGTTCAGGTGTCACCTCCGGGCCAGGTGTAACTATGGTAACAAGGCAAGAATCAAGGTCTGTGGGCTTCCAATGCACATCTTGCCTGGGGTCAATAATGACCCCAACATTGGCAGCACTTAATATCCCCAAGCAATTACAGGAGGAATTGAAAGAGAATGAAATGAGGATATTGATATTGGTAATTGTGGACATCAGAGAGCAGCTGGGAAGGAAATGAAGCTCTGTGACACACGGGGAGAGCAGGAGTTCAGATTCCTCTCTCTGCTTTTCCGGAGATCAGGGATGGACAGGACAGGGTCCAACTTCAGCCCCTCGGAGCCTCCAGCTGGAGCTGCACTGGGGATGGGCACAGGGCTGGTGTGAGCCCTGGAGAGGACACCTGAGAGGTGACACCTGGCCCTGAGAGGACGCCTCAGTCCTCAGGTGATTTTCCAGTTCTTCATGGAAAGGTTCAGAGCATCCCGGGCAGGAATGTCCATCCCATCCTGGCTGGTGGCTCAGCACTCCGCAGAGCCAGAGCTGGGCCATGTCAGGTCAGACAGTGACCCATCCCTGGGCCATGTCAGGTCAGACAGTGACCCATCCCTGGGCCATGTCAGGTCAGAAAGGTGACCCATCCCTGGGCCATGTCAGGTCAGACAGTGACCCATCCCTGGGCCATGTCAGGTCAGACAGTGACCCATCCCTGGGCCATGTCAGGTCAGACAGTGACCCGTCCCTGGGCCATGTCAGGTCAGAAAGGTGACCGTCCCTGGGCCATGTCAGGTCAGACAGTGACCCGTCCCTGGGCCATGTCAGGTCAGACAGTGACCATCCCTGGGCCATGTCAGGTCAGAAAGGTGACCATCCCTGGGCCATGTCAGGTCAGACAGTGACCCATCCCTGGGCCATGTCAGGTCAGACAGTGACCCATCCCTGGGCCATGTCAGGTCAGAAAGGTGACCATCCCTGGGCCATGTCAGGTCAGACAGTGACCCGTCCCTGGGCCATGTCAGGTCAGACAGTGACCATCCCTGGGCCATGTCAGGTCAGAAAGGTGACCATCCCTGGGCCATGTCAGGTCAGACAGTGACCCGTCCCTGGGCCATGTCAGGTCAGACAGTGACCATCCCTGGGCCATGTCAGGTCAGAAAGGTGACCATCCCTGGGCCATGTCAGGTCAGACAGTGACCCGTCCCTGGGCCATGTCAGGTCAGAAAGGTGACCCGTCCCTGGGCCATGTCAGGTCAGAAAGGTGACCGTCCCTGGGCCATGTCAGGTCAGACAGTGACCCGTCCCTGGGCCATGTCAGGTCAGACAGTGACCCATCCCTGGGCCATGTCAGGTCAGACAGTGACCCATCCCTGGGCCATGTCAGGTCAGACAGTGACCCATCCCTGGGCCATGTCAGGTCAGACAGTGACCCATCCCTGGGCCATGTCAGGTCAGGGAATGACCCATCCATGTTCCCGATGTTGTTACAATTCAGGACGGCTAATGTAAGGACACGTGGAACTCTGATTTCTTCAGAGGGCTCAGAGCAAAGTTTATTGAGAGACAGATTGTTTTATGCAGTGTTTGGGTACAATGAGTAGGGCTGGTCCTTTAGGGCAGCACCTTTCTGTAAACATCTCTACCAGTGAACAAGGTGGGAAAGCACCAGGTGTCAGGAGGAGGAGATGATCTACAGGGATCGTTTATAGGGATTGTTTTGGGTTTGGGTTGTTCCTCCTCGAGATTTCCCTGACTGAGAGAGTTCTGTCCTTGGCTTTCCCACGGGCACTGCCTGGAGCCCGAAAACCCATGTTCTGCCCACCGTCAGTTCCCACTCCTCCTCGGCTCTCAATTCTGCTTTTCCCAGCAGGGAGATCAGACTCACACCTCCTTGTCCAAGCCACAGGCCCCGAGGGTTTGACCCCCTCCCTCTGGGCTGCTTTGGGCAGCTCTGCCTGGGGGCATCTCAGGCGTGCTGCCCCTGTGTGACACCGTGTGACACCAGCCCCGGCAGGATCCCACCAGCACTGGGAGACTCCAAATGCTTTTCCCTGTTGTTTAATCAGAGCGGGATGGGATCAGTTTATTGAGATGAGCTCCTGACGCTGCTCTCTGCGCTGGCTGTGGTCACGGTGGGTGGCTGGGCACACCTTGCTCTGGGGCTGTGCTGTGTCCACCTGCAGCCAGAAATACCAGAAATATCCGTTGCTGTTAAATGGAATATCCTTGGAGCCTCTGCTCACCACCCGCGTGGGGGCTGCTGATGAATATGGATTAAATTGTGGTTTAAGTATTGCTTCTCTGATTGCAATTTCTGGCCCTCCTCGTGAAATGGTTGGTCTGTTTTGTTTGTGTTATCAATGGGAATGCTTTGAAAATTGCTTTGGTGCTGGGGAGAGCGGGAGGAAAACATTGCTTCACGGCGAGCATTTTGAAAGAGTGTTTATACCCAGAGCATCAAATTAATTTCCCCGAAGAACAGGTTGAGCTGATCAAAACCAGAAATGATCATTGGTTCTTGCACATATTTGAATACAAATAATTTAATTTCAAAAAGTCCGTTGAATGCAGCAGCTCGTGGTCATTTCCATATTTCCTCAAGCACAACAGAATTATTTTCCTCGACTCCATTTTCTTGGGTTTGAGCGTGGAGGAAGCTGCAGGATCCTTTTCTCAGAGTCAGGGCACAGCCTGAGCCCTGCTGGTCCTGGTCTCAGTTCCTTGGGCTGCCAGCCTGGGGAGGAGCAGCAGCAGCAGCAGCAGCAGCACATCATCCCCGTGTTTGCATTTCTCCTGTTTCTCTGCAAAGCTTTTGATTCCCAGTTAAACTACTCCGACAATCCTAATGCAAAACTGTTGAAAGCGTTAAAATACCTGGAAATTCTGCCAGACCTTTGTAGGTTCTCAGAAATCCTTCAGCACTGGTGAGAAGTGACAATCAGCAGCACTCACATATTTAGGTTTTAATGCATATATATATATTTATATTTATATTTTTATATGTGCAGTAGTGAGCGAATTGCATTCGAGCTGCCCAATCCCCTGCAGGCTGGAGGATTCTGATCTTTGCTGGGCACAGAGAAGCTTGCTCAGGGTTCAGAGCTGCTCCCCAGCCCTCTCAGGGGGTTTGTGGCTGGAGCCAGTGCCCAGGTCAGCTCTCCTTCCTCCCTGACCCCTCTGGTTCCACACTTGGTAATTGCTGCCCTGTTCCTCAGACTTTGTTCTGAGCCTCATCTCTGAGAGGGCAGGGGTCACAAACAGCAAAACAGACTGAAAAACGCCAGGACGTGACTTGCATTGCAAAAGTCTGAATTTGTGCTCCCTAAAACCAAAGCTGTTGGAGGTAAGGAGGGCAAAAAGCCCTTCGGTGTCAGGCTGCTCCTGTGCAGGGAGGAACAATTAGGATGGAAAAGCTCCCAGGTGGAGGAGAGCTGATCCAGCACGAGGCACGAGGCTGCAGTTGGGTGATTTGCTCTGCACTGTTGCAGAACAACCCTGGTAAAAAACCCTGGTGAAAACGTTAGCTAGTGACCAAACTAACCATTTAATTGGATGACAGGGAGCTTTACCAGCCGTTTGCATTAAGCCACACACCACCAGGAGGTTTTGTCTCTGAGCCCACACAGGTGTGTGGACCTGCCTGACCTCTGAAAGACTGACACAACCTCTCTCCGTGGGGAACTGGGAATCTAAACACAAGGAAGTTAAAGCAGAAACCCTGACATTTCCTAGCAAGGAGCAGATTCTGGAGGGAATGGTTCAAGTGTGACACCCAAACTCATCTCCAGCCTCTGAATTTGAAGGATCACTGAGATTGCTCAGCAGGCACTTCCCAGGCAGCTCACTTTTACTGAATTTTAATGGGGTAAAGTCACTTCATTACATCTGGCAAGAAGAATTTAGAGGAGTGAAGGCACACAGGTTGGAAGATGTGGAGCTCAGACTTTTTGTGCATCCTGGGATAGTGGAAGGTGATGGCAGGGGGTGGATTTGGGGTCCCTTAAACCCCGTCTGGGATTCTGTGTGAGCTGGGCTGAGGGGAGAACTGTTAATAAAAGGGGTTCCTTGGCAGACAGCGGTGCTCAGGGTACCAGAAACAATATTTCTGGAGATAATTATGTGGAATAAATAAGCCTGGTGAACGGAATCTGTTCACACAGTTGTGGAAAACAGATTTTTAATTTCTCAGCATACAGTTTAATGTGAGCAGAATCTCTAAACAGAGGGTTGACACTGTTAACAAAGGTAATATTAGATTTGAATGAGAAACTTCGTGTGGTTAATTAAAAACCAAAGGCACAGTTATAACAGAAGTAATTATCCTGGAGTATTAAATCAGTTGCAAGTCCAAGCCCATAAAAGAATTAATCAGGAATAATTTAATATTTGATATTGAGGGCTTATATTCTCCACTAATGTCAAAATCCATTCCATTAACCAGCACAATTCTTCAAGTCTATCTGCAGACTGGCTCCCTGAAAGCAGGACAGTGGAGGAACAATTCAGTGGGAAGAAGCTTTAATTCCTCTTTTGCAGAAAATGGAGGAGTGTTTCTGCTGGGAGAATCCCTCTGGCCAAGGCCAGGGGTTGTTCTGATCCATTTCTGCAGAGCAGGGCCAGAGGAATGACGTGATCCAGTTTTTTCTTCCATTTGTTAGTTTGATTCCCCTTTAAACTGCAGTGGAGGTCAATCCTGTTTTCTGTAGCCCTGGATTTCCTGATGCAGCTACAGTATTTGGAAAAAACCAGGTTTCTCTTTGTTTTGAGCCCAGCCAGGTGATCGTTTTCCCTTTTCACTTGTGCTGGAAGTCCAGGACTCTCTGCTCTTGGATCTGTTTCACCAGACCACTGATCCTCGTGTGAATTCCTGCTGTAGCCTCTCTCATCTTTTTTTTTCCTTGCCTTTCCTTTTTTTCCTTCCCTTCCCTTCCTTCTGCCCTCTGTGGGGCCCTTCCCAGTCGTCCTTGGACACACACAGGAAATAATCCAAGCTGGAATTATAATTAGAAATATTAATATAAAAGGAGTGTTAGAATTATTATTATTAGAAAAGGAAATCAGCAGGGATGATTTGCTTTTTGTGGCGAGGGAGTTGCAGTGCTGGGGCCATTGGGGGAGACCCCAGAAGGAGAAAGCAGAAAGGCATAAAAGCAGCCCTGGATGATGGGGAGATTGTGATCACCATCCAGCTCCTCCTGAGCTCCCAGCTCAGCTCAAAGTGGGTCTCAGCGAGGTCAGAGGCAGCCACACAGGTTATTTATAACTGGTTTTGGGAAAGAGCTGAGCAAAGCTGTCCTTTGCCAAGGTAGGTCAGGAGCTTTATTCACATTTTGGCTGCAGGGCCTCGAGCTTGCAGTGAATTCTGAACCAGCAGGAAACTCTGAACCGGCAGGAAAATCTGGCCAAATAAAACCAAACCTCAGGTTCTGCTGCTCCGATGTGTCTGGCAGCACCTTGAAGAAGCAGCAGCATTCTTTTATTTATTTATTGGCATCTGAAGGCTTTTGTCCTCCTTTGGAAGCCACTAAAGAGGCTGGTGAGCAGCAGGGCTCGGTCATTGATCAGCTGGGCTGGGAGCAGGAGAGGGACGGGCAGAGCAGGGCCCAGGCTGAGGCACTTATTGATCGCATCTAGTGCGCGATCAACTATCGATAAAAGGCTCCTCACCTTCCCTTTCCTTCCTGACTGCAAACCCAGCCCTGCTGAACTCACCTGGAAAAAAACAGAACAAACAATCCTCAAGCAGGTATTTCTTTGCTTTATATATATAAAGCAAAGAAATATATACTACTAGTAATAAATAATTAAAATAATACCCAATAATAAATATTACTAATAAATAAACAATATAAATTTATATATATATACACTAAATATACCATTATAATAAAAAATGTAAATACATATATTTATTTATACATATATACTAAATTTACTAAGTAAACTATATATGAAAACCTTAAACTCTAAGTTTTGCCCCCTGTGACATCACCCACTTCTCTCCAAACCCCACACGCACACTCCCAGCGCTGTCACTCAATTTTGGGAGCCTTTTTCCTGGCCCCGGGTCCAGTGCAGTGTTTGCCTGGGGGTCAGTGCCTGTCAGCACAGAGAGTCTGCAATTCCCAGTGCCCAGGGTTCCAACATTACTTAACTTTCAGAATTTAAAACAAACAAACAAAAAAACCAAACACAAAAGCATCAAAACAAAAACCCAAAACAAACAAAACCCCAAAACAAACAAAAACCCCAAACAAACAAACAAACAAAAAAGCCCCACAATAAACCAAACCCAGAAGCCCTTTGAGGTGTTTCCAGCTGGGTTTGTTTCGGCCTCTGGGCTCGCACATGCCAGGGAGGCAGGTGAGCTCCTGGCCCCCAGGTTTGCTGTCAGTGAGAGCAGGTCAGAGCAGTAACAGAGCAGCTTGCAGCTGAAGTTCAGAGCAGTAGAAGAGAAGTCTGCAGTTGAAATGAGCAGAGCCAGGCTGAGCCCGGCCCTTGCTGCGTGTCTGACCTCGGAACAGCCTCCCCTGCACCATCAACAAATAAATAAAATTATTTATTTACCAGGGTGGGAGGCGCAGCCTGGAGCTGTGCAGCTTCACAGCCATCGTGGAGTGAGCAGTTCTGACCGCGGGCCTTCGTTCATTGCGGGGTTTTCCCCACATGTAAAATGAGAAAAAGCCGAGGGAAGAAAATGAAACTGTTACCTTGCACTGACATCAAAAGAATTACTGGGTGCAGATCTCTGTATGGACCAGATTAGGAAAATACTTCAGATGTCCTGGGTACAAAGAGATGTAATTTGATGTCAGGGCCAGATTTATTTCCTTGAGGACATGGGGCTGATTCCAGCACAAGGTCTGTACCAATCGTTCCAGAGGGATTAGACATTAAACAACATCCCAGAACACACAACATGGTCTTAGAGGCACTGAATCTGCAGCAAGCATGTTCCCCAGGATATTACTACAAGATTCTTCATGTCTTTCTTCTAATGGCTTTTTGGATTCCCTGCTTTCAGCCTGCCACAACCAGCTTTACAAGTGTCCAACCTCTCTTCTTCTCTGTTATTCATTTTTTTTTTTTTCCGATTGTAAAGGATTCTTCTGTCTGTCTAACTGCTTCTTAAGTTTATTGCCAACAGCTTCGTGCTGCTGTTAGGGGCTTTATTTCCCAATTGGTATTACTTTTTAACTGCTCATGTAAATCCGGATCAGTGCAGATTCCTGCAGAAAAAAACAAATTGTCACAAATCTGTACGGGCGAAATGATCAAAGCAGAGCTCGCGGGCTCGCTGCTCGCTTGCTCAGCCTACTTGTAGACCTAAAAATATTGTTATCTTCATTCAGATCCTGATGCTGCTCTTCACCGCAGCCTTTATCTGTGGCAGGGGAGTCAGATGTCGGGGTCACTCCCTTGTTGTGAAATCAGCGAATTTACACCCATTGATATCCCGGCTGTTGTTGTCGCTGGCTAATCGCAGAGGAAAAGTTCAAAGCAAGTAGTGCCGCTGAAGGCCAGGCACAAAAAACACCTCCGTGGGCACGGGATTTGTAACTAGGGATATATTGTTGGGAATAAAACTTTGGTTGCTGTGTTCTATTAAAAAAAAAAATTAAGACTATCATTTTCTTCCCAAGACGAGATGCAAAGAGCTGAAGTTTTTTGGCCCCTCACTGCGGGGATGGCAGTGTTAGCACCACAGATAAATGTGGATAAATGGCATTTCCCGACTTTAGTGCCTGGAAATGGGGTGTGAGTGCCCCCGCGAGCACAGGAGCGATGTCCTTGCCCCGTCACTGCCCTGGGTTTTTTCTTGCTGCGACCCAAATTCCGTCCTGGCCACCCTGGTGTCCTCACCAAGGTCGCGGTCACATGTCTCGGAGCAGATTTTGGCCCCATTTGCCATATGGGAGCTGGGACATCATCTCTCCCCTGCGCGTCCCCGGTGTTTATTTCTGTGTCTGTGGTTGGAGCTCCGCTAATTAAAGGCCGAGCAGAGCCCCGAGGCCGCCCTCAGCCTGCTCATGAATGAATTGTTGGGCTGCAGGCGCCTTTCCAGGGCCTCTCATGGGCCCAAATTTAGCTCAGGCGGCTCCTTGCCTGACATTCCTAAACCTGAACGTGCTGCACACACTGCCAGCCCGCGCTGGGAGGGAATTTTGGAGCCGGCAGTTGAGTCTCTTCTCCTCTGCACAGTGACCTGCAGAGCACCACTTCTCTTCCCCTCAGAACGCTCTTTTTTTCTCTTCAGAAAAGTGAAAAACTGGTTTGGTGCTTGCTCTGTGGCCCCACAATGCCCAAATTTAGCTCAGGCGGCTCCTTGCCTGACATTCCTAAACCTGAACGTGCTGCACACACTGCCAGCCCGCGCTGGGAGGGAATTTTGGAGCCGCCAGTTGAGTCTCTTCTCCTCTGCAGAGCACCAGTTCTCTTCCCCTTATAACAGTTTTTTTCCTCTTTAGAAAAGTGAAAAACGGGTTTGGTGCCTGCTGTGTGGCAAGAGATGCCCTGCACCTCGGGCCACATCCCAGCTCTGCCCCGCAGGGTCTCCTGTGGGGCTCAGCCCTGCCTGTCCCTGCTCTGGTGGTGTCTGCTGAGGGAAAGCCAAGGAGAAATCCCCCCCAGATCCGTTTGTTGGTTTGCTTGCTTCTCAGAGCGAAGTGTTGATTTAAAGCAGCCTGTGTAGAGACCGAAATCAAGCGTGCACACACAGCTTCGTGGAGTTACAGTCTGGGGGCTGTGAATTAATTAGCAATTCCTCAGAAGAGCCGCGGGCTGCCAGCTCCGAGGCTCCCTGGGTGGGACTTTGATAAGCAGGGGAGGTTCCTGACAGCTCCCTGCTCGGCGCTGCGAACCACCCAAACACCGGGGCACGGCTCCCCGGGAGGATGCTAACAACACAGCTCCTCAGTGGAACACATCAAAGGGACTTCGTGGTATTAAACCCGAGACAAATTAAATCTACATTGCCTCTACAGCTGGGGAAGAAGCGAGCTCCCATCGTGGGAGGGTTTTCCTGCCCAGCTCTCAGGGTGGGAAGGAGACCCGGGGCAGCCTGGTGGCTTTGCTGCTGTGTCACAGCCTGTCAGGGCTCGACAGCTCCCTGCGCTCTCCTCTTGGCTTTTTGCTCCTAAAAACACAAACCCCACATGGTTATTGTCCTCTCCACTCTGCTCTTTGCTCCTAAAAACACAAACCCCACGGGATTATTGCCCTCTCCACTCTGCTCTTTGCTCCTAAAAACACAAACCCCACATGGTTATTGTCCTCTCCGCTCTGCCTGTGTGCTCTGTGCCCCCAGAAACACAAAAAGTACAGGATTATTGCCCTCTCCACTCTGCTCTGTGCCCCCAGAAACACAAACCCCACAGGTTTAAGATGAACTTCTGCTGGGTGAACTCACTGGAGACCTGAAATGCTTGGGTGCCTTTGTCCCAGCAGCGGAGCTGTGAGTATCAGTGAGCCCCAAAAAGGGAGGCAGCAGCCCTGCCCACGAGTTTGCTCTTGCATTTGTTGCATTTGTTGTTGCTCAGGCTCACAGGCTGAGGAAGAAAGGGTGAAAAATACATTCAGGCATAGATTCTGCCACCCCACTCCTTTCTAAACAACGGTTTGCCATCACATTTTACAATTCAAAAGATCCATTTCTTGGCCATGTTTTACTGCCAGGGAACTGTTACCTGTTGAGAGCTGGCCCAGCAGCCTGGCCTGGCTCTAGGCTGGGGGCTGGACCCTGCACAAGCACAAAACAAATCAAAAATCCCTGTTTTGAACCATTTTTGAACCATTCCGGCTGGGCCACGTGAGGCAGGCAGAGGGAAGGAGAAGGGACACAACAGACAAATGTGGTTTTCTCTCCCCGGGAGTGAGATGATTTATTTCCTGGCGCTTTTTTTTTTTTTTTCCCATCACTTAAAGGTGTGGGATTGCATCCTGCAATCACGGGCAGTGTCCACAGTGGGGATTGCCTGTCCTTACTCCACACACACACACACGAGAAGGGAGGAATTGGCAGCTACAGCAGCCCCCCGCATTTCCCTGCTGAGCTGCATTTCTGTCCTTCCTGAGCTTCTCGCTGGCCATCACGGGCTGTGTAATGAGAAACCTCTCCCTGCTGGTCATCTTCGAACGATCCCACTTTGCCTTTGCACCGCCTGCCTCTCATGTTGCTCCTTTTCTCCCTGTTTTCTGTGCCCAGCGCTGCCTCGCATCTTCAGCTTTTCTTGCCCACCCCCTCCTCCAGCCTCGGTGACAGATTCTATCTG
The DNA here is from genome assembly GCF_029207755.1 of Chamaea fasciata. Classification (NCBI taxonomy): domain Eukaryota; kingdom Metazoa; phylum Chordata; class Aves; order Passeriformes; family Sylviidae; genus Chamaea; species Chamaea fasciata. The sequence goes on along the minus strand of NW_027094103.1, from coordinate 13,028,440 downwards.
CGCCCAGACGAAAGTTCGCCAGTGAGAATACAAAACAGCTTAAAGGCTTTGCAAAAGTTAAGTCCGGGATTAAATATAATTAGGTGTTTTTCCTGCGTGCCTCGTGTGTGTGTGGCAGTAGGAGGGGCAGACAAGTCTCTCTGATTAACTCGTGTTGCTTTTTCCCCTCCAGCACAATCCAGTTCTCTGGTTTTGAACGGGGAAATTGCGATTGCTGGGCTGGGGGGGTGTGTTTGGGGTTTTGTTTCACCACTCGTCGTGTTTGGGGTTTTGTGTCACCATTCATCCTTGCCCCAGCTGCTGCCCCCGTTGATTCTGTCCCAGTGAGGAGGAGTGGGAGCCTGACTGGACGTGTCACCCCCCACCACGTGGAGTCAGAATTATTCAAGGACTCGCAGGCTGAGGGAAAAAAGGTGAAAAATACATTCCAGCATCGATTCTGCCACCCACTCCTTTCTAAACAATGCTTTGCAATCGGATTTTACCATTAAAAAAAAAAAAATCCATTTTCGCCTCTCTGGCGGCTGTGTGGAAGAGTGGGAGTCAGCAGGGAGATCTGTCCAGAGAAATGTTTGGTTTTCCGGGCGTTTGGGTTGCTGTGGATGCTCCTTTTTAACCCTGTGTCAGCACATCTGACCGAGGAGCTCTGCTGCCTGTACGCAGGAAAAAAGGAAACCGATTAAGCAGCAAGTGCTTGAATGAAATGTGATTAATTTGCTTATATTCCCCCCCTCCTCTCTCTCTATTCCCAGACACTTCAGGTTTCATTCTGCGTGATGAAAGGTGCCCACGTTAAACCCAACGTTTAACCCTGAGGTTCATGTCCGTCTTTTCACATTTTCTCCTCCAGGATTCCCCATCATTGCTCAGACTTGCAGTGTTTCAACTTGTGCTTTCAACTCCTCCGTTCATATTAAAGGCCTCACAAATTAATTCGGGTTATTTCTGGCCGCTGCTCCTTTATTCCTTTTGGATACAGGAGAAATTGCAGCTGATTTTTCAATACTTTTTCCAGTGCATCCGAAAGAATCCGGGAACAACAGGGGAAATAAGGAAATCCGGATGATACTTTATATATTTCAAGCTATATATAATATATATTTTTATACATTCTGCAAGCTCAGAGCTGACAGTAATGTACCACAGGCGAGGGAATGTGCTTTGGAGCAATTTTGGTTTCTCTGCAGCACCTCGTATCGAGCCCCAGCAGCTGCTTCTAAAACTTGTACTTCAGCTGCCGTAATCTTATCATTAAAGGTGGATTTAGGCTTTAAGAGCCCCCGAACAAACCCTTTTTCCTCGCGGCCACGGGCGGGGAGATGACTCTGCATTTCAGGTGCAAGCTCAGCTTCGCTCCAGCTCGCAGCTAATCCCCAATAATCGAGCCTTGGTGCCACAGATGCAGCTCTTGGCTGCTCCGTCCAGCTGCTGCTCCTGACTCCTCAAATCCCTTCCCTGTCGCTGGTTTTGTGTCCTCCCCTTGCAGTGGGAGCAGGGGGAAAAAACCCGAGTTTTTCACATCCATGAGAACGTCAAGCTTTTGGGCTTTATTGGTTTAGAAGCTTACTAAATTTAAACAGAAGCATTAACATGGCCTTCGGCTCTCTTGACAGTTATAAACTCTTCCTTGGGGGGATTTCTGTAATGCTTTCTAATCAGCTTAAGGAGTTAATTAAACAGCTGTCACTTAGCTGCTTAATTCTGAGACTTGATGCTAAATAAGATTTGAAATTAGTTATGCACGACTGGGGCGTGGACGCTTCGATAGGAGCAGGATGGCTGCGAGTGAACAGGAGCAGAGTCTGGGGCTTTTTTAGCTCAACAGTGAAAAGATTCAAGGTGGGAGCCTGCGTTAATGCTCTGCGTGCTGATTAATAGGAAATCCATTAGAAATAGAGGATGTTTAGGAATGTCAGGTGGGAGGGATTTTCAGGCAGCTCCTCAGCCTCGTTTGTGGCCTGCTCTGCGCTTCAGGAGATCCCAGGGATCAGTTTGTTCTCTTCCTGTGCATAACCCAAAAGCCAAAATACCCTTTGGAACCCGGGAGGAACATTCTTGATTTTTGGAATGAGATCTTTAGCCTGCAAAGGTAATAATCCCCTGCACTAATGAAGGATGTCTCTGGAGATCTGCTGAGCTTCTGGAACACGGATTCCAGTGCCATGGGGAGGTTTTAATCTTCTTCTCCCCGTGTGTTGTAGCAGGACAAGCACTTCTCCTGAAGCCGTAGGTGGAAGGATGCACTTCACCTGCAGGAGAAGAGCAAGAGCACATTTCATTGGTAATTAAGGCAGGGAGTTAATGAAGTAAATGTGCCAGGATTCGGTGGCCAGGGGCTCATGAGCATTTCCTGAACTGAGAGTGGGGCTTAAAGCTAAGCATGAGTTTATTTATGCATTTATTTCTTTAGAATTAGTAGTAGTTAATTATTTCTTTAGTTAGTTATTTCTTTAAAAAGTTATATATAGATACCCAAACGTTAGGAAATGCTGTGTATGCACAGACAGCTGGGGGCAGAAACAGAAATTTGGAAAGATTTATAAAGATATTGTTAAAGTCCTTTTTTTTTTTTTTTTCACCCTAAGAAAGATAAGGCAAAAAAATGTCTGAAGGGAAATTAAATTTCAGGGAAGCTGCCTATTAAAATTGAAAAAAACCTAATAGGTATTCACTTCTGCATTTCATCTTAAATTGATGCTTACCGTGTACATCTTCTGGATATGTTTCTGCTGGAGGGCTTAATATGCCCAGTTATTTCATCTGAATCTCTTCAGTAAGCAAAGAACACTCACTCCAGCATCTTCTTTAAAGTATTACTATTTATTTACCGTGGTAGCAATTTCAGAATAAAGATTACCTGGTCTTCCATTTCTAATACATGAAGAGACGTGGTTTTTTCTCTGATTATTCCATTTCATTGTTGGAGGGGCCCAGTGTAAGTGAATTACAGAGATGTGCTGTGTTAATAGTTAGAGAAAGTTCATCATGATTTAACAGCTGCTGAGGGAATCAACTTTGAGCGAAAACATAACTATTCCCATCCTTGAGGTGCCCTGACATCTTATCTCCTGTAATTTCTGTTAGTTAGAGATGAAGAACACCGTATTTCTTCAGGAGATTCCTTTTTCACTCAGGCAGCAAAAAGCAACCGTTTGAAATTAGTAACTCTTCGGATTTATGGCTTTTACCAGCTGAGGCTCTCAGCTGTAAATCTGGGTGTTGCTAAATAAGTACCGTGCTCCTTTCCTCCAAGTGAAGTCATCCTCGCCTGCTTTCACCAGGGGAACGCTCATTCTTTTGTGGTTTAAACGGTAAATAAATGCCTGCAGGAGCATTTCAGAGTGCCCTGCAGGGTGAGTTGGGGCGAGAGTTATTGGGGTGAGGGTTATTGTTGGGGCGAGAGTTGTTGTTGGGGTGAGAGTTTTCTTGGGGTGAGGGTTATTGTTGGGGTGAGAGTTATTGGGGTGAGGGTTATTGTTGGGGCGAGAGTTGTTGTTGGGGTGAGAGTTTTCTTGGGGTGAGGGTTATTGTTGGGGTGAGAGTTATTGGGGTGAGGGTTATTGTTGGGGCGAGAGTTGTTGTTGGGGCCCACAGGGGCTCTGGGCAGGGCTGCAGCAATTCCCGGGGTTCAGGTGTGCTGGAGGCCAGGAGAGCAGGCAGGAACAGCAGCAAAATTCCCAGCCAGGGGCAGGAACAGCAGCAGAATTCCTGTAACCCTGGTTCCGTGCCTGAGGTGTTTTGGTTTTCTGAAATTCCTTTCCCAGGGAATTTTCTGTCAACAGGAGAAATGTTTTTGTAGCTGTACCTTTGTTATTCATCCCTTTCCCTAGGAGGGACTTCTCCTTGCTGTCCCTCTGCTCTGACCAATGTGAGCGAAGAGGTTTGTCTCTGCGTCACCAATCCAACTGGTCTGTGTGAAATAGTATAAAAGGGAGACACATCCCAGAAATCAAGGAGTCATTTTCAGCCTGCTGAATCTCAGAGTCTGTGTTGTTGTGGTGTAAAACAGCGTCACATTCCCAGCCAGGGGCAGGAACAGCAGGACTGGGATTCACTCTGTGTCCTGAACACCCAAAGCCAGCACTGGAAAACACGAAAAAGAAATTCACGGAGCTTTGGAGAATCATTCTCAGTTACAAGCTCTTACCAGGGGAAATTACATTTGCCTTTGGTAAGCAGACCTCATTAATCACGCTGTTTCAAAGGCTCGGTTATTAAAGTTCCCTTTGCTTTATGAAATAATTGCCAGGGTCACACTAATGGATCCGGGGAGGGAGGGAGCTGGTGCTGCTGGGGGAGCAGCTCTTTGCAGCTGGGCACGAGGTGTGAGCAGCTCGGGAGGTGCTGTGGCCTCCAACAATCCCAGGGAAATGAGATTGCTGCCTGCAAAACCACCAGCACCGAGACCCGAGAGCTGATTGTGTAACTACAGCGGGTGCTTCACTGCAACTGTTCTGTCGGGCTGCCCCAGGGGAGCAGCAAAAGGTCCTGAGAAACCTGGCTGCAAAGCCCAAATGTAGGAAAAAAACCCCAAAGAAAACTTCAAGCTGGAAAGTTAATTGCAAAGCTGAGAACTGGGTTTCCTGAGCAGTGTGTTCTGCGCTGAGTGCTCGAGACAGACCTGACCGGACAGGCAGATATTCTCACCCTTGTACGAATTATGATTTCAAAATATCTGAAGGGCTTTTGTGCTGGGGGCGGGAGAGGATTTCCTTCTCCAGTTCTCAGAGTGAAATCCTCTTTCTCCCTTCCCTACAGATCACGGTGAGGATGGGGCAGCCTCAGCAAAGCAGCTGTCAAGTGACCAGGAGGGATTTTTTTTCCTTCTTTAAATATTGCTTTGAGTCAGAAGTGTGTCTATTTCTTTAAGTAAGAGGAAAAGCTCTTTCTGATGTGAATACTTTAGAGGAGAAAAATCTCAGCTTCTCCCCTGTAGTAATTCATTACTCCCAAGTAATGAAAGAATGGCAAAGTACAGATATTAAGCGGCATTTTGTTTTGTTTCCTCTCAGGAAGCAGAGATCCTGAACACAGCTGTCCTCACTGGCAAGACAGTGGCTGTCCCTGTCAAGGTGGTTGCCGTGGAAGATGACGGGACTGTGACTGACCTCGTGGAGTCCGTGGAGTGCAGATCCTCAGATGAAGATGTCATCAAGGTAGGATCAGAGTGCTCCTTGCACAGGGGAGCACAGGCCTGTTCCCCCGTGGAACAAGTCCTTCATTTCCCTGACTGCCCTCCGCCAGGATTTTATTTTTGCTGTTACTGCTGCACAGCTCGCTTCAGTGGGGCAGCAAACCAAAGACAAAATCACCATTTCCCGTCCTGCTCATCAAACCCTCAGGATTCTCTGACACTTCCACTCCTGAAGGGTTCCCAGAGCTGACTCCCTGTGCCTTTCCATGGGCTGTGTAGGGGCAGGAATGCTGGCAGCCGTGCTGCTGCTCTTGGGGCTGGCTCAGGGTGAGGTGAGAGCCCACAGGAGTGCCTTGAAACTCCTTTTCCTTCCTGAAATTGGAGGCTCAGACTGGAGCCCCAAGGCAATGGGTGCCTCTTGAAGGCACTTGCAGCAAGTCCCACTAAAATCCTGCGGGGAATTCTGCATATTTCCATCTGCTGGATGAATGATCAGGTGGCAGGAGCTGCCCAGCATGGTGGTGGTGGCACTCAAGGTGCAGAGGTGGCACAGAACTCGCCTTGTCTGCAGCAGCTTCTCTCCCTTCACAAACTCCTCCCTGTGCCTGTTGCCAGGGAACGGGAGACGAGAGACGCAGCTCCAAATCAAAGCTAAAACTGATTTTATTTTTCACATAACCAGCGTGTCCCCAGAAGGATTCCAAACCCTGCAGGCCACCCTCCCCAGCTGCTGTTACCCCATTAACTCTGTGACCTGCCCCTTTTTGAGCTCCTGGCCCCCGGGAGGTTTTCCTGAGGGTTCTGCTTTTCCTGGGCTCCTTTGGCTCGTTTTCTGCCTCTGGAGGCACAGAGGCGTAAATTCTGGTGATTATCAGATGGGGAGTTTGAGACACACCCACGGGGTTGGTGGTTTCATTCACAGAGTAAGTGAAGAACAGAGCTGGGCAGAGGTGGAAATGGTTTTTCTTGAGCTGTCATTTCTGATCAAAAAAAAAAAAAAAGCAATATCTATGCTCACTGGACTTGTTTTAAATAATTTCTTCATGGTAATTTATCATACCTGAGATGAACCCCAGCAGTTTCAAAGTTTAGCATTTTTTATGTTTCCCTTTTAGAACCTTCTCAGTGTTCCTATTCACCCGGTTAGCCACCGTGTATTTTCTGCTTCAGTGTGTCTTTCTGGCTGTATTATTAGGAACCTTTGGGGTTTGGGGATTTTTTTTCCTTCTGTGAAGCCCTTTTGGATCTGGTAAATCTGCCAAATATGGCGAATTGTTGGACTTCATTTAAAAACATTTAATTTAAAAACTTGGACTCCATTTAAAAACTGGATTCACAAACAGAAGGAAATTATTTGTCCTTATGTTTTGGGAGTTAATGGACTAAGTCCTTGCTAACTCACTCATCTGCTGTTTAATTTTTTTGGTGAATTCGGAAAAAAAATTCAGCTTTTGAAAGCAAATACATCATTTGAAAGACATGGAAGAAAACCCAGTTTTGCATTCGGAAGTTTGAATACACCAAGCAGTGCTGGTGTGTTCAGTGTCACTCACACACACCCCCCGTTAATGAGGGTGATAATTCCAGCCCCGTGTCACCCCGGGCTGTCCCCAGCAGGGATCAGCCTGTTCTGGGCTCCTGCAGCAGCGCTGGGGTTTCTGCAGAGCTGAAACGAGTCGCCAGTTTCAGATGAGCTCTTAATTGAAAATGTGGCTGGAGTTTGCAGTTTACCTGCCCTGCTTCAGACCCAGCCTTGTTCACGGGCACCTAATGAAGATAAAGATGGATAATTACCGGCCAGCCTTCAGCGTGCAGCAGTAATTAGAGTTTCTGTTCTCTGGGCATTGGAGTAGGGAAGAGAAAATGGGAGAAGAATCTGCTTAAGATGCCTGTCGAAACATAAAGATTAAGATTACATTTCTGTGGGTCTTCTTCACTGTTGCTGTTTTTCAATGCATCTGTCAAGGAGCATCTAACAGATTGATTATGTCCTCGTGGCTTAGCTTTTATTCCTGGGTTTTGGTGTTGATTAATGATGAGGTTAAGCTCATTTTCCTTGCAGAACGAGGATACCTCATTCTTCTTTTCGTTGCGGGGTCCACATTTATTACTCACTTCTTTCATCTGACACTTCAAAGAACTTTCAAGAGCTGGTCCAGCCTCTGCCCTGACTCCTTTTGTGCCACACTGCACCTACCTGAACTTGGCTGAATGGGTCAGAGCAGAATTTGTTCCACTGAAACGACGTTTTTATTGACAGGTGATTATCAGGAATTCTTTGGTCCAGCATGGCAGAATAACCACACCAAAAAATGGGAGTGTGTTATGGACTCTGTGCCCCTAATGAGGGCTGCGAGACACAGAAAAGTTACGGGGCAAATTTCAAAGTGCTGTAAAGTACTGGCCGTTTGTAGGTGGTAAAACTCCTACTGAACTCATGGAAAGAAAAGAGAGGGTTTTGAGCAGACTTTGTTTTTGCTGAGTTGTTGGTAAGGAGTAAACTCTAAAGATGATTTTAATCAAGAATAAGGAGAGAAGAAAAATCAGCTCCTTTTAATCTTCCATTTTGAAAAGACATTTCTGTTTCCAAATTGACCTTTCTTTTTTCAAGGCTCACCAGACCCTGGAATTTTCCAGAGCAACGCTTTGCAGTGCTCTGGGTTTCCAGTTTGATGAGTTAATTGAAAATCTGCATCCGGGTTACCCTGAAACGAAAACTCCTTTTGGTTCACTTTGTTTGATCAGACACCTGACAGCTGCCAGGAGTCACAGAGTGCTGGTGAACAGAACACTGGGACCAGGGTTCAGTTCCTCTGCCCCTTTCTTGTGGTGTACTGTGTATTTCTTAGAGAACTCCATTGGAAACCCGTCAATTTTTATCCAAACCTGTGTGTTTTTATCCAAACCTGTGAGTTTTTATCCAAACCTGTGAGTTTTTCCGCCAAAACCCTTTCAGCTGATTCCTCCTGGAGCAGCTGGAGCTGTGCCAGGGCTGCCGGGGAGGGTGAAAGGGGGATTGTGGAGACGCCTTGGGAAGGCTGAGCTGGAACAGAGACTGGACAGAGCTAGGAGAATAAAGTAGAGATTTATTAAAAGACCTTTAAGGGAACACCTTGGGCAGGACAAGAGCCTGGCCAGGGCTGCACCAAGGTGGACCCAAAATGGTCACAAAATGGACCCAAAATGTTCACAAAATGCACCCAAAATGGACCCAAAATGGACCCAAAATGGTCACAAAATGGACAAACGGTCACGGGGTCTCACACTTTTCTAAGTTTTGGTCCATTTGCATCTTGGGGTTTAATTGTTCAATTCCAGCTGCAGGTTATGAGGGGAGAGCAGCACACTAGGCAATTTGTAAAATATTACTGCAGGCTAATGAATCTTTCACTGACGCTTAGTGTGGTTTTATCAGCGGCAAAATAACATCTTGTTAATCCTGTGACAGTCTGCGTGGAAGCTGAAGTGTCAGAGCACTTAAAGTGGCCCGAAGCAGGCGGTGTTTTAAAGCATGAAACTTTCAACAGCTGTTCCTTTTCCTCCTCGCACTGGCGCACTTCAGGGAGAAGTTGAATTCTTCTGAAGTCGCTGGAGTGACAGAGCCAGAGAAAAAAATCAAAGGGAGAAGACAGTGGAGGCCGGGATTTAGTGTGCTGCTCAGCTGCAGATCCCTGCCCTGTGCCTCAGTGCAGCCCGTGGATATTCCCCTCACAGGTCACTCCCGCATCCCCGTGGTCGCACACATTTCCAGCTGCCAAGGGCAAAGCTGGGAGCTCCCAGTGGAGGCACCGCCAGGACACACGACCCTTTCACACCAGGAGTGGGAGGAATCCCCGTTTCCCGGTGATCTGTCATGTTTAAGCCAAGCTAAGAGTGAATTAAATGCTCATTGTGGCTCACTGAGCCTAAAAACTGAGTGCTCAGGCTGTGCTGGCTCCAGGGGATTGGGACAGGGACAGGAGAGAGGGAATCCCCCTGCCCTGGGCACGGGGCAAAGCGAAGAGCCAGGAAGAGCAAGCAGTGATCTGCTAAACCGGCTCACCTGAATGTGCAATATTTTATATACATAATATACGACATAATTGATCCTTCTGTGCCTTGAGAGTTCAGTGAGGGTCAAGTTCATGCCGTGGTTTCCCATAATGAAATAGGATTTCTCCCACCGGCTGAACTGCCTTATTTCCACCCCCGAAAAATGTTGATCCATCTTGGAAACAATCTTGATCCAAGTCAGCAAATGCATGTTTTTATTTCCTGCGATGTCTAATCATTTCACTTCGGTAGAAAATGATGAAATCATGTCCTGTCATTCCGGCTCAGTGTCAGTGTTCCCGACATCGGGATCTGCCTGACCTTTTCACCTTAGGAGGGAGCAGCTTTAAAAATTAAAAATGCTTCTTCTGCTCTGCGCTAGGAATCGGGATAGAGGACAAACTCAGGAAAATGCACTGTCAAAACTGAGAGTTGTGATAATAACTGTAGAGCTCAGTTCATGTGCTGCTGGTGTTGGTTATAAAGGAGGAAGGCAGAATTTTAATCTCCCTCTGCTCTGAGAAACAGACGTGGCAAAGATGAATTCTGAATGTGGAACCAACAGGACAGACTTGCGTCTCCCAGGAATTGTCTGAAACTCACCTAAAGCTGCTGGAGTGACTGGATTTGTCTCTTTCATATTCTGCCAATTCATCATTCTGATGTGAAGCTCGGGAAGGAAGGAGGTTTCTGTGGTGTTATTTGCCTTTTTGTAATCATCCAGACTGAAAACCCCCGTGGGACTGCCACAGTCACTCTTGCCTGCACTTCCTTTATACTTTTGAAAGGCTGTAAGCTTATATGATAAAAAACTTCTCTGTAATGGAAAAATCCAAATAATTTCTGAATTGAGGCTTCTTCAAAATTCTACAGAAGATACCAAAGAATCTGGGGGCTTTGGGCTTCATGGGAAAAAAAAAAAAAAAGTGTTCTTGTGGAGCCAGGGATGATAATCTCTTCCTGTGGGTATTTCTCCTCCTTTACAGGGAGGATTATGTCTAGATCCATAAAAAGAATGAGGCAAAATCTAAAGAATATCCCAACAGTGATGCCAGGGGGGATCCCAGGGAGCAAATGTAACCCTTTGCTGACCCCAGAAGGGGCTGAGGAGTGTCCCCAGTGTGCTGAGGTCACTCCTGTCACTGCTCGCCATCCCTGGCTCTGCTGCCCAGGAGTGAAAATGAATCCATTCCTTTTTTTTTTTTTTGGTGAGTGAGCTGTGCATCACCTGCCTGCTCGGGTGGATGGTGCATGTCCAGATGCATGTCCAGAATCATCCCTTGTTCTCCCAGTTGCCTCGGAGAGCCCCAGGAGCCCTGTAAGTATTCAGGGTCCTCCAGCTCCGAGCAGCAGGTTCTCTGTTAAGCACAGAACATGAGCCTCACGCTCAGCAAACACTGAGCACGTTTAAATCAGCTGAACCCTGCCTGCTCGGCCAGGGTTTGGGATGCTCCCAGTGCCCGGCTGGGCAGGAGTGACTCTGGGAACGAGCAGCAGAGGGTGAGAGGTGCCTCTTTCTGTTCTCAGTTTGTTGAAATGACCCCAAGGCTTTGCACAGGCATTCCCGTGCTGTCACATCATTATCCCACCCCTGAAGGAGGCTGATCCCAGCCCTTGCATCCCCTCGGCAAGGAGGGTGGAGGTTTTCCAGGCTGTTTCTGAGTGTCAGATCTGTGCAGGGGGAGAACTCCCTGTGGGAATGATGTCCAAACCCCCTGGACTGGCAGAGGGCATTCAGGGGTTTTCAGCTGCTTTCCAGCCCCGCTGAACACTCGTTGCATGCTGATCCCTGGGTTTGGGAAACGCTCCGTTGTCATTAGAGGACGCGAAAAGAACCGCACTCACCCGTCGGGATGTGAGACGAGAAAGAAGGAACTTTATCTTTGGGATCTCGACTTCCATAGTCTTTGGAGTTTGATCAGGGATTGGGGGACGAGGTTAACACCTCTCTGAGCCCAGTGGTCAAACCAGGAGTCCATCAGTTCGTCCTTCCCCCTGGAAAGGAACGTATTCTTTACAAAATATCAGCTTTGGTTTTGTTACAAGCGTGAGAAAGCTCCAGCAGAAAATGCAAACTATCAGGAGGCTGAAAAATCAGAGCGACACTCCATCATCTCCGTGAGAAGAGATCTGTGGTCTGTCCCTGGAGAAAACTGAGGGAGGGAGGAGCAGACACTGCGGAGGGAAATGAGTTCCCTGCTCCCTGCCCGGCGCTAAGGCGGCGGAGCGTGATGTTACCCGGGTAAAATCAGAGCTAAATTGGGCTCAGATCATCCACTCACACCTGCCTCCCAAACAGGAGCTGGCGTTAATGGTTATAAATTGCCGTTCTTCCTCGCAGAAAGTTCCCGGAGTGTTCAGTGACCGTCTGCCACTTTTCCTGACCAGGTGAGGCATTCATAGCTCCTGGTGCCGGCCCTGCGCTCTGGCACAAAGCTCTGGGTAAAAACCTACACAGTGCCGAGGCAATTGATGTCCGCCCAGCCCAATTTAGGACTTCTCACAGCCACTGGAGGTCTTCGCTTTTCATTTGCGGGGCTGTCCAGGCGTCGCATTGGGTGTGGAAGGGGTTGGTGCTGCTAGAACATAGACGTGACGAGGTATTTTCAGCCGATTTAAACGTGCTCAAATGCGGGGACTGTGTCAGTGTTTGCTGAGGGCGAGGCTCATGTTCTGTGCTTAACAGAGAACCTGCTGCTCGGAGCTGGAGGACCCTGGGCACCAGCTGTGCAGTACTTGCAGGGCTCCTGGGGCTCTCCGAGGCATCTGGCAGAACAATTCTGGCCATGGATCTGCAGGAGAAGGGGAGGCTGCAGGACTTGGGAAGGCTGGGGTCACAGAAAGGCCGTAATGAAGCTGAAGTTTTAATGCTGTCCTGCTCTGCTTTGGTTTAATGAAGGAAGGAATCCGAATGGTTTCTTTAACCTGGCGTGGGATTTTAGGCGTTGCAGAGGCTCTAATAAGGGCTCAGCCTGCACACAGCGTGTGACACTCAGTTTTCATTCCTTCCCTAATAGGCTTGGGTAACAACTGGATATCCCCTGGGCTGGTTTCCGAGGCGCTGCACTGCAGTGTGATACGGTGGGCTCTGCCCTGTGCTCTGACTGTGCCACTGTGGGCCCTGGCACGTGGTTTGTTTGCTCTGTCTCAGCAGAAACACACACAGAAGGTGCGTGATGGTGCTGAATTTCCTCGGCAGATAAAGGGCATTGATGCTAAATCCCCGAGGAGTGCTTTGAGATGTCAAATGAAATGTATAAACATCATTAGGGTTGTTAATAACGTGCATAACCTTAACTAGGACAGAGCACAGAAATGGCTCCTGTTAAATTTCACTTCATCACAGCCCATACAAAACTCTGTCGTGATAAAGCATCAGTGGGCTGAGTAAGGAAGGACTTAGAGATATTTTCCCATTTCTTACATAACAGAGTCTGTGCAGGTCAGACTGAAGATTTCTTCTCTCTTATTCACTCTCTGGACCATTTTGCATTCCTTTTAGCATGGTGACTTTTGGCTCCCCGTGTACCTTTTTCTCTTTGCAGTTATATATAAAAAAAATTATGCAGAACTCGAATATTTCAAGAGAAAAGGAGGTAAAGCAGTGAAACACATCTGAAAAGTGCTGGAGGAGTTACCTGAGTGCAGCTTATTACTTAGAGATGATTATCTGTAACTTTTCTCGTGTTTTACAGTGTGACAGGCTCTGCTCTCCTGCCTTTCCTGTGATTCTGTATTTATTTGTAGGACGCGCCAGTGCCATTGGTTTCCCTCATCAGCTCCCCACAGAAATGCTGAACAACTTCCCTGTGGTTCTTGTTTAACTGGTTATTGGATGATAAGCCTGATTTCTGAATCAATTTAGGCATTCAAATCCAATTAATTTAATTGCAAATTAGAAACCTAAGCACCTACAAAAAGTGGCTTTAATGGCTCTTCAATTTTAACTAAAAGAGTAACTGTGTATTTAGAGCAGGTGGGTATTATACAAAGCTGATATTTTCTCCCAACCTAAATAATCTGTTCCGTATAATAACTATTAAAAATAATGGGATTATTTGCAAGCAGGTAATTATTTTGCAGCTGTAAAGGGGTTTTGTTTGAGGAAATTCGGGGCATCTTCTCTGGACTTGGGGATTTGAGTGCCCTCAGCAATTTGCTGGAGCGTCTGTGAGCATGTGAGAAGCTGTTGTAGTGTTGGAGCTTTTGTGCAGACCTGGAGCTGACGGCAGGATGAAACCTGGGAATGTGACGTTCCATGACATGCTCCATTTCATTCCTCTGAAGGCCAGAGAGGGAGCGGGGAGAACCTCAGTAATGAGGGGCAGTATCATTTGCCCCGATGAGGAGGCTTCTGGAGGCACGGTGGATGGCACTAAAGTGTATTTTCTGCATTGTCTGGGAGCATTTTATCAATGGCACTTGGCTGCCCCTGCGAGAGGAAGTCGGTCTCACGCGCACCCACGCACACAACTCCTGTTAATGGCTGCATCTCCTCCCTGCCGCTGGGAATCCAAATTTAACCCGGTGTGGTTAATGGGATTGCGCTGCGCTTCGTGAGATGAGCAGGAGAGGAATTAGGAATTCTGTTCCTCCCTGGGAGGTTGTCTGTGTGTGAGCCGGGCTCTGGCTGTCACGGGGTGGGTTTGTCTGAGAGCAAACAGCAGCCAGAGCCAGCTCCACTTGTTCAGTGCCACAAGGCAGCCCGTGTTTCCTTGGAAGTTCTCCAGACGTTTGTGATGCTGGGCTGAGTTTCGGGCCTGTAACAAACCTGGAGAGGCAGAGTTTCCCTGGGGCTGAGGATCCCGTGGTGGGGGTTTCGCAGGGCCCACGGACAGCAGCGGCAGCGCCAGCCCCTCTGGCAGTGCAGCCCGTGCGCTCTGCTGATTCCTGGAGACACCTCGACGGGAGGTTCTCCGAATCCTGCCCTTTGTTCCCCGGTTAAACAACGCGTGTGTGTCTGATCTCATCTGGGGCTCTCTGCTCCCTGGCAGATTCAGGGGGACAGGGTTCACTGATACTCATTTCTCTGCGGCTGTGCGAGGTGTGATTAACCTCACCCTGCACTCTGGAGCTGGCAGCTATCAGCTCATCTCCAGCAAGGCTAATTACTGACAGGAGCTCCCTTCAGGGCCTGCCTGGTGGTTTTGTTGCTGTCGAGTGGATAAAACGAGACACTGAGCACCATAAAGTGTGCTCAGCACAGGGAAACTGCAGGAAGGAAATGGCTGGGGAAGAAGAAGGAACGGGGTGGTCCCAGAATCTCATCACCTGAGAGGGAACTTCCTTCCCTGAGCAGCACAGGGAAGGAGCAGCTGGGACAGTGCTGCTGGAGCCCGGTGTGTCCTGGCGCCAGTCCCAGCCTGCCCAGTCCGTGCTGGCAGATCCCGTGGGCGCTGCAGGGCTGCCCTGAGTATGAATGAGTTAATGAATCACAGAGCCGTAAGGAGGCCATCACCCAGGCAGTGTTCCTGACTCCACTTCAGGGGAGTTTGGTGTTTCGCTGAGCCCAGCCTGGCCCCTGAGCCCGGAGCTGCCCCTGCAGTGCCCGGTTCCCTGGAGCAGCCTCGTGTGGTTCCCGCGCCCTTCCCAGCAGGACAGGAGTGCAGGTGGCCCAGAGCAGGGGCCACACTGGCCACAGGGGCTCTGAGATGGAGCTCTGGGATATTCCACGCTCCCTGGAGAAAGAAAACAAGGAAGAGCCTTGCTGGGGTCAGCCTGCTTGTGTCTGCGTGGCAAAACAGAGGGAAACTGCTGAGGGTGATTTTCTTACTCTGATCTAAAACGAGTGCCAGCTTGGGATGGACCCAGAACCAGGTTCTGCCACTCTGCTCCACTAAAACTCACCTAGCCTGGGCTCCTGGGGGTTTACATCAAGCCTTTCATTTGCCAGGGCACATTTCACCCTTTCCTGAAACGTACCCTGAAATACAGAACAGAGCAGTTCCTAATTAAACTCCTGCCCAAATCCATTACAGCTCCTGAAGCCGTTGAGACAGGGAGATGAAAAGAACTTTAATGATCCCGGAATGTAAATAGAGATGTAAAAGTTTGTGTGGAGGAATGAAGGTTAGAGGCCAGACAGGAAACTAAACACAAAGCCTCTCGGTGGAAATTGAATCAGTGCGTTAGTTATCGTGGATTTTCATAAAAATAAAGTGATAATGCGCATTCAGGTCTCAGCTCGTAAATACGAAGTGACAGCCTCTGAGTGAGGCACTGGAATTGTATTATAGACCTAAAAAAGAATAATAGAGGAAATTGAGAAAGCATAAGAGAGAGTTGTAATGGAATTGGGCATCAGTATAAATACAGATGATGAAAGGGAGATTGATTTAGTGAATGATACGGAACTCAGAAACTCGAGGTGTTAAAAAGATCATCTGCTCATCTGATTAAGAATGCCCAGGGCTGCACAACTTTTAGCTGAAACAGCCAGATTTGCTTAAGGCAGGTGAACTTCAAAATTGTGTGAGGAGTAATGTCTTGCAAGGCAGCTTGCTCCTGCAGGGCACAGTTCCTGTATTAAGAAAATCACCTTTTCTCATAAATTCAGTCAGAAGTTTTACAAGGAGTCCCAGGAATAAGGAGTTGCTGGAATCCAAAGAGCCTCCACAGTGACTTTCCACGGCAGCCGGCAGTGGGGATTTGGAGGAAATGAGTTGTCCAGGCCGTTGTCTGGATGGTTTTCTGTCCCTGCCAGGAGTGGGACAGCAGATCCCGTGTGAGCGACATCTCCGTCCGAGTGTCTGCAAACGTGCGGAGATTTGTTCCAGTTTGGGAAAAGCCTTTCAGGGCTCAGCCCTCCATCCCTGGCTGCAGGGGAACAGAAATCTGCCCTGTCTGCACCTGTCTGAGGGAAGGAGGCTCCAGGGTCCAGGTGAAATCCTGCTGAAACCTCCTCTCAATACCTGACGCTGATAGAACAACTCTCTGTTAGTTTGGAAACCAACAAACGGGAATTGCAGCTTCATTCCCAGCCGTCCTGAAGGTCTGAATAACTCCACGCTGAGATTTGCAGCAGTCATGGTTCTCTTGCAAATATCCCATCTTCTTTTCCCTTCTCCTTCACGTGGAGTCCTGCTTTTCAGACAAATCCCAGGAAAAGGATTAAGGGCCCTGTTCCTGCCTGCAGTGTCTCAGTGCACTGGAGGTGTACAGAGCTCGGGGGAGACACAGCAGAGAGCAGCCCAGGCAGGAGCTCTGCACATCCTGTAATCAGCTTTTCTCTTCTTATAACACGATTTTGCATGGTGGGGATCACCTCTGCTGCTGAAAAAGAAAAAAAAAAAAATCTGAATAATCTGAGCGAGTGCGGAGGATCTTGCTGAGGCAGCCAGCCCTGGTTCACCTGAGGGGGATTGATCAGCCCTGGGAGTTTGTTATTCACACCGTCCGTCCCTAAACACAGAACGTGCAGGGTGTGCCCACACCGGGGGTGCTTTGTGCTCAGGTGAGCCTCTTCTGTTGTCTGGCTGTTCTCTCCTCAGGGCTCTTTGATGATAGTTCAGATAGCAAGCTGCAGGACTCACCTCAATTTCCCGGTAAATAGATCCGTGCTCTGAGTGCTTGTCAGGATGGAAGGAGTGTGAAAGCGTTGGGGAGATCAAAGCAGCACGGCTCCCATCAGAGTCAATGGGGAACAAGCAGCAAAAATCTTACAAAATGCTTTCAAATTATCCTCCACCTTCGATTCCCCATCCTGGCTGAACCCAGCTCCTGAAGCGTTTTATTGAGTGCGTTGCTCCTGTCATTTCTCTGAGAGGAGGAGGCAGCTTGGAGGGGCGCAGGGTGGCAGCAGGATGCTCGGCTCTCCCCTGGCTCTGCCCTGCCCTGGGCTCTGCGGGAGCTGGGGCACACCTGCCCTTTCTTATGCGGTTATGGGGAGAAAAGCCGATGGTTTTCTGCTCGGCACTGACTTTGGGGATGTTCTGAGAGCTCTCTGAGAGCCCCAGGGCTGTGTCTGGTGAGAGCTGGGCAGGGACAGGCTTTGCTCCTGCCTGGCACCGTCTGTTTGAGCACATCTTCATTGGGAAATTCACCTCCCAGCAGCACTGAGCCCCAGTGCCCAGGAGCTGCAGGGCCCACCAGAGCCCGTCCTGTGACACCAATAGCCGTGAATAAAACATTCGTGAATAAACAGAGCACAGAAAAAACAAACCACCTTTCGGGAGGTCAGATGGCAGAGATGAAACAGAAACTGCATCTCCTCAGTCCTCACCTGGGCTTCTCCCCCTTCCACGAGTGTGGGCTTGGTTAATAATTCTTTTTCTAGGCTCTGTGAGAGGAAATGTTTCTGGCCTGGCTT
Source organism: Chamaea fasciata (assembly GCF_029207755.1). NCBI lineage: Eukaryota > Metazoa > Chordata > Aves > Passeriformes > Sylviidae > Chamaea > Chamaea fasciata. The sequence continues at coordinate 13,010,966 of NW_027094103.1, read as the reverse complement.
TCCTATTTCTGCTGAATGTAGCTTATTTCTGTTGTTTGGCTGATTATTCTCCGACGTCACAGTAATGAGGCTTCATTTCCCACCCCAGGTAACATTCCCCAGCACTCCGTGGCCAGGGGAAAGCTTTGTAGACAGTTAATTCCTTCATCCCCACGACGAGGATAATGATATCTGTGCCAGATGAGCAGGTTTTTACAGGAGAAAATGCACAGAGGCACATCTGTGGCGCAGGCACTGAGCCCTCAGTGATGTGCTTTACGGAGTGTTGTCAGGAGGTTTTTTTTGTGAAATGCTGTTAGGTGATGGGAATGGCTCAAATATAAAATGTTCATCAGCGGCACCATTGTTGTTATTATTTCACTTGACGGTGTGAAGAAAGAGATGAGGCAGCATTGATCCACAGTGATTTCGCTGGTCCTGAACCAGCCTTTTGTTTGGCTGTCTCAGGAGAACAGGGTGCCTTTTCTCCCATCTTTTTAATCCTTTTTTTTATTCCCCTTGAATCTTCTTGATTTAACGAAATGTCATCAGTTTTCAGGCAGTGGTTTGTCTTGCACGTCAGAATGCTTCACAACCAATGCCTATTTAATAAATACAGAATAATATCTTCAGCATTTTCTCACGTCTAATAAGGAAAGAAGGAAGTTGGAAGTGATATTTCCTTTGTGCACTGCAAACTTATTTAACTGCACGCCAGCCACAGAAACTGCTGGACTTCAGTGCAGCGAGGGGATCAGGAAAGGTGCTGGGCACAGTCTGCTCTGTGCCCTCTGGGAGTTCAGGGCGGCTGGGAGGGGAGGATTTCACTGGGCTGTGTTCTTCTGCCTCTGCAAAACTTATTTCCCGGTACAACAGGACCTGCTTTTGTGATCAATATTGAATCTGAGGAACAAAGATGAAATACTTGTGTCCCTGGTTTTTTACCCAGAAAAACCTGCATTTCTTGTAGAGGACACGGAGGGGCTGCAGACAGGAGAAGTTGTGCGTCCCATATCTCACTCTGAGGCGTAAAAACCACTGAGATTTTCCAGATGAGATGAAAGGGACAACATTTCCAGCCGTGGAAAACATTCATGAAAGTCATTTGCCTAAGCAGATCTGAAATGTTTCTGCAGTTGTTAATTATCATCCTCCCGTCCTCAGTGGTCCCCAGAGCTGGGGAGTTTCTTGTCAGATCCTCTCCAGCCCAAATCCTTTTCTCCACTGATGTCACCGGGCCAATCTTCCCCATCCTGCACTTAATTGTTTCCATCCAACCCTTCCTCAATCTCATCTGTTTATTTCCGATACTTTCGTACACTACAAAGATCATTTTGAATTCTGAGCTTGTTCTCCAGAGAACTTCTAACCCCTCCCAGCTTGGCATCATCTGCAGATTTAATGAAATTAATTAAATGAAAATTAAATGAAAGGCTCAGCATTGACTTCAAGGGGCATTGGAGTGAACCCAAACTGTCTCACATCTTTCAGAAGTGGTTCAAGTGAAATACACTTATTGCTTCACAGGCCATTTTTGTAAGGGGAGAAGACAGATGCGTGTTGAATAATTCAGGGTCCCCGTTGCTGACTGAGAGAGATTTAACTAATTTGTCAAAATAATGACCTCTGTTCACGGCAAGGAGCGAGGGGCTTTGGGGGATTTGTGTCCCCAGAGGAGGCTGGGGCTTGCTCAGGGCTGTGAAATGAGCGGGGAGCCCAGGGCTCTGCGGAGGGTGGGAGTGTGCTGCACGGTGGGATTTTCCCTTTTCTGACCCAGAGATGGGGCAGCCCAGAGGGTTGGTGGGCGCAGCTGCAGGCAGGTGTGCAGCTGGATTTGGGGGCACAGCTGGAGGGAGATCTGCAGCTGCATTGTGAGAGCACAGCTGGATTATGAGAGCACAGCTGGGAGATGTGCAGCTGGATTTGGGGGCACAGCTGGAGGGAGATGTGCAGCTGGATTATGAGAGCACAGCTGGAGAGAGATGTGCAGCTGGATTTGGGGGCACAGCTGGAGGGAGATGTGCAGCTGGATTATGAGAGCACAGCTGGATTATGAGAGCACAGCTGGAGGGAGATGTGCAGCTGGATTATGAGAACACAGCTGGGAGATGTGCAGCTGGATTTGAGGGCACAGCTGGAGAGAGATGTGCAGCTGGATTATGAGAGCACATCTGGATTATGAGAGCACAGCTGGGAGATGTGCAGCTGGATTTGGGGGCACAGCTGGAGGGAGATGTGCAGCTGCATTATGAGAGCACAGCTGGAGAGAGATGTGCAGCTGGATTTGGGGGCACAGCTGGAGGGAGATGTGCAGCTGGATTATGAGAACACAGCTGGGAGATGTGCAGCTGGATTTGAGGGCACAGCTGCAGGGAGATTTGCAGCTGCATTATGAGAGCACAGCTGGGAGATGTGTAGCTGATTTACATGGGCACAGCTGCAGGGAGCTGTGCAGCTGGATTTGTGGGCACAGCTGGATTTGTGGGCACAGCTGGATTAGGAGAACACAGCAGCAGGGAGCTCTGCCCCGCCCTCGGGAGCAGCCGCTGCAGGTGAGCAGGTGAAGGGCTGGCCCGAGAAGTGCGCCGCGGTTTTAATCGGGGAGACGCAGTTGTGTAACTCCAGCACCTGAGCTCTTCCTGCCTTCTCACCGATCAGCCTTTGCAAAATCCCTGCAAAACAAGGGGATGGGATCCTTGTTTTACAGACACATCCAAGGGAGGTTAAAGGCCGCGTTCTTGGAGTGCTTTAAGCACCAAGCTCCCCTGGAGCTCAGTGGGAGTTTAACACTTGAGTATCCTGAGTATTGATCTCAATAAATCACACTCAGCCACGTGGTAAGTGTGTGAGGGAGCTGGGAATTCATCCCAGGCTTGTGCAAAGGTTGTTCTGTGCCTTCACATCCCTTCCTGCACGTGGGAATAGCTCACTGTGCCACGGGTTCCGTGGGATTGGATTTGAACTGAGCAGAGCTTCATCGAGGTGATTTTGTTTTGATTTGTGGCCCCAGCTGATTAAAACCTACTGGGGAAAGTTTGGCAGAGTTTATTCAGTCGGGATGTGTAGTCCTGTAAAGCAGCTCCGTGAAGCGATGCTGATTTCCTTGGAATTTCATCTCTGACAGAAGGGAAAAAAAAAAAAAGAAGAAGAAAAGGATGCTACCGGGTTCTTGTTGAGTCAAGGAAAACAACTTGTTTTGACGTTTCCGAAATGAAATGTTTTGATTTTTTTTTTTTTTTCCGTTTTAAAATAACTTTTTTCCTTGATGTCGTGGCATTTTTACATAATTTTAATCATTTGAAATTGAAATGAAACTGAAATTTCGTGACCCAAAAAATGAAAGCAGATGTAGGTGTCTTGAAAGAAACAAATCACAGGTGAGGACAGAGTGTACAGAGACTTCAAAATGTGCTCACAGAGGGCTGGGCAGGAGCTGCTCTGCTCTCACTCCAATCACAAAGGAACTGTTAAACTCGCAGCTACAACTGGATGTTTGCCCGGAGTTGTAAAAAGTCCTTTTAAAACGTCCCGTTGCGTGTTTCACTCGGGCGGATTCAGCTGAGGAGGAGAATTCGTTGATGTCTGCCACGAAGCTGCAGAACAAACCGAAATATTTCTTAGAAATTAATTGGTTATCAGGGTTCTCTTAATCGATGTGCTCTGCGAGATGCTTCGGGCGGATTAATGCGGTAAAACCCGTTTTTCATCCGCACAGGCCTGTGCTAATACCTGTTTATAGCAGTGCTGGGTGGGCTTGCATCAGGTCACTGTGGAAAGGCTGGCAGCAAACAGGACCCTAAAAGACCCTTTTAGACCCTTAAAGAGCGAGGTGTTTGTCTGGGGGGAAGAAAAAGCAGATGCAGCTGTGCATGCAGAATTTTTTGGTGCCAATGAACACTTCACACACGGACATCTCGAGCTGGGGAGTCACGTCTGTTGGGAACGTTGCTCAGCCGCGTTTTCAGCTAATGCTGAAATCTGATTGACTGTGATGCAAGAAGAGATGTCAGCACTGTGATACCGAAATTTGATTAGCTGTGATGCAAGAAGAGATGTCAGCACTGTGATCAGCTGCTTTATGGTCTTCAGGATTTCTTCCTCATATCTAATCTAAACCTACCCCCTCTCAGTTTAAAACCATTCCCCCTTGTTCTGTCATCTGTCACCTTTCAAAAGGATATTTTCAGACTTTGGGAGATTAACCCTCACAGTTAAAATTCAAAATATTTAAAATGAAGAAGACCTTATTCAGCAGGAGCAGCATCCCTAAGCTCGATGTGGTGCCCGTTTGCATTTACCGTTTCTTTCCGGGGAAGAAAAGTCAGAATCTTTCCTGTGCAGCACAGGAGGTGCTGTAATTATCCCTCCAGGGCAGCTGTTGGGAGGTTTTCCTCACCGTGACCTAAAAAGGGATCTCTTGGAACCCTGGAGGCTGAAAATTTCAGCCTCTCTGTGATAAAAGGTGCTGACCCTCGGGCAGGCACCACGTTTGACCTGAGGCCGTGGAACAGGCTCCCGAAATTGAGTGATGGCGCTGGGGCTGTGGGTGTGGGGTTCGAATGGTGGTGTGTCGTCTCACAGGGTGAAAAACTGAGATTTAAGATTTTAGGAGAAAAAAATTTTAATATATATAAGTATTTTAGTATAAAGGTTTGTGTTTTTTTTAATGTATGGGGCAAGATGGAGGATTTAAGGCGTTGTCTGGGTCCTTCTTCACCTTCTTCTTCTTGGGTTTGAGTGGTTTTTTCCAATTGAGTGAAAAGGTCCACACTGTGGGCCTTGAGTGGTCATTACTGGGTCAAAAATACAAATAATAAATGTGTCAACCTCATTATTGGGTGATTATCACTGAAATAACCTTGGAAAGAGTTAGGAGCATCCATTTTACCTCTGTTTCCTGACTTGCTAGTTAGAGCTCGTGAGTTTGTAAGGAACAATAAACATCCAAGTCCGATCTGGATACCGGTGTGTTGATCATCCCGACCCTGGCCAGGCAAAAAAAGAAGCCGGAACCATCACAGGTGCCTTTGCCCATTTCCCTCGGTCCCTCCCGGGTCGGGGCACAGCCCCTTTGGGGACAAGCCCTGGTTCTGCACAGCTTTTGCCATCATCTGGGGCCGGGTGAGCTCAGAGCCAGCTCACCCCAGCCCGGGTGATGAAAGGGGCCTCCTCCTTCCCCTGAGTCATGTAAAAGTGACTTATGGAGCCAATAATGGCCTCATCCTTTTGTACCTGGGTACACAGCTTGCGTTCCCGAGCCTTTTACAGCTCAAACGAGCTGCTTTCCGCTTATTTATTCCCCTCCTCATTCATTTTTAATGGTTTCGGCAGAGACTCCCCCATTCTTCTTGTGACAGCAGTGATTTAGGCAGGGCTCGTTACCATAACTTAGGTTTCTAAATATCCCCGTTCGTGCGGGCAGAGTGAGGGAGATGTGTGCCCTGCTGAGGCAGAAGAGATCCCCGCAGCTTGGCACGGTGGCAGGGCTGTGTTCCAAGTGTGGGGAGGATCCTTTACAGGATCGTGGGTGGGGGGAGAGTCACAGCGTGATTGCAAAACACAGATTTCCGTGCGGGAATATCAGAGGCTTCCCCTCCCCACTGGCCACACTCGAAATGTAGTGACTGAACTGCTCAAGACACGTTTTATTTCCAAAGACTTTATCAGCTGTGACTTGGTAAGAGTTCCAAGAGAATGGCCGTAGCAGAAAAGCAGTTTCCTGTGCGGGCTTTACTGGGAGTTTCATAATGATGATGAGGTGGGGAAAGACTGTAGCAGTCATTTCTGAGAGCTGCCAGTGAGGTTCTGGGTGCCTCCTCTGGGAATTCCCATTCTCCTTTCCCCCCTTGGATTCTGTTCGGCCCAAAGCTAACACAGGGTTTGTGGGACCAAAGGGACATCACCCACAGACTCAGAGCCCCACAGACTGCCTGCACACAGGGGAGTGGGAAAAGCAGGGAAAAGCTTTTCGGAAAGGGATTTGGCAATGTTCGCTGCAGAAGGGGCTGCAGGAGGTGGGTGTGACAGCCACCCTGTGGGTTTGTGAGGGGTCTTGTTGCTCCTTTCCCACCTTTTCCCCAGGCTGCCTGATGTCCTGCCGCAAGGCTGCCAAGAGTTCAGTGTTTCCTTCCGCAGAGAATGCGAAACAAGAGACGAGAAATAGATAAAAATCAACTTCCCTGTGTGGTGATCACACCCCGAGAGCGTACAGAGGGTGGGGAGCTTCAGAGGACAGAGACGAGCCCTTTTCAAACAGCACAAACAGGCTGTTCAAGGGAATGTAAAAAAGAAGAAGTGCCTTGGACCAGCAGGGCCCCTGGTTGTGTCTGTGGGTGTTGGGGTGGCTCAGCAGCATCCTCTGCAGAGCTGGGGGCTCCGTTTTGGGGTACCTGAGTCCAGAGCTGCGCGTGGGGCTGGGCACTGCACATTTACAGGGACTTTTTAGGTACAGTGAGTGAGTCACTGAAGTGACTTCAGTCTCTTCCCTGTGCTGACAGTAGTTCTGGGGTTTTGAGTGGAGTGCAGTGCTGAGCACGTCTGAAATATTCCCTCTGCATTGGTGATTGAACTCCACCTCCAGCCTGGCGGCAGTGTTTGGTGTGGCCGTGGCTCGGTGTGGGAATGTCATTCCTGACTCTGGGCACTGTGGGACAGACCCCTGCCCACCCAGGGATCAGACGTGCGTGTGTCTTAGCTGTTCGCTGATGGCAGGAAAAGAGGGGCACCTGCAGGAGCCAAAAGAAACCCAAAGCACTTTTATTACCGACCAAGTCCATCCCCAAAAAAAGCCATTCAAGCCTCAGGCCCTCGAGAGATAAAAGCCCCTGTACTGAGAGGGTTTCTGGAGCATCTTGTGAACGCTAAGTACAGTCTCCGTTAATTAACGGAAGTCAGCTCGGTGCAGTTGTGTGAAAAGCTCCAGTGACACAAAGCCTGCAAAAGCTTCAGCGAGGGAGCGAAGCACCAGAAGGGTTTAATGGCATTATAATGTTCTTGAATGACAGTGGCCACGCCACGGAGATGTGTTCCAGCAGTGCATTAGCGGTAAAAGAAAATCCGCTCTCTCTCTCTCTCTCGCCCTTGTCACCTTTGCTGAAAAGCGGAGTCGCCGCCCCTGATATCAAAACTCAAAGGCAGGAGGAGGGGAAAGGAGAGGTGGGAGGGAGTCCCTGGATTTGGGGAAGAAAACGGGTCGGTTTTCCCCACAGAGCACCCGCCTTTCCCCAGGGCCTTTGCAGCTCCTGTTGCATTTCAGAAAGCGTTCAGTGGCTTTCAGGAGTGGCCGCTGTGTGCCCGGGCTGCCGCAGCCCCATCCCTGCTGTGCTCCCAGGGGCACTCCCGGCCCCAGGACACCTGCAGGGCTCCCCTGGTGCCTTTGCTGCCCTGCTTCGGTGCTCTGGAAGCACATCCCAGTGCCTGGGCCAGGCTTTTCCCCCTGGCTGTGCTCCTCAGCTGAGCCCCGGCAAACTCACTGCACAAAACTCCCTCTCTCCCAGTGGCCAGCTTCGAAAACACAACAAAAAGAGACAGAGGAGCTCCATTTCCCTGCTCCCCTCCATCCTTTTATTCCTTCTCTAGAGCTGGGAGGTGAGTGGCTGGGCTGTGCCTGCGGGAACACGGGCATGGCTGCTCCGCTGCCCGCCGCTGACCTGCTTCTGGATGCGCTGCCCTGATTTATGGACGCGTACTGTCCTCTGCGCCGTGTTCGATGTTGCTGTGGCAGGACTGCATGCAGACTGCAGCACAGCACTGATGCTTATTCATTCCAGCAGGGAAGGGCTGGCTGGGAGCTCAGTGAGCTCATCCCTGCTGCTGACTGCACTCGCAGCCAGGGAAACGCGGGTATCCCAAGCAGCTTCATTTTTTTTTTTTTTCTCCCGACCACCAGTTTGTTCTATAAATCATCTTGAAGGCACAAGGTCATGGTATTTATTTAATCATTCATGCAGCAGTCTTTTAGGGATGGGCTCTTTTTAAACTCTCTCTCTCTGCAGTGAACCCTGGTAAAGCTGGCATCGAGGTCCGTTCGCCTGCTGAGTTTTCTTCCTCTTCTTGTTGCTTGAGCATTAATGAGTTTGAAACCGGAGAGGCTGATTGCCATCTCTGACCAGCAGAATTCCGTTGTCTCTGTGGCCTGGGAGAGCCTGTGTTGAGTTCCAGCCCCCGTGGCTGAGCTGCTCTTCACACGCTCACAGACTAACAAAACCAGGAGCAAAACCCCATCCGAAGGCCCCGTTCCGCCAGTGGAGCCTTACCTGGGCAGGAGGAGGTTGGGCAGGTGCCCTGCCAGCCGCCCTGGGGACTGCAGAGCAGGGGACAGGCAGGGGATACACAGGGGACATCCTGGGGACATGCAGGGGACGAGAAGGGGACACACAAGGAACGTGCAGGGGACATGAAGGGAACACACAGGGGACACACAGGGAACACATGGGGGGACATGAGAGGGACATGCAAGAAACATGCAGGGGACATGACAGGGACATGCAGGAGACATGAAAGGGACATGCAGGGGACATGACAGGGACATGAAGGGGACACGCAGGGGACACGCAGGGGACATGACAGGGACATGCCGGGGACATGCCGGGGACATGCAGGGGACATGAAGGGGACACGCAGGGGATATGCAGGGGACATGAAGGGGACACGCAGGGGACACGCAGGGGACACAAAAGGGACACACACGGGACACACGGGGAATACACGGGGGAACACAGGGAACATAAAGGGGACATATGTAGGGAACATGAAAGGGACACCCAGGAGACACCCAGGGGACATGCTGGGGACACTCAGGGGACACCCAGGGGACATGCAGGACCCAGCAGCTCCCCGTGGCCGTTTGGAAGCTCAGCTCTGGTGCCCGTGCTGCAGGACACACAGTTCAGCTGCTGCCTCAGCCGCCGGGAAGCGTCTCAGTGCCTGAGGGCTTCAGTCCCGCTCTGTCTGTCACGTTTAATTGCCGGATGTGTTAATTAGCTAAGGCTGGCCGATGTGAGGCGTCGGCAGCTGCCGGCAGGGGTGGCAGAGGGGTCTCGCAGAGCTGTGACCCGTGTGCCAGCCGGGAGAACGCTGGTGTTCAGAGCATCCCCTGTGCCCCTGGTGCGGCTGCCGGGCTCGGGGGCCAGGGCAGCACCCGGGGCCAGCGGCTCCTGGGCTCTGTCACCTCGGTGTCGCCCAGCTTTGCCCGCTTTTCAGTGTTCTCACTCGGCTTCAAGAAAACCGTGTGTGTTTTTCGAATTTATCTCTTTTGTTCACGTATTTCTCCTCCGGGAGGAGAAAGGCGACCGATGGCGGTCTTCACCGACGGGGTCAAAGAGGTGGCAACCCGTGCAGCCGATCTTGCGCCTTCTGAGAGGATTGTGTATGAGACAGGAAATTAAATACAGAACCTTCCTGCCGGCCTTCCCGCTGCCTGCCTCGTTCTTTCGTGTCCCGGAGTGTGACAGCTCGGGGCACCCTGCCTGCGCCTTTGGCTGCTCCTCGCGGGGGAAGGCAGCACTTGGAGCCGCTGCCTCGGGGGAGGCAGGGGAGGCAGGGAGCAGCAGCCAGAGCTCGTTAGCACGCAGGAGACTTGTCTGCTGCGAGAACTGCACCTCGAGTACGAAAAAGACAACGGGGACGAGCAGAGCGCCGGCCAGCAGCCATTCCCGCTTGGACAGCAAGGTGGGAGAAGGAGCAGATGTGCCGGGCCTGCCAGATGTGCCGGGCGCTGCCTGGAGGTGTTCTCACCCCCTGCCTGTTTTTTGGAAGGGAGACTGATGCTGTTTTATAGTACAGCGACACAGATTGTGAGATTCGGAAGGCTGAAAATGACTTTTTTTTTTTTTATTTTGGGGATGTGGTTTTTTTAATACTGTTTTACCCAGACTGATTTGGTTGGTGAAACAAAGGCAGGCTTCTTCACTCACATTGGTCAGAGCAGAGGGACAGCAAGAAGTCCCTTCTAGGGAAAGGAATGAATAACAAAGGTGCAGTTGCAAAAACATTTTTCCTGTTTACAGAAAATTCTTTGGGAAAAGGATTTCAGAAAACCAAAACACCTCAGGCACGGAACCAGGGCTACAGGAGACATTGCAAAGAGCCATGATAACCCTTTTTGGAAAGGAGACATTGCAAGAGCCATGATAACCCTTTTTGGAAAGGAGACATTGCAAGAGCCATGATAACCTTTTTTATTTGGTGTTACCTAGGCACAGACAAGCCAGGATGGAAATGCATTTGCTATGGATGTGTCTGTGAGGGGGTTGTTGTTGTTGTTTAAAGATAATAATATTAGGAATGCCAGTTATCCTACAAAAGCTGGCGATATTTAAATATGATTTAAATTCATTTCAGCACTTAAACAGAAAAGTAGAAAATGGCATTAAGCTCAGACAAGGATGAGGCTATACGTTCCCGAGTGAGAAACATTAAACACGTTGATGGAATGGAACAGGAGCTCTGGCTGGTAATGGATTGTGAAAAGAGTTCAGGGTTCTAATAGATCATTCCTTCAGATCATCAGCACCGTAAAGTGGTAGTTAATAAATTATTTGACGTGTACATTTGCTCATCTGTTTTAACCAACTGTAATGAACAGGTCCTGTCAGCTCACCTAGATCCTTGCAGCAGCTGCTCAAGTGCTTGAGTGAGATTTACTAACTCCCTGCAATATTGATGTCCAGAGCTGCAGGTGATAAATGAAGTGACACCAGGAGCGCCTGGTGCTGCTGCGGCGGGGCTGGGGAAGCCTCTGGCAGACTGGCAGCAGGGCTGGAGCTCTCTGGCCCCCCTGGAAAAACTCTGGGGTGGGTTTTGGTTGTGAGCACCCCATTCCCTGTGCCAGGACCCTGGAAAAGTCTGTCCCATCTGGGGTTGGTTAGAGGGATCCATCCCTTCCCAGCCCCTGCTGCAGGAGTTACCTGTTCCTCCCCAGGTGAGTGGGGCTCCCTGGGGGAGAGCAGAGGAACCTTCTCTCCCTGCCATGCCCCTGGGTTTGTCCTGCTGTTGGAGTGGGAATTAAAGACCTAAAAACCTCCTATTCCCTTATCTTAGATTACAGCAGAGCTGTTTACAGCAGGAAGTACCAGCCTGTTAAAACAACGCTGAATTATCCAGGCTGTTAAGGGCACACCAGGCACCTTTCCTGTTATTCCTGGTTGTCCTCTGAACCTGCAGCTAGATCCTTTCTCTTCCTCCCACTCACTCACCCAGCATGTGATGAACTTTATAATTAGTGAAGAGACTCATTAACTTTTTTTCTTTTTTTTCCCCCCCTTCTCCTTTTCATTTTCAGGTTTCTGACAGATGTGACTACGTCTTTGTCAACGGGAAGGAAATGAGAGGCAAAGTGAATGTCATAGTTAATTTCACCTACCAGCATCTGAGTGCCCCTCTGGAGATGACGGTGTGGATCCCTCGCCTCCCGCTGCAGATAGAGGTCTCTGACACAGAGCTCAATCAGATCAAGGGCTGGAGAGTCCCCATCATCTCTAATAAGAGGTGAGGCTTCATTAGGGGATGTTCATTCTGGGCTCTGCACTTGCCAGGGACCTGTCGGGGCCAGTGCACCTGAACATGCTCATTTGGCCTTAATGCAATTCCGCAGTAAATTTGAAGGTCAGCAGACATTTATTCAGTCGGCTCCTGCACTGGGCTGAGGAGGGGAATGGGAGCTGCAGGTTGCATGAAGCTGGATGGGAAATCAATTTCCTTTTGCGGCACTAATGACTGGGATGGGAGGAGCTAATTGGTCAAGTTGGGCAGGATCAGGCACGAGGCAGCAAGGGAGACACCAGCAGGAGCCAGCTCTGGCAGGGCTGGGGGGTCCCCAGCCTGTTCACAGGTCCTGGCAGCTCATGGATGCACCTGTCACCGTCAGCACACACCTGTTTCACACACCTGTAGGGCCCAGTGACACCGATCAGTGTCCCAAAGTCAGGACACAGCTTTCACACGCTGTCAGAGGATGGATGAAGCAGGTCAGAGCTGTCTGCATCTCTTGTCAGAGTTACGAAGCACAAGAGGAACAAACTGATAAAGCAGGTGCTTGGTGTTCCCACCTGCAAATGAAGACTTTTAGTGCAGGTTCCTGTTGGCACCAGAGCAAAGACACTCTGGTGGAGATGTGATTTCACACTGTACCGTACAGAGAGGGATGCGTGTGTGTGAACGTGCAGAGGAGATCTCCATGGCAACACAAAGATGTTTACGGGGAGATGCAGAAGGAAAAGAAGTGTGAAGGTCCCGAAAGCAAGGACTTGACATGGCAAACAATGGAAGATTCGTGGGGAGGACGGTGTGGAGGCAAAGCTGGGAGGCACTTGGTGATCTCAGCTGCTGGTTTTGAGTCACAAACACGGGAAACACGATGAAAATGGGAGAACCTGAAGGAGGCAGGGGTCAGTTGTGAGCCTAAGAGATCTGAGCCCGCTAGCAGCTGCTGACAGGCTGAAATCTCTTCAGCTCCCAGTCAGTCTCCCATCCCAGCTCCCCCATCCCAGCTGAACTCTCCCTGTTGTTGGCCCGCAGGCCGGCCAGGGACAGCGATGACGACGAGGAGGACGAGCGCAGGGGCAGGGGCTGCACCCTGCAGTACCAGCACGCCATGGTCAGGGTGCTCACGCAGTTCGTGGCCGAGCCCCCCGAGCCTGGGGGGCAGCTCAGCTTCCTGCTGGGCCCCGACTGGCAGCTGGACATCACCGACATGGTCTGGGACTTCATGCAGGTGGAGGAGCCCCGCATCGCCAGGCTGCAGGAGGGGCAGGTCCTGGTGGGGCTGGAGCTTGGGATGACCACGATCCAGGTAGGAAAACGTGTTCCCATTCCTGCCCTGACTCACCTGCGGTGGTGTGTTTGCAAAACTCAGGCCGCTCCGTTCACCGGCCAAAACTTCACAAACCACCCGCGGTTTTTGGTAGCAGAACTCTCAGGAGCTCATCGAGGTTGCTGAGAAAAACGAGACTGAAATGAAAACTAAGAGGCTGAGAGAGAGTGACTGCCAAGAATGTTAAACCTAAATAAAGGAGGCACAACGTGATAACAGACCCTGACCCATCACGTGTCCCAGAGGATGAGTGCCTGCCTCGTGGCCAGTGAGATGATGTGTGAACAAACAACTCAGAATCTCTAACTGTAGTTTAATGTAAACAATCAAGTAGTTTCTGCTCAGTTATGTTAATTAGTCGTGCAGATGTCCATTTCTCCTGCACCCACCTCCCTGGGAATGGGGGGAGCCAGCATCAACAACAAAAACTGGAGCCAGGAACTTGCGAATGGAACAGAACTGAAGCAAGAGCTAGAAGCCGTGGGAGAGGTGGTTTTCTCTCCTCACCTGGTGCCCCAAAGTGTAGTGGATCACAGTTTTATTTAATTTAATTCAATCCAACCTGTACACTGGGAGGCTTTTTCTGATTGTTTTTGTCTAAGGCTGCTTTGAAGGTGCAGCCAGGATTTGGGTTGTCACAGCTGCTGGAACAGCCCAGTCTGCTCCCAGCCTGCACTGACAGAGCAAAGGGGAAAGTGAAAATTCACCAGGGCTGGTTAAGGAAGTGAGACTAGAATATTAATCCAAATACTAATTAAAAGGAAAAGGAGATGGGGAGAGAGATTATTTCAGTGAGTCTGAAGTAGAAAACAAGTTAACAAACACTAAACAGGGAAAAAATCTCTCTCCAAACATGCTTATCCTCCCAGACTGTCAAAGCAGAAAACAACCAGCACACCTGTCCATAACGAGGTTGCCAAAGCTGGAGAAATGGGATTTCAGATTTTTGACTTTGTGCAAAATCCGCAGAGTTTTTCCAAATGGCTTTCTAAAGCTCTGGCACTTACAGTGCTCCAACCAAAGCATGTAAAACTGTGGAAAGAAAAAAGTCCAAGGGTAAAAAACTGAGAGCAACTTACATTTAAAGAATACCTCTTAGAAGCTGCCTCAGAAATGCTGTGTACCCTGCATGGATCATTAAATTCAACTGGCTTGCTAATGAGCATCTTGGATGTCATGTACCACTGCACTGACCTCTGTGTGTGTTTTCTTAACCAAAACAAATTCTCTCTCTGTCAATTTTGCATTCAGCAGCATGAGAGGTTACTGTAGCAATACATTACCCTTCCTGTCCCCGGGACAGAAACAAATACCATTTCTTCAGTGGGTTTTTATGTAAAAACATTGGATTTATGCTCCCTGAGAAAATGAGATTAATCCAATTTCACATGAAGGTTACATTTACAGCTACTTACTGCACCTGGGGCAGGTGTGGTTATTGCACTTACAGACACCACATCTGGGGCAGGTGTGGTTATTGCATTTACAGTGCCCACATCTGGGGCAGGTGTGGTTATTGCATTTACAGTGCCCACATCTGGGGCAGGTGTGGTTATTGCATTTACAGACACCACATCTGGGGCAGGTGTGGTTATTGCATTTACAGTGCCCACATCTGGGGCAGGTGTGGTTATTGCATTTATAGTGCCCACATCTGGGGCAGGTGTGGTTATTGCATTTGCAGACACCGCATCTGGGGCAGGTGAGGTTATTGCATTTACAGTGCCCACATCTGGGGCAGGTGTGGTTATTGCATTTACAGACACCACATCTGGGGCAGGTGAGGTTATTGCATTTACAGACACCACATCTGGGGCAGGTGTGGTTATTGCATTTACAGACACCACGTCTGGGGCAGGTGTGGTTATTGCATTTACAGACACCACGTCTGGGGCAGGTGTGGTTATTGCATTTACAGTGCCCACATCTGGGACAGGTGTGGTTATTGCATTTACAGACACCACATCTGGGGCAGGTGTGGTTATTGCATTTACAGACACCACATCTGGGGCAGGTGTGGTTATTGCATTTACAGACACCACATCTGGGGCAGGTGAGGTTATTGCATTTACAGACACCACATCTGGGGCAGGTGTGGTTATTGCATTTACAGACACCACATCTGGGGCAGGTGTGGTTATTGCATTTACAGTGCCCACATCTGGGGCAGGTGTGGTTATTGCATTTACAGACACCACATCTGGGGCAGGTGTGGTTATTGCATTTACAGTGCCCACATCTGGGGCAGGTGTGGTTATTGCATTTACAGACACCACATCTGGAGCAGGTGTGGTTGGCACACTGCAGAGGGGAATGGCACAGCTGGTCACAGTTGCACAGGTGAAAGGTGTTACAAGGCCCCTGTCGCTGCAGAAGAGTTACAAAATGTGAGCAGCCCTTTTCAAATCACATTTCAATAGTGTCTGCAGGGAGAAATCCTTCCCATCACCATGAGCATCCCTCCTCTGTGTCGCATTAACCCGTGGGGTTATTTCACGTGGTGCTGCAAAACGTGGCTGCTGCTAACTCCAGTTTTTCTCTCCAGATCCTGTCCCCCCTTTCAGATGCCATCCTGGCTGAGAAGACAGTGACAGTCCTGGACGAGAAGGTGACAATCACTGACCTGGGAGTGCAGCTGGTGACAGGACTGTCCCTCTCTCTGCAGCTCAGCCCGGGCAGCAACAGGGCCATCTTTGCCACTGCGGTGGCCCAGGAGCTGCTGCAGTCCCCAAAGCAGGTACTGGTGCCCACCTGGGCTGGGTGGAAGGAACACAGGAACTGAGTCCCTGCCCCTGACTTTTCCAGCAGATTTTTACTGATAGTGTGCTAATGAAATATTCTATTTATGGGACTTTCCTGAAGGCCGCCGAGGGTCCTAAAGAGAAAAACAAAGATCTCACAAAAAGGGCACTAGGTTTTAACAGCCCAGACAGCCCTCCTGTCGTGGCTGATCCCATAAACAGCAGGCAGTGATGTGTCAGAGTTGAGCACCAGCAGTGCCCTTACACACACACAGAGGCAAATGTGCCTCTTCTGCCCCATCCAGCGCTCCCTGGATCCCAGCACATCCTGCCCTGTTCAGCCTCCCACCACGGGCATCCAAATCAGCCCTGTAATTCCACCTTCACATGGGAAAGTGTCTCGTGTTGTGCCAAACCCCTCCTCCTTCGCTCCCTTCCTGTGAGCACTTTGAGAAGTCAGGGAACATCCCTTTCTCTCTGATTCATTACTAGAATATGAATCAGCATCACTGACTCATTTCCTGATTCATGATTTCATAAACGGTTTTTTTCCCCTTATTACTCTTAGTTCCTTTATTAGGGAGCCAACAGCCACCAAGGGCTTTTGGACTTTGCCATGTCCTCATCAGCCCCTGCTTGGTATTTGTCCTTGTGCTTCTGTACACATTGGAAATTTAAACTTTCTTTTTTTCCCAGACCGAATCCATCAGTCTGGGACTTTCATCAGGGATGCACTGGGCTCTTAACACTTAAGTATGTTCTGAGTTTTTTAAGGTAAAGGATCATGGCACGCACATTTGAAGTCTGGCCAACTGCTGAGGTGCTTTAATTCATCGTGGGGTCTTATCCTTGGGATGCAGGGTGAGAAACAGCGCAGAGCTGATGTCTTTATAGGGTGAGAAAAGCCAGGTTCCCATAGGGTTCCAGGAGTCAAGAAATGGATGACAGGCTCCCGCAGAGTTCCAGGAGTCAGGAATTGATGCCAGGCAGGTTAAAGGAAGGCCAGTGAGCTCATCCATGCCCTGGGGAGTTGAGCAAAGTGCCCTGAGACCAGCCAGCCCCACTGTGCTGCCCAGCTGTGGCATTTCAGTGCCCAGGGATGGGGTCTGGCCAGGCCAGGGCAGCTCTGGATCCACACTAAACACCAGAGGGGGAATTGTGTGCCCTCCCTGGGAGGGAGCCGAGTCCCCCCATTGCTCAGGACGTGATTTTCAGAGCACAGCCCCTGTAAGCAAAGCAATGCAAAATTATGAAATGATTATGCAGGTTTAAGCAGCGCAGTGGGAGGATGAGAGTCGGTGACATCAATTCTATGCAGCCTTCAAGAAACATCCAAAGATTAATAAACACAAAGCTGGGATTTATGACAGTGTCAGCAAAGTCTTAGGGCTCTGTCCTGAAATAGAGACAGAAACAAATCCCCCATTGAAGCAGGAGGAGCTTTGTGGCTCTGAGGATTTCGGAATCAGGCCAGTAGATTATGCACCATACAATCCCAAAGGGCTGCGAGCTTATTCTCCATGCTCTGAACAGGTGAATGACTTTGTGCTGTGAAGAGTTTAAAGGATAATCAGATGTGTTTATTCTCTGTGCATATGTGGTGTTAAAATGCAAATACTGTCTGTATGGAAAACTGCTTATTTAAAGAAGCAGGACTTTTTTATTCACGGTTTTCACAAGATAATTTGGTGGTTGTGTGTCTGTCTGTCTGTCTGGCAGACTCCCAGAGCAGGTGATCCCAACTCTGAGCAGACCAAGGCTCATGTCAGACAGTAGAGAACGCACTGCTGGGGCCAGGTCTGTCTGCTGGGGGTTCTCCAGTGCACAGGTCCCCACCAGGGCAAGTCCCACCAGCAGAAGCAGGAGTGAGATTCCAGGAGACCAACCTGAATTTTGTCTGTAAAGGATCAAGTTCAGATTTTTTTTCAGGTGGCACAACGATTTTCAATAGCCATTTGAGAGTCCTTAGAGGACCTGGTTTTCAGAAACGGGTGAGCGCATGTTTTCTGAAATTTCAAGATACTTTAAAATGTTTCAAGGTAGGAGCCAGAAGTCAAGGATCCCAGGAAAGCTGCAGCATTAGGCACGGAATCAGTGCCCAGGTCAGATTCATTTGCATTCAGTGAAAGCCTCAGCACACACTGGAGTACACGGTCTGCAATGCTGTGACACGAGATTAGACTTTATTATTGTCTTGCTTTTAATTGCTAACAAGCGTAAAAATCACCCTGGCCCTTTCCTACAGAAGCAGCTGATTGGTTTCCTGTGCTCATCCAATCAGCTAATTTAATTTGCGAGGCAGAAACCAAGGAGTGGAGGTGTGGAGTCATGTGTGGAGCTGTTTGCTGTATTAGCCATCTTTTAACATGGGCTTTGTGTAATAAGAGGAGACTTCGTGTTTTAAGCAGTTTAGAAATAATGTTGGGAGGTTTTTTATTTAAATATACAACAGTAAATGATCTCAGTCACTGGTAATGCCTCCTGACGTGCAATTTATTATGGTGCTGGAGTAGATTCTGCAGAGCCCAGGGGATAGGGCTCCTTTAAGCACCTCTGTGGAAAGAAATCTTATTATCAACGAGCATTTTAGGCTGGTAGTCCTCTTCACATCTTGGCAAGGTATTAATTTCCCTGCTCTCCCCATTTATTTCTGCTCTGATCACTAATGGTAGATGGATCTTGTGAGGAGGAGGAGGGAGCAGACCAGAGCAGAGCACGTTTCCCTCGGTGATCGCTCTGAGCCTGTGGATATATCCGTTTTATGTGTTGCAGGAAGCAGCCATCAGCTGCTGGATCCAGTTCAGCGATGGGTCCGTCATGCCCCTGGATATTTACGACCCCAAAGACTTCTCCCTGTCAGCCACCTCGCTGGATGAGAAGGTGGTCTCCATCCACCACGACCCCAAATTCCAGTGGCCCGTGATCGCGGCGGAGACCGAGGGCCAGGGCGCCCTGGTGAAGGTGGAGATGGTGATCAGCGAATCCTGCCAGAAGTCCAAGAGGAAGAGCGTCCTGGCCGTGGGCAGCGGCAGCATTAAGGTCAAGTTTGGGCAGAGCGATGCCAACCCCAACACCAGCGACAGCAGGCACAGGGGTGTGCACCTGGAGAGCCACAAGCCCGGCTGGCAGGACCGGGGGGACGGCCACTACTCCAGCTCCTCCATGGGCCACGAGCAGGGCAGGGCCACCACCACACACAGGTCTGTGCTCAGCAGGAAGGAGGACAGGGAGAGCCTGCTGGAGGACGACAGCCAGAACATGCCCGTGGACTTCACCAGCTTCCCCGCCCAGGTGGACCTGCCGAGGGACGGCGGGGACACGGAGGACGGCGACCTGGTGCAGACGCCGCGGGGCCTGAGCGACCTGGAGATCGGCATGTACGCCCTGCTGGGCGTCTTCTGCCTGGCCATCCTGGTGTTCCTCATCAACTGCGTCACCTTTGCCCTCAAGTACAGGAACAAGCAGGTGCCCTTCGAGGAGCAGGAGGGCATGAGCCACTCCCACGACTGGGTGGGGCTGAGCAACAGGACGGAGCTGCTGGAGAACCACATCAACTTCTCGTCCCAGCAGGAGGAGCACATCACGGCCATCGACAGGGGGGTGGACTACGAGGAGAGCAAGTACCTCCTGAGCACCGCCGCCACCAAAAACATCAACGGACAGTCCTTCAGGTCTCCCGAGCCCGCGTTCGGCGAAGGGAAAGAGCAGAAGAGTGAACCCACCGCTTCTCCTACCTCCAAGAGGAAACGGGTTAAATTCACCACCTTCACCACCATCTCCTCTGACGATGGGTGCCCGGCTGTCAGCTCCATCCTCATGGGCAATGAGGATGACATCAAATGGGTCTGCCAGGACATGGACCTGGGGGAGTGCAAAGAACTTAAAAACTACATGGAGAGATTGCACGAAAACGCCTGAGGAGACACAAAAGACTTTGGTTTTGGTTTGGTTTGTTCCTTCGTTTGTTTTTCACTCACCTTCTGCCTTTAATTTTGGGTAGTGGGGCAAAAATGTTGTATTCTAACGAGAATCAGCTGGTGGAGAATAACTCAATGGAGCCCCAAGAAGCCACCCAAAAGCAGCTGGGAGAGCAGAGATCCTGGACAGCTCTTAAAATTCGAGTCTTCTCTGTGCTCAGAGATGGAAGTGAGAGATGTGTGTGGTTTTTTGATACGCAGTTACATGAAAAAAAAAAAAACAAACCCACTTAGAAAAATAATACGGTCTCATTCTCTGTGCTTTCCCAGGAAATCAATAAATATAACAAACTCCAGTGCAGTTTGGATATTACAAAGCTCACGCAGCTCTGCTGTTCCACATTGCAAGCTTTGGTTAAGAGCAAAAGATTGGTCTCAGAATAAATAGATCCATGAGAAGAGCATTGCCGTTGGAGCCACGTGCAGAGAAGATCTGTCCAGGAACATTCATTCAAAGCTGACAAAAACCAACAGCGTGAAGGGAGCAGCTCCCAGAGCTGAGGAGTCAGGAGTTCCCAAAGAGTCTGGAGGGGATAAAGGCATGACTGGGCTGTTTACAAACCGGCGTGCTTGCCTCCCAAGCGCTGACAGTGGATACACAGATACAGTTCAAACTGAAACTCGCTTTTTAAGTAGATGCCAAGGTAACCAACTTTGCCAGCCAAATTTTTTTGGTATTTCTTAATTTGTAAAATAGGAGAAGATAGAATCTGTACTCAGAATATCACTCATATTAGGGGAAGGTTTTGGAAAGTTGGAGAGAACGAGCTATTTTTAAAAGCCCACTTTATCTGATCGCCCTGTTTCGAATTTGTATTCCCAGCCCTTTCCCTGGAGCTCCCCGTCTGGTTATCCTGAGGGCACTTCCCACATCAGTCAGCCTTGGAAGCTGTGGTCCTTCCCCTTTCCCTTCCTTTTCCCTTTTCCCTTTCCCTTTCCTTTTCCCTTTCCCTTTCTTTTCCCTTTCCCTTTTCCCTGTCCCTTTCCCTTTTCCCTTTCTTTTCCCTTTCCCCTTCCCCTTTCCCCATTCCCCTTTTCCCTTTTCCCTTTCCCTTTCCCTTTTCCCTTCCCCTTTCCCTTTTCCCTTTTCCCTTCCCTTTTTCCTTTTTCCTTTTCCCTTTTCCCTTTTCCCTTTTCCCTTTTCCCTTTTCCCTTTTCCCTTTTCCCTTTTCCCTTTTCCCTTTTCCCTTTCCCCTTTCCCCTTTTCCCTTTCCCTTTTCCCTTTTCCCTTTCCCCTTTTCCCTTTTCCCTTTTCCCTTTTCCTTTTCCCTTCCCCTTTTCCCTTTTCCCTTTTCCCTTTTCACTTCCCTTTTCCCTTTTCCCTTCCCTTTTTCCTTTTTCCTTTTTCCTTTTCCCTTTTCCCTTTTCCCTTTTCCCTTTTCCCTTTCCCCTTTCCCCTTTTCCCTTTTCCCTTTTCCCTTTTCCTTTTTCCCTTTTCCCTTTCCCTTCCCCTTTTCCCTTTTCCCTTTTTCCTTCCCCTTTCCCTTTTCCCTTTTCCCTTTTCCCTTTTCCCTTTCCCTTCCCCTTTTCCCTTTTCCCTTTTCCCTTTTCCCTTTTCCCTTTTCCCTTTTCCCTTTTCCCTTTTCCCTTCCCCTTTCCCTGGGTTAGCTGGGGGTGTTCAGTCCTTGTGCTCCCCCTGTTTTTAGCCCAGCACGTTCCGAGGTCAGAGGGGAGAGCTGCCTGCCCTGCCCTGCCCTGCCCAGCTCAGCAGACACCGTTTGTTTCTGCCAGGGGTGATGGTTATCTCCTGCTCTCCTCTGATAAGGGTGTACACACAGTAGGATTTCAGTGATTACCACAAACCAGGACATTTCTCCTGAGGTCCCGCAGCAGCCTCCGATGGCAAAGTGCCAAAGCACCGACCAAAATCCAGGTGGTGGATTTTATATCTAAAAGGATTTCAAGTCCCCCTCTATTTTCTGGAGTAAGCCCTTGCCCCCTTTTTGTTAAGTCTTCCATCATTGAATCTGGGTTGCTCGGTTTAATACACACCCGCCCTCCCACAAACACTTAGACTGAATCCCTCTATATTTAGAATGTACTGTAGATTGTAAGAATGTAATATATATATTTATAAACATGCCAACTGTGAATAAAATTTGCATTTTAGTGGCTTCATCTTTTTTTTTTCCCCCCTACTCTGAACGCCTCTTTCCTTTCGCTGTCAGAACGTTTACCCTGAGAGAGCCTGGCAGCAGCACAGAGATGTGTCCTTTGATGGATCCAGGAGGGCTCATGGCACAATCCACTCACAGAACTTTACATCCAGCACCAACAACGTGTTGTGCTACAAATGTCTGTGCACCCAGCCACCCTTCCAAGATTTGAACCTGTTTGTAAATAAATCCACGTGCTTTATTTCTAGCCTCAAAGCCTGAGATGTGAGTTTCTGGGTTGGGGTTGTGGTTTGTATCGCTGTAGGACACAAAAGAAAGACTCCAAACATTTCAGAAGGCAAAGAGCACAGAAAAAAGGGCTTTTATTGTCTAATTCTTACTGCCTTTTATAAGGTGTTCCCATACAGACTGAACTCGTTTGGTGAACAGGAACGACACCTCTCTGATCCCGTGGGTTAAACCAGAGAAACGGCAAAACACCACCTGGAGAAAGATTGTTCTGAGAAAGGAGAGTTGTTTGCCAGGATTGTTTTGAGGAGAAGCTTTCCTGAGAATTTTTTCCTTGGGAAGAAGTCAGCAGCTGCTAGCAGGCTGAAATCTCTCAGACCCACAGTTTGCTTCTGTTGGGAAGATCCACGTTTGGCTGAACACCTTCTGGGGCAAATTTAGGAGGGTGGGTGAGTAAATAGAGAAAATGTGCCCAACACGGTGTGTTTTACAGCTGTGGCTGCCACTGGCAATCTCCTGAACCTGATAAAGAGCCCTCCTATGAGAGTTCTTAATTACTTCATTGTTTTCTTCTTTGCCTCTTATTTCCATGTTTGAGTCTCTTTTCCTGTGAGTAGGCTGATTGAGGCATGTTTAAAAAAAAAAATCAAAATTCATCTGATGCAGTTTGGTTCTTTGCAGAGACTTTATGCAGGAATACAATCAGGAGTAGAAGCTCGACGGTCCTATAAATCAGGTAAGCTGGTTCTTTATTCTCTTCTATTTTAAAAGCTTCCCCTTCAGCAGTCTTAAATATATGGTGGTTTAGACCCGGCTGCATTAGTGCACCACTGAGTTCAGAGTCTGAGCAGTGCGGCTGAATAATTGGCTTGAATCAAGACTTCTGCCGAGGTAAGTGACTTGAAAGAGCAGAATGGGTGTTAAATCTCTGTGCAGCCTGCACCGAGCAGCTCCAGGAGCCGCGTTCACACCTCGTTCCCATGATGAACGGGATGTAAATGCCACGAGCACCCCGGAGAGGCTTCAGCTCGGCTCGGGGTGTGTTCGGTGTCCCCAGCTCTGCCAGCTCTCAGTGTCCCGGGCTGTGTTCGGTGTCCCCAAATCTGCCAGCTCTCAGTGTCCCGGGCTGTGTTCGGTGTCCCCAGCTCTGCCAGCTCTCAGTGTCCCGGGCTGTGTTCGGTGTCCCCAGCTCTGCCAGCTCTCAGTGTCCCGGGCTGTGTTCGGTGTCCCCAGCTCTGCCAGCTCTCAGTGTCCCGGGCTGTGTTCGGTGTCCCCAACTCTGCCAGCTCTCAGTGTCCCGGGCTGTGTTCGGTGTCCCCAGCTCTGCCAGCTCTCAGTGTCCCGGGCTGTGTTCGGTGTCCCCAGCTCTGCCAGCTCTCAGTGTCCCGGGCTGTGTTCGGTGTCCCCAGCTCTGCCAGCTCTCAGTGTCCCGGGCTGTGTTCGGTGTCCCCAGCTCTGCCAGCTCTCAGTGTCCTGGGCTGTGTTCGGTGTCCCCAGCTCTGCCAGCTCTCAGTGTCCCGGGCTGTGTTCGGTGTCCCCAACTCTGCCAGCTCTCAGTGTCCCGGGCTGTGTTCGGTGTCCCCAGCTCTGCCAGCTCTCAGTGTCTCGGGGTGTGTTCGGTGTCCCCAGCTCTGCCAGCTCTCAGTGTCCCGGGCTGTGTTCGGTGTCCCCAGCTCTGCCAGCTCTCAGTGTCTCGGGGTGTGTTCGGTGTCCCCAGCTCTGCCAGCTCTCAGTGTCCCGGGGTGTGTTCGGTGTCCCCAGCTCTGCCAGCTCTCAGTGTCCCGGGGTGTGTTCGGTGTCCCCAGCTCTGCCAGCTCTCAGTGTCCCGGAGTGTGTTCGGTGTCCCCAGCTCTGCCAGCTCTCAGTGTCCCGGAGTGTGTTCGGTGTCCCCAACTCTGCCAGCTCTCAGTGTCCCGGGCTGTGTTCGGTGTCCCCAGCTCTGCCAGCTCTCAGTGTCCCGTGGCTCCGGGGGTGTTCTGCTGTGGAATATCCGTGGTGAGAGCCGAAGGACTCGTGTGGAACAACCTGGAAGAGCCCCTCACATGTGTCACTGAGCAGGGAGAGCTGGCTGGACTCGCCCCGGTATTGATCAAAGTCCAGCAGGCATCACTGAGGAATTAGCTCAGGGAAGGAGCTATCGCTGCCAAATGGTGCGTTTAGAAAATGCCTCCAGCTTTTAACAAAAACCTCCCCGAGATGAATTTATTTAGTCCTGAAAGCCCAGGAGCTCTGTCACGTATTTCTACATGTTAATTGTGGTCCCAGAGCCCGTCCCTGCACAGCCCTGGAGCTCTGCAGGCACACAGCTCGCTGCCTGCAGTGCAGGGCCGCCAAAAATCAGAGCAGGGCTGCTGCCAGCCCCTGTCAGAGACGGTGACGGAGCTGCCAGGAGGGCACAGGGGTGTCCTGCACACAGGGGCAGGGTGCCAGCCCCAGGTCCCCTCACTGCCCCAGCCATTCCTCACTCTGACGCTGTTTTACACCACAACAACACAGACTCTGAGCTTCAAAAGGCTGAAAATGACTCCTTGATTTCTGGGATGTGTCTCCCTTTTATACTATTTCACACAGACCGGTTGGATTGGTGACACAAAGACAAACCTCTTCGCTCACACTGGTCAGAGCAGAGGGACAGCAAGGAGAAGTCCCTCCTAGGGAAAGGGATGAATAACAAACCTACAGCTACAAAAACATTTCTCCTGTCTACAGAAAATTCCCTGGGAAAG
Source organism: Chamaea fasciata (assembly GCF_029207755.1). NCBI lineage: Eukaryota > Metazoa > Chordata > Aves > Passeriformes > Sylviidae > Chamaea > Chamaea fasciata. Next base: position 12,986,387 of record NW_027094103.1, on the reverse strand, counting down.
GAATTTCAGAAAACCAAAACAGCTCAGTCAGGAAACCAGGGCTACACTGCCTGCCTGCAGCCTGAGCTGCCCCTGAGGACACAGAGCTCTGAGTGAGGGGATCGCCCCCAGACTGGATTTGTGTTCTGCCTCCAGTTCATTTCTGGTTGAGAGCACCCAGGTGCTTATGCCCTTACCCAGCCACATCACCCCTTTCTGAAGGGCTTCCAGCACCTTCCTCAGGCAGAAATAACGCTCCTTCCTCCCTGGGAAATGAGGGATGTGTGCCCCTGCCCTGGGAAATTAGGGATGTGCTGTTTGCTTCTTGGCCACAGCTTGGACAGCTGAAGTTCCAAACCGGCAGCATGAATGTCCTGAGAGGAGCAGAGCACCCGGGCCCTGAGCATCAGACGGGCCCAGGTTACTCCACAGTGCCTGGAACAGGATCGTTTTCTCCCTCCTTGCTGATGTGATATGAAGACCTCTGTCAACAAACCCTTCATTATGCAGGCTCCCCGCTCCAGCTCCGCGAGGAACAGCAAATTAAGCAGCCCAGGAATGTAATATTAATGGCTGGAGAAGCAGCAGTGCTCCTCTGCCTGTGTGTGCTGCCAACGCTCATTAGGAGATGCCCAGCGCTCCGGGAAGGCGCCTGCTGGATTACACACGACAGGTCCTGCCACAGCTCCTCCTGCAGCGGCCCGGGGAGGCTGCAGGGACAGCAGTGCAGTGCCCCGAGTCACGGTGGTGTGTCCCAGCCCCGAGCTGGCTGCCTGCCTGCTGCTCTGAGGGCTGTGCCGTGCTCCTTCCTGCAGCCGCAGCCCTGCTCCAGCTCTGGGCTGTGCTGGGTGCCAGCTCCCTGTGCCTCAATTCCTGCAGCCTTGATCCATGCTGGACTGGGTACCAGTTCCCTGTGCCTGAACTCCTCCAGCTCTGCTCTGTGCTGGGCTGTCCTGGCTGGGTACCAGTTCTGGTCCATCCTGGGCCGGGTATGAGCTCCCTGTGCCTGAATTCCTGCTGCTCTGGGCTGCCCTGGCTGGATACCATCTCTCTGTGCCTGAATTCCTCCAGCTCTGCTCTGTGCTGGGCTGCCCTGGCTGGGTACCAGCTCTGATCCATGCTGGGCTGGGTACCAGCTCCCTGTGCCTGAATTCCTCCAGATCTGATTGTTCTAGGCTGGGTATGAGCTCTCTGTGCCTGAATTCTCCGTCTCTGGGCTGCCCTGGCAGGGCACCAGCCCCCTGTGGCACCTGCGGAGCCCAGGTGGGTGTCTGGGTGTCCCCAGCACCAGAACGCTGCAGCTCTGAAGTCTAACAGGGACTGTGCTTCAATCATGTTGAGGCGCGTGTTCCTAATAATTAAATTAGAGCTTCCTGCAGTCAGTTAATGCACTAATGGCATAAAAACTGATCTGAGGAGCTTCACCGCTCAGCCCCGAGAACACGAGGCTGCAGAGATGAGTGAGCCCCATTTGCTGGGTTTTCCTGAGCTCGGGAAGTGCAGGTGGGCAGAGTGGAGCAGAAACAAGGACAGGAGGACGGGGACTGTCCTTCCACTGCCCCTGAGCTCTGCCTGGGGCAGCACTCTGCCTGTCCAGCCCAGGGTGATCTGTCTCCATGAAGAACTCGCCCACCTGGACAGTTTCCATCCTCCCTGTTTCTTCTGCAGATCCTTTGTCTGGTGACTGTGGACACACGTTTTTCCTCCTGCTGTCATCAAGCCAAACCCCTAAATCTCTGCTCTCCCCTTGGGCCAGTAATGACTGTTCCCAGCTCTCCTCCATCAGTGCCCTCTCCCAGGCCTGATCAACAGCTTTGCTCTCAGCACTTGGCATTCCCCAGGTCAGTCCAGCCCCTCTGTGTTCCTCCCTTCAGTAAGTGCTGTCAGCCTGCAGAGGATCCTGCAATGGTGCAAAATCCCGTGTATTGATCGGGCCTTGCTCTGTACCAGGCTCTGCACACAGCCCTGACTTCAATCCAGCACTCAGTAATTATCTTTGCCAGACCAATCCCTGCAGCTGCAGAGGCTTTTTTGGCAGGCTGCAAGTGCAAGCTCAGAAGGATTTGTTTGTTTGTTTGTTTGTTTCATGGCACTGCACAGTCCTTGCACAATTGCCCCGGGCCCTGAAGAGCTCAGAAGGGTTTTAATCATCTCTTCTAATTGTTTTGTCCCCTCATGTTCTGCAGAGCTGCTGTCCCCCACTCTGACTGCACCTGTGAGGGGGGGCTCTAATTAATCCTTTACCCCAAGTGTGATATGATTTGTGATTGCTGCAAAGAACAGGGAGCACAGACAGACAAGCTGAGCATCATCTTGTCCCAAATCAGGCCTCAAACCGGGGGAAATTTCCAGGTTTTAGAGCAAAACTACCAGGCCAGACTACTGAAAAACCTGCAAACAGCTAAATTTTGCCACTCTGATGCTCCTAAAGAAAATAACATCATCTCCTCCCTCGGAGTCACACCCTTACATCTTGAGAGCCTGGTTCAGCTTCTCACCCTCCCCTGCAGTGACCTGGGCTATAAACAGCCTCCCCTCCCTTGGGGCTGTGGGAGCTCTGAAGGGGAATGCCGAAAAGGGAAAGCAGCAGAGAGGGGGAGGAGGGAGCAAAAGGGGCCAGGGATGGCTGAGCTGGGGCTGGGGGCTTTGTGTAACCCGCCCTGTAGGGAAGGGAACAGCAGGACAAAATCTCTGGGGTTTGTGGGGTGCACCCAGCCCCAGCTGGGGACACTGCTGTCACCTCCAGCAGGATTTCTGCTGAGCCCAGTGTCCCCAGCCCGGCCCCAGAGTCCATGTCCTGGGTGGGAATTGCTGGATTAACCAGGAGCCCCCAAGCTGCTGCCCGAGGGGGCTCTGGGTGGGAGCCAAAGCACAGATCCCCGAGGGAAATGCCCTCACACTCATCAGCTGCCGTGGCTTTGGATGGAGGCAGAGGTGGGACAGGACGATTTTCTATCCCAAGGCAGCAGGAGGCCCTCAACAATCCATATTCACGTATTTCTGTGGCTGTAGATCCATCCATGAGTGTATCCAGAGTCACCTGTCCTCCTTTCTGCCTCCAGCTCATCATTTGCTTCCCCCAGCTTTCCCCATCCCCCAGTTCAATATTTTCACTTACCGCACTTTAAAGAGCCAGAAATAGCTTGTCAGATGGAGACCGCTCTTGAGAAGTTTAATTTTCCTAATGCTTGTTGGAAATCCCCTCCCTGAATCTGCAGGAACATTAAGGTTCTTAGCAGGAGCTGCGCAGAGAGGGGAATTTGCAAGGAAAGCTGTCAGGGAACTGCAGCTGGGTTGGGAGAGGCTGGGTGGGCAGCAGGAAAGGGTGCAGGATGTGTCCCCAGGGAGGGGTGAAAAACAGAGTTGGCTTTGTAGGTAGATTTTATGGAATTAGGTTTAATAATAATGCAAAAATAAGACAATTAGGAAACAGATTAAGCAAAAAGAAGTACGGCCAGGCAACAGCCAAGTCCACACCCTGCTCTGTCAGAGACATCTTTTAAACACCCTTTTCATTGTACCAGTGTGTTGAATATTCATATTTTTCCACAAACTGGTTTCCATATTCCAGGAACTGTTTCGCATGGCCCCTCCTTGGGTTTGTGCCTGAGGTGTTTTTGTTTTCTGAAATTCCTTTCCCAGGGAATTTTCTGTCAACAGGAGAAATGTTTTTGTAGCTGTACCTTTGTTATTCATCCCTTTCCCTGGGAGGGACTTCTCCTTGCTGTCCCTCTGCTCTGACCAGTGTGAGTGAAGAGGTTTGTCTCTGTGTCACCAATCCAACTGGTCTGTGTGAAATAGTATAAAAGGGAGACACATCCCAGAAATCAAGGAGTCATTTCAGCCTTCTGGAACTCGGAGTCTTGTGTCATTGTGGTGTACAACAACATCACCTCATTTTCTTTACTAATGGCAGAAATAAAAAACTTACATCCTTAACACAAAGTTATTAATCATACAGCACACTCATTGCAACAAGCCAGTTTTATCATAAACATTCTAACAGAGGGGAGGGTGCCCCGGGGCCGTGGGTGGCGGAGCTGAGGGGTGGGTGAGCGTTTTCTCATTTGTTTTCTCCCTGCCAGACCCGGGGAACAGGGAATTGGACAAAGCGAGAGCAGAGACTCGTGGAGGGTTTGCAGGCAAGGTAAAAAGAGCTCGGATGGTTTTTGCTGCTGGTTCCCCCCCGGGTTTCTGTTGTCACTGTTCTGGCTGTCACAGCCAGCGACACTGGGACACTGTGGGTGTCCCTGCACACGAACAAGCGCAGCTGGGAGCCCTCTCACATTTTGGGGTGCAGCGACAAAGGAGGGCTGGGACAGCTGAGTGTTCAGTGCTGTCCCCGGAGAGGCGCTGCCACTGCTGCTGGGAGCGTTCTTGGTGCATAAAAAGGTGTTTTCCAAAGAATCAGGGGACAGGGATGTGCCACAGGGACAGGAGAGTCCCCTGCTCTGCCCTGTGTCACCAGGGGACGTTTGTGAGGAGAGGCAGGTGATGGTGAGTGCCAGTGCCACCAGTGCCACCAGTGCCCCTCCCCTGGGCCGGGCAGCAGTTCTGGGCTGCAGGGCTGGCATCACCCCTTCTCCTCCCCCCTACGGGAGATCACAGAGGCTGGTAATTCCTCCTCCTCTCCTTTTACCCGCTGCTCCTTTCTTCCTCGGCCAATTACTGACATTAGGCGCAGCCATTGAGGCTGCCCATTGTTCCCCGCTCCGAAACGTGCCCGGGTGGCACCTCCGTGTTCCTCCTGCCGGCCCATCCCCTCGGCGTGTGCTCGCACCGTGGTCACTGTGCTGGAAGGGGCTGCAGCGAGCCCCTGCATCATTCCCTTCATTTATTTGGACACAATGTTTGGAGCCGCTTCATTAAATTCCTTCACCGTGTCCTGTCGTTTCTTTCCCCGTCTCCTCGCCGCTGCCTGGCTCGCACAGATAATGCAGCAGCCACAGTGTGGGGTGTGGGGAGATGGATTTGTGTTCTGCAAAAGGGGAGAGCTGGGAATTGTTCGGCTTACTGAGCTGAGGATTCCCTCTCTCTTCCCCCTTTTCCCCTCCAAAAAAGAAGAAGAAAAAAAAAAAAAGAAAGAGCTTGAAACATCATTTTTGGGTAATAGATACAGGCAGTAAATACTAGATTAAGTCTTGAGCAAAGAGAAAACCTGCAGCTTTACAGCCAGCGTGGGGCAGGCAGAAGACAGGAGATATAAACACCTATTTACTGCCACTGAGAAGTGAGCCCCTGTCTCTTCACCTTGCGGTGTTTTCATAAATGCCGCAGTTCAGTCTCACGAATTGTTTGTTTGTTTTCATTTTAACGTGTCAAACGCTGTGAGCTGAGGAGGGGCTGCTGGAACACAGAGTGGAACACAGACTCCAGTGGCCCAGGGACTGCTCTTCTCCTGGCGTTGGAATTGGTCAGGGATGCCAGGAGCTTTCCTCCAGGTGTGGCTCACAAATTGCTGGAAGGGAAGACCTTGTCTCAGCAGTCCAGGCTCTCCCGGGAGCAGGAGGGATGCTGGAGGACAGAGCTCTGTGCAGTGCGCAACATCAACACGCTGCAATTCCTCCCGGGTTAAATGGGGCTTCTGGCATTTCTATCCTGCCCACAACAGCGTTTAAGGTTTAATCCCTACCCCTGTGAAGCAGCTTCACAAAATCCCCTCTCCGAGCTGTCCCCACACCTTTGGGGCATTTCTGGGGCCGGTGGGGACAGGAGGGATTTGTGTCCCCGGGTGAGGCTCCTGCCCTGCACCCACACGTGCTTTGCATCCACACATCGTTAACGTCCCTGCAGTAACATTGGCAGTCCTCGGGAACTGTGTGCCAACAGAGCCCAGCGTTCACCTGCTGGTGCTTTTGTCCCTGCCCCTCGTCCTCCAGAGCCCAGCGTTCACCTGCTGGTGCTTTTCTCTCTGCCCCTCGTCATCCAGAGCCCAGCGTTCACCTGCTGGTGCTTTTGTCCCTGCCCCCCGTCCTCCGGAGCCCAGCGTTCACCTGCTGGTGCTTTTCTCTCTGCCCCTCGTCCTCCAGAGCCCAAAGAGCCCAGGAAAGGTCGGCTCTGGCTTGGGGTGGAAAGCAAACGGTGAGCTGGGGATGGCTCTGGAACCACCCAGCTGGGATTTTCCTGCTCTGAGGGGGGGAGATTGTGCCTTTGGGAGCAGCCCTGGGTGCAGACCCTGCTCTCTTCCAGCGTTTGGGTCCATCAGGAGCCACGGAGGGGAGAGAACCTTGGCCCGGGGCAAAAGGAGCTGTTGGTGCAGGCACTGCCGGGATTTCGGGACTCCGCTGTGAGTATCAGACAGACAGGACTAATTCTGGTGGTGGGGATGGTAAATACTCGGTTATTTATTATTATTTTTTTGTGGTGCTAGCAGTAACAAAAGCTTGTGTGTGTTTTTGGGACTGCACAGGAGCTGCTGGCTGCTGCAGCTGGGGGTTCGTGGACTCCTCCACCTTTAATGCAGCATCAAACTCCTCCTGGGACATGCAAGAGCTGCTGGGCCAAAGCTGCCAAAACTCTTTTTTATCCAAATTGCCTCCAAATTCCTTTTTTTATCCAACTTGCCCCCAAACTCCTTTTTATTCGAATTGCTCCAAAACTCCTTTTTTATCCAAATTGCCTCAAAATTCCTTTTTTTAATCCAAATTACTCCAAAACTCCTTTTTTAATCCAAATTGCTCCAAAACTTTTTTTTTAATCCAAATTGCCCCCAAACTCATTTTTTTATCCAAATTTCCTCCTTCAGCACGTGCTGAAACACGGCAGTGACCATCAGCTGTGTGTGTCCTGAGAGAGTGGTGGGATTATTCCAGGCTGTGTTTGCCCCTCAGAGCAGAGCCGGGCTCCCACCTGAGCTCTGGCTGAGGATTCATTGATTGCAATTAGTCAGGAGGCTCCGTGGGAATGAGTTTTTAACGGCAGCTCCCTTGCAGAGGTCACTGTGAATTATTTGGTGGCTGTGTGGTCACTCCCTGGCAGGGAGGAGTTGCTTTTTTCCACTCCTAAAGCCTTGATCTGCTCTCTGGTTGGTTTGTTGGGGTTTTTTCCCCAAGCTTTTCTTCGCAGAAATGAATATTCAATATAGCAGAAAATGCTTTCTTACGTGGAATATATTACGATAAATACTCCGAACTCATTTGGGAGGGTTTTGGTTTTCTTCCTTTTAAATAACTTTAAGTAAGGCTGGACTCCAAAGGCTTCGTTTGCAGCTGTTCACATTATTTTTACTGGTGGAAATGCTAGAGGTGGACAGTAAAAACTAATAGTTTATGGTTTGTTTTGGGTTTTTTTTGTAAGGGAATTTGTAATCCACGTGTTAGCTGACTGCAATTTAGGTTCCCCAGGAAAGGGCTGATAAGGAGCACAGCCTGTGCTCCCAGCCTGCAAAGGCAATTTGTTACGTTCATGGATTGACATTTAAATATTTGGTGTGGGAGAGGGGGGGGAAAAAAGAACATTTCAGTGGCTGCAGCACAGAGCAGGTTTGGAGTCATTCATGGTCTTTGTGCAGAAGTGAATGAAACGTTTACTGGAAAGCGGAGACTCGTGTGACAAACTCTGCTCCTGTCGAAATCCACCTTCCCCTCAACGTCAGCACGGAGCAATATTCCACAGAGCTTTTCCCTGCGTGACAGTTCTTTCAATTATTCAAGTGGCAGATGAGTTCTTGTCACATTTTCAGCTCCAGCACCATCTCCAGCTGCTACCTGGGGTCTTTTTGGTTTTTTTTTTTTAAAGCCTTGTGAGCCCTGGTGGCACCACAGGTGGGGAACACCTGCAGAGGGACACAGGGCTGGACACTTTTGGTCCTAACAAGAGTCTGGGCACACCTGGCAGCCCGTGCTGCAGCTGGGACTGGACTCAGAGCTCTCAGACACTCATCCAGAGCCTTAACCGTGGCTTCATTCCTCATTTTGGAGTAAATTAAATAACGCCCCTGCCCAAATCTTTCTTTTAGACTGAACCACGCCAGCCTGGCAGTAGTTAATTTTTTCCAGCATTGCATTGTCTTGCTGGGTGCTCCTTTAACCTGGGGGGTTTTTGGTGGCTTCAGTTTGTTATTGGGGCTGGAAATTCTGCTTTGCACCCTCTGCTTTTAATCCAAGCCAAGCACTGGTGTTGGAACAACATGTTTGGAATAATTCTGTGTTTTCTCAGTCGAACACCGAGCCCCAGCCTTAACCCTCCCAGTAGTTCATGGCAGCTGCAGCTGAGTTATCTGATGGAAAATATTATTTTTACCAGCTCCTTGAAAGCGCGGCAGCAATCTGATTTATCCCCATTGTCAGCGTGTGTTTGTTGAGTCTTTCAGACCAAATGAACTCCCCGTTCACCGGGCACTGATGCCAGGGGAACTATTGTATCCCGAAATAATGGAGCAGAACGTGCAGCACAAAACATTCTGCCCGTGCAGTTGCATGGAATACACAGTGGGAACGGTTTGGTGGCCGAGGGTGTTGATCCCCTTCCTCTGGGGATGGGACTTGCAGGATTTTTATCAGCCCTCATGTATTCCCCATCCCTGCAGGAGGCTGGCGTGTCCCAGGCCAGGCATGGAGATTTTTGCTCTGGGGTCACCTGCTGAGTGTTGTCATAACAAAAATATATTGCTTTTTCCTGCCAGACCTGGATTTCTCCGAGTTTTCTGTTGGCCTGAGGAATGCTGGGGAATTAAAGAGCTGGAATATCTAAACCCTGAGGTTTTCAGCAGTATTTAGAGACGAGTGCCCAGTCCTGCGCCACCAAGGTCTGATTTCAGAGGGGCAATAAATATCCTTTACAAACCCAGTGACACGCCAGGGGCGTGCCAGTAAATCTGATTTTTCCCCCACCTGCTGAGCTGGGGCTGAGGGGAAAATCCTGGCCTGGAGAAGGGGCAGGAGGAGTTTAGGGTGGGCCAGTGTGCCCTGAGCTCGTTTTGTTGATGTTTTACTCCCACTGCTGCCACCCAGGAACAAATGTTTGAGGTGTGGGAGGGACAGGAAAGTTCTCCCATTTAGCTCCAGCACAGAAACTAAACCAGGACTGAGGATGCAGCAGGTGACAGCCACAAAGTGCTCCAGGGACACCTGGGAGCATCTCCCAAAGCTCCAGAAATAGGTGGAAAATCAGCGAGAGACTGAACACAAACCAGGCTGAGCTGCGGGCTCTGAGAAAGGCTTGAGACCTGCTCAGGACGGAACCACTGCCGGGGTCACGCCGAGCTCAAAACCGCAGCGAGGCGGTGGGCAAAGGTGATGAATATTCAGGGCTGCTCACCCTGATGTTCTCCACGCTCCAGAAAACGGTGATTGAATTTGTCCACCGCCTCTGACTTTAGGAAATGTGGGGGGGGGGGTTCAGTTTTTGGGGTTTTTTTTGCCTGGGTGGTGGTGCAGCCTGTGAAATAGGGCAGAGCCAAGGCAGCCTGAGCTCAAACCGTGTTTCCAGGGCTGGAAATCCCGGGAGCTGCCTCAGGTGTGCAGTTCCAGGTGTGAACGTTTCTACAGGCAGGGATTGATGTCATTTTTTGAAGAGATTTTGGGTGAATTCTTACTTACCTAAACTTATTTTTAAAAGCACAAAAAAAAAAAAAAAAAAAAAAAAAAAAAAAACAAAAACAAAAACAAAAACAAAAAAAAACAACCCAAAACCCCTGGGAAGAAGCTGGGAGCTGTGAGGGATGGCAAAGGCCACACTCAGGGATATCAGCTTTTGATGCATTGCTGGAGTTAAATTAAAGCTTGGGTAGCTCACTTCACTTGCTTAAAGCCACTGAAATAACAGTGTGACGTTCCAGTGGCAGGGATTAATTTTTGGAGCAGCAGAGGAGCATTTAGCTTCGATCAGTGATGAAACTTGACTGAATCAGACGAGTGAAATAAGTGACCTCTGTCTGGCAAGGCCGTGCTTGTGGCTGGACTTATTTCTTTAGGCAGATTTGAAGTGCACAAAAATAGGGATTGCCTGTTGAAATTTCACAGAAAGGGCTGGCAGCCCCCGCTCTGGAGCAGGAGGGCTTAGGGGTGCTCGGGGGTGAATTCTCTTTCAGGTCAGGTGCCCACAATTCGGATTTCTCAGTAACTCTCCCCAGCTCTGCTTTCCCAATAACCAGCTGTTCTAATTGAAATGTACTGTTTAATTCCAAACAGCTGTTTTAAATTAGCTCAATGGCCGTGCTCTAGGGAAAATGAATTTCTAGAGTCGTTTGGGGGTTTTTTTCAGGCACTGGACAAAAAAATTGCTGGCCTTTTTTTTTTTTTTTTTTTTTTTTGGAAAGGATGTGAGATTTTTCAAGTGGCCTCAGTGCTTGGTACCTAAAATAGATGTCATGGGAATGACACAGAATAATTCCTCGATGAAAATTTGCTTCATTTAGAGAGAATTAAATTGCATTTAGAGAGAATTAAATTATCTGCCCCTTTCAAAAAGGGAGGCTGTTCCTTAAAAAATTTAGGAATCCTGGTTTTTACTACAGCTTGCTCTTATACTGGTGACTGAGACTTCTTATTTTAATAAGTGGCTCCTTGCCTCTGAAATCCTCAGTGGATTTAAACTAAAGAAAAGAAATTTAAATAAACCCCTCAATCCTCGACCTGGAAGATGAAGGGTTTTGCTTTTTTTGTGTGTGGCAGGCAGAATCAAAGGCCCGAGGAGCACTGGGCCAGGCTCAGGGCTGCAGGGACCTGCTCTAACGCCAGGTTTAGTTTCAGACATTCAAGGAGCTGGGCTGGGACCGAGCAGACAGAGCAGGGTGGAAGTGAAATAAAATTTCTGGAGTGATGAAATTACTTTGGACAACTTAATGAAAGAAAAAAAAGCTCAGCTCCCAGTGAGGCATTAAATGACTGAATTCCACGTGGAGGGACCCGTCTCCTCTGACAGGGCTGTGACAAAACTGGTCCTTTATTGTCATGGGGAAAGATTTCCTGACCTGAAGATGAAAAAGACTGAGGGGAGAAAGGGACAGAACGAGTCCTGAGCCCCAGAAAAAGGAGAAAACACACTGAAAATGAAGAGTGAGGTGCTTGTGCATTTATTAAACCTAAAGTAGAATTTGCAGATGTTGGGGTTGGTTATCACCTGGGCTGAAATGATTTGCAGAAGAGGCACAGATACTTTAAAATCTTCCAATATCCGTTTTAAGGTTTTTCTTCCCCAGTTAAGTCCTGAGATGATCACAGCAGACCTGGTGCCAGGCTGGAGCTCTGGGGCTTCTGGAAAGGGAAACCCCCAATGGGCAGCACCCCCAGAAATGGGAAAACTTCACCCAGCATGAGTGTCCTTGGGGAGGAAAGTATTAAAACTAACCCTGAAAATGGGCATGTGGATGCTTTGGGGTTAATTACAGTGAAATCCTGATTCAGAGAGCTCCCATTCCACTGGGCTGGGTGTGTCACATGTGCCCAAACTGTCCCCAGCTCTGGGGTGGCTGTGCCAGGGAAGGGAGCAGCATCCTGGTACCCTGTACAGGCCCCTGCTTCCATGGATTCAATGGCAGAGTTAATTGCAAAATAAAACGCTTGTAATTGGATTAATTAATGCTCCATTCCAAGGTCCTGAAATGCAGAAGCAGCCGTGGGGTAAATGCACAATGGAGGTTTGTTTTTGGGGTTTTTTTTTCCCCTGCAAACAGAACAGATGCTATTTTTGGAGCTGTATCTGCATCTCATCGAGGTGTGTGCTTTGCTTCAAAAGCTGCTGGGGTAGGAGTGGGGCTCCGAAAGGGAAGATAAATACTGTAATTAGGGCTGCAGGACAACAAAAGGATTATTCTTACCTAGAAAATCATCTGAGTGAAGTCGCTGCAAAGATAATTACACCCCAAAGTGCCTGCATGGGCCTCGTGCTTTCCTCACAAGGACTTTTACAAGACTCATTGAATATTTATAGGGCTGGAGCAGAGGAGTGGATGAAATTTAAAACATAAATCCAGTGGCAGGTTGTGATGGTGAGACCCCCTGCGGTTGGTGGCCCGAGCTTTCAGCCTTTATTTAGGGTTTCGTTTAGGGGTGGGTGATGCCAGGGATGAGTGCTGCCTCCTCTCAGGGCTCAGCTCACCCCTGTTTGTTTTCCCGGTTTGTTTTTTGGTTTGGTTTGGTTTTTTTTCCTCCCCCTCCATCCATCCCTTTGCAGAAGGGGCTGTTTGTGCTCCTGCCACGCTCCTCACATGCAAATGAGCATGCTGCTTCTCCCAGATGCAGATTTCACATTTATGGATTAAATACAGCCCGAGAAGTCATATGTTAACGGCGTTCTGAGGGCGGAGCAGCGTTTTTCTCACTTGAACATATTTTGTTTTGCTGGGAATAGCACAAATTCCAGATCGATGTATTTATAGTTGGAGCTGGGTAATAAATGTATCAGGCTGCAGGAAAAAAAAAAAATTACTATTACTAATCACTCACCATTAGCTCAGTGCTTAGGCTGCTAGCCCACATTGTGCATTTGTTTATTTGCTTTTAAAAACCTGTTTGTTTGGTTTTTTTCCAGAAGACAACCAAAACTATTGGAAGGGGAGGGGGGAAGGCTAAGGATCAAAACCTGTCAAGCAGGTTATCAGAAAAAAAAAATTAGAAATAATATCAGAAATAAGAAATAATTCTAATAAATAATATAAAAAATGTTATCAGGAATAAGGTGGCAGAGGAGACCTCTGAGGGGTTTTGAGAGGAACAGAACACTCCGAAGCTGGCTCAGTTAGGCAGAAAAGTCCTTTTTTTTATTACCTATAAATACATGATGCTGAAAAATTCACATTGCAGGAGTTCAGCGTCTGGCTTGCAGTGGCCAAAGGAGACCCAGCGGGGCCCTGGGAGGCTCCTGCTCCCGCTGGGCCAGCACAAACCCAGCTGGAGCTGCACATTCCCACTGTGTTCCGGGCTGGCTGGTGGCTCTGGGGCCGCGCTCCCACCCCAGCGTGGCAAAGGGCATCCCAGGAACATTCGGGGGAAAATGGGCTCGGAAGGGAGAGCAGCAACCCTGGGAGTTTTAAATCAACCCTGGGATTTTTAAATCAGGTTTTACCCTTGAGGATGGTGCTGCTGAAGGCAGCCCCAACACCAAATGAGGGAAAATTTGGGAGAAATCCGTGTCCAGCAGCTCTGTGGGCAGGGAAGGCTCGTCCCAGCACCTGCCCCAGGGGAGTTTTCCTCCTGCTGAGCCCAACCTGGGCTCGGCTCGGCTGGACTCCTGGCCGGCTTTGAAGCAGCTTTGATCTGGGTGAGTGGAAACAATAACAGTGCACCTCGGACTAATTTTTTTTCCCTAAAAAAAACCCCAGGCTAATCACATTCCCATCGTTCGAGCGCTCTGCTGGAGCCCTGCAGGTCACTGGAGCCTCAGCACCAGGTTCTGGTAGGTTTTCCTTTCACCTTCCCAGGAGTGATGTTTCCTCACGTAGGCTTTGGCCCTTGTTATAATTTCCTTTTCCAGGGTGGGGTCGTTCATTAAACTCTTGGACAGCGCAAGGAACTCCTGAAAAAGATGAAGAAAATGGTCAGGTAAAAATTTCCTTTGGAAAAAGTCCTGCCGTTCCTGAAATAGCTGGTGCCTGTCCAGCTGTAAGCCAAGAGATGAAGCTCTCCCAAGTCCTTTTTCAAGGTCAAGTCCCATATTTTATTTATAAACAATGATCAATAAATAATCATTTTATTATTTTACACAGCCCCACCAACTAAGGCATTAAAAAAATCAAAGAGAATTCCAAGAGCAACACATTTTAATGACACAAAAGTTGTCTGCCTGCCCAGAAACTGCTGGAGACCCAGGCTGGAAACCAATCAAGCAGCTTATAAGAAATAATTATCAGAAAAAATTACCAGAACTAATCTCAGAAATGTTATCAGGAATAAGGTGGCAGAGGAGATCTCTGAGGGGTTGTGAGAGGAGCAGAACACCCTGAAGCTAGCTCCGTTAGTTAGAAAAGTCCTTTATTTATTACCTATAAATACATGATGCTGAAAATTCACATTGCAGGAGTTATAAGGCTGGTTATAAATGAATTTCCTGCTCTGCATGGAGGACAGCTGGCACCAGGTGCTTGATCTCAGCTCAACTTTTACCCCATTGCTACTGCAACACCTTCAGTGAATTTTGTGGCAAGACTAAAACAGTCCCAGCACAAACACAGTGTAAAGATCAGGGCAGGCACGCAGGGTTAGCTCAACAAACACCAAAAAAATGCCATATATCCCCTGGGCAAAACACCAGAGCTCAAAGATCACAACCGCTCCTCTGCCTGTCTTCATTTACTCGTAGGCAGGACAAACCGTGCACTTCAAACACGTGAGAGGAGACCTGATGTCTGAACTCATCTATTCTGAGCAGCCGGTCTAATTTTCTGTCAGGAGACGACTTCCAAGGCTTCAGCCTGACTGCCAGCTCTGTGTCCGTGGAAAATGAAGATCACGTCTCAGTACACACGTGGTGGTGAAGATCAGTGTGTGGGGACAGGGGGACAAAGAGGAAGGGGGAAGGGGATCCGTTATTTACAGGGTCTGTCAGCTGTGAAATATCACAGAGTTCCCATCAACTTTAGGTTCAGGAGACAACGATTTGAGTGCCTCGGGATGTCCACAGGGATAAAAGCTTTGGTGAACTTTGCTGCTCGGTGAGGTGAGGGCTGTGCACAATTCCGTGTGAAATGTGGCCCCTGGGACACTCTGCTGGGGGAAGTCACTGAACACGGGGGAAAAAAATCACTGCTGGGACCCTCCCTGACAACACAAACTGCAGCAAAATTAAACAGCCAGGGACACAGGTCCCTTCTGTGCAAAGGTTTGTCACCAGGCATGAAAATCAAGGGATTTTCACACACACAGGTGAACAATAACCTCTTATTCTGCACCACACCAGTGCTGGTGTAAAATGAGCCACGTGCTCTGTGGCCAGCCTGCTCCCCACCCTTGGATTTATCCACATTTCTCCTGATTTATCTGAGATTTCAGCCCCTCACCTGTGAGATTCACCCAGGCTGTGTCACACCTGAGCCCAGCTCCACGCACAACCCAGGGAAAGGTGGAAAAAAAAACCTCACCTGGCTTCATCCAAGTGCCTGGAAAAATCGCAGCGATAAATGCTGTTCGCACTGAACCACATCCCCAAACTTTAATTTTATGCTCCTGTGGAGGATTTTATTTAAAGTAATGTTTAAAAATAATTTATGTAAATTACCGAAGAGCAGAAGCAGCAATGAAACGTTTCTTGACAGGTAGTCCCTATTAGCATTCTTTTAAAACGTGGATGTGGAGGACAACAACTTGGAAACATGCAAATGACAGAAGAAACGAGATCCTTATTCACAGTTACAACACTCGAGGCTGAGGATAACTTCAGGAAAAAAAAACCCAAAAAAACCACGCCAAACTGAGTCCAAAGCATAAAAATCTGAGAAAACGCAGGAGAGAGAGAGAGAGAGGAAAAAAAAGCAAAATGGAAAAATCCCAGGAGATGGAGAGTAAGGACTCCTCAGCTTTGCTCCTGCTGCTGCCCCTACCGCGGCGTGACTCCCCGAGTCAGCGGCAGTGTGACTGAAGGCAGCGGGAAGATTCGCTGTGACTTTTCTGGGTTTGCCTCGTGGCCCCGGAGCAGCCGGCCTGCCTTCTCTCAGCTCTGCCTGCTCGGCTTCACCGAGCACTCGCCGCAGTTTCCAGGGGTCGCCCCTGACTGCCGCTGACTTGCATTTCACTTTGGGTTCTGTGCTTTTGTCTGCACTTGCAGACAATTCGGGCCTCTGGGCTCTCTCAGAAAACCCAGCAACTTCATCTTGCTTTTCCAGAAGTCTGGAATATATATATATATATTTATATATACATATATATATATATATATATATATATATATATATATATATATATATATATGTTTATATTTATATATACAAAATAATATAAATATATATATTAGAATATACACATATATAGAACATATAATTATATATTATATATTATGTATCTTGATATATATTTTATAATATATAGTATATACAACATATAAAAATATATTATAATATATAATTTATGTATTTCATAATATATTACACATGATATATATAAAAAATACATTATATATAATTATATATATATTTATATGTTAAAATTTATCTATTATATAATTTATAATTACAGGGAGGTCCCACGTCTCCAAAAGCTGCTCTGCTGCATTAGTGCCAGTGACATTTGCACAAATATTTATGCACTCCCATATTTCGTTGCAGAAGGGAAGCAAGTTTCGCTTTTGGTGAAAGAGGGGTCAACTTCACAAATTGCCTTTCCATTATCGAACCCGAGGGTCTGACTTCCAGCAGCCCAAATGAAGCAGGTGCTGATGTAAACGCCGTTTCACTACTTGGGGCCACCCGTATTTCCAATAATCCTTTATCCCCACACAGGAGTGGGCATAATTAATTTACAGGTGGCAGCAGAACAGAGCGTGGAAGCTGAGGCTCAAGCCAGAAAAGAGGGAGAAAATCCCATTTTCCTGTAGCTCCGGCAGCACTCTCAGAGGTGCCCTTTTCATGGGAAGTGCTCCACCACAAACACTGGCATTTCTCAACATCCAGAACAGGGTTTTCTCCTGGTAAATTGACCAATCATCCCTAAAGGAAATGTCAACCCCTCTGCACAGTGCCTAAAACAAATCCTGTGCAATATTTTGTGGAGGCACAGAAACACAGGTATGCAGGAGATAAAGCTGGAAAATGAGGGCACTGAGGATAAAAAAAAGAATGAATAATTCCTCAATTACCACGAGAGCTGCACTGGTGCCACAGCTCACACGGAATGAAAAGAAGACGTGTGGTTAATATATTATTTATCTCATGAAAGCCAGTCTGCATTTAAACCATTTCAGAGCAGCTCCAGCAGACAGAAGGTGATTGTTGAACACCAGGAATGAGCCCAGGGGAGGCAGAGGCAGGTGTCACAGCAGTGTCACAGGTACCGCAGGCAGGTGGAGCCCTGTGTGCTCCCCCAGGTGAGGGGCTCCGGGCTGGCACTGCCACAAACCCAGAACCAAAAACAGAAACCCAGAACCACAAACCCAGAACCAAAAACAGAAACCCAGAACCAAAACCAGAAACCCAGAACCACAAACCACAAACGCAGAACCACAAACCACAAACCCAGAACCAAAAACAGAAACCCAGAACAAAACCCACAAACCCAGAACCAAAACCACAAACCCAGAACCACAAACCACAAACCCAGAACCAAAACCACAGACCCAGAACCAAAACCACAAACCCAGAACCAAACCCACAAACCCAGAACAAAACCCACAAACCCAGACTTGTTGTGCTCAGGGCAAGGGGCAGAGGGCTGAGCCCCTGGGCTGTTTGCAGCCCTTGTGGGAAATGGATCTGTAGGGAATTCCCAAAGCCTGAGAGAAAGCTCCCCTAGTATGGACCTGTGTGCAAACTTCGGGATAGAAAATGCTGATTTGGAAATGCCATGGGATAGGACAGACATTGCTGAGAGAATTGGAACTGGAAAAAACAAGTTTCAAATTATGGCCTCGCAAATAGGACGGGATATTTTGGAGAAACAGAACTGTGAAAGGTGCATTGTAGCAGGACTCACGTGGGGTATTTTAATAAATTATTGGTTTAGAAGCATCGGCAGCATGGTGTGGCAAAAGCTGATGGGACAAAAAATGCTTATAAATGTTTTGAAATTAGGAAATACTTTGGTTTCTGATTGTGATGGCGTGAATTGTAACATCTGCACCATCTCACCCTCCTCATGAGACTGAAAATGGAATAAAAGTCTTTAAAAGCCTCTCAGTTGCCCCATCTCTGGGTCAGAAAAGGGATAATCCCACAGCCCTGACCCTGTTTGGCAGAGGAAAGCTCTGCGAGTCACTTCTGGAGTTTTTTACCTCCTTCTCTTTCTTTAGGCCCTTCCATGAGCTTTTACACACATCCAACATAGAATTTGGGAACTCAGCCCGCTGAGTAACTTTTTGTGTCTTCCCTTTTAACACGGTTTTGCATTATTTATTGCCCCGTTCTTATCTCTCACTTTTTTTTTTTTTTTTTAACTTCAGGTCCCATTAACTCAGTGTCAAATATTCCATAAACTTGCAAATTCAAGCAGCAGCGGGATCAGCCCATGATTTAAAAGTAATGTGCACGGTAATGTGCAAAAATGATGGAGTGTCAGGAACAAAACGTTCCAGGGCTTTCACTTCCAGATTAACTATTTCCATCTGAGTGCCTGGCACGGCTTTTGTTACTCCCAGCCAAATGCAAATGGTTAAGGATGGCCAGGATTAGACACAACGTTTCCTACTTTCCTGGAAGCCACAAAGCTCACTTCCAGCAAGGATGAAAGAAGAAAGCCAACAGCAGTCACAATTCAAACAATTCTCATTGCATAATGGTCAATTAATATCCCTCTAATTTGGCTTTCAAAGGGTACAACTGCTCAGATCCAAGGGACTGCAAAGCTTCCCCTCCTCAGATCAGAAAAACTGAAAAGGAGGAATGTTTTCTGCTCCTGAGCTGTGATCCCGCCAGCCAGGATCCACCAAACTTAGCAGGAAAAATTCCTTTTCTATCCCACCAGACTTTTCCCATCTTTGGTGAGCCAGGTTCTTCCAGCCTTTCCCAAGCTCCTAGACACAGTTCTGAACTTTTTGTGCATTAAAGGCATTTTCCTCACTGACCTGATGCATCTGAGGGCACAGCAGAAAAGATACTTAAGATGTCAAAGTAATCAAAGTCAAAAAACAAAAAACCAACCCAAAAGTTTCTTACCAGAAGACGTTTTCCAGTCCCAATTCACTCAGACCAGATCCTCTAAGGTGGTGCTCAAAGTGCCATGGGCAGTGTCCCTTCTCCCAACAATCAGAATGTCTTTTAATTGCATTTCCTTGATTTAATGTGACTCTCAGCCTCTGACAGACTCTGTGCAGTGCCTTAAAAACTGCACTTGATCCATTTTGGGGAGCTAAGGAACAGGAGCAGCTGGCTACTTTACCTTCAAACCCAGCAGTGCTGATGGTTGGCACCCTGAGCTCCTCCGCGTGAAGGAAGTTCCTCAACAACTGAACATTCCAGAAACAGACAGAACCATACTTGGAACTGGAAGAACCACACTCGAATTTTTCTATTAAAAAACTTCTCTAAAACCAACCAAGAGGATTCACCTTCCAGAAGCACAGCTAAACGGGATGCATTAATCACACCCCCCACAAAAGTAAATAAATATGTTCTCCACTTTGCAAAACTATTAAATGGTGGGTTCCACTATGGCTTTTTTAATCTTGAGTTGGATCAAACTCTGAGGGAATCTTTTTCTGAGAGTCGTTTTCCACAGCTTACATGAATATGTAACAGCAAAGCCCCAATGCAGGAAAATATGCTGGAATGAAAATTCCCAGCATTTAAATGCGGGAAAGTGTTCCCTCTCTCCCCACTCTTATTTAACTTCGCTGAGACTTCATCCCAACACTTCACTTAATTTCATCATTAATTCCTCTGACTGAGCAGTCTCTCTAAAGCATCTAAAAATACTTCCCATTACCACTGCCTGCTAGAAATCACAGCAAATGTGTCAGCGGAAACTCGGGGCTCTTCTGGTGAGCCACAGCCTGTCTGACACCAGCTCCTATTTCAGCTCCTCCTCGCAGGGAAATGTGACACATCCAGAGCATCTCCTGAAGGGTTTTGCTTGTGGAACCTTCAAACCCCAGAGCAACAAGTGCCCGTGAGCAGCTCCAACAAATATTCAGCAAGGCTGACACCTAGGACGAGCTCCCTGAACTGCACAGGCAGCTCCAAAAAGGGGAATCTGGGCAGAACTGCCGAGAGGAAACACTAAATGTGCACAGACACCAGCCTGTGACAGAGAATGGACCTGAAATCCGTGGTTTTCTTACCTGGGGACAGCTCCAAAAAGGGGAATCTGGGCAGAACTGCCGAGAGGAAACACTAAATGTGCACAGACACCAGCCTGTGACAGAGAATGGACCTGAAATCCGTGGTTTTCTTACCTGGGGACAGCTCCAAAAAGGGGAATCTGGGCAGAACTGCCGAGAGGAAACACTAAATGTGCACAGACACCAGCCTGTGACAGAGAATGGACCTGAAATCCGTGGTTTTCTTACCTGGGGACAGCTCCAAAAAGGGGAATCTGGGCAGAACTGCCGAGAGGAAACACCCGGTGTGCACACAGACACGAGCCTGTGTCAGAAAATGGACCTGAAGGGCTGTGGTTGTCTTACCTGGGGAGTGGAGAAGAGCAGCCCTGTCTCCTTGTGTTTTATTATTGCTGCGTTCCCAGGAATGTTCCTTGCCAGCACTGGAATGTCTAAATCCATTGCCTAGAGGAATAGAGGAAAAAAAAAAAAAGAAGAAGAAATTTCTAAGGAATCGTGCATTTTGAGGTGCTAAGGGTGATAATTTTAATAAGAAAAAAAAAAAGAAACAACAACCCAAACTTCTTTCCCGCCTCTCCAGGTTTTTGACTGAAGAATATCATTCCCTCAAGCACTTCACAAAGCCCAGCTCCAGCTGTGAGCTGTGCAAACCCCGGGCGCTCAGCTCTGGCCCTCACACGGCTCCTGGACTGAACCTTTAATCGCTAGTGATGAATTGGGAAAGTCTGGAGATGCACTGAAATATTCCTGTTGTGCAATTACCACCGTGTCAAATGAGGAGGAAATTCACTCCCCCAAATCTTCAGTCTGTTCCATACCGATTCCCTGTCACTCCAATTAATGCATTTTT
Organism: Chamaea fasciata; assembly: GCF_029207755.1. Classification (NCBI taxonomy): domain Eukaryota; kingdom Metazoa; phylum Chordata; class Aves; order Passeriformes; family Sylviidae; genus Chamaea; species Chamaea fasciata. The sequence continues at coordinate 12,965,698 of NW_027094103.1, read as the reverse complement.
AATTGCTGTCATTACAATCCTGCATGGGGAGCAGTTCTGCTTCAGTCCACACAGCAAGGAAACGAAATTCCGAGGAGAAAATCGTGGGTTTTTGTTTTTTGTTTTTTTTTTTTTTTTTTCCTGTAGTTTGGACAAAACTGAAGATGCAAACACCTGGGCTGAGAATGGTTTTAAAACCAAAAACGTGGGAGTGTTTCAGGTCTGGCCCCTTCCCAAGCAGGGAACTGTCCACGGAAGGGAGGGAGCAGCTGAGGATGGAACGGGAGTGTGAGCGCAGCTGAAATTGTCGCACGATATTCCTTCACTTCTGCTTCTCAAAGCTGCACAGCTGATGACTGAGCTCAAACACCCAGTTCATATTTAATTTCCTGTAATTTCCGAACTCTGACGGGGAAGAGACTTGTCCTGTCTCAGACTCGGAGGGCAGGAAATGCCACCCAAGGAAATCTTCGGGCCCCCAAATGCACAGGTACCAATGAATTACAGCCACTGCTCCTACAGAACAGATGGCCCAGGGCTGCCTTTATACCCCTGCCCTCAACCAAATGGATTGGGCTCTAAATAATTACTGCGCAAAGGGCCTTCCAATTTAATTCAGATACTTACTCTATTTTCGAGCAGTGAAAAGAATCATTTGCATGGCTGGGAATATGTATAATTTACTGACCTGGCTCCCAGGAACAATAGCAGAAAACAACATTTCAGTCCACCGGCCATCTGTTTTGGTGCATTATTTTGACTGCAAGCGTGGTTTACTGCTATTGCAGGGGGATGCAGGGTGTAAATTGAAGCTGTGGGAACGTTACCCAAGGAGCAACCCAGGAACACAGGGCTGAGAGAGCAAATGCAGGGGTTTTTTTACCACTCTGTCTTCTGGATTTGTCCCTCATTTTCTCCCTTCTGGCCCCTGAATCTTCTTGTTGGCTCTTCAATTTCACTGCTTCACAACATCCCTTCAGCTTTTTCTTTTCTTTCCTAATTTCTTTTTATAATTTGCTATTTATTATATTTAGAATTTGCAGTTTTATTCCAAACTGCTGGGCCTGTGCTTATGTTGGCCAAGACTGGACTGCGCCTCACGGCACGGCAGAGCCTGTCCAACTTCCTTTTCTACAGCATTTAAATATGGGGGGTTTTTTAAGGTTTCATTGGGGTTTTTTTTAATTGGCTTCTTTTTGGTAAAAGCCTAAGAACGAAATGATTTTAACAGCTGGAACATTCCTGAGAGCACAGAGAAAGGGCTCCAACGAAGTGGTGCTGGAGCCCAAACCTTGTTGTTAGCAGGGACAAGAGGGAACACAGAAACTTTTCCCCCCTCACGTGCCCAGGAAACGTGCAGAGCTCCTGAGCTCTCGGAGGCAGAGATGCAATTTTAATGTCTGCTATAATGTTTTGTTTTCTCCTCTTCAAATGCCAAACAGGAACAGATCAGCTCCAGTCAAATCTCAGAGACATCAGAACCAGCTGACAAAGTAATTAGTGATGGCTCCCAGCCCTTCCATACCTTGAGGCAGGTCGAACTAGATGTGATTACATATTTATCTCACTTAGCTATTATATATTTATCTCTAAAATACTGTTTACAGATTCATGACCTTGCTAAATGTCGAACTTTGAGGACAATGAGAGTTGCATTTCCAAACTCCAGCCTGTTTTCTCCAGCCTGGGACCAGAAGATTTTTATGCACAGTTCTCTCCAGCCTGGGACCAGAAGATTTTTCTGCAGAGTTCTCTCCAGCCTAGGACCAGAAGATTTTTCTGCAGAGTTCTCTCCAGCCTAGGACCAGAAGATTTTTATGCACAGTTCTCTCCAGCCTGGGACCAGAAGATTTTTCTGCAGAGTTCTCTCCAGCCTAGGACCAACAGATTTTATGCAGTTTTCTCACTGTTTAACAAGATTTCTCTCAGTAGATGGCCCTTCCTGCTGCTGGAAAAAACTTAACTGCACTGGACTGGCAGTTCCTGTGTGTAATGCTCACTTAATTCTTACTCACAAGGACTTCCAGACGTGTGGAAATGCAACTCATTAGAAACAGAAATGGGAGGTTCATTAATAATAAAAATACCGTAATAATCTCTGTGATCTGCTGAAGTCACGCTGAACCAACATTCAGCACCCAAAACAAATGGAATAATGAAAGGCATTTGCCCAAAGAACTTCCACTTCAAGTACACTTATTTTTTCTCTGAGAAAGCCCTGGATACTCAGCAGTGCCCTACTCTGACAGGTATGAAATAAAACTGGTTATTAATTTTCAATACTGATGGCAAAAGGATTAACTGAGCGTGTCATTCATTCATTAATCATTTCAGAATTAAATAACCAAATGCAGCTCCTAGATTGCTTTTTGAAAGGATGTAAAAATAAATGAAAGTCCATTCTAGCGACATTGTAAGGAAGTGGGTGTCGAATCACGCCTAGTGACAGCCCCAGTAAATCAGAATGATTTCTGCATCTCGGGTCTGTATCATTAATTTAGCAGGATTGATAAAATTACATTCTACCCTTTAAAAATAAATAGAGAAAGCATTTAAAAACCTGCCAGTTCAAGGGAAGAAAACCTTAATTGCTAACACTTGCCCAAAGAAATATTTTAGTTTTGCCTTCACCAGCTTTGAAATACGGACATCAGATGTTGACACCCGTTTGCAGTGCCAGGAGGTGATTTCAGATTCAGGGTAACTGTGGGAACTGACAGTGGGCAGAACATGGGTTTTCGGGCTCCAGGCAGTGCCCCGAGGCCTGTGGGAAAGCCAAGGACAGAACTCTCTCAGCCTGGCCTGGGAAATCGTGAGGAGCAGCCCAAAACAATCCCTGTAAACGATCCCTGTAGATCTCCTCCTCCTGACCCCTGGTGCTTTCCCACCTTGTTCCCTGGTAGAGATGTTTACAGAAAGGTGCTGCCCTAAAGGACCAGCCCTACTCATTGTACCCAAACACTGCATGAAACAATCTGTCTCTCAATAAACTTGGCTATAATGCCATGTGGGTCTGAGAGATTTCAGCCTGCTGGCAGCTGCTAACCTTTTTTCAAGGAAAAATTTCTCAAGGCTTCTCCTCAAAACAATCCTGGCAAACACCTCTCCTCTCTCAGAACAATCTTTCTCCAGGTGGTGTTTTGCTGTTTCTCTGGTTTAACCCACGGGACCAGAGAGGTGTCGTTCCTGTTCACCAACCGTGTTCAGTCTGGGTGGGAACACCTGATAAAGGCAGTAAGGATTAGACAATAAAGCCTTTTTTCTGTGCTCTTTGCCTTCTGAAATATTTGGAGCCTTCGGTGTCTTTTCTTTGGGGAAAGGTTAGCAGCTGCTAGCAGGGTAATAGAATCTCTCAGGCGCGGAGGGAGCAGGGGTTGGTTACCTCCAGGATGGCAGCAGACATGCCCTCGGAGGTGGAGGTGTTGACCAGGGCGAAGCAGGCTCGGAGGGCGGCGTGCAGCTCCTCCTGGGGCAGCTCCTGCAGCACGTGCACCCCGGGGGCCCTGCACACCAAACACCACGGTAAGGGGCAGCTCAGCGCTCCCTCATCTGCCTCACGGCCACGGTCAGGGACAGAGACCGAAGCTCCCCCCAAAGGACTGAGACCCCTAAAACCGTAACACAAACATCCCTGAGTGAACACCTGCCGGGTGCTGCCTGCAGGTGTGTTCTCTGGACCAAGGCTGGCTTCCCACGGGAAGTTATTCTCAAACTTTTTAAGTGGTTGCAATGCCTGAGACTGTTCCCTGCCAAACAATCCCACCAGATTTGTCAGTCACACAGAGCTGGGCGCGGCCATTCGTTCGCATTTACACGATGATTTAAAAATGTGTATGTGCATAAAAATATGTATATGTATAAAAATGTATGTATGTGCATTTATAAATATATTTATATAAAAATATGTGTTTATATAAAATATATATTTATATAAACAAAACTTTTAATAGATAATGTAAAACATATATAAATATATATTATATGCATATATACATTGTATGTTTTTATATGTATATATAGATATAATATCTATAAATATATATATATTTATATAAATATAAAAATAAATGTGTATATTATGATTTTTAGAAGGGGCAGCCAGCTGCTTTCACTCAGCAGACAGAAGGTTTAACATTAACTTCTCACCTTTTCACTTTCTCCTCAACTTCGCTGGTAAAAAGTGGATCAACCTGGAAAGGAGCACACACAGAGGTCAGTGGCGCTGAGCACTTCAGCACTGCAGCTTGTGTGAGAAAAACCCAGAGAAACGAACAAAGTTTAGCACATTTTTAACTAAAACACTTGAAATGTTGAGCTTTAAAATCATCCCACAGCTCTGCACCCAAAACCATCCCAAACGCACGCTATTAAAAGGCTGCCATATAAATATTAACTCAGACTGGATTAATGGCCCAGGAACATCTCTGCAGGGCTGAGACTCCAGACTTTGTAGGGGAAAACAGGTCTCAGGACATTTAAAATTCTGTCAGGGCATCGCCAGAGCGAAGAGTTTGAGGAATCTGCGAAGATATTCGATGCGGAGAGGGAGAATTTCCTCAGTTCCTCAGGTTGTCTGAGGTTTTGGCTGCACCACTGGGAAAGGAACCCCCTTTACTCCCAGCAGCAGGTGACCCCACGTTCCTTTGGTTATCTGATGGAGAAATGTTCTGGACTGACAGTAATAACAGTTAAAAAACCCCCAAAATGAGCTCTGAGGGGTTACCTGAAAGCTGAGTGCTTTGAACAAAACTTTAAAGTTTTGTGTCCCTAAGTTATTTTATGTTTTTTTTTTCAAAGTTTCATAAGCTCCTATTCTTGGAACGTGGAGCTGCTGCTCCAAATTTCGTTACAGAGATGAACAAAAGGAAAAGTGGAAGTGGAGACAAATGGTGAGAAATTTTACATAACACAGGCCTCAATCCCGCAACATTACCTTGATTGCACCATTTGAGACAATCGTGCCCAGAAAATACAGGGAATAATATATAATCTTAAGGCAGCAAATATATCATCTCATGGAAGCAAAGCAGAAAATAGAGTGGGGGCCTTTGTTCTTTCTCTCCCTAATTAATATAATCTCACTGTATGGGCTTTTCACATTCACAATAAAAAAAATTACATGGCTTCATAGATGGTGGCACTGATTTTCTGAAGATTTCTGTGGTTTGAGAAGCAACATGAAAAAGAAGATTACAGCTAAATACCAGCAGAGCTGAGATGTGCCTTTTTTTTTTTTTCCTTTAGCAATATTTTAGTTCCAGGAGAGAAATATGCTCTAAAATGTTTTAAGGAGGTTCAGCCTGTGCACTGCCACGGGGTTATTTCTGGTCTGTAAAGACACTAGCTTATGAAAAAGTGAAGCAAATTTAAAAAGACGACTAAAATGTTTAAAACCCTCACTGGAGGCAGCAAGTGCATCTTTTGGATTCTAAAGCACAGCTTCATTACACCTGCTCTAGATTTGCCTTCCACACCAGTTCACTCCCAAAGCAGCTTGTGTAGTAGCGTGGAAAAACAAAAAGCCCAAATAAAATAAAAATAACAAAATCACCTTGTAACAACAAAACCCTCCGTCCCAAAATTGGCAAAGAATAAAACCGAGTGGGAAAATGGAGAGATTGTCCTTATTTGCCTGCCGAGAGCCTGGTTGGGTTTTTTTATGAAGCAAATTGCCTGCAAGTTTTCGGGCTCACGTGGAGATGAATCAGAGATGAGATGATACAGAGGGAACACATCACCCAGAGGAAACAGGGAAGCTTTTAGTCCCCTGCAAGCACCAGGAAGAGTTTATTTCCCACTCCACTGCTGCCTCCTCAGACCTTTCCCACTGCTCAAACCAAAGCTCCTTTGCCAGCCCTGTGCTGCAGGATCTGCCTGGAGAACACGGATTTCTTCCTCCAAAGAGATTCGTTTTGGGACTTCAGCATAAAGTTACACAGGCAGCTCGCAGAAGAATCAGGACAGAGGCACCAACTTTGAGATTATTCTTTGAAAGACCTCAGTTTACCCCAGGCTTTAGTGCCCTGCGATTGCAAATGGAAAAGGAGCTGGGCTGGATTTGTGAGCTCCAGCTCCGTCCTCGCTGCCAGGTGTCAGACAGGACCTGAACATCACTTTGCACCTGCCGACAGCTGTTAATTGTGTACGAACCCAGAGATGGCATCAAAGCCCAGATGGAAGAAGGACCCAAAGCTCCAGGTGAACAAAAGATGTGAGAACAGGGATAACGAGCACCTGAAGCACCTTCACAGCATTAAAAATCCTCATTAGCAATGCCTGCGGAAGAAGAATTCTCCCAGATGGCAACCGCTGCCTTTCAAAACATTTGGATGGGCTCGTTTCTAAGTCATTCCTACCAAAATAGGAATACTATTTATTCCTGCTGAAATAGGCATTGCTAAAATTGTATTTGCAAAAGTACACGTTTTAGTAGTTTGTGAGTGTCTCACAAGAGTAGCCAGGAGTGGAACCCGAGTGGCTTTTGATGGGTTTTCTCTTCAGAACTCCTGTTTTTCATGGAAGGAAGCAGTGAGTGAGCAGCCCCCCAGTGTCTCCTCCTGGAAAAGCCTCAGAGCTGTTCCCTCTGCAGGGCAGGAGCCCTTGGATTGACACTCCTGAAATTTGGAACTCTGGGTTCACCCCCACAGCTCAGCCCTGCTGGGAACAGCCCCTGCAAGGCCTGGACCTCCTTTTCTCCTTATCAAAAATCCTCTGACTTAGCTTCAGGTTGGAGTAGAGCTGTGGTATCCCAGATGCAGGTAAATGGAAATATTCAGAAATAAAAATTACTGCAGCAGTAAAAAAAACCCAAAACAACTTACTGCAGGTCCAATAATGCCCAGATGGACACTGGGATCCTTTCGGTGCCACTCTGAAACAGAAGAGGAACAACTGTTTTATTAATAAAAATTCTTAATTTTTTCAATCAGTATAAATAGCCCCATGATTGAAAAAAATCAGACAAATATTGTATTGCTGCTTAAAAGGCTGAACGTGCACCAGATTACGTGCTCAGCCCTCCCATTACTCCTCAGAATTCAAATATTAGCATATCTGGAAGTTAGTATTTAGCCTTTCTGCCTCACGCAATCTCTCCTGACTCAAGGGTTATTTAACTAAGCCCAGATATTAATTTTGAATCACTCAAGAGAACAACGCTCTGTATAATGCAGCGGCTCTGGCCACTGAGCCAAAATTACTTGAATATTTTCCTGTGTAAAGGAACCTGCGGAAGTACCAGCCGCCGTTGCAATCATTACTCACTAACGCGCACAAGAGAAATCTGCTGCTCTCTGAATCCCAGAATTTCACTCCAAACTGCATTTGTCACTCAGCACCATCACAAAGTTTTCAAGGGTTAGAAAAGTCAGTTCAGGAGGGCAGGATGAATTTCCAGCCCGGGTTGTTTGAACCTTTCACAGACACAAACAGATAAAATATTCCCTTTTTGTGACTCTGAGGAAACTTCAGCCCAGCCTGAGCACTGAGCCAGAAACAATGGGTGGTAAAATTTGTTTGCAGCTTCAGTGGCATTAATTAGCACACATGCAAATCAATGGAACAGCCACGGGACGGCGAGATTAAAAGAAAAAAAAAAAAGTTATTTTGAAGCAGATGATCTTTCCTTTTGTCTTCCATCAATATTGCATGTAACAGCAAAACAGTTTTCTCAGCAAGCGAAACCATCAAATATTGCTTTGATTTGTTATTCCCAGCAGGATGGGAAAGACACGGCACAGAAACAACGTGCTGAACACATCGATGGTTACATAAGAACTTCTTTTTTCAAATGTAAATACGCGGTGACGTTTCCCTGCGATGAATAAAACAGCTCATGCCCAACTTAGAGACGCTGAAAGAATGCGCTGAGTGACAGAACAAGAATATAATCAGAATATTCAAACGGCCACAACTCACCTGAGAAAACTTCTACTAAATACAGAGGGTCTTTGACTCTTCGCAGCCCACAGACCAGCAGGAAGAGATGTAAACTGCCTGTGTCGGCAGGAATGCCTGCAACAAAGAATTCATTCTTTAAAAGAAATAATTAAAGTAAAAATAATTCATTCATGCAGATAGAAAAAGCTGAACGCTCCAGATTGTTCCATGAACGAGCACATGCAATGGTTAAAGCAGTAAGGGGGTGGATTATGAAAAAATTATCATTATTCCCCATTTGTTGCTCTTGCATCAATCCTCAGATTGAGGCTTTTCATCATTTTATAGGGCACAGGTGTTCTTTTAAGAATTAACTGTCCAATTATGAAATGACACCTAAATTATTTTTACCTTTAACCCAATAACCAACCACCCGTGGTCCACAATGTGGATTTTTCTACCCAATTCCAAAACCCCACCCAGAGCCACGGAGAAGAAGGTGAAAAAGAAGGGCTCAGCCTCTGCCCTAAATCCTCCATCTTGCTTTGTATAAATATTACTGTATTCTAAACCATTAAACTCTGAGTTTTCCACCCTGTGACATCACCCACTTCTCTCCAAACCCCACACCCACACTCCCAGCGCTGTCACTCAATTTTGGGAGCCTTTTCCACGGCCCCGGGTCCAATGCAGTGTTTGCCTGGGGGTCAGTGCCTGTCAGCACAGAGAGTCTGCAATTCCCAGCGCCCAGGGTTCCACCCCAAGGCCAGGCAGCTCGGCAAAGCTCTTTGGGCAATCAGGGACATCGTGGGTCCCACAGCAGGGCTCTGCCTGCATCCTCACAAATCTGCTTTTTCAATTTCAATCCAGTTCGGGAGCATTTAAATTCTCCCTGTCACAGGGTTCATTACTGAGTCTGCTTCGTTCCACTTAAAACAACCCTGAGCGGCTGCGGCAGACAGGGAAAATAACATTTTCCTGGTGCTTGGACCAAGAAATAACACACAAACCTGGGGGGTGAAATGGGATTAATGCTCGGGATTCCTGCCCTGCTCCTCACTGATTCTGAGCCAGGGCATGGCCTGGAGAAAGCTGTCAAACCTTCACTTGTCCATCCAGCCGTCCCCAGGCACCTCCAAGTGGGTTTAGCACCTGCCTGATGCACAAAGGCTGGGTTTAACTTTTGGTTTAACGTGGCTCTGAGAATGCAGGGTATCAGAAGTGGAAAACGGGGGGGGCATTTTCACAGGGCAGCTGCTCGCCACATTTCACTGTTAATTTTACCCCAGGAACACAAAACCACGGAGTCACTCAGGCAGGAAAAGCCTCCAGAAGCCCAACCATCCCCCCAGCAGTGCCAAGGCCAGCACTCACCCACATCTCCACATCCCTTAAACCCCTCCAGGGATTTATTTCCAACCACCACTGAACCCTCCAAAAGCCCAACCATCCACCCAGCAGTGCCAAGGCCAGCACTGACCCACACCTGCAACCACCACTGAATTTATTATTATTTCCAACCACCACTGAACTGCCCTGGGCAGCTTTGCCAGGGCTTGACACCCCTTAGGGTCAAGAAATTTATCCTAATCCCCAGTCTCCTCCTCCCCGGGCACAATGTGAGGCCATTTCCTCTTGCCCTCTTGCTGGTCAGTGGAGAGAACGGGATGATGACAGTTCACGCCTGGGCCATCAGGAAAACCTGCACGGCAAAACACCAAGGCAGACGGCAAACTCAAAAAGCCTGAATGACTCCTGAGGCTTCAGCAGGGACATTGTTTTTCTAAGAAAGGCAGGAATAAGTACAAGTGTTATCTAAAGAGATTTTGGAAGGGTAGATTCATTTAACTCCATCCCTCCAGGTACTATCAGGAAAAAAAAAAATAATGCAGCAGTCATAGGTGCACAATAAAAATAAATGTATTACTGGGAATCTTTAATCTCCCTGAAAGCTGCAGGCCTGGAAGTGAGTGAGTCATACCAGGCATTATCTTGCTGAGAGGTAAAGAAAAAGAAGATTTAAAAATTAATTTTCCAGCCCCTGATTTCAAGTTTACTGTTGTGCTCTGCAGACCTTTAGAGAACAACACCGAGTCCACATTACTTCGGTTTATTCGTCCATTTCTTGGTTCTGTTCAGAAACAAAATCCAAGGCGTGATGAGACAGTGAAGGGAAATAACCTTATTCTCTTTCCTGGTAATTTTTAACCACGGCAGGTCTTCTACTCCTCTTGAAAATATTTCATTTACCCACCTCCTGAGCACCTGAAAGCACTGAGTGCCCTCCTCAGAAAGGAAATCCACAGCTTGACTGCTGATTTTTTCAGCCTTTAAGACAACGATTTTATTTTCCTGAGCATGAAACACAGACAAATTTGTCTGGCTGTGGCACGAATTTTTGACACTTTAAATCGTTCAGCTCATAGCTTTTGTTAAATCTCCCCTACACACTGAAAAAATACCTTCCATTAGCTCCTGCACCTGGATTTGGGGTTGTGTCCCTTTCCTGGGGCAGAGCAGCCAAGGTGGGACCCGAGGTGATGTCCTGCTGCAGCTCCTCCTGCCTGAATGGCACTGAAGTCACTCAAGACACAAATTTGATAATTAGGAGCCCAATTAATCCTCATTTCAGCACTACACTGTACCCCCTGCAGACCTCAGGCATTTATTGCTGTGCCATTTTACTCCACCGAGCCGTTTGTCCCTCGCAAACCAAGGCAGGCAATAACTTCACCCCAAGTCTTTATCCACACCCAGCAGTGAATAATTGCTGGGGTTGCTGATGTGTTTGTGGAGACAAGGGAAGTTAAACGAACCTGTAAACTCCCAGGGACAGGCCACTAAAGCCAGAAAAAATTAGACTGCAAAATTCTCCATCAATTCTTCTTCTCCCCTGCTTATCATTATTTCTCACAGATCAGACAACAACAACAACAACAACAACAACAACAAAGCTCGGTGGTTTCAGATCAGTTTGGGAACTCGGTGTATTGCTGCCATCACACAATTTTCACTATGGGCAGCTGTCTAAGTGCACAAACTTTTACTGTTTACTTTTTCTCACGTGAGTCTCTTTTTCCAGCACAGCTTCAGGAGGATCCAAAGCCTCTGGAAAACCCTGCGCCAGGCCAGGTTATGTAAATTCCTGCGGCTCAGAGAACAGCCGTGCCACGAACCAGAAACTACACGAGAGCTGGAAAATCAAACGCTGAAGAACACATCGCGTATTTTATATCTGCTGCTGCAATGAGCACGTGGCCCCACGGTTCCACCTCCCAGGAAAGCGGCTCTAGGTCCTGCCTGCTGCCCGCACAAACATTTCCTTAGTGCAGGCTTTGTTGGTTATCCACATCTCCCCATCACAGGATGCTTTACTGGGCTCTGGATCTCCCCAGCTCCAGCCCCACTGAAATCAAAGGGAGTTTGTCACCCCGGGGTGGTGACTGCCAGCCTGGCTGCCATCAGCAGCTCTGCCCCAGCCCCGAGCTCTTGGGGAAGATCAGCCTCAGGTCTCTCATCTCCTCAAACTGCCCCTGGCGTTTTCTGCCAGTCAATCCACAGCAAAAGGCTGAACTCCCGGTGACTCCCTCCGCTCTATCCACAGGGATTCTAAAACTGCCCAAGCGATTGTGCTGCGGACAGATCCCTGCAAGGTGAGGTCAGACAAAACCATCCTGATCCTCTGATCTCACACAGGCGGTAAAGCTCCTGAAATCACCCGGCTGAGTTACCAGAGCAGGCTGGGAATGTTGTGCTCCCGGAGCCTGGGATGAAATCCGCACTCAGCTTTTTGCTTTGGGTGCTGCTGCTCGCAGTCTCTCATCCACAGGAGACAAACTGTGAGGCTGACTGGTAACCACAATGCAAATTAACTCGAAAAGTCCCTTTTTTGGGGTAGATTTAGCCAGTAAATGCCACCTGGCCAGGAGACAGCAATGACCCCGCAGCATCACCTCCACAACTCTGCTGCTGAGGCTGTGAAAAAGACTAATGCCAGGATCTTGGTACTGAGATTGTAATAATAATAATAATAATAATAATAATAATAATAATAATAATAATAATAATAATAATAATAATAATAATAATATTTTTAAAAAACCAACCAAAACCTCTCCCAGCACTGCTCCCATTTGTGTTAGGCAACTGCTATTTATTTCCACTGGCACCCAAACTATCAAATGTAACAAAAAGCTGGGATTCCTCAGAGTTTGGTTTAGAACCATTCAAACCCGGGGGCTGGAAGTCTCCCACCATAAAATGCATTTGGGGCATTCTGCCACTCACTTAAAGCCACCATTAAATTCTTTTTGAAGCCGTTCCATTGATTTAAAGAGGCTGTTTATGTACTGGTGTCAGATTTAAAGTCAGCAAATGCTTCCTCTGACTAAAAAAAAAACAAACCCAAATCAGTACAAAGAATATTTGTAAGGATTTTTTGCGGATAAAAGTCTGGAAGAATTCTGAAGAGCTGATTTCATTTGGGAGAATAATTTGACACCCTGAGTACCAAGGGTGCTTAACAGTGATGCCTCAAAAGAATTGAAACCTGCACTGAAGGTGCCTGCTGTTCTGTCCTGGGAATTTGAAAAAGGTTCAAGGGTTCTGCTAAAGACACAGGCAAGGCTTGTCTGGAGAAGAATTTCTCCCCAAAAAATTCATTAAGTGCCTTCAGACATGGAATAGAAATTGCTGAAACAAAAGTCTTAAAAAAACCTCACAAATGCCATGAGCTGCAGGAGACTGGACAGGTTCATCTGCATTAAATTTATCTGCATTCAAACTCAGGGTTTGGTCAAGTGCACGTTGTGCAAGCCCACGCTGCCAAAATCTCTGAGCAAAACTGCCTCCTGCTTTTGAGAGTTTTCTTCTGATTGCTCCAAGTTCAGCAGAATTTTCTACACTCTGGAGCTGCAAATGCCCAGGAAAAAAAAAAAAAAGAAAAAGCCATTTACTGGGAACTCCTAATTAGTCCCTAGAAAGCAAAAAAAAGGCACAGCCAAAAAAGCCTGAGTCCAGGGGCAATATTAAAAGAAGTGGAAATTGCAGGCTGCCACCAGAGATGGACACGGGCACAAGGCAGAGAAGACAAATGAGATGGAACAGTCGTAAAAACAATCCTGAATAATCTGACGCCGCTCTTCGAGTTATGATTTAATAAGGCACAGATGTTGGAGTCACATTTTAGTTTGCTTTCCGTGGACATTATGAATTATTTTGCACTTTTGCATTAGCACACCATAGGCCAAAAAAACCCTGTCTCTAATACATTAGAAATTCACTCTGGGGGGAGCCTCCCCCTCCTCAATCTGTTGACTGCTCATTTAATCCCCCAAAAACGGTCGGCCAAGAGATCAAACCAACGCTCAGGCAGTGCCAGCAAAGTGACAAATCACTTCACTCCAGAAAATTATTAATCTTCGCGGCACTGCGCTCGTGGGCTGTGATTTACTGGGAACAAAATAACCCCAACAACGCTCAGTTCCAAATTGACACTGGCTCTGACTGATGGCACACGTTTCCTGATGTGATCACGCCACGGGACTGCTGAGGATTCATCTGCAGCGCAGGGAACAGCTGCACGAGCAGGGATCGGGCTGATGGATGGAAAGCTGGAGCGTTTCTCCCAGGGTAAAATGCCCCTAAATCATTTTTTGGGGGGGAAAGATGAAGGGATTAAAGCATTGCCACGATCAGGTGACTCGGAATTGGGTCACCTGCCTTACCTGTTACTGCTTTGGTGACAGCAGAAACTCTAGATCAAGACTAAAAAATCAAATATCAGCACATATTTCTGATATCCCTCCACTCCACAGCTCTCCACTGCTGGGGCAGCCCCAGTTTGTCACAAAATCAACCCCAGGAATGGGTGCTGAGCTCTAAATTCACCTTTTCAGGGCCTCTGAGCCACAGGCTGTGCCCATTCCCATGAGCTTCACACAAAGCTCAGCCCAGCCAGAGCAGAGATTTGGAGACAATCTGGGCACTTGGTGAACCAGAGTCATCTGACGGATATCCTGCCATTCCTCATATAATTAAGGCACTTTATTACACAATTAGTTAAGCTCTAAGTTTCTTTCATCCTTGACATCTATTAGAATAAACACAGAGGAAAAAAAAGGAGTTTTACCTGCGTTTTGTAGAAATCTGTACCAGTCAAATGTTTCACTGGGTGTTGTCTTAATTCCTGGGGAAATAAAAAAGAGACTCCCGTGTTTAATGTGCCCTGGATGGCTGAGCTGTGGCTCCTGAAGGCTTTGGGAAGTCTAAAAAGTGAAATACTTCTGCCGAGCCCCCTGAATTCCCACCTGCAGCTTTCCTCCTCAGGCTGCCTGTGATTCCACAGGCAGCAGGCTGGAATTCAGTGGAAAATTCTGTGCAATCACCCGGGGTTTGAACTCCTCCAGCAACACAACCCTGCTGAATCTGGCCTTCTAAAACCCCACAGGAGAGAACAGCATCCGAGGGAGCACATCCCTCCAAAACACATCCAGGGCAGCTGCCACCCACAGCCCTCAACAGAAAAGGAATTAAATTTCTACACAAAATCAATATTAATCTAGCCTGAATATTAATTTATTTGTTTTTCCTTATGTTGAAGATTAATTATTTCCATGGTGAAACTACTTTATTAATTTATTTAATCTCCTATTTAACTATGACCTCACCAGAGACTTGAACACAAACTAAGTCCGGGCGGAAGAGACTTGAAATAGAAACAACAATGAGTTATTTCGACGTTATTTGCTTTGAGAGTGAAACGCACAAAAATGGAACGGGGTTCGGAATCCGCAGAGAGTCGCTTTTAACTCAATAAAATCAGGAAATGAAGTCAGCACACCTGAAAGAGCGAGCTGTGTCCCTAAGTGATGTTCCTTGGCTGCCACCGGGTTGGGAATTCTCAACTTGCAGCATTTAAAGGAATCTGAGGGGCTCAGGAAATAATTATTCAGCATCAGAGAACTTCTGCAGCCTTTGGAGAAATCTCGGTGTTACCCGACCTGTCCCATTCCTGCTGGAAGGCGGCTGGGGAAACTCCCATAAAAGCACCCAATGAGTGGAAAATCTTTTTGGCTGAGGGGCTGAAACGGTGCCTCAATTAACGTCAGCGGCAAAAATCCCAAATGCGGCAGAGCAGGACTGCGAAGCCCATTCCAGCAAAATGTGTCTGGGGCAAAGGAGCAGAGACACGAACAAACACCCAGGCACATGGATCACAGACACTGAACGTCTTAGTGAGGATTTCAAAGCTCTCACCTTGGCTTTGGACGTGTATTTTCTTCCTGGCGTCTGGCTTTTTAAAGAGAAGGAGGAGAAAAGTAACTTTCAGAGTTCAGCATAAAAATATCTGTTCAATCTTCAAAAAAAACCCCCACACAATAAAGAGGAACAAACCAGGTCAGTGTGATTTTCTTTTTTTGATTATTAAAAACCAAAGCCAACTATCAGATACACTAACCAACACCAAAAGCCAACAATGCAGTTTGCATTTACTGTGTCCATTTATGGTATCAATGGATCAATTTTGCAATTAACACAATCACCAAGTCAGTAGAAACACATTTTTCAGTTGGTCTCTGTGTCCTTTCTTTGGATCATTATCCTCTTTTCCTGCAATAACACAAATTTCAACTGTCTAGCTGAAAATCAGCTCTAGTTCCCAAAAAGCTGTTGGTCCTGAAAATCCACTTTACATTTATCCATAATACAATTTATAAACGCATCAGTTTCCCAAACTGCTGTCAAATATACAGACTTGCCTAGACAGGAAAACTGGTGCCTGGGAGTTATTGCAGAACATTCCCAAATAAAAACTGCAAAATAAATTACTTTGAAATAGCTGCAGTAAAAGAGGTAATTACTACACTTCCAAAATCACTCCTCAAGTGCTGCTCTGCTACTTATTTAATTTAGGTGATTAAAGAAGCAATTTCCTCTTTCAATATCTTTCTACAACTCCAACTGTGGATTTGTGGAATACTTTTTTTTTTTTTTTCTTTTTAATGAAAAGAAAATCAATTCAGAAACAAACTTTTAAGCAACCAACTCTTGAAGCAGTCAGCTCAGAAAATATGAAGTCACAGAAGTGATTTTTTTTTTTTTTAATTGCAGAGATTTTGGTTTTCCCTGTTGCTCCTTTGAGGCTGCCCCTCAGTCCCCTGCAGTTGCTAAAAATGAACCGGGAAAAGAAACTGAAAGAAGAGAGGTCCCTTCAAAAGTCACCTCCAGGCAGCTCCCGGGTGGGAGGGAGGTGGATTCTGAGAACAAAGTCACCAAAATGACACCAAAAAGCAGCAAATCCACCTGGGAATGAAGTGGGGGAGAAACAACTCTGTGCTACAGTGGATTTAAAAATGATAGAAATAGTTTAATGCATTGTTACGTTGTTTTATTACCTCGCGCTGGACCTTCTCTGACTAGAATTTTGGAGTTTTACAGATAAAAACCCCTTTTGCAAACAATGCAAAAACACCCAGCTACAAAAAAAAGTTTAAATTAAACTTTTTTTTTTTTTTTTCCCTTGCCCTGCTGTACCCCAAGTGGCTCAGGGGGAGTAAACACAACCCTGGCAGGGCTGGGATAATCCAGAAGAAAATAGGAATACTGTGGGACAGGGCATGGAGATGTGCTCACACCACAGATCAGGCTGCTCTTATATTCTTTATTTTAAATGGGCTGGAGGAGGATGGAAAATGAAATTGAATGCTGATAAAACTGGCCCAGGTGATTCTTCTGCCCCAGTTTTTATGCTGCTGAAATAAAGGGCATAAATAAGCACCGAGAACTTTTCCAGCATTTCAAGACTCACTCGGAATACAGATTATTACAAGGGCTGGGTCACATACTTCGTAATTACAGGTAATTTATCCAATGTAATAGAAAAGAATCTGTTGGAAGAGACAGCCTTTGAGTTCTGTTTTCTGAGTTCTTAGATCACATGTTTGCAATTTACATTTCTAACTGACCACCTAAACTAACAAAGCCCGCCTTGGAGGAATAAGGCAGCTCACAGCAGTGGGAATTAAAGTGTAAAAATCATTAATATCCCAGGACTGTGTGTGGAAGGATGAGTCCATCCTTCACTGCTTGCAAGCAAATCTGGGGAGTTTGCTCCCAGCAGAGCAGGACTCAAACCTTCAGCGTTTAAGGCCCAGGTCAGCAGTGGGATTTCAGTTTGGGACGTGACAGATTTGCCTCCAATTCCCCGCCTGCCACAGACCCCCACAACACTGAATTAACCTCACGAAACCACAAAAGTGTCTGGGTAAAATCAAAGTTAAAAAGCATTTGAGGGGCTGATTTTGAAACCATTCCAAACCTCTATTTCTCCTTACACTCTACAACTTTAGTCCTTTTCTTCCTTAACACCTCTGACAGAAGCTGTGCCCTTTCACATTTACCCACCCTGAAGTTCATTGCAGCAACTGTTAAAAATCAAATTACCTTTGTAAAATAAAATACCAAATCCCACGTCTGCTCATGTATCCTTTTAATGCAAATAGATTTTTAAAAAATCAATTAATGCTGAAATAAGGAAGTGCACACCCTGCTGCTGTGTTGTGCCAGCTCCACTCAGTGATTATTTTTTAGGCAATGCTGCATTAATGATTGTATTATGATGCAAATTACAACTGAAGAGGTACCAAGCACTTTGTTTCAACTTCTTGCGTCAATTGCTCAGCTTCAGCTGATGTTTCCCGAGGTGAGGGGAGCCCACACCTCACTGCAAGAGGGTTTTATCCCAAATGGAAAGATGCTCACCCCTCCCTGGATCTGGTGCTCAGCACAGCAAATCCAATTTACCTCTGCCTTAAGAAGTTCATTCAGTTTCCAGAGCTGACAAAACACGTATTTCCAAATTATGCTTCCAACTTTATTCTATACTGTTCTATTCTTTATTCTACCTAATGCTGCCTGGAGGAATTCTGTCAACATAAAGTTTAGGAAATGATGCAAAAAGGAGCAATTTGGCACCAGGAGAGACTGGGTAACAAGAAATGACTTGTTTAAAATGTTACAGGGAAACACATCCTAAACCGTTCTACTTTTACGCTAAACAGCTTTTAATGCCAGATCTCTCTGACCTGTTGAGTACATCAACATTCTGCGGAAGGAAAAGCAGGACAAAAGGGAACAATGGAGATTACTGCAATTCTCTGGCACTATTTCGGAGATGTTTTATAGGGGGACGGATATCTGCTAATACTGTAAGTGTGACCATCACAGACGTACCCACTCTGCTGCTGCCAGCTCCTTCATCTCCACCGTGAAAGCCACTGCAAACCTGGGCAAAGGGACAAAATCAGTTGGGATCATCTGCTTAAAGTGTTTAAACGGGAAAAAATAATAAAAAAAAGTACTTCAGGAAAAAAATCTTGATAAGAAGTGAGATCAGAGGCTTACCAGCCTGATCCCAGATGAAACAGAAAGCCCTTCCACTTGCTCCAGCAGGAAATCGTGGTTAAAGCACAGCAGCTCCTCAGGCTTTACAACCCGGAGCGCCGGGGAAGGTGAAGTGAGGATTTCCCAAAGGGAGAAACCCCAAATAACGGGGACAGCCGCCAGTTCCCCCAGAGAATGCACCCAGCTGCAGCGGGGACCTGCATTTCCTGCACCTGCCTGGCTGCAGGAAATGCAGAACACACCTAAGGAGCGAGCCGTGCTTTGACCATCCCCAGTGCCACTGTCTGCAAGCGAGTTCAACCCTCCAAATGAAGATTTTTAACCTCTCCCCAGCGCTCTCACCCGGCTTCTCACGGCCGGCGATGAGTAACAACCCTGGGCGTCTCCGAGATGTGTGCGCAGGGGATGTCCCTGTGCACAGCACAGCAGGGAGGGCAGAGCGCACGTCACAGCAGCACTGATGGGAACAGGCTTTATTTTGGGGTGTCCCACCACAGCCAGCAAAAGGGCCGTGATAATAATGCAGAGATATCTTATATAATAGGATAATTATGTGATAGCATAATATATAGATATTTCTTTATATTATACCATATTATATATTACATAATACACAATGTATTATATATTATCTATAATAGATATTGCCTATAATAGATATTATATATTTTATGTACACATTAAAATATGTATATAAAATATATCATATATTATATATAAAACATTTTAAATGTATTATTATATATATTGTATTGATATTTATAATTCTATATTTTATATATTATATGTAATGTATATTACAGTAAATAATCTACAATATAATATATATATTCCATGTAACATAATTTCTTAATGGTTCTTAAATGGCACCTCAGTGTTAACTGGGCCCTCAGCTGGGGCCGTTTCTGAAGACCCTCGGTGCTGTGGGAAAAGAATGTTTGAATCCTCCTCCACATGAGACACTCCTGCTCAGCAAAACGCCTTTTTTTTTTTTAATTGCTTCTAGAGACATTGGATAGTAAAGAGAGGCCACTGATGATTCAGTGCTGCTTTTTCATGGAATTTCTGAAATGTTCCTGTCCTGGCCCAACCCTCCGACACCTAAAAGGTTTGAGGTAAAGCACAACAACCACAACCAGACGTTGTGTCATAATTTGAGGGCTTGAAATCGCCACCCTTCATCAGAACTCCCATAAATCATAAGAGAATTATAAACTCCTGCTTCTGTTTGTTGAAACAAACCCTGTTCCCCCGACGGTTGTTCCGTAGGATCTGCTTTATGGCACCCCAGTGAATTCCACACACGCAGCCTGACAGCTCTAAGGTTATTGAAGCCTTTTGCAAGACGCTTGTTTCGTCAAGTTGCACACGCTCCCTTTTCCCAGAGTTTGCAATTATCCTTTCAATACATCACATTAACAAGCATAAAAAGATGTTGCTTCTAAGTCTACAAAATACTGTTCAAGAGGGAAAAAAAAAAAAAAAAAAGAAATCCCCCAGAGGAGTACAAGCAGCATTTAGAGGAATTTGATTAAAAAGGAAACACTCATAAGGCCAGACAGTGTTCAATAGTTTGTTTTATGGAATGTGGGGGGATATTGTGCTGGACAAGTGATCTACAATTCATACTGCTTTCTGCTTAGAACCCTGCAATCAATAAAAGGAGAAAAAAAAAAAGAAATCAATGTTTCTTTTAATAACTATGCAATGAATAACACCAGTGATGCTCCTGGAGAAGAAGGACATTCAGAATAACTTCTGCAAAACTGAGATACTTTTCCTGCTGCAGAGAAAACATTGTGAACTGCATGAGGATGCAGTAATACATTGGAATATCATAGATAATTCAAGCTGTTCAGGTACGCTTCAGGTCCCCAAACTTAATATCATGAAAAAACATTCAGTAAAGCGCAGTTTTTGCGAAATATTTTGGAATATCATAGATAATTCAGGCCATTGAGGTATGCTTCAGGTTCCCAACTCAATATCACTTAAGAACACTCAATAAAGCAGAGTTTTGTATCAGCTGTACCTGTGACAGACAATATTTTAAACAGAGATGGATCAAATGGACACGCTCAGAGATTGTTTTTGTGTATTTCTCACTTTGCACAGTGCTGAAATTTACCTGGCACATCAGGTATCTTTTTCTTTCCCTTCAGACCTGTTTGAAGAATAACTTCTGATTGTCTGATAACAAAAGCAAACAAGTACATTATTTTTTTTTTTCCTGAGTGGGACTTTAAGCTGCTTTCAGCTCCGACTCTCACTGAGACACAAGAACGTGCCCTAATGATTTTCCAATCAGTGTGATTAAGTGCTGTCTTTAAAATCTGTTTGCTTACCACACTTTATAGGGGATTACAGACAGAGCAGCACAACCCTGTCACTGTTAAGTGAGCCAATAATAGCTCACTACTAGAAAAATAGGAAAAATTAGGAAAATAGAGTGGGATCAGCAAGGATAAAGCAGCAGAGAGGAGCCTGGTGCAGATCCTGGCCCCAAATCCTGCTCTGAGCTGCTGTTTGCAGTAAGGAAAAGGTTTCATCCCCCACCACCACCAAACACTGCTCAAGTCAACAAACCTTTGGATCAGCCAGGAGAAACGTTCTTTCCTGGGGATGTTGAAACTATGGAAAATGCTCAAAAGTCCTGCTAGTTTTCAGAGTTTTCCTCTGGTTTCTGGTCAGTTCTTGACCTGCATTTGATGACTACACTGACATGTCACGAGAACTTTCCAGACTTTCAAAACACCCTGAAAATACTCCCTGGTCATTTCACCCAAAAACCGAGAGAATTTGCTTACAGACTTTTCTCAGTCTCTGCTTCTTTGCTGTTGGACCCAGGGAAACGATCACACCAGCAGGAGAAAAAATAAAAGAAAAATAATCTGCTTGTGCTTGAGGGATCTGCTTTTCAACCAGGAATTCTGTCAACAAGCTGAGCGTGAGGAACAGAGGGAATATCAGACCGCACACAGACTGTGAGGAAACTTTTCTGATGAAACTGTTCCACTTCCATCACTGAATCACAAAATAATACATAATTATCACAGGGATTTCAGGAAGTCCAGCCTTTGTCTGCTGGCCTGCACATCTTCCCCAAGTGATCCCAAGTGTGTGGAAAACCTCCTGAAAGATCTGCCACCCAAAAATGCAATTTTTCCTGCCGGAAATCTTCCCCCCATGGCTCTCACCTGGCTTCCTCCAGCACTGCTCCCATCACCCGGCGTTTCTCTTTGCATTTGACATCTTCATTCACGTCTGTCCCACCAAAGATGATCCCAAAAGGAATTCTGCTCCCTGCAAAGCAACCACTGCAGTCAGGACTTGGCCAACACGTAATGACCAGCAGTGAAAAAGGACATTGGTAATACTGAATCACCTCTCTGAGCAAAAATCTTTGAAAAGAAAACCTGGAGGAAGTTGAATTTTTAGGGTTTTTGTTGATTTATTTTATTTTTATTATTTATTTAGGTGGGGGTTTTTTTAGTGTTTTTTTTTTTTAGTTGAATTTTAAATTTTTTTACTGTAACCCCCCCACAATAACTATGCACTTTCCACAGGACATCAAACCAAAAGGGAAACAAAGCATGTTGATAAAGATGGAAAATGTCCCGCAGACTTCACGTGTGTGTTTGAAAGTTAAGCGAGCTGCAAGATCAGGATTTATTATTAGCATTGCTAATTTCCTCATTACCAAATGAAGGAGGAAGCAAAGGGAATGAAAGGCTAATTAGCATCCTGGCTGCTTGGAGGATTTCCTTGGCATTTGTTGGTGTTACACTCCAAGGTCTGCAGGTGAAGGGAATTCACGTGCACTACCAAAGCACCACTGCCTCTAATCTTCCAGAGACGGACTGCCGCATGAAACATCTAGCACCCCTTCAATCAATCAAATAAGTAAATACTTGTTATGTCATCTATTGCGTGTGTTGGTCGTGTAAACAGAATTTCCAGGATGAGGCCAAACAGATCAATAGTGTGGCAGCAATGGAAGCGTGAGTGCAATCACTGAATTTCTAAATCTTCCAGGAGCCAGGAATCCTCTGAATCCCTTTTTTCCTCCCAGAAGTCTGCAATAGCTTTTACACTTCGACTCTGTGATCATCTCAGCAATTTACTGCTCCTGTCTTGCCTTTCAGAGGTTTTTTGGTTTCTTTTTTCTCTCAGTTGCTGCAGATACTTTTTAGGAGGGTGTCGCTGATTTATTTAAACTCCTGAGCTTTTGTAAAGCATCAGGCTTTTCAGGTCGCTTGGGATTTTGAAAAGGTAACAGCAACAGCATCGTGGCACTGCCATGCAAGTTAAACTCCAATAAAATTTGACTCCAATAAACAGTTTAAATTCAACTTTATCTTTTGTTCCTCAGCAAAAATCCCCCCCCAAAAAAGATGGTTCTCAAACTTTCCACAAGCCTCTTCCAAAACAATTCAAGGTTTTGTCAAAAAAACCAATCATCCCTATATTCCAACAAGCCTTGATTCATGTTAGCAGGGCTCATTTTACAGGCTTATTTTGGGTTTTGCATTTTAGGTCCCTGCTGAATTCAGAGCCCCTTTGGAACAAAAGAAGCCCAGGCACAGCAGACATGATAATTCATCAAAAATCATCATTCGGGCTTTCTGCAAGGCCACCAGAACAAACTGGGGGGGAGGGAACTCTGAAGTCTGCAAAGTTCCAGAACTTCCAACACCAGAACCCCCCCTGAGATGTGCTGGAAGGATGGAATGAGGTGCCTTTGTCCCAGGGAAGGGATTTCTACAGCGCAAAGGTGGTCTCAGAAAGGGATGCAGATTTCAGCAGCTGACAGCCTCTGTAATTTTGACAGCCACTGCTTCCACTGTATCATTAATGGCAGGCTAAAATTTTGCTCTGCATGGCTAGAGAGAACAGAGAATTTTATTATTCGTCTGACAACATCCTGTAGTTTAGCAGACAAGGAATGTTATTTCGTGTCAAAAAACCCTGACTCATTTTTTGAGCAGAAAAATCAAATTACCCTCCCTGCTTTCTTCCATTTGACCCCAGCTCTACTTAGCCAAGCCATTTTCCTCTGAAAAAACCCCGCATTTGCTGAAAGGATCCTAATGTTAAGGTAATACTCTTATCCTGATGTAGTTAAAGTACTTAATTATCAAAAGCACTATGTGGTTTAAAAGTACATTTATTCAGGTTTTTTTCTGTATCAGATCTCCCGTTGAGAGAGATTTTTTAGCGTTTCTCAACGTCTGCTGAAGTGGATAAAGAGAACGAGGACGTTCTGTGTGGGTTTGTACATTTATAGCCATTTATAACAGTTAAGGATTCCTTCTCTTCCCTTGCAGCAGTTTGTTTTTTTTTTTTAAGAGGTATTTTTATTGCAAAGCAGAACGAAGATTACCTTGCAGCAGTCTGCCTCCTTTATAGAGGTGAATGGCCAGGGCTGCATCAAACTTGTCTGTGGAGGTCAGATGTGCAATTTCAGCTGGACTTTCATAGAGGAAAGCATCCTTCAGGACACAGACATGGCCTGCAGCCTGCAGGTGATTCCTTCATGATTGGAACAAGAGAAAAAGAAGAAAGAAATCACTGGTAATTAACATCACAGGCACACCAGTGTATGAGGTAAGCTTAATCAAAATGATTTTCCCTTTAACTTTGCTCTGACTTTCAACTTGGCGCCATTTTTTTTTCCAAGCAACCAGGATAACTGAAGTATAAGCAAAAAAAAATACACAAAATTTACACAAATGCCTCCACAGCCTGCTTGAAAAACCTCAATTCCAAAAAGAAAAAACCTAAAAAATCCAACACCAAACCCCTCACAGTCAGATTTCCTGGGGTTCCCCACAATAAAACATCGATGCAAAGACTGCCAAAGTCAAGAACCTGATTGATGACAGACAGATTTGCTCCTGTCCCTGAAACCAGAAGCTGTTATCAATGTTCCCACAAGAACATCAGCCAAAAAAGGAGGAAATCTGTCTGCCCACGTGGAGTGTTTGCATTGTCAGCACCATAAAAACACCACGAGAATATTCTCTGCTCACTCCATATTGTTGCAGCTGATTTATTTCTCATTGCGTATTAAGAGTTCTGGCATTAAAATCCTGCTAACTCATTGACTTCGTGGGTAATGTCAGCCCTCATTTCCTGACGAGTTCGTGGCCTCCCAAGAAACGTGGGTTTGTGTCCTGCAGGAGTTAGTCATCGCTGCAGAAACTGGTGCTAAAAGTGCAGTAAAACGTCTGCAGGCCCTGGAAGGAATGTGCCAGCACCAGATCAGAGAGAGCTCCACTGGCACAACAGATGGTGCTGGATTCCTTCCTCACCCCAAAAAAAAACCACCTCCTTTTAACTCCACCACTCGAAACGAGACCAATAAATGATGATAAATACTAATAAATAACAGAATACAGGCACATTTTCAGCTCCTAATTTACACTGCAGAGCAATTATTAACCCCAGCTGCCCCACGAACAAGCACCTGCCTTCCTCTTGAAAGGGGTTTTCCATTTATATCTAAATAATGATGCCCAAACCTCCCAGCTGCGCAGAGAAAAATATCTCTGGGGCAAATACTTGGGCTGCTCCTGCGTGCAGTCCATAATTTCACAGGTGCTCATTAAACAGTCTAAAAGGATTTTTTCCCCCCTATCAGTATTCCAATTACCATAAATCACGACCATGTACAAGCACTATGTTTGCATATTACAATTAATTTGAAAATAACTCTCTCAGGACATCAGGAAACTGAGCCAGGAATTCCAACCCAAAGTGGGGTTTTATTTTTTAATATGACTACTTCTCCTCCACATTTTCCACAGCTCCAAACGTCCCAGGGGAATGACAGCTGTTTCTGCAGTGAATAGAGAGGGACTCCCTCAAGTGTTCCAAGGCTCAGAAATTGGGCATTACCTCTACTACTTCAAAATTTATTTTATTTTTACAGATTTTTTTTTTAAATTCTACTCAGGAGCACTCAGTAAAAAAAAAAAAAAAAATTGCATACATCTTTAGAAGGTAAAACAAGCAAATATTCCCAGAATAACTCAAATTCCTGGATTTAAAGAGGCCTTGATCCCCTAGACGTTTCCATCGAGTTTGAGATCATTAATCACAAGCTCCAAAAGATGCGTGTGTGGAAATACAAGTGTGCAGAAGCGGAGTTTTTGGGTAGTATTTAAGCATTGAAACTTACAGCGTTATTTCCATATTTCCTGAATGCCTTTTTCGTCTCTATAACCAAAAAAAAAGCAGACTGTGATTTTCACACATATGCTGTCACCAAGGAACACGATCAGGGAGTGCTGCAGAGTTATGGCAGGGGAATTTTTGTGAAGACTGATCTGTGTGAGAAGCCCCAGATGTCCCTGAATGGAGCCCAGACAGAGGAGACACATTACCCATATCTCCCCTCCTCCTGCCAAATGTCTATTCACATCATTTTGCCATTTCATAAACAAACACTTTCTCAACGAGAAACACAAACTCACCCAGCTCCTGCTGTCTGGGAATCAAAGACAACATTGAAAATGTTAAATCTTGAGGCTACATTTTTCCCCTCTATCACAGTTCTTAATACACGAGATAAATTCCCAAGCAAGTGTCTGAACAAACACTGATTATTGCTCGCATCTACAGTTTGCCTTGCCATGTTTTCCCTTCTGCTGAAACTCCCAGGGAAGCCAAGGCCATGGCTTGGGGAAAATAATATTTCTAAAATGGAGTTGAGCTGTCAGGGGCCAGATTTTGGGTGTTTATCCAGGCAGAAAGCATCAGGAAGAACTTTGGCCACTCAGTAAATGTGAAAGAGCGTTTTTAGAAATCCATTCTCCTGGCCGCTGCTTACACTGTGGTGTTTGTTACTGTGGCATTTATTATCCCCACCTGAATACTGGACGGAGGATTTCCCAGTCCCACTCATTTCAGCATTCAGGAAATTCATTTCTCTCTTGTTTGGTGCATTCTTTGGAAACCACAAAGCTTGTAAGTGAAACTTCTGAGAGTGTTCTCTGTTTCTATCCCATGCGCAGGGAGATCCTGCTAAAAGGTCCAACCCTTTTCTGACACATTCTCACTTTGGGATTTCTATACACAACACGTTTTTTTCCTCTAACACATCCAGGCAACACCAAGCGATGTTTTGCAACGTTGAATTTTTTATTCCCTGCATAATTGATCGCTACTTCTCACTTTTCCTGGCTGGCAGCGTTCCCTCCTTCAGCGTGAATCCGCAGCTCACAGGTTTTCATGCAAGGAAAGGGAAGTTTAGGGTTCCCAACACAGCCTGGCTGATGAGAAGGCACAGGAGGTAAAAGTGTGCCTATTTCTGAGGTATTACGGTTGTGAAACTTGCTCTGTTTTCTGTAAAAGCCTTCCTTTCAGAAACATTTACCTTCTAAATTTCAAACTGAGACTGATTTAATGGGATTACTTGCAGAACAAAGAATGTTTGATTTCCAAAAAGTTCCCGGTAGGTGGATACGCTGACACTTCTTGAATGGCACAGAAGAGGCTTCATCCAAAAATATTAATTATCTCTTTCCCTCAGCTGTCTGCTCTGCACAGCAGCTGTGCACCAACTCCTCTTAAACATATATGGCACAATTCAGAGCTTGGAAAGTGAGCAGAGTCATTCCACTGCCTCTCACAAACTCGGCCAGACCTGAACTCTCACAATTCCCACTGAAGCTCATCAAATTCCAGGAGTTAAAGCCCGGCCTGGTCTCCTGTTTTCTTTGTAAATGGTTTTGTTTGTTTTCGTTACTGTTAAAACAACACGTCCCTCGTTTTATTTCCCTCTCAAGCTTCTCCTTGAAGCAACACAGACAAAATTGCCTTGGCATGAGGGAACTATGAACAAAAAGCACCGTGAATGAGTGACTCCCGTGCAGATCCTGCAGGAATCTCCCAGCACCTGTGCAGAGCCTGCGGAGTTCTCCGGTGGGATTGTAACCCTGGCACTAGGGTGAGATGAAATAGTAAAAACGTTTGGATTATTGAGTTACTCCAATAAATGCCTCAGCTAAAAACCAGTCGCCGAGAGGAATGATGTTTTTGTGGTTTTAATTCTCTCCCAGGTGATGTACCTGGAGATTTACAGAAGGGCTGCCTCAACCGGCCAGCTCATGAGAGCCAAAACAATTGCTCCCTCTCCAGAAAACTCTTACATGTTGGCAAAATAGTTAATCTAAATGTGTCTAATTAACTTATTAATGCCAGATTTCTGTCCCTCCTTACCACCAAGTAACAAAAGATGAACAAAACATTTCAGGGGGTAGGGAAGAATAATTTCTTCTCCTCCTTGACACCCCTCTTTGATGTCATTTCTAAGGCTGAACAATGGCAGCCCAAGCAAAGACTTTTGCTCAGTGCTGTAGTCTTTAGTCATTGCTCATATTTTATAAGGTGATTAAAATTATGCACACCAATAGGAACAAAGCCCACAGCACATCCATTATACCACTTCTTTTAGCAAGTTGATTTTTAGCCAAATTAAATTCTGGTACCTTTGTCACCACTTACTTTAAGCTCAGGAAATGAATATCTTATTTATGAAAAGATGAGGCAGTTATTGGAAGAGCTGGAGTGTCATAAACAGAGTATACACTGTGATATTAAGCCATAAAGTTAACCTACGCTGGCAAGGGTTCAACCCGGAGACAATGTCATTGTTTCATTTATATTTAACCAAAAGTTCAAGATTGAACAAAAAAAAAACAAACCTGAACAACTAACTTCCTAAGCACATGCACAGATACAGCTGAAGCCAAAAAATAATTGGAATATGGATTATAAATATGGATTATACATATAAATAATAATTATAAATATTTTGTGGGGGTTTTTTAATGGCATAAAGTCTTCAGAAAACCAGTATTGGATAGAAATATTTGCACAGGATGGTTTCAGTGGTGGACTTAGTTGCCAGCTAATACCCTTTACTTTTTCCCTGATCAAAACTGTTTTCCTTCCCCGAAGGCTCACTCCTATTATTCCAATAAATAACATTTACAGCAGGTGATAAGACAGGAACTGAACACGACACAAGTTACTCTCAAACACTGTTTCTGCCAGAAGCTTTCACCCAGCTTTACTGTGAACATGAATTAAGTTCATCTTTCCTTATTTCCTTTTTGCTTGAAGGTCTGTGTGCGTGAGCATGGAGCGGCCACTTTGGGGGAGGAATCCCCCACACTTCTTTTGTGAGGAATCCCCCACACTTTCTATGAGGAATTCTCACAATTTTCTGCAAGAAACTCCCACACTTTTCTGCAAGGAACCCCCACGCTTTTCTGCCAGGAATCCCCCAAAAGCAACAGGATGCTGCAGTGGGTCGCTGTGCTCTGCACAGGTCACTGGAGATGTGCTCACACAGCTGCAAATAACTGCATTAATGTGGTTTGATGTTAAACCAGCTGTCAGCTGAGCTGCTGGAGCTCACCACCTCTGTGCCCTCTCATCCCAAAGCTCATCATTTTGGGCCACCATCACATGTCACAGCTGCAGCCACCAAGATTGCTGCTTGCCATGATTCAAGTAAAGACACCTCAGCACAGCGTGCTGGCACATTCACTGTAATATCAGTGTAAATAAAAGACAGTTTGATATAATATCCTATTTGTTTTTTCTGGCTTATTCAGACTTATTTTAACTAGAAACAAGGCAAAGCTTGCTTTCCACTAGATTAGCTCTGAATAGCTCCAGTCTAAATGTATGTCTGACTTCCCTCAAAGTGGAATTGGAAGAATAAGGTAAGTAAATATTTAATTTGTAAAGGTAAATAACCTTATAGAGGAAAAATGAGCAGTGATGTCCCCAAGAATAACTAGTTTTCTATTAGCCAGTGAGAGCAAAGGGTAAGATACAAAAGGAAATGCAGAATGTCACAGGAACACTGCTGAAATGTACAGGCATAAAAATATGTACAAATATACATATACACATAGGAATGTAATTGTTTTGTGTCAAAATGTTAGTAACAATTATTGTTTTTAAAACACCAAAACCTTCAGCTTTCTCTGGTCTTTGTATCTTCAGTGCCTGGGTGACTGACAGGAGCAGCAGATTTGTTCTACCAGCACCTTATACCACAAACAGAGTGGCCCTGCAGAGGTGTAAGGCTGCACTCGGTGTCACACAAGCAGTGTGAAAACTTAATGTCTGAGGATGTTTCTATGCATAACGTTACATGTGAGACAACACACGGATCAAGGCCAGGGAAAACCTGTAATAGCAGAATATCCCAAGAGAATCACCTGAGGATAAACAACTAAACTGTGGACGACTTTCAGATAAGATGAAACCAAACGGTTATTTTGGGCCTCCAAGAGGACAAAACCATTGGGAAATAATTACATTTTTATAGTGATTTTTTTTTCCTAGCCCACATGCACAGTGAAGCCCCAGCAGCAATGCTCTTAGCCCCATCCTTTTCCCACGTCACGGACAAAGTTAAACGGGGACACGAGGAACATTTGCGCGGTTCTGTTGGTGCGATCTCCCAGCGCTGCAGCCCCGTGTCCGCCATCCATCCATCCATCCCCACAGGATCCGCCTGTCGCAGCCCGCAGCAAGGGCAGCCACTGGAGCGGCTCCGGCACAGCTGCTGCTGCTGCGGGATGGCTCCGGCAGCTCCGGGAGCTGCCCTTGGCACCGCCCGGGCCGTCCTGGCCGAGACATCCTCGGGCAACCCGGGGCACCCCGCGACAGCAGCCCATCATCCTCCCCCCATCCTCCGCAGCTCGTTATTCCCACCCCATCATCCTCCCCCCATCCTCCGCCGCTCATTATCCCCACCCCATCATCCTCCCCCCATCCTCCGCCGCTCATTATCCCCACCCCATCATCCTCACCCCATCCTCCGCAGCTCATTATTTCCACCCCATCCTCCGCAGCCCACCGCCGGCTGCCGCTGCCCGCACCGGGAGCGCTGGGCGGGCGCGATGCCCGGGCAGCGCCGCAGCGGGGGCGGTCCCCGCCGTGTCCCCATCCCTGTCCGTGTCCCCACATCCCCGCCGTGTCCCCATCCCTGTCCGTGTCCCCCCATCCCCGCCGTGTCCCCATCCCTGTCCGTGTCCCCACATCCCCGCCGTGTCCCCATCCCTGTCCGTGTCCCCCCATCCCCGCCGTGTCCCCATCCCTGTCCGTGTCCCCCCATCCCCGCCGTGTCCCCATCCCTGTCCGTGTCCCCCCATCCCCGCCGTGTCCCCGTCCCCGCCGTGCGGCTCGGCCGCCGCCGCCCGCACACCGCCGGCTCAGCGGAGCCGCCTCCGTTCTCCGGCAGCAGCGCATGGCGGGCGGGCCCCGCCGCTCGTGGCCGGCGCCGCTGGGCCCGTGGCCGCCGGGGAGGCTGCGGGGACAGCGCTGCTGCGGGCCCGGGCCCGGCGCGGCCCCGCGGGGAGCGGGCACGGAGCGCGCAGCGCATCCTCCCCCCGAGGCGCGGCACTCACTGGATCCTGGCGGCCGTGGTGGCGTTGCCGGTCCGTGCCCGCAGACACGCCAGCAGCAGCAGCCTCATAGCGGCCGCTCCGCTCCGCCCGCAGCCTCCTCCTCCTCCTCCTCCTCCTCACCTGCCCGAGGCTCCCGGAAACGCCGGAGCGGGGCCGGCCCGGCCAGGCAGCCCCGGGCAGAGGGCACCTGGCTACCGAGCCGGGAGGTTTGGGTGCCTTCCCACGCCTCTAACAGCGCTCTGTGTGTTTGTTACTCAACCACAGGGATGACGCGCTCAGATCCTGGCCAGGGAAACGTTAATTCCAAGGCCTTCTGAGAGGAACATCACAGCCCGTGCCTCCCCGAGAACATCACAGCATCACGGCCCGTGCCTCCTGATGTCTCCATGGGCCTCTCAGGAGGGGCTGATGATGCTCAGAGCAGGAATACCATTAGAATAAAACCTAAATGTGGGTAAGATGCCAGCCACCAGAACAACCCGAGGAATGTGCTGGTCCAAAGAAACGAGGCAATGGGATGGTCAGAGACCACTCCAGACATCAGGGAGGCCACACAATGAAGCAGAGCCAAAAGGGTGTGAGACCAGGGGAAAGGTCTGGAAAAAAAAAAAAAAAAAAAAAAAAAAAAAAAAAAAAAAAAAAAAAAATTACAGCAGCATCCAAAGGTACAACAAAACAGGGAAGAGAAAAAGAACAAACCTGAAGTCCAGATGAAGCGTATGATGGATGAGGTCCGAAAAACATATCCCAAAGCAGGAAGGCAGTCTCCAGGATAAAGGGGGCCCACCCCAAGGACAGAACAGTCAGAAATACAGAACAGCTGAGTGGGGCTGCAGCACTAGGAAGGTGAGAGGCCAGCTTGGGGAGTCTGTTGGGACATTAATAGCAAACAGGTGGCTGATGGTGCTTACCCACCTGAACTTCTTTCAACATCTTGTAAAAATATTGACAACAGGTGCATTGGTGGTGAGGAGAAGGGGAGCTCGTTGGACAAAAAGTCCATTTTTTTTATCAGAACCTGGTCTGGTTGCCTGATTTAATTCACCACAGGGTCACACAGATGCCAAGCTCCCCCAAAGGCTGGAGAAGACAGGGAAAAGTGGTCTTCAAAAACTGCAGTGGCCTAAATTACTCTTCAGATTTCAGTGCCAGGTAGACAGAGAAAAATATGCCATGTGTAGAGGAATATTGAATTTAATCATTTCTGAAACAGTCCTTTCAATAATTTGTGTGGGTTTCTGAGGCTAACAGGTGTTCTGGAATGGAGGCTTTAGAAGTGATAAAAACACACTGCAGTGGGTTCTGTAAACATTTTGGTAGGCAGGCTCATGTTTTGCCAACGAGTCAATGCTGCAGAGCTGTGCTAACTGCATCTCACTGAGTTATCACCTAGATTCAGCACATTATTTAGACCACTCCAAACTCCACTGGAACTAAAAAATTTTGGCTACAACCTCGAAGAGCAACAAACCTCGCAGAAATGCTAAAAATAGGGTGAACGCTGATCTAAGGCTGGGCAGAACCAAACCAGTTTTGTCAGTGTTCTAGAAAGTGTTTCTGGCATGAAATCCCACTCCTGGTGAGATGGAGAGAACTTTTGTCAGCCTGGCCAGGATTCCAGCCTTGAAGTGGCCCCTGTGGAGCACATTTGGGCTTCTGAGAGTTGGGCACTGCTGCCCACTGACACCTGAAGGTGTCACGAAGCTTCCAGAGCTGCTTTTCAGCCTCCTGGCTCCAAAATCTCCCCCACAGCACATCCTGCATCACACCAGGAAGGTCTGGCAGTGTGTGTAATATGCTACAGCCTGAAAGGGAGATCCTGCAGGTGCATGGCCTGCAGCAGGATATCTGACTGTGGCTCAGAAATCCCCCTTTTGGGTGAACAAAAGCTGTCCAGCATGTTTAGTGCGCAGCACAAAGAAGATAAAAATGCAAACATTAAAGTAAGACAAAGCCTGCCTCTTGAGCGATGAGGAAACTCAACCAGTCGTCTGAGAAATAAAGAGGAAATAAAGGAAACACTCAAAGAGATCTTAACGTTTTTATCGCTATTTATGGTAACGCTGGCTTTATGCTCCATAGGCCTTGACTGAAAAAAATAATCTGGAAATGTGTCTTGAAAAATATGGAGATGCATTAATGTGTTCCTTTCTAGACACAGCTGCACTCACTGTGTTCACGGAAAGGGTAAGGGATGTATCAGAATGAAGTTTTAAAACACACTGTATTGTTTGGAGGAAAATGAAAACCTCCTTCCTGAGCTGCGCTACTGCCAGACGGAATGTTTGGGTTCTTAGAGTAACTTGTGAATTTTAATGAGAGTACCCCCATCTCTGTACCTGTTAGGTAACATTTTAATGTATATTTCAAGGACTGCTCAGCATTGTTAGTGTTTGTACCAGTTGTGGGATGGGTCACTATAGAAATCTCACTTCGCTCACCAAGGTAAATGATGAAGGGCCTAAAACATGAAAATAAGACACAATAAAACAAGGTGTGCTTCCTTACTTTGAGTCTCCAGAAAATACTGCTGGACTCCTCAGAATGTGCAATCACAGTTAAAATGACAATACTGTGTTAAGCTGGGAAAAGACAAAATGTCATTTTATTAGAGAATTGATCATGTTACAGTAGTTCACAAAGAGATGCCTGTACAGCTGGTTGCTTTTTCCTCATTGTCCTTTGTCATGCAATTTGTTAACTGGATAAGAGAGCAAATACATTAAATGAGTCATTTTTATGGCATATGTTATTTACAAAGGCCCATTATGAAATGAATATATTTACTTTTACAAGCATCACTTGCTCCACCACCACCAGTGCTCCAAAGTCAGTCATGCCTAAATGCTTGGTCTGTAACTGGATGATGTCAATCAATTTTGCACTGAAAACACACAACCCACTTTGTTCTGGCCAAAACCAAGACTTTAAGATCTGCTGCTGAAGACAATTTCATACGTTCACAGCCTTTGCCTCAACACATGTGATGGTGGAACTGCAGCACATCTTCGGGTTTTAATTTTACACCCCCTAATTTATGTTTTCCCATTTTAATCACATGCGTTGTCCCATTGAAATCGGAGTGCGCAGTCTGTGTGTAATTCCTGCATGCCCTCACACCCACCCCAGAGTCACCAGGCACACCCTGGGGGCTGAGCCAGGCCTGCTGCTTCCAAACATAAAAAGCCACATATAAACCCAGCCTTTTCCAGCACGCATTTATCACCTTTTCCTGCTGCAAGGCCTCGTTGTGAGACAAGCTTGAACTATAGCATTAAATAACCCTAAAAGGATGATGTGGGGTTTGGAGCGTCTCTCTTTTGAGAGCACGTGGGAGCTGGGTCCGTTTAGCCTGGAGAAGGCAGAGAAGGGATCTCATTAATGCACATAAAATATCCCAGAGGAGGGGGCCAAGGATTTGGTGCCAGGCTCTTTTCAGCACTGCCCAGCAATAGGATGAGGAACGACGCACATGAACTGAAGCACAAAAAGCTCCACCTCTGCAAGAAGAACTTTTCATTGAGGACAAGGACGGCAGAGCAGCAGAACAGCCGCACAGGGAGGTGATGGATGCTGCCTCTCTCCAGACATTCCAAACCCACCTGGACGCGTTCCTGTGTGCCACCTGCTCCAGGTGACCCTGCCTCGGCAGCGGGCTTGGACTGGGCGATCTCCAGAGGTCCCTTCCAACCCAAACGGTTCGGAGGTTCTGTGAAAACCCCTTGTCGTAGAAAGGGGAAAGAAAAACCCCAGAACGGCGTCGGATTCAAAGCGGGGAGAGGACACGGGAGGGGAGAGGCTCCGCATGCCGCGGGGTGCTCAGCTCCGGCCGGGCACCGTGAGGGACCTGCCGGACACCCGGCCGGGCACTGCCGGACATCCTGAGGGACCTGCCGGACACCCGGCCGGGCACTGCCGGACATCCTGAGGGACCTCCCCGTCACCCGGCCGGGCACTGCCGGACATCCTGAGGGACCTCCCCGTCACCCGGCCGGGCACTGCCGGACATCCTGAGGGACCTCCCCGTCACCCGGCCGGGCACTACCGGTCACTCTCATGGACACCCTGAGGAACTTCCCCGCCACCTGTACACACGCCCACACACCCATACACACACCCACACGCCCACACACACGCCCACACACACGCCCACACGTCCGTACACACGTCCGTACACACGTCCGTACACACGCCCGTACACACGCCCATACACACGCCCACACACACGCCCGCATGCCCCCACGCCCGCCCCCACGCCCGCCCCCACGCCCGCCCCCACGCCCGCCCCCACGCCCGCCCCCACGCCCGCCCCCACGCCCGCCCCCACGCCCGCCCCCACGCCCGCCCCCACGCCCGCCCCCACGCCCGCCCGCCGGGGCTCCCTCACGACCGGCCCAGCCCCACCGCTTCCGTCCCGCCGCGCCCCGCTCGGCCGCCTGACGGCTCGGAGGGCGGAGTGACAGCGCGCTCAGCCAATGGCGCTGCGCCGCTGCCGGGGGCGGGGATGGGCGCTGGAGGAGTGACGGCGCCCTCAGCCAATAGCGCCGCGCCTCTGCCGGGGCGGGCGGGGCCGGCGCCGTCGGTGGGCGCGGGTCCCTGAGGGCGGGCCCGGAGCGCGGCGGGACCGCCGGGGGAACGCGGGGCCATGGACGAGGCCGAGCCGAACGAGCGCAGCCCTTTGCTGAGCAGCGGCGAGCGCGGCAGGGCGGCCGTCAGCGCCTTCCAGGGCCGGCGGCTGGCCTGCGCCGCCGTGCTGCTGGCCGAGCTGCTGGAGCGGGTGGCCTTCTACGGCATCACCTCCAACTTGGTGCTGTTCCTCAACGGGCCGCCCTACGGCTGGGAGGGCGCGCAGGCCAGCCAGGCGCTGCTGCTCTTCATGGGCATCACCTACCTGGTGTCGCCGTTCGGGGGCTGGCTGGCCGACGCGCTGCTGGGCAAGTTCGGCACCATCCTGCTGAGCATGGCGCTCTACCTGCTGGGCATGCTGGCCTTCCCCGTCATCGCCGCGCCGCACACCCGGCAGGGCCTGTGCGGGGACGTGCCGCTGTTCCCCGTGGAGAACTGCTCCTCGCCGGCCGCCAACGCCACGCCGGCGCCCTGCTCCCAGGTGGGAGCCACCCGCTACTGCGCCGCCGCCACCTTCGTGGGACTGGTCCTCGTGGGGCTGGGCGTCGGCTCGGTCAAGGCCAACATCACCCCGTTCGGGGCGGACCAGGTCAAGTATGGACGGTGTGGCAGCTGCTGCTGCGGGTGCCCCAGGGGCGGCAGAGGGGCTTTGCCTCGGTGGGGTGGACACTGCCCGGCTGGCTGATCGCTCTGGAGGTTGATCGTGTCCTCTGGCAGAGGATCGCACCATCCTGCTCTGTTCCCTGCGGAGTGCAGGCTGTTGAGTTGTGCCCTGTTCGGTGGAATTGTGGTGCCTGTGCGGTGTCAGATCCATTATGGCCTTTGGTTACCCTGCCCTAGCGGTGCTGTCTGCATTCACTAAGCCATCACCGTGTTGAGGACTTGCGTGGGACACTCAATGGCCATTAAATGGACTGTTAGTGATCCTCCCTGCTGAGTTTGCCCCCAGTTAATTTGACCTCGCAGCCCATCAGATGCAGTACAGGAGACACGTTTGAGCTCTGACAAGGATGACTGGGCCGCCTTTAAGGCAGTGTCAGAGGCCTTCACCATCCTGTGGTAAAGGAGGGCGACAGAACAATCAGTTTCTGTGCTTTAGGAATCTGTGCACTGCATTGCCCTTGGGTGGTATTTTCGTGCAGGCTCATGCTGCCTCACATGACGGGGGGAAGCTGCTCTGGCCGTGGTAAATATCTCCTGGGCTGTTCCCATAAGGACACGTCCTGTCAAATGACCTTGTCCAGCCCCACTGCAGTGATATCATCCATTGGGTCATCCCTGCAGAGCCCGGTGGATTCACAGAAAACATCTGACAGGCCACTTGGAGTTCAGTAGCAGCTGGAATGCTCTTCTGTGCTTCTTTTACAGCCCTGTGCTAAGGCGGTGTGCTGGCTGTGGGTGTGGAAATGTCATTTCTGCTTTACCAATGGAGAGTTTCAGTGTGCTCAGGTGCTGCGGAGCAGCTTTTCCAACCAAACTGAAAGTCCAGCTGCACATCTGTTTACTGGCTCGCTGAGTTCTGGTTAGAGCAGGCATGAGAAATGCCATGAGTTCTTTGTAAGAACTCATGATCCACCACGGGATCACTGCCAAACACACCTCTGTTCTCTGCTGGGCCGTTTGCATTTGTCATTCTTTGGCATTTGACGTATTCTGAATCCTGGAGTCCTGGCTGAAAGGCAGTATAGAAATGTAAAACATTATTACAGCCCAGGATTGTGTGTCCCCAGTGCATTAGTTCTGCTTAAGCCAGCCTGAGCCCATCAAGTGAAATAGCTTTAATATGACTTTATCTTGTAAGGTGTTTTTCAAAAGTGACTGCCTATCCCCAGAACGCTTTATGAAAGTTAAACATGGGAGATAAATAATGGCAGGAGCAGAGCGAAACAAGAGCCACTGCCAATGGAAGTGGAGCTGTTGTAGCTGGATTTTGTGAAGGCTTTCCTCCCAGGATTTCAAGGAAAGCAGTTTCTGGCTGGGCTTGCAGATAATTCACAGTGATTTATGTAGGGTGAAGCAGAAGAAATACTCCTTTCTGGGCCATAATAATCAGTGGAGCTCTGCTGAGGACTGAAGTTTTCCCCTTCTCTCTTTTCCTGGCTTATCTCTTGTTAAATCTATTCCAGCATGCCACTTACCTTGGAGTGCAGTTTGGGGCCCTCTTGGTGCCTTCTCCCTGCGCAGGGATGGAGAAAACTGCTGGGGAGATGAATATATATCTCTATATCTATATATTTATATAGATATATATCTCTGTCTGTCTGAGAATAAAGTCTGTCTCCCAGAGCCACGTTCTTGGGAGGCCAAAGCACATTGCAGACGTGTTTTAGGCTGGATGTGTGCTGATAAGATTTGTCCTCTTTCCCCTAAGGACCAAAGGAAAGGATGGACTGTATGTCATGTACTTCAGTTGGCACAAGCTGAAAACATTTCAGGGTATTAGTTACATTTCATTGCAGATCTCTTAAAAATGACTGTGTGAGTTTTTCAGCTTTAATGCGTGTATAGAATTTGGGTGGAGAGCTCTAATGTAATGACAGGTTTCTTCATTTAGGATCACTTGGTGGAAAATCAGAAACTGAATTGCAGTACTTATTTTTCTCTGAAGTTGAAAGATGTGGTTTCTAACTAACTCTCTGTTAAATGTGTGCTGTTAGAAGTGCTGTTAGAGTAGAGTTAGTATGGAGTAACTTCCACTAGTCAGCTTAGCAAAAAAAAGTTCCTGCAGAGTTGGGACAGAGCAGCTTTTCTCAGCTGTTCATAAAGGTTTTTCTGGAAGCTGCAGGCTGACCCATCCTGCTGCTGTAAATGTGAGCTGCTGGTTCTGGGAACAGCGTTTCTGTCATCATGTGATCCCATAAGCTGGCACTTTGCAGTTCCCCTTTCAGGAGCAGTGCTCTGCTGTCACTTCCTGTCCACGGAGCACTCTGTGACTTTCTGCAGTGAGGAAACAACGGGGCTGTTGGTCCTTTATTGTGAAAGCTGCCTCAGCTGCACCACTGAAGCCAGAATAGAGCAGACTCCTAATCCAGTATCTGCCCTAATCGTTCTAATTATAGCTGGGTCTCTTTCAGGGTTCCAGCGATTAGAGAGGCTTCCCCCACACTGTGCCTGCCCTCTGAGCTGCCTTCAGAGCTAATAAATTACCAGGCCACAACTGCCAGAGATCTCCTAGCTCTGCTAGAACTGTTGTTTTACAGTTGCTATTGGAAATTGCTGCTGTAAAGATGGCTTTAGAGTGATTTTCAGCCTTTATTTATCTGCAGAGCACAGGTTGTTCAGCCTCTGGATGAGGATGGGGAACCACGGATAAAGATTTGAAGGTCCCCTGACTGCAACTTATTTTGTTGTTGCTGCTGTCAAACTTCTTACAAGCCCGTGGACCTCGAAGGATGTGCAAAGAACAAGACTGAAACAAGCTGTGGCATTCACAAGGCCAGTAAGAACAGATGGGAGAGGAAGCAGGCTTGGGGACTTGCCGAATTTCAGTATAAAACTTGGAAATGATGTAGCAGCTGAGTAATGCTGTAGCTGAGTTAACTGTGGAGCCCCTGGCCACGGGATGTTGTGGATTCTGAGAGCTGACCTGGCTTCAGAGGCAGGTTACACAGCTCATGGAGAGCAGAGCTACTGCATTGATTTAGCAGAGAGGAGCCATCCTTGGCTCAGGTAGTTTCTCAGGAGCTCATGGTTGGAGGCTGGGCTAATGCCTGACAGAAGCCTCATGCTGTGCTTCCCTGTTCTTATCTGCATCAAAGTTTGCTTTCTTCTCCCAGCTTTCCTTTGTGGAGATGTCAGCAGGGTCATGTGCAAGGGGGAGGATGAGAAGTCATCTTCCTTGCAGAAATAAAGAGAACCGAGACTTTGTGATGGAGAAATGGAAACTTCATCAAACGGATTGCCAACACTCGACACAAGTTGGAGCACTGTGTTCCATGTAATTGTTTGCTCATATCCTGCTGCTCATTGGGCTTCAGGAGGAATCCCTAGATTGACACACTGCTGCAGTTGATGAAAGTTAGGAATTGAGTACCAAGTTGGAGCTGGAGAGGGAGAATGTCCTGGGTTTGGTCTCCAGGATTGAATTTGCCATTAACTATGCACAGGAACAGAGACTTCAATATTTCCTTCGTTGGGCTTGGCTGAATGGTCCAGATGGGTTTGTGCACCACAGGGAAACCTGAGGCTGCTAATCAGAACCGACAGTGTTAAAAACTCATTTTAACACACAGCTTGTTTTTCATATTGCAGACTAAATACGGATCTCGTGAAGATCTGGCAAATGAGGGGAAACTTTCAGTTACAGATGAAATTTAACTGACTTGCTGGTCACTGTTAGTGGCTTTCAGTCATCAGCCACTGACAAATACAGTATTGGGGATTCTTCTACAGACTGCTTGGTCTTTTTAACGTAGTTCAAATTTTAATATGTGTGATTTCTCTTACATCACCTTTTATGAGTGATGCTGGGTTCCTGGGACTTAATTACAAAATGTGGGGTATCTTACAGCAGCAATATTAAAGAGGGATGGTGAAAAGTGTACAGGATAGTTCTGTAAACCAGGGATGTCTTTCCTTTCACTGGAGAGACACTGAGAGCTTCAAGCAGAAAAATAACACCATGAACAGCACTGGCTTAGAGGCATAAATACTTACTGGGGCCTGGTGATCCTCAGGCAACCCAAATTTAATTAAATTTTTTTAAAGATCAGAATGACAAGTCTTCAATTTATGTTCTGATAAGAGGCATTAAGACTGTGTTAAAATATAAATTTGTTGTTTAATTAGCAAGTATTCATTTGAGGCTCAGAAAATGGAATAGTATTAACTGTTATGTAAATACTGTTAGAAGAAGCAGTTGTGGCAATACGTGAACTTTTAGGTAGCTTAACTTTTTGTTACTAAAAAAAATAGTTACTTAAACTCCTGTGGACTCTGGGATGTTAATGTGAGGGAGCTTTTTGTAGAGAAAGGACCCAGTGAGAGTCAGTGCAGTAGAAATAACGATGGCCTGCCTGGAGAAGCTGTGTCTCTCAGTAGTGTGCTTTTTTTGTCCCTGTGCTGAGCTTCTGGAAGGTTTCTCACATAATGGTGCAGCTCACTGAGGTGTCGTTTCATCAAATACCACGTGAAACCCAATACTTAAATCATTCCAGTGTGACTCTAAACGAAACCCGAGCTCTTCGGTGTGTTGAACTTGTTTGAATTCTAACTCCAAGATTCTCCTTCTGTTTAGCCTTATTTCCTTCACAAACCGAAGGCCTTGCTTTGCATCTTTCCCAGGTCAAAGACCGGGGCCCGGAAGCCACGAGGAGGTTTTTTAATTGGTTTTACTGGAGCATTAATCTGGGAGCCATCGTGTCCCTGGGAGGCATTGCATACATCCAGCAAAACGTCAGCTTTGTCATCGGGTACAGCGTCCCCACGGTCTGCATCGGCATCTCGTTCATGGTCTTCCTGTGTGGGCAGAGCTTCTTCATCACCAAACCCCCCGATGGCAGCGCCTTCACCGACATGTTCAGGATCCTCACCTACTCCTGCTGCTCCCAGAGGGGCCACGGGGAGCACTCAGCAAACAGGTTTGTCATGGCCTCTGCTCTGGGCTTTTATCCACTCAGCCTGGCACTGGAACTCCTTTGTCACGATGGGACATGAAATACATGCTTGACTCCAGTCAGGAGGCAGGAGAAATCAGAAGGTTTATTTACAATTCATTCAGCCCTTTTATAACATGCCGAAAAAGCACATTACTGGTCCATAGGACTGACACCTCTCCCATTGGCTCAGTAACAGAACTAGCAAACAACTCCTGTTGACATGGGAAAGGAATGTTGTTTGCACAAGGTTGTTTTGGGAAAAAGAAAAACTGTTGAAAAGTTTCCCTTGGGAAGAGCTCAGGCTCAGAAAATACCGAGTCCACACTCCTTAGTTCAGGCTGGCTGGGAGTAACTCCCACCAGAGGCTGCAGGAGAATGAGCAGCTTTGCTCTGAGAACTGGAGTCCTGGAGATGTTTTCTGGGAGTTGAGGGCTGGAAGACAGGCACACTGGCTCTCTCTGCAGCCAGATCCTGGTGTCAGCTGAGCCCTGTGTCCTGCCAGCTCAGGCTTCCTCAGAGTGTCCTGTAACCTGACTGTGCACCAGTTAACTTTCTTCTCTGGTAGATGTGTTTGTGGATGCCTTCTGGTTTGAAAAGCACTCTCCTCTGCATTTAATGCTGTAAGTAGCTTGATGGGGAGCCAAAAGTTTGCCACTCCTAAGGGCTGCCCGTGGAATACTGGTGGTGGAATTGAACCACCGGTGAGAGATGTCAGGTGCCTCCTCTGCAGTGTGTGTGTTCACATTGCCCAAGAGCTCCATGACTTAACAAGCAATGTCACAAAATACAGGTTACTCCAAGTTCTGCCAGTTATTCAGTGTGGGAAGTGGATTTGTAGGGAATTCCTAAAGCTGGGCTGTGTGGGGAGGACGGGAAATCAGGAAACTCTGTCACAGAAAATTTCCCCTCGTGTTCCCGCCTGCTGGGGATCCATTCTGGCCCAGCTGCCTCGCTGTAACTTACACAGATTACTTCTTTTGGAAGTATGTTAGCTTTTTGTAAGGAAGACAAGGCACCAGCTGTGTTTAACTGAACACTTCCAATCGTTTTCCCAAGTGAAGGCCAGGGAGTGCTGCACCCACCTCGCAGGCAAAGCCTCTTTGAGATGGCCAAGCTGTCTCGGGGGGGGCCCTTCAGAGAAGATAAAGTAGAAGATGTCAAAGCTCTTGTCAAGATCATCCCTGTCTTCCTGGCTTTAATACCTTACTGGACAGTGTATTTTCAAGTGAGTAGTTCCAAATGGTTGCAGTTATATTTTACAGAATTTCTAATTTTAACTTCTTTTTGGGGTGTCCTCTCATAAATGGGAAACTTACCTTGAAGGTGAGAGATGAAAAACGACTACTGAGGAATACTCTCAAATAATGTTTTGACCTAATAACAGAAAAAAGATAAAGTCATTACAGTTGTGATTAAGACTCAGAGTTGTACAAATTCACAGATTTTAAATG
Source organism: Chamaea fasciata (assembly GCF_029207755.1). Lineage (NCBI taxonomy): Eukaryota > Metazoa > Chordata > Aves > Passeriformes > Sylviidae > Chamaea > Chamaea fasciata. Next base: position 12,923,326 of record NW_027094103.1, on the reverse strand, counting down.
CTCTGCTGTGTTTCACCTTGCAGTTGTTAGACATAGGTTAGGGTAATTCATGATTCATTTTAATTTTCAAGTTCTCTCTTATGGAGATGATTTGGGCTATCAAATACATTTTGGGCAAAAAAACCCCAGTGCAGACATTGTTTTCAAAGACACACAAAGGATTCTTTGTGTTTTCAGTAAAAATAACTGTAAGGTTAAACAATTCTGACCATAATTCTTTTCAGTTTGCTGTGTTAGCATTTTCTCACCTGTGGTATAATCTTTGTTAATTGTTATAAAATGAAAAACACCTTGCTCTCAGCAGTCCTTGTCCAAATAATCTCAACCCCTCTTTCCTAATGCTAGATGCAGACAACATATGTACTGCAGAGTCTCCACCTGAAAATTCCTGAGATTTCCAACGACACCAACTCCATCCACACGGTAAGCAGAGCAACACAAGGGCAAAGGACCTTTCCTTAGCTGAAATTCTTTAGTGTTGTACAAAAATTCCAGGAAAATCAAGCGGTGCCTTTGGGGATCAGTGGCCTCAGCCTCTGGGGATTTGGGAGCATGATGCTCATCCCAGATTTTGTCCCACCACCCTGTGCAGGTGACTCTTGCTGCTTTCACCCAGAGTTTCTTTATCCTTCAGTGGCCAAAGGCTGACCTGTGAAGAAAGCTGATCAGTCTCCATGCCCTGGGTTTCCACACCAGGACAGAAACATTTCTGCCAGCCCAGAAGGAATGAATATCCTCAAGTGATACATCAGCATTTGGAATTTGAGACGCATTTGTTACTTCAGGCTGCCTGATCAATAATCACTTTACCTTTAGCGCATTGAAAGGAGCTGTTCCATCAGTATTTTTTGAGAGAGGCTGCCTGGCATCATGTGATTGCAGAAATGGTGCAGAGGAGTAAAACCAAGGGATTTACAGAATATTATATGTGCTACACCACCTTCCCTATTCATTGGACAAGTGTAACTTGATTTTAATTGAATTTTGCATTCACATTAGTGAGACTCTGTTTCTACTGTTCTGTGGCATATTTCTGATAGTTCTAAGCCTAACAGAAGATCTACAGAGCTTGGCTATTAAATACTTCCCATGACTGAATTAGGTAAAAAATTTAATTCTATCAAATGATAAACTATGCTCACAGATGTACAAGCAGCCAGATTCAATGAAAACCTGAACAGCTGAATATTTTCTTCCAGCTTTTAAACACTCTTATTTGACTTTTCACAATGTCTGCCAGTGCATTGTTGTTTATTTCGGATCAAAGTGTTCAATCAAAATCATTTTTTGTAAAATAACAGTAAAAATCAGCTCCTAAGTATGAAAATGCCAACTGGAGTCGTCTCCCCTTTCAGTTTCCAGCAGCCTGGCTGACCATGTTTGATGCAGTGCTTATCCTGATCCTCATACCCTTAAAAGACAAGCTGGTGGACCCCATTTTGAAGAGGCATGGCTTGCTGCCCTCCTCACTGAAGAGGATTGCAGTAGGAATGTTCTTTGTGATGTGCTCTGCCTTTGCTGCAGGTAAGAAAACCAGCTGGAGGTCTCCTGACATTGTGAGTTGTTCAGCTCACTGCAACTGCATTTAAAAAAAACCCCAAACCCTGTGTGGATATATAATTCAGCATTATTCAGATCTTTATTCGTGGGATAGTTGGAATGTGCCTTCATGGATGCATTTCCCTCAATAAAGGGGATTGTATCCAAAAATTTACTAAACTGTTCTGAACACTTGCAATAAAATTGGAGCCTTTTCTCCTGCCTGAAGTAGACTTTGCATATACCCATTAAAAACGTTTCTTCATGCATTCTGACTTCCAGGTATTAAAGAGCTGAAATTTGACCTAGAATCCTTTCCCCCTGCTCTGAAATAATAAAGTTAGGTTATGGCTGAACAAGAGTTTGCTCCCACTCCGGGTTTTCTCTCCCCTCTCTTCCTGTTCCCTAATGTTTGGGAATTAGTGTAGTGTAAAACAGCTCAGCTCTAGCACGAAAGGGAAAAGATGGCAACTCTGCTGGCCCCATAAATCAGCTGCTTTTGAGGTGATTTCAGGTTGTTAAATGCTGCTGATGTGGAACTGAGCATCTCTGGGCACTGCTTCACAGGATCTATTGCCCTCGCCAGCATCACTGTAATGAACATATTGATAAAGCATTGCTGCATTAAATAAATTCATTGCAGCACTTGGGATCCCCTGTATTTTAGGGAGAGGGACACTTTATGTGGTTATTAAGATTCCTTTCAATGAGAAAGGTAATTATTAGGCCAAGGTCACTTTGTGGGCAAGCAAAGTTCTTAAGGCAAAGTCATTTAAAGTTAAACTGGAAGTGTTTTCTCTTAGTCCACGTTTCTTAGGGCACTGCTGCTGCAGGAGAGGGTGATGTAAAACACGTAAATGTCAGCTCCTTAAATAGAACCTGTGGGCTCACATGTAAGGGAATTCAAAACCAGCAATATCTGTCTTTTCTCCTGCTGGGGAAGAGCTCATCAGGCTGTGGTGGCTGAGTTGAATGGGTTCATACAGCAAAATTCCTTAAAATTTCAAATGCTTTGTTCAGTTCACCTGCAACATGATTTTCTTGGTTTGATCCTCCTCAGCTGCTCCCCAGTAGAAACTGAAAAGGTGAATTCTTTGGGTGATTATTTGCAATCTGCTTGGAAAGTTTAACCTTTTGGAGTATCTTAACATCTCTCTATCATGGCAGGAGTTTAAGAGCTGCACTTGTGACAGATTTGGGGTTTAGGAAAGTGTTTATTTCTATCGAGGTTTATATGTTTCATTCAATTTTTATTTCCTCCACAAATATCACTATATTTATAGCTGCAAATTATTACATATTAACATAAATATGTATTTTTTTTAACATTCTTGAAACACATTATTTCTTCCAACCATTGCTGCCTTGGAGAGGGACACTGAATAAAATCTTAAACATGAAAATGTCCAGGATTTGCAATCATGGCAATACCTTAATGATTTCTTTGTGCCACATTTCCACTTTGACTTGCTTATCTAACAGCCATGAGCTGTGGACACTACTCAGGCTGCCCATTAGATCGGTTAGATTGTATAAAATATTTTATAAACTGTGTTAAAATACAACTGATTAGATTTAATGAACATCTGCTGTGCTTCGTGCATCATATGGTGAATCCTGAGCAGCAATGTTCAAGGTTATTCAGCTGGAAAATCTACTTCATTTATAGAGTTTAAACCATTACAGTAAGAAGTTCAGATTATTTTAACTACTCAGAGTGTAAAATGAAACATGAACCTTGTCTATCAAATTCTTAGAGGAAGAAAATCAATAGATTCCAGATTCTGAAGTACTTGGAAGATGAATTTGTGAATTTATGAAACCAAAGTTTGGTGTATTGTGCTCCTAGGTGGCTCAATGTTTATTTTGTAAGAGTATAATAAATACATTAAGATCACTTGATGTTTTGAGGTGCAGCAATTCCGTGTTGAGTGTAAATAAATGAAATTACATCTGAGCTCTTAGATGACTCTACTGCTTTGTTTACGTTTTAATTAAGTTCTACTCTGAAATGTTTGGCAGCTGTATTAAAACGAAAACATCAGGAAACCCAGTTTTATTTTAATTGCAGCAGCTCCTCATAGTTCAGAGGGCACTGAGGTAGCTGAAGAGCTCCAGAAAGAGGCATAAAGATAAGATGGGTCACCTAAAAAGAGGTGAGGAACACAGAGAAAACGTGGTGGCTGGCCTGGCATGAAGAAGGAAGCAGTGTCAGTACCTCAGTCGTGCTCCTCTGAATTGTGATGAATAAATTCACCTTATTTCCAAGGATAAGAGATGAGAGTTCTTTTATAGAGGTCTCTTTTGGGTGAAGCAGGGAGTTTTATTAACTATTAGCTATTCTGTGTGTTTTATGTAATTCTGAGTCAATTGTTTCATCTGGGCAACTCCAACAAAACCCCACAGCATTATCTGATATTCACTTTTCCTCTAAACTGTTGTGCTGAGCAAGCTAAAAATGCTGATATTTTACCCTCTCATGTCTCTTTTTCACTCCATATGAAGTACTTTCTATGCAATGTATTGCTTGTAAATCAAGCTCTAATGAGCTCCTGGATCTCTTTGGATGAAAAGTGTCACAGAAATGTCATAATCATATTCATAGAGGGTTTTCAGAGCTCTACAGGACTGCTGGAGCCATTTCCATAAGCAAAAGAGGTTCTAATTTATGAATAGTGTGGTGGCAGTTGAAATGGTTCAACAGTGCAAAGTAGTAGTTTGTGGAAATGAGATTGTCTTTAAAAAAACCCAGCACGGTGTCCAGGGGAGCTCTGAGCTGATCCATCCAGAAATGGGCTGAGTGCTTGTGTAATTATTGCTGCTGAATGAGAATATAATCACTAATTCTATGGCAGAACAACTGTATGTCTTGAAATAACAACCGCAGAAGCAGTCTGCAGTGCTTTATGCCAGGAAATAAATACATATTCCTCTTGTACCATTCCTAATTGAAACGCAGGGCTGAAATCCTAATTCAATTCTTAATATGGAGAAACAGTGTTTGCATCTTAGCTCAATCTTTTCCGCCCCCCCCCTCCCCTTTCACACAGGAATTCTGGAAAGCAACAGGCTGAAAGTTGTGAAGGTGAAAACAATTAACCAGACAATTGGGAATGTGACATACCACGCTGCAGATCTGCCAATCTGGTGGCAGATCCCTCAGTATGTGCTGATTGGATTCAGTGAAATATTTGCAAGTATAGCAGGTAAGAGCCTTGGTGTGCTTAAATCTGCTTTTGTGTCTTATCATGAGAGAATCTTGGAGAAGAAATAGTTCTCAAATCGTTGGAAGTCAGCTCTGATGTTCCCAGATACATTTTTATACAATATTCTCAATTGAAGTGGCAAAGCTCACCGTCGTCTTGCACATTTGAAGCCTGGCTATGTAAGATTGTGCTTCCAAAATTGAATTTCAAGCAGAGTAACACCTAAAATATTTGTGTGGCATCCAGTCGGCGCTGGATATTTGCAAGCCCTAATGGAAATCAATGCATTCTTTCAATATTGTATTTTAATGCAGTTTTGAATCTTCCACGGTGTTGGAAATACAATTTGTGCTTTTTGATTTCTTTTTTGGTCTTAAAAACTGAGCTCACAGTTTAGAAAGTCGATTAGTAAGTGGACACACCTTTCTGAGGGCAAAGGGAAGAAATAAACCACATTTACAAAGACATAAATTCATGTTACTTGAGCTTTTTCATCTCCAAAATAAGAAAAGTTTTTGTGAGTATTAATAATGAAGTAGCTATTTTTACATCATTTGATCTATTTATTTCTGGATCACTTTTTCTGTAGCTGTTCCAGCACTTCAGCATGACACTAAGCAAACTGAAAGACTCAAATTCTGTGTGTCTTGAACAAATGCAAGAGCTCTTAAATTCCCTGATTGCCTGTGTGGTGTAGTGGACAGCTGTGTGCTCACACTGATTTTTCAGCTGAGAGTGAAGTGGGAGGAGAGGGTGAACAGGACTATAAAATCAGATTTTCTGGCCTGTTTCCTGTTCGTGCAGGGCTCATCAGCAGGAGGGCAGCGCTCTGTGCTCACTGTGGCTTCCCTGACTCTGATTTCCTGGTGAAATAAATGCTCCTGGGAATCTCTCAGGAGATCGGAGCAGGGCTTGGTTACCAGTAAGAGAAACACCTCTGAGTGTCCAGGTGCCTCTTCAGTGGAATTGTGGAGCTCCCTGATGCAACCCATCCAAACTCCTCCAGTGACTCGGTGTAAAAATCATTTCTTTTTTTTGCTGGACCACAGTTACTTCTTAAAGTGTTGAAATTCTCTGAGCTGTGAGGATGATACACTCAAACTGGCAATACCTGCAGCTCTTTTCCCTCCATTCCCCCTGCCAGAAGCTGCTGTTTCATTTCCCCTCTTGGGGGGAGTTTACTTTCATTCCTGGGCAGTCCCAGGGAGGTTTTCTGCTTGTGGAGGATCTTGCTGGGCCCAGCTGTCACGTGGCCCATTTGTTCCCCTCCCAGTGGAACAGAGAATTCCTGCTCCCTCAGGTTTCTGGTTACACGTGTTCTGCTGTCATCACACTTGTTAGGAAATAAAATAAGGTGCTTGGGTTGCTTGGCAAGGAGGACAAAAGTGGGGTTTGCTATTTTTTCCTCTCAATTGCTGGCCATTTCATTATGTGTGCATGGCGCCTGTCACAAGTGCTAACACACAAAAATCTGAAGAGAAAACCTTGCCTGATTTCATCTCTTATTCAAACCAAGGCTGTGTTTAGCATTTTTATCCAAAGAGTGACATGAATTTCTTGTAGCCAGTTTAGTGATTGCGCCACTTAAATCCTAACTCAGGTAAACAGAGGACTTATCAGAAATACAAGTGTTCATGGAAAATTAAACCACTTTCTTCCCTCTTACACAATCTTCTTTCTCTCTCAGGTGCTATTAATAGTTTATAGGTGTTTGCAAGGAGAAAAATAGCAAACCTGTCTGCAGGCAGTGGAAAGGTCTTGGAGCATTCTGTGTTTGCTGAACTCCAGGCTGAGGGGACTTCAGTGGAGTTCCTTGTGCGAAGTCTTTCAGGCTTACACAATTCTTATGAGAATATTCAGCTCCTTCTTATGGGAATGTTCTGCTGTTCTGCACTGCTGGGTCTGTACCAACAGCGTTAGAAACTTCAAAAACTCTTGGTCAGGGTTTGAAAAAAATGTACCAGGAATTCTGTGCAGAGCTCAATTGCTTTGTGTAGTGCACTTTCATTTGATTTTTTTTTTTTTTACAAAGGCTCTTTCCTGTCTTCTGATTGCTATCTGAACATAATTCTTAATATTTTTAAGAAGGCCTCTCAAGACTCAGGGCGTGCTTCACCAATTCAGGATTAAACTTGATAAAGGCATCTGCTGTGCTATGCAGTTCAGCCTTAAAACAAGCAAAGTGTTAATGGTTCCAAAACCATAATGATGTGGAAATGTTTGTTGTGAGCAGAGAGGGACTAAACATCACAGGAGCTGGAACACACCTCTGTTTTTCTGTTTACTGTAAAACTAAACATGTTCTTATTAAGCCACATTAGTTACACTTGAGGTACCTTCAGGAAGATGACACACACACTGCATTAATCTTTTGTATTATCCTGTCAATCCTCCTCCAGCAGCCCTGTTTAACTGGGGATTGAAATCCCACATGACAACACCAGCCAGGGGCTTTGGTTTCGGAGGTGCTTCTTTGCAGGAGCATGAAATCATTATCAATGGCTGCCAGCAGCCTCAGGAGCTCTGAAGGCAAAGAAGAGGTTTCATATTCTTTATGCCAGATTAAATATTAGTGCTGCTGTAAAAGTTACCTTATTTTGTTGCAAAAAGTGCTGGGTTACACTCCTGTTGGTTTTTGTTCCGAGTCTAAAGGTCTTTTTCCAGCTGGGACAGTCAGATCCTGTGTATCTGTAAAATGAACAAAGAAAGAAACAGTCCAAACTCTTTCACATGTTACACCTGAGCTTAACTTCTACAGAACATTCAGAAGCCTGCTGACCAATGTGCCTGAGGCTCAGGAGACCTGTGGCAGCTCTGATAACTTAAATCACCCACAAGCTGCTGTGTCCTCAGAGCAGTCTGCTTATTTTTTCTTAAAATGCAATTGGACAGATAAATAAATACTCCTTGGAAAATCTGAATTGTTGTATTGGTGGCAGAGCCTAGAAAACAAAGGCACTTCTAATTCTGGAAAGAAATCTCATTTTTCCTCCCTGCCCTGCCTGTTGGCAGCTCTCTGTCTCTGGTTAGGTCTGAATTTAGGGAAGCCTGTCCCATCCTCTGGTTAGGTTTGAATTTAGAGAAGCCTGTCTGATTTCTTTGGTTGGGGTCTGAATTTAGGGAAGCCCCACAGCTGAGCTGGGTGAGGAGTTTCAGTTCCCCCCTGGGCTCACACCCAGCTCTCTGCTGGCCCATCCTGCAGAGGGAAGGACAGCAGGCTGGTGGCCCCAGCTGTGTCCCAGGTGTTGTCACATCCCTGAGAACACCCAGCTCTGCTGCTTGCCCTAAAACAAAGTTCCTCCCTCTCAGCAGCCAGGTTCCCTGTGTGGCTCCAAGCGTTAATCCTTTTGCTGAGAAGAAATGCCCCTGGGTTTCTGTGAAAGCCTGGCTGGAGCAGTCACACAGCCCTGCTGGTGTAAATAAAGCTTGCCTTTATTCTGCCAGACATCAGAGTTATGCAATTTCAGGTCTGTAATGCTCCCCTTGCAAAGAAAAATGTTAGATGAGGTGGCATTAATTCTCAGTGTGAGCAGACTGTTTTGAAACAAGCATTTCACCTGTCAGAAAAAAAGCTCTGCAGTGGAAGGTATTTGATTGTCTCTTGTGAATAATCCCATTTGATTTTTGACAGGAGTATTATTCTGAAAAGGAGAGTTAATTGTGGGCATTAATCTTTGCGTGGCAGAGCCCAACCCAGCGTGTGCTCTCGGTAGACAAATTCAGTAGCACAGATTTGCAGGTGGATGGTCACTGGTTTGGTTTTCTGGGGTTTATTGGGTGAAATTTGAGGAAAGACAGCTGAAAGTTCAAACCCTGTATCTACAAATCTTCAAAAGAATCGCTTGCCAGCGAGCAATGAACTCAGAGAATTCTAGCTCAAAAGTAAATTAAATTAAATTAAAATAATGACTGCCTTTCAAGTTCCAGTTAATTTCTCTGTCTGCACATTCAGAAGTAGAGACACTGAGGCTGTAAGAAATAAATGTTCGTGACCAATGCAAGAGTGACTTTTTCCTTTGTCCTGCATGTTCTGCCCAACACACAGGGACCAGGGAAGCAAGGGAGATGGGAACGTGGAATTGCCGCGTTTGAGGTGGTTTAATACATTTCTTGGAGGGATAATTTTAGACAGAAAAATGAATGTGTGGGTTGAGAAGATTTTTTGATTTTACACATGGAATATAAATAAGATCAAAGTCTGTGTCTCAAATTTCGTCCATTTAATGGGTCCATTTAATTTAATTTAATTTAATTTAATGTCCATTGAGGACCTTCAAGACAATTCATAAAGCAATTAAAAGGACCTGGGAGCTGCTGGAGATTCACTCCACACCTGTAACTTCTAGAACACTTCCAGAACAATCTGCTCTCATCTCTTACATGCTCCAATAGCATTTTTTCCTCTTTTAACACAGGCCTAGAATTTGCCTATTCAGCTGCTCCCAAATCTATGCAGAGTGCCATTATGGGACTGTTCTTTTTCTTCTCGGGCATCGGGTCCTTTGTTGGCTCTGGACTGTTGGCACTGGTGTCTATCAAAGAGATTGGCTGGATGAGCAATCACACAGATTTTGGTAAGTGGATTTTCCAGTGTGGTCATGGTCTGGAAAGCAGAAGTTTCAGTCAAGCATCAAGGATGTGGCACTGCTGAGTTTTAACACTGTTACTATTTTCAAAATATTAATTTGTCTGCTGCTCTGTTGAAGTTTCATTTTGCTTCTAAGTATGAAATAATGTGACTGTGCTAAAGAACTCACTGCCCTCGTGAAAGCACGAGAGAACACCTCTGTGAAACCTCAGTTACTTGCTCAGCTCTTACTGCATTTCATCACTAGAAATTACAAATATTTTCATTTCAGTGAAAAAGCATTTAAATCGCGTGCGGCAGAAGAATTTATTTGGTGTAAAGCACTGAAATTGCTTTCTGTGGTTATGGGAAGTAAAATGTACCCATCTCTCTCCAGCTGATGATTCAGCTTCCTCATTTCTGGTGACTTCATTGAAATTACCATGAGCTAATTCTGCATTTCTGTCCGCCAGCTATTTATATTCCTAAAGTTCAACAGATCACCTGCTTTCAGTTAAAAATAATTATTGGCACCAGTAGGTGGCACCTTGGGAATTTCAGAAAATCCTCCCATCCTCAGTGGGCTAATTAATTGGTTCAACCAGGAGGAGTGTGAACAGTCCTTAAAATGTCTGCTGGACCTGCTGGGTGTACATGGCTGAACTTTACATTTGCTCTAAGAGAATTTGCCATTTCAACTGCCCAAAAGCAATTGGTGTCTGATTCCTACACGTGCCACCAGTTGGCATCTGGGGCTTAAAGCTGTTCTTTAAAAACTGCAGAAGAGGACAAGTGGCCTGAACCTTATGGAGGTGTCCTCCCCAGATGAATATTTCACCCCATTGAGGCTTCTTCTCCCCAGTCCATTTCACAATTAGAAAAGGAACCTTTCCTGCAGCTCCCTGCAGAGGGAATTCAGCTGATAAGGGCTCGATGGGGGATAAGAATTTCACACAGATAATATTGATGGTGCTTTTTCAGCCCCTTGCCTTTGTTCTCTGAGGCAGCTGATGAGAGGACACTGCCAGCTCTCTCTGTAAGATCCTTGGGCTGTGTTAAATCTCCCCAGCACTGGAAGGGGTGGCCTTTCCTGAGCCATTGATCATTTTGAGGAGGCTGCTCAGCTCCTGGCCTGTGGATTTTGTGCCTTTCAACACTGCAGGTACAGACACACCTGGACCTGCAGCTCCCCCAGCAGCCCCTGCCTCAGCCCTTTGGAACTTTATACCTCAAGTTTCATGTGGTGTGGCGTTATTGAATGCTGCCAAATTCACATCTGAACTTCAGCTGGGTTTCCCAGGGTGGGAATTGCACGGAGGAGTCACTCAATGAATGATCTCATCTTTTTCATGAGATGCTGTTTAATGACTATACCCCAAATTTCTGCTGTTTCTGCCAACTCATGACATCACTGGGGATGTCTGACTGCCTCCCAAATCTCCTGAGGAAGTTCCCTCCCTGCCAGCACTTCAGGGGTGGCTGCTGCCACTGAATCGACTTGTTTCTGCCACCAAAAGGAAGATTTCATGGGTTTAATATCCCATCTCATAAAGGATAATTACTACTCTTTAAACACATCTGCTCTTGGAATGGGGATGCACATGTACATTGTATTTTAAATGTCAAGGAAAGGCTCAGTTTAATTTTATTGCTCTTTATCATAAGTTCATTTAATTGAATCTTAAGTTTCAGTAATTAAAGTAATTGAATCTGCACGTTTATAGGCTTGCTGCAGGAACAGCTGCTCAGGGTCCATGTACACATCACTGTTTTAGTCCCTGCAGCCCATTTGATAATTGTAATGGTCCAGTTGGCTGCTCTGTGCTGGAAATGAGCCACAATATATTGTTCTTGGAAGTACAGCGAGATGTTTCCTAACAGAGGAATGATGTTTTAGCAGTGAGCTTTCTTCATCTGACATTGTTTCATGTCCAGAGCACTGATTTGTGACAGCTTGGAGGGAGCAGCAAAGGTGAAGTCACTTATATTTTCATGAACTCTAAACTATGTCCCCAAAAAGGCTGAGAAACAATTGCAGTCGTGGCTTTTTTTTTTAATATATCTATGGAGTTGCCAACTTCTTCCTTTACAGAGTTCATTTTTTGGTTCTTTTACTTTCTTTTGACTTGATCTAAGGCGTTGGAGAACAAAAGAAAACATTCCTTATCCTGTGCACATCTTCCTCAGCAGTGCCAGCCTTTGCTGTGGATAATTAAAGATGACCTGTGCCCTGGGATGGAGACGTGAGCTGGGTTTGGTTTGCAGAAAAGCCTCCACCACTTAAACCCGACGAGATTCACCTTTTCATTTGTACCAGATTCATTAATTTGTTTGTTTGTTTGTTTGCTTTCTCCCTTCCCCAATTCTTTCCAGGTAACATTAATGGCTGCCAATTAAACTATTACTTCTTCCTGCTGGCTGCAATCCAGGGAGCCACCCTGCTGCTCTTCCTGATCGTGTCGGTGAAGTACGAGCACCACAAGTCCAAGGGCAGCGAGGCGGCTGCCAACGGGAGGCTCTGAGCCCTGTGCCAGCAGCCCCCAGGGCAGGGACAAGGGACACAAGGGACAGTGCCAGGAGCTCTCGGCCTCCCCAGGGGACTGTGCAGCCCTGGGGGAGCTCTGGCCCTGCCCTGTGGGATGGGGAAGTGCCTTAAGGCAGGGGCTGTTCTCTTGCACTACGTCCTGCCAGGGGACAGCAAACCTTGGGAGTGAATCCGCTGCAGGCCCTGCAGCTGCTCTTTTGGTCCTGGGGAGATGTTTACTGCGCTCCTGAAGCTGGGACACTTGGAAGTGGAGCCTGAGGAGCCCCAGGGACTGTTGTGACCCAAAGAGAAACACCCAGCAGGTCAAGCCTTCCCTGAGGACACAGGAGAGAAACCAGCTGACAGAAGCCTCAAGCACTGCGTGGATTTGCAACGCTGGGAGTCATTTTGGGAGGAGACACAGGGACAAATTCAATTTCAAATTAGCCAGATTAAAAAGGAGTATCGTTTTGTAACTGCCCTGTCACTGACAGCGTATCAGGGATTTAAATCCAGACTTGCAGTCAGGTGTGGGTCTGATATTTCGGGGTCTGAGAGAGTTCAACCTGCTAGCAGCTGCTGACAGACTAAAATCCCTCAGACCCAGAAATACCAGGCCCACAGTCAGGAGTTTCCATGGCTGAGGACTGAATCCTAAACCCCAGCAGCTTGTCACACAGCTGCTGCAGACTTTGGTGCACAATTAATGAAATTGTTTGACTGCAGCAATGGTTTTACTTTTAAGCCTGCATTAGATGTATTAGGACAAGGCCCTGTTCAGTCCAACACTGTTACTCCCCTAAAGACTATCCCAGATATCTGCAGGAAGCCAAGTGAGCTGGAATTCTGAGCAGATCAGTGCACAGTAGCCATTTAGCAGCCTTTAGCCAGGTCCTTCAGTCTTGTCTTACTTTTAGTTAACGCGCTCCAAGGTTTGGATCTTTCAGCAACACATTCCTCCAGCAGAGCAAACAAATGGCTTTATGTTCCATTTTACTGATTCTAACAGCTGTACTTCAGAGTGTGTGCAGACTGGCGTGGAAGGTGCAAGGAATTATGCAGAAAGAAAAGAAAACCTCTTTATTAATGTGTTGAATTTTTTTATAGTTTTCCTTTGTCTGCAGTTCTGTTGGTTTAAAATGTCCTTATTTTGTACATGGACATCTTTTTAATGAGTTTACAAAATAAAACGAACCTCCATGCTGTGACTTTTGACCCTTTCTAGGTGAATAAAATTATCCTGGAGCTGTTTTGTTCTTTAGCCTTTATTTCCTGAAGGCTGAGTGGAATGGGCTTGGATTTGTGAAGGTGCACAGGTACCCCGTTAATGCTGCCAGGCACCACAGCAGTGTCCTGTCCTTGCCCAGATAAATCAGCCAAAAGCCTCCAGCCTTGCATCCCTTAGGATGATTTAAAACTGGAATGACTAAAGAATAATGTCTCAGTGAGGAAAAACTAATTTCTTTTTCCAGCTCTGTTTGAGAAGCTCCATATGCTGCGTTTCTGGAATATCCCATTTACAACCAGCTAAAAAAGCTTTAATATTGAGGGAGTGGAAGCTGCGTAAGGGACAGAACAGGGACCAAAGAATTTTTCCCTTTTTTTGGTCGTTGTTCCAAAAAAGAAAACCACCCCAAATTTGTGTTTTTACATCTGCATCGTTGATTCCCAAAGCTCCCAGAGGCCAGGAGAGAGCTGGGCTGTGCCTCCCTAAGTGCAGTTCTGGGAGAGTGGTGGAGATTTGGCTTCCAGAAGTGTTCCTTGCTCTGAAGGACTGGCCCTACAGGCAGAGCCCCCAGAGGAGCCCTGATTCTGCCCCTTCCTCATCACTGAACTTAATTAAATGCACTGTTTCCCCCCGAGTTCTTCAGTTTTACCAACAGCGTTCATAAACGTCCCATCTGATAGGGGATAATCAAAGCTGACTATAAGGACAGGAGAATGATCTGCAGATTGCCAAAGAAATCAGGTGTCTGACAGTGTGAGAGGCAGTGCAGGCAAGGAAATGATTCAGTACAATTATTATTTAGGGGAAAGGACAGTGAGTAACTGCTGGCTCAGCCTGCTCCAGATTTAGGCAGAATCTGCCCTGGTCCAGGCACGCTCAGTGTCAGTGTGGGGCTGCATTGTCCCTGCATTGTCCCCAGCAGAGCCCTTCCACGAACAAGGGAGAACAAGGAAAACGCTGCCCAGGCTCTGCAGGTGGCACTCCCAGCAGACGAAGCAGTTTGTGACAGCTGAGAGATTCCTGTGGTCACCCTGAGTGCCAGCCCTGGGACAGCCCTGGGACAGCCCTGGGACAGCCCTGGGACACTGGTGGAGTCTCCTCTGGAGCTGATCAGCCTGGGCCACCTGCTCTGGGGACCCTGCAGGGCCTGCACCAGCTGCAGAATCCCCTGCAGCCCCCAGTCCTTTCTGATCCACCCTGGAGCACTCCTGGCTGTGATCCGAGGAGAGCCCCAGGCCCAGATCTGGCTGCTGTAGCCATGGAAACTGGTTAGCGCAGTGCCGGCTCCCAGGGACTGGGGCGTGTTTAAGTTATAATAACAAATAACCTGAGCCTGATGACAACTGGCTGCACTGTCAGCAGAGATGCTCTGAGTGCAGCTCTGAGAGCTCAACATCTGTGAGGAGATCTGCTCAGCTGGGAGAGGGGGGCTCCAGGGAGGAGATGCTCAGGGCTGGGATCTCACTCCCCGTTCCAGGCAAACACTGAGATCAGTAAATTGTGGGAGAGGGTTCCCATTGACTGATGGCACACTTTGGAACTTTGTCAAACATACTGAAAGTCTAGAGATGCCTTTGCCAGAAAACCCCTTTTTCTGACTCAGAGATGGGGCTCCTATTTCTCCAAAATATCTGCTCTATTTGCAAAGTCCTCATGTGAAGCTCGTTCCCAGTTCCATTTCTCTCTCAGCAATGTCTGTCCTGTCCCGTGGCCGTTCTCAGTCCCACACTTCATCTCAGAGTTTGCACACAGGTGCACAAGGCTGGGTGAGCCTTCTGCCAGGCTTTGGGAATTCCCCACAAATCCCTGATTCCTGTTCTAACAGACCTGAATCTCTCTGGTTTCACCTTTACACCTTCCTCCTTCACTGTCCCCACTCAGCTGGGCAGGGATGAACACCAGACACAGCCACAAGCCCTGGCACTGACGCCACTGCAGGCTGGCCAAAGTTTAATAACTCCAGAAATTACATTACACACGTGCACAATCCTCGTCATTTCTGAATTCCAGCTCATCGAACTGATGAGCTTTGACGCGATGGAATCGTTCTGTGTGACACAAAACTGTCCAAACTCGAGTCCTTCTGAAAGCACAAAGCCCTGGGATAATTTCAAGTGGGCTTTTCAAAGCACTCTCATGCTGCTGCAGCACTTCAAATATTTTTACAAGGATGTCAAAGCAGAATATGGTCAAAAAAAAGCAGAATATGGTCAAAAGAGCAGAATATGGTCAAATAGCCTTTTGAAGTAAAAGCAGGAGACATCAAAACATCCTCCCCAGACTGAGAAAAACACTTGGAAGTGTCTTGAGGAGCAATAATCGCAGCTCATCTCCAGCTTGCAGCTTCCTGGAGCAGAAGTGTGTTGTTGGTGGGGTTAAAAGCAGGAGGTTTGGTCCCTGTGGGTGTGGGAGGAGGGTTCAGGCCCTGGGAATATCCACCTGCCAGAGCTCTGCCCATCCCCAAAATCTGCTCTCACACCTGTGCACACACAGCAGCTCCGAGATCCTCACAGGACTCCTCACAGGATTCCTCACAGGATCCCTCACGCTGGATCCACAGCCTGCTTCTCAGGGGGTTGGGAGGAGATGGCCAATTTGGGGTACAAATCCATTCTGTTTGGTGTTGCAGATACCAGTAGGGCTTGACAGGAGCTGCTTCCAATTAAATTCGTGCCGCAGAGCTACGGAATGTAGTAGGAAAATATGCCACGATAACATCCCCCTTCAATTTCCTCTTTAATTTTTGGTACAATAGCTGGATCTTTCTCCTGCCTTCTGGAGAAGAGACTAATGCATCCCCGGAGTTAATAAAATGAGACGGGGTCATTTTTATTGAAAGAAAGTTAAACATCTGCCGTGCCTATTGCAGCATATTAACCAATATTTTATTATTCTCACTTCCCTGACATGATTCATGTCCCTGGCAGGCAGGGAGCCCCGTTGTTTGCTTTTCATATACATGTAGCGAGTTAAAAATGTGCCTGTGAAATGAAACCTGGAGATAAATCCCGGCTGCAGACACGCAGCAGTCAAGGACGGGGGTGGGATGGTCCCTGGCTGTGCCCAGGGCAGGGCTGCTGAGCTCATTCCTTCCCCTGCAGCAGCTCTGGCAGCTCCTCCATCCACTCCGGGGGAGCACATGGGCAAAAGGGGAGGCACATGAATATCTGGAGTCGGTTTTTTTCATGTCGTGATGGAGGCTGGGAGCAGGAAAGGCAAGCACTTCAGTTCTCATTAACATTTCCTTCCTCCCACTGGGGAGGGCAGGGGATGTGCCAGCAGAGGCACAGAGCTGCAGCAGCCCTGGGCTGAGCTCAGGGGAGCCAGGGCAGCTGCCTTGGTGGGTTTGGGGCAGGATTTCCTTGACCCTGAACCCTCTCATTCCAACACCTGAGGAGGCCACAGAGGATCAGCTGCCACGGGAAGAGAAGCGCAGCTGCTCTGAGGTCTCCTGAACCACCCCTGGGCAGATCAATCCTTTCCTTGCCTTCTCTCAGCGATGAGGAGGGCATCCAGCTTTTCCTCAAGGGGCGCAGTTGAATTTCAGACTTGCACTGACCCTGTCCTACCCCGTTCCCTTTTGCTCTCCCGTTCCCAAAGCTCTGAACCAGCCAAGGAGCAAAGGCACCTTGTGCTCCCTGCAGAAATTCAGGAACAAATGCGGGAGTCAGTGCTCTCAGCGGCCTGCCTGGACAGCAGGGACACCCGAAGGAAACATTCTCCCTCCCCCGAGTTGTTCCCACCTAAACCCTCCACTAACATCAGCCTGAAGTCTTCCAGCTGGGAAATCCAACCTGGTTTTCCCCCGGGGCAGCTCCAGCAGGTGAGAACTGCTCAGCCACCGGCAAATTCTATTACACCGCGAGCTCTCCTCTCCTTTTGCTTCCCATCAAACTGATTTTCCAGCTCTGCTCTGGATCAGTCAAAGCTTTTGCTTCTCTCTTCGGTGCTCGTCAGGCACGCCGAGGCTGGGAAGTGCTGCTGTCACCTGGAGGGACACGGGCAAGGCAGACATGAAAACGCATGTCCCGAAATATTAAAAAATCATCTGGCCTCCGGGTGAGCTCTCAGAGTTCCCGGTCATCCCGAGGCAGCCACGCATTAAATCGGAAAGCCGCTTTATTGAATGATATTGGAAAGGTTGCTTGGGAAAAAAAAAAATTAAATAAATAAAGGATGGAGAGTATTGAGCTCCAGCGGTGGCATGAATCCAGCTCAGGCAATTCATTAACTCCCACAGTCCTGGGATTTTTACCTGAATCAACGCGGGTAGGAGAGGTGTCGGTGTTCCTCGAGCAGCTCAGACAAAGCCAAAGCTGCGCTGGCATCACTCAGAGCCACAGCCCTGGGGGACAAGGGACAGGGAAAACCAGGAGAGGCTGCCTGGGCGGGGATTCCTGCAGCACACGGGATCCCATTCTGCGGCCACTTCAGGCTCTCAGAGAGAAGAAATATTTAGCTGGAGTGCTGCTTTAAAAGAAAGGGAAAAAAAAGAAAAAGGAAAGGCAGCACTCAGAGAGTGTGATTGTCCCACAGGCAGACCTGGAGCAGGACTGAACACAGAGAACCCCCAGGAGACCAAAGGGAAGCAGGTGAGGAACCCCCAGAGATATTTTGGTGTCTCCAGGCTTGGCCTGGGTCAGTTCTAGAGCAGGACTGAACACACAGAATCCTCAGGACATCAAAGGGAAGCAGGTGAGGAATCCCCAGAGATATTTTGGTGTCTCCAAGGGGCTGAGCAGCCTGGCTGGGGCAGGGGACTCCTGAGGAGAGCTGCAGGAACTCCTGAGCAGGGCTGGTGCCACCAACACCATCCCAGGAGCTTTTTTCCTGCTACTGAACCAAACCTCCCGGGCTGCTGCATTTTTAGAATATTTCTTTGAAGTAAAACAGAAAGAAGAAAACTTCAAGGCAAAGCAGGAAAAGTTTCCTCTTCTGAGGCTCCAGCCCTTCCCTCTGACATCACGAGCAGTGGGAGAGGTGAAATAAACTGGATAATGAGGAACAGGAAGATTAATAAGGAATGGGAGAGCGAATGAGGGAAATAACTCCTGCACTGTTCCAATGGCGCTGGTGGCAGCTTTATGGCAACTTATCATTCCTATTTAAAGCCTGCTTTGGGGGCTGTAATCTCTCAGCTGTTTTCTGTACCATCTGGCTGAAATTTAGCATAAAATTTGTTATCTCGGAGGTAAATTAATTCTTTTCCCTTTATCAAAATTGCTGGATTGGGGCAAAAAAACCCCCAAGATACAGAGACCCACATTCAGGAGTGTTTTTATCAGCTAAAGATCCATCTTTGCTTTCCAACAGCTCGTTGGGATAATCCGTGTTCTGAACACTGTCTGTGCTCCTCAGGAGCTGCAGGTGAGGGCTGAGAGCTGGGACAGCCCCCAGGGCAGTGCCAGGGGACAAGGACATCCCTGTCCCCTCTGTCCCCTGAGCCCACGGGGGCCACGGGCTGGGGCTGCCCGGGGGACAGACAGCAGCACAGGCTGGGGCTGGGAGAGTCTGGGGCTGCCAGGACAGCTCTGTCAGAGCCAGAGACGCCTTCAGTTTTATCTTTCACGTATTTCAGGTTCTGGGCTGCCCAGGGGTGCAGCTCTGAGCTCACAGTCAGTGTCACTCAGCTCTGCACACAGCAGGGACACAAAACTGACGCTGTTTTACACGACAACGACACAGATCCCGAGCTTCAGGAGGCTGAAATGACTCCTTGATTTCTGGGATGTGTCTCCCTTTTATACTATTTCACACAGACCAGTTGGATTGGTGACACAAAGACAAACCTCTTCACTCACACTGGTCAGAGCAGAGGGACAGCAAGGAGAAGCCCCGTTCCACATCTGTAGCCTTGAGATGTTTTGTTTTTCTGAAATTCCTTTCCCAGGGAATTTTCTGTCAACAGGAGAAATGTTTTTGTAGCTTTACCTTTGTTATTCATCCCTTTCCCTAGGAGGGACTTCTCCTTGCTGTCCCTCTGCTCTGACCAGTGTGAGTGAAGAGGTTTGTCTTTGTGTCACCAATCCAACTGGTCTGTGGGAAATAGTGTAAAAGAGAGACACATCCCAGAAATCAAGGAGTCATTTTCAGCCTGCTGAATCTCGGGGTCTGTGTGGTTGTGCTGTAAAACAGCGTCACACATCTAAACCTTTCTTTTCCTGTTAACTCCCAGACTTTCTGATTCATCTCACATTAACCTCGTTATTTCACTGCTCTGCTCCACTATCATCTGCAGCCATGCCTGGAGTTAGAGGTGTTCAGCTTTATCTGCTGAGAGAAGTCTTCATTTTCCAGTCTGGACTGCGATTATTCAGAAAATAACACAGCTCAGTGGAGGAGGTTTGCCGGAATAATTTGTATCTTTCTATACAAACTGATAACAAAAATTCAGCTCCTTGATGTATTTTTCTCCCTTAAACTGTAGCTGTGTTTCCTTCAATAGAGGAATGCAAGATAAATTCAATTACAGCATAATTTCTCCCGGGGTGAATAACCTTTAAATCAGCTCTGATCTCCAAACACGCTCTGAGATAACACTCTGTCCATTGCATTGCTGAAACCGGGGCTACGGCACTGCCTCCACTTGTCACGGTGAATATCAAATTATTTGTGTTCCTCTTTGCATCCCTGAATGCCAAACGAGCTGGGGAGCTCTGGGAGGAAGGAGCCCAGTCCCAGGGCTGATTTTCAGAGGAGGGAAGAGGCGTTTTTGCCTGGCAGCTCCTCACACTGCAGGGCACTCCTCTGACCATCCCAAACCCAGCCACAAAAGACAAAACATCTCAAATCACAAGAAACAGTGAATCCGAGTGAGATGGTTTGTTTGAAAGGCGGAGCTCTGCACCACAGTCAAGAGAACTCTGCAGAACAGGTTTACATGTATTGATGGTTACAGTGACAGTGTCAGTGATGGTGCCTTGTGGACTTCACTGTGCACAGCAAATGATAAATAAAAGCCACCAGAGAGGTTTTTTTCAGTTCAGGAGAAAGGGGGAGACGCGGGAAATGGGGATTTGTGGGGAATTCCCAAAGCCTGGCAGAAGGCTCACCCAGCCTTGTGCACCTGTGTGCAAACTCTGAGATAAAGTGTGAGACTGAGAACGGCCACGGGACAGGACAGACATTGCTGAGAGAGAAATGGAACTGGGAACGAGTTTCAGATTATTACTTTGCAAAGAGACCAGATATTTTGGAGAAATAGAACTGTGAAAGATGCACTGCAGGAGGACCCACGTGGGGTATTTTAATAGATGATTGATTTAGAAGCATTAACAGCATTGTGTGGCAAAAGCTGACAGGCCAAGAAATGCTTGTCATGGATTGTAATTAGGAAATATTTTGGCTTCTGATTGTGATGGCGTGAATTGCAACATCTGTACAGTCTCACCCTCCTCATGAGACTGAAAATGGAATAAAAGTCTTTAAAACCCTCTCAGGAGCCCCGTCTCTGGGTCAGAAAAGGGATAATAGGACAGAGCACCATCCTTCCGAGGTGCAGCCTCACCTGAGCTCCTGCTCCTGGCTCACCCTGCGGGGACAGGGCTCAGGGGGGACACAGCAAAGCATCCTGTGGGATTTCCACCCCAACAGCACTCAGGGCATGAATTTTTCAGCCAGCATCAGCACTCAGAACCAAATCCCTGACGTTTTTTTAATGGAAGAAAGGGAATAAAAATGTAAAGCCATTCCCAGCAGGGTCAGGGAGAGGAGGAGAGGCACCCTGGCAGGGATCAGATGATGGACAGACGTGGAGCCAGGGGAGGCAGCACCATCGGGGCACCAGCGGTGACAATCCAACTGCAGCAGCCTGATCACAGCCCAGCCCTGCTGAAAAGGTCACGGCATTGCTTTCACTGGCTTTGTTTTTTCTTAATTACAATTGTCTCTTCCCCCCCCCCCCCCCCCGCCTTTCTCTGCTACACAGCATCTCACTTTGCCTGTTCCAAGGTTTGTTTTCTGTGTTTCCTATCAAGGTTTGAACCCTGCCAGAGGATGTGAAGCTGGCGATGTTTTCTTGCCGCAAAGAGCTGCAGCTCCACCTTAAGCACGGCACATCTCCCTCATAATTACACTTTTCATCTTCGTTTTTAAAATCATTCCCAGCTCAGAACAAACCCCTCTGCTCCTGCCCACACACCCCCGGTTATCCCGGGGCTCCCAAAGACAGCACAGCCATCATTTCCCAGGGGCAGCTGGAACAATTGACAATTCCAGTGGAGCTGTTCTGTCCAGGGAGGCACAGGGAGATCCCTGGTTTGTGATACAGAACCTGGACTGTCCCGACTGACCTCCCCAGGTAAGTATTTCAGCAGCGACTTCTTGCAGAAAACACAGAATAAAACAGCAATAAAGGCATTTTCCTGCACCGCAGATCCCTTTCAGGCACCGAGGGGCCCCACAGCTGAGGCTGCACTGGGGACAGGGAATTCCCTCCTGGGGACAGGGAATTCCCTCCTGGGCTCCAGGAGCGCACAGAGCATCGCCCGAGGGACGGGAGCGGCTGCCGGGGGAGCCGGGACATGTCGCACGTCGGGCTTCGAGTGCCACCTCCTGGCTCCCGGCCCCGGCATCCCCGGCAATCCCGGCGCGGTCCTGCCCGGGGAGCGCCCCGAGCTCCCTCTGCTCTGCCGGGCTCACCCCGAACATCGCCGGAACTTTCCCCCGGGACATTCCCCCGACATCCCCAGGGCATCCCCCGGAACATCCCTCGGACTTTTCTCCTGGACATCCCCCGACATCCCGGGTGTCTCTCCGGACCCAGCGGCTCCCCATCCCCATCCCGGTTTCCTCGCCCCCGGGATCTCGGCCCTTTTTGCCCGAATGAGCTCCAGAAGGGTTTTTCTGGCCCGGGACAGGCAGTGCCCAGTCCCAAAGGAACCAGGGGATCCCAAAGGAGCCCGGGGGGATTTCAGGCAGGAAATCGGGAATGCTCCAGGGGAGCGGCCCCAGCCGAGCTGCCTGACCCAGAGCCGGGCACTCGGCACCATCCCTGAGCTCCCCTTCCAGCAAAGGATCCGGGCACGGCCGAGGGAAAATCTCCCGTCCCCAACAGCCCCGGCAGCTGTCCTGTGCTCGGCAGCGTTCCCAATGCACCCCGATTCCTAATGCACCCCAATTCCTAATCCTAATTCAGCAGCGTTCCCAATGCACTCCGATTCCTAATGCACCCCAATTCCTAATCCTAATTCAGCAGCGTTCCCAATGCACCCCGATTCCTAATGCACCCCTACTCCTAATGCATTCCTAAAGCTCTCCAATTCCTAATGCACCCCAATTCCTGATGCACTCCCAATCCTAATACACTGGCAATTCCAAATCACCAGCATTTCCTAATGCACCCCAATTCCTGATGCATCCCTAATGCACCCCAATTCCTAATGCACCCCAATTCCTGATGCATCCCTAATGCACCCCAATTCCACCAGCCCGAGGCTGCGAGAGGCATTTCCTGCAGCTCTGCTGGTAACGGGGGGCTGCACCAGCCTTTAAGCCGCATTTTTAACCATTGCCTCACCAATATCTGGAGGGGATTCAGGAATTCCCAGTTCCTGAATTCAGCAGCGCTGTCGGAAGCTGAAACAATTTCCTTTGTCCAGTATGAAGTCACAGGGTTTGATGGGAAGTTGGCAGGCAGCAGATCTTCAGGCCTCTTTAGAGCCAAACCTTGTTCAACAGTTCCTGTTTAACCCCACCGGTGCTGGGTGCTCTGCCCTGGGCAATCCCTGCATTACCTGGGAGCGAGGCCCTGCTTTCCAGCAGACTCTGTTTGGAAATCCAGTATTATTTTGGCTCCCTTAGTTTGCCATTCCTGCTGAAGGGCCACCAGTTTGTTTCTGGACCTGGGGTTCCCTATGCCATGAAATCCTCCAGTCCATACAGGCCTCAGATGGACAAATTTGCAGAGAGAATTTGAATTTAATTTATTCTAAAGAGCAAGACAACCTCCTCAAACACCTCCAAAGCACGGATGATGACATTACACCTTTTAATTTCCTACTTTAAGGCACGGAATAAATGTTGTAGAAAGATGGTGGATGAGAGAGGAGACAAATGGGCTAATTAAGTTAACACTTTTCCTTAAAGTGGCTCCTCAGCACACGGAGGTTTTTATGTCCATTACCTCAGCCAGAAGCTGACATCAAGCTTCCTGGCTCTCAGAGCGTCGCTGCAGGAACATTTGCTCTCTGGGCAGGTTTGGGGCATTGGGAAGGTCACTGCCGAGTGCTGGGCTGGGCTCTGGGGGGACGTGCAGGCTCCTCACCCCTGCCCGAGCTGCCCGGGGTGGGCTCAGCCTCCGCCCCTCACACACAGCCCCGGGCTCCCCCTCTCACCCACCAAGGGTCCAAGGAAGCTGGGGTTGATATATTTATTTATACATATTTCTATATTTATTTCTATATTTCTCTAGAAATACATCTTTTTATATTCTATATGAATGTATTCTTATAGATGCAGACGTAAATAGACTTTATATCTATAAAAATACATTTTTATATATTTCTCTGTACATATATAATATATATTTATTTATATATTGATTTTATATCCAAAGATATTTATTTAGATATTTTTAAGTATATTTATATAAATGCATGTTGTTTCATATATTTGTATATTTATATAATTCTTGTATTTTAATTTACGCATTTTTATATATTTAGCTATGCATTTTTATATTTATATATTTATTTATGTATTTATTCGTATGTTTTAGATATTTATTTGTGTCTATTTTTATTTATACATTTTCCCATATCTATTTTCATATTTTTGCTGTATTTTTATCTATCCATCTGGAAAGCTGCAGCTCCCTCAGTGTCTCCAGGGCCAGGCTGCTGCAGGTGCCAGAGCAGGGCTGGCACAGAGCAAGCCCCTCCCAGGCCGTGCAGGTGCTGCCGGGTTAATTCCATGTAAAACACGCGCCAAGCCAATTCCTGCCCCCGTCCGCAGGGAGGGGCTTTCCTGGGAACGCCGGATTCCCCGCCCGCAGCAGCCCGTGCTCCTGCCCTGCCCAAAGCTGGGGCCACCAGCTCGGGGAGCTGGCCTCTCCACAGGGTTTTTCAATGAAAATAACTCGGCAATCCCTCTTAGCATCACCCCGCGCCGAACCTGATCACCTGCTGCTCTCATCTGGGGAGTGGTTCATTCGGATCTGCTGGTTTACGGACTCAGTTCCAACCGCAGCCCCTGACGGATGCATTATTCCCCTCTGGTAGCTCAGCGGAGCTGCACTGGGGTAGTTTAGTAACGTGCCCGTTCTCTTCTTTGCCTTTTTTTTTTTTTTTTTCTTTTTTCTCTTTTGTGCTGTTGGGCAGAAAGTTGTCCCTGGTGTGCAGCAGGAGGAGGATTTGTTTTGTGTCCCTGCTGTGTGCAGAGCCCAGTGACACTGACTGTGAGCTCAGAGCTGCACCCCTGGGCACCGCACAACCTGAAACACATGGACGATAAAACTCAAGGCATCAGTGGCACTGAGGGCAGAGCTCGCTCAGTTCCCTTCCCTCCCTCACACCTGATGGAGAACACATCTGGATTTATCCTGGTTGTTTCTTCCCAACTGGCAACAAATCCCTTTCGCTCCACATTTGGGGAAATTCCCATTTTAATTCTGCTTGAAGTGGGTCTGCAAAGTCCTCGAGCCGCCCTGCTCATTCCCCTCAGCCCCCAACGCGACCTTGCATTTTATTTTTGTGATGGCAGGGCTGTAAAACGAGACACAGTTCCCTCCAAAGCAGAGAAGACCTTCCCGGAGTGCTCCCACCAAGCCTGCCCGGCCGATGGGTGTGGGATGACGAAGCCGTGATGGAAAAAGCAAATGGCACATCCCAAAACACGGGGCGGGAGTGGAAGAACGGGAAACGGTGCCTGGATTTGCCAAAGTGCTTCTGCGGGAGAATATTAATCCTTTCAGACAAGGCCTGGAAAGGCCCTGTAGCAATATCATATTAAATTAATGGAGTGCCATCGTTATGGGGGGCTCAGCTCGGTTTTATGGGATGTACAGTGTCATCACACCCGAGAGGAGTCCCTGGGTGATCCTGCTCCTGCGGCAGCTGCTGCTGAATGGCACTGACGTGACAGTCCTGAACGTTTGGGGGGCCTGTGTCTCACCTGGGGCTTTCCAGCGGCACTGCAGCCGTCCAGCAGCGGCCTCACAAGCTGCACAGCTCAGTCTGGGAACCAAAACCTTCCCCAGCACCTGAGAACACTGATCTGACAGCCCTCACCATCCGTACTGCCCACCCCAGAGCTCCCCAGGGGCTCACCCCCAAAAGCAGGAAAATCATCGCTCCAAACCAGGAGAGACCACAGCAGGGATGGAAATGACCCAAAGATGGCAGAAAGCAAACTAAGCAAACGACCCCGCCCTTCACACAACTGCTCCCTCCTCCTTCACTTCTGCAATAAAACCTGCCCGCGCCTCTTTCCACCTCCCCTCTCCCCAAAAACACGAAGCACGAACTCGTACCAGTTTCATCAGCAGAGCTGACAGCTCAATCTGCAACCGCAGGACATGAACGGCAGCTCCAAACCCCCAGCAGTGCAAGGAACCGTCAGGGACCCAGCAGGGTGTGACACAGACCTGGCAAGCCCCAGCCAAGGGCCCCTTCCACCCGGAGATTGTGGCAAAACCCCCCAAAACCTCCTGCGAGGTTCCCCTCCCACCCGCCCTGGGAGGCAGGCAGAAGGGCCCAGATAATAACAGGGCTGCAGTCTGTCCACAAAGGGTTCCAGCATGAACTGTGGCTCCCAGGAATTCAGCTGCTACTGCCATTATTTGAATTCAGGGCAATAAACCTGTCCCGGGCAGTTCAGGGGCTGGGAAAGCTGCTCCAGCAGCCACAGGTGCCCCAGTGTTTGCTGCACGCTCAGTGGCCACGGAGCAAAGCGGCTGCCCCAAAACCTTCAGCTCCAGGGGAAAACGAGGGGGAAAGAAGCCACCAGCTACCTCGGAGCACATCACCGCACCTCCAGAAACGGGCATGGGAGTGCACAGGGCGACCCCTGCAGCGGCCCAGGGACGGGCACGGGATTAGTTCAGGGGGTCTGAATTTAGCTCAGGGTGCCTGCAATTAGCTCAGGGTGCCTGCAATTAGCTCAGGGGCGCCTTTGCAACTTGACGCGGCTCAGCTGAACATCAGACAGGCTCCGAGATGCTCCAGGCTGCCTTTGACACTGTCGCTTCACACAAAGAGCTTTAATTCTGAACATAAGCGTCAAGAAGAATGGGTCTGAGTTTGTCCAAAATAAGTAATCAGGAGGGAGAGTCACTCGGTAATTTCCATCATTATCTGTCTGCTGCCGCATCTCTGCTGACAGCTCGTTTTTGAGCCCTGAAATCCGGCCTGGGAGCATTTCAAACCACGGCAAATCCTCTCGTTGCCGTGGCCGCTCGGTCTGGGAGCACGGCAAGGGAAGGAGGAGGAGATGTGGAAGCTTTGGGGGTCAGTGTCCCGTTCCCACCCCAGCACAGCGGGTGGAGCACCAGGAACTCACCGTCCCCCTGCTCTCCAAAACCCAGAGCCTGGTCCAGGTCACCTCTCCCATTTAATCGATGTCAGAGAACTTCCAGAGCAGAGTGAGAGTGCTGGGGAAGGAGCGTGGAGTGGCCAGCAGCTCAGCAGAGCCTGGAATCCAGCAGGATTCAGGATGTTCCCTGTGGATGCAGCACTGGGCAGGGGCACAGCCATGGGTGTGCGCCTCATTCCCTTGTCAAAGGCATGACAGGACAAACACAGCTCCTCCTGCCGATTCCCACACTTAGCACGCTAAAACCATAAAACTTCCCCGTCCCTCCAAGCAGAACTCAGTAATAAAAAAAGAATAAAAGCAGGACTCACTTTTTTTCCCCCATGGAGCGTCTCCTGTCGCAGTGCCTCGGCAGCAGAGGAGCTTCCCTGCCCTTCACCTGCTCTCCTGTCCCACAGCTGCCTCTCCTCACACCCATCACAGCTCCCACCAGTCCCGGCTGCCCTCCCCACCTGCCCGGGCTCGTGTTCCAGGTGATTTCACTCGGCTCCCCTCCAGCAGGCAGCTCCAGGAAAAGGGGAACGTGTTCACCCAGCCCTGTCCCCTTTGGGGACACACAGAGTCACTCCAGCCCGCTCACATTTTCATCCTTTACAACGGCAACTCACCGAGCTCCTCGGACGACAGGCTGTCCTCTGAGTGCAAATTACGATTAATGAATTTCTCTCCTGGCTCCCTGACAGGAAGATGTGCCTGGGAGCGTGTTATCTCTGCAGCCACGCAGGGCTGGCAGGGGCAGGTGTCCTCTCCTGGCAGGTGAGCACAGAGGGAAGCTCCAGCAGCTCCCGCTGCCCCATCCCAGTGCCTCTGGAACCCTGGCATGGCGCAGCTTCAGAAATGGAAATCCTGCCATTTGACCCGGTGGGAATTTCTCAAATAAATGATATTTCACGGCCCAGTGGTTCCCTCCCTGCTGAGATGGTGGTTGATGGTGGCTCGCTCGGAACGGGGCCGGGACAGGATTTTTGGTCAGTGCAAGAAAATTGAAAAATTTCAGTGTGGGCCTCTGAAGGCCCATGCTCTGTAGCTTCAGAAAAATTAAATGCAAAGACAGGGCTCAGATTTTTTTTTTCTTTTTTTTTTTTTTTTACCTCCTCCAGTTGCCTTTTCAAATGCAGCCTGTCCTCCTCTGCACAGAGCCACGATTTGGTCACCTTGCTCCTGTCCAGCCACCAGCACTGAGCTCCTGGAGGTGCCACCCCTCGTGGGTGCTGCACAGGACACCTTCCTTAAAGATGCCCCTGGAGCTGGGACATTCTGTGCTCCCACAGTGCATTATTTCGTATATTCTGTGCTCCCACAGTGCATTATTTCGTATATTCTGTGCTCCCACAGTGCATTATTTCGTATATTCTGTGCTCCCACAGTGCATTATTTCGTATATTCTCTGCATTATTTCTGCCCCAGCACTGTATTTCTCACTCCTCTGCTGTTGTCTGCTGGAGCTCCATGCTGTAAATGCCTTTTCCACCTCAGGGACACCTGTGTTCTCCCAGAGCCATGTAATTCATTAATTAATAAATTAATTATTAATGAATAAATTAATTATTAATGAATCCCAGGTGTTGCCCAGGCCAGAGGCAGAGCCCTGGAGCTGCTGGAGGCACGGGGATGAACGAGATGGATCGTGGCTCTGCCCTGCCCTGTGCCTGGCTGAGCTGCTCCTGCCATCCATCATCATCACCACCCTTGCTTCACCAAGGAAGGGTCAAAAAACTTCCCATACATCTCTGTTCTCCCTCCAGAAAGTGACTGAAATCATCTCCCAGGGCAGCACTCCACAGAAACGACAGAGCAGCCCCCGCCCTGAGGAAAGAGAGGTTCATTTGTCAAGCCGTGTAAAGCATTTTAATTACAATTCATATAACATGTATAAATAAATATTACATTCTTTCAGTCTACAATGCATACTAGGCATATCTTGTTAAAACGTCCATCTATGTTATTGGGTGGCAGGATTGACTTTGTCCAAGTAAAATAAAAAAATAAAATAAAAAAAAAAAAAAAGAAACAAACCAAAAAAAAAAATCTACGGAGTTTAGTAATTAAAAAAAAAAAAACCCCAAAAGAACCAAACACGTGGCAAAGACAGGACGATGCAAGTGCTTCTGGCTAACAGTCAGGACATAATGCTGCTCTCCAAAGGCTGGATCCACCACCTCCTTTCACTCAGGAGAGGTTTGGGAGGACAGTGGTTTCCTCACTGAATAGATTTTGATCTGTGTCCTCCACGAGTGTGAACTGGCACCGAGTCAGTTCTGCCAGTTCACACCACGAATTAAATCTCTGTTTTGTATCTGCTTCCCATTTGTTACTGGGTGGGTGTTTGTTTATTCAAAACATCAGATTTACAGGCTAGTCTTAACTTTTCAGTCTTAGCTGGTCCAATGGCAAAAAAAAAAAAAAGAAAAAAAAAATCTATAAAATAGCTCCAGATATTTCCTGACCTTGCTTCAGGAATATTTCCCTCCCTCCCAACACTGTTCCCAGAGGCCAGCTCTCCCAGCATAAGGGAATAAAAATTTGGGGGCAATCAGGGTCTTTCTGTCCATTCCTCTTCTGGCTTTCAGAGCTTGATGAGAGCTGGTGACATCAGAATAAACAGCAAATTACAGCACAAAATGATGAATTCCTGAACCCAAAAAACAACAACCCAACTCCAGGCTGTGGATATTCATATTTGGCCCGTAACATTCACCACACATTTGGCCTGTGAAGGTCTCAGTTCCAGGTACATTCAGGATGCACCAGTGGGGCAACTCCCATTCCTTGGTACTTGTGGAAAGCTTTAACAAAACCCAGCACCTTCTTCCCTTGGTGAAACGCAGGAACTTTGGTTGTGGAAACTTAAAACGAGCAACTAAACAAACAATTCCAAACCTGAAAGGAAAAAATGAAACTTCTTCCCAACAGAACAGGGTGAGATGGAGGCTCAGGCTTTCAGAAGAGACACCACGTGGAAATTATTAGTCAATACTTATCCCCTGGATTCTGTAAATGACAGGAGACTGTTTACAGCTACCTTAGAAACAGAATGTTCTTGCCCCACCGTGAACTTACTGAATTTTAAATTTTCCTGTTTTCAAGATATTTAAAAGAAAAATACAAGAGGGAAAATGATTCTGCTTCAATTTACAAGACAAATGGAAAAGTAAAAAATGAAAATAACCAGGTATTTTCTTCCTCCTTCACGTGTAATGCCAAAGACACATCTTCATTTCAAATGAATGAATGAAAAAAGGGCTTGAGTACCAATATAAAAAGTCTCCTTGTGGGTCGTATGTCCGTAACTGTGATGTTTTATTGGAACCAGAACAAGTTATTGTTTGCCTCTTGCTTATTCTTTTCATGCTCTTATGTTCTCTTGTTTCTTTTCTTACAGATATTTTTTGGTACTGTGAAATATTACTACCATTATTACTTGTATGACCCATAGAAACGAATTTTCACCACCTCATCTTGCCCAGGTCATCATATTGGTCATACCATGAACTTGTTCCTTTCTGCTATTTGTGTTCCACTCCCTAAATCCACCAGTAGCAGAATAACCGCTGGGAAAGAAACAAACAAACAAACAAAAAAAACAACAACAAGGAAAAAAACCCAAAAAACCCCCAACGAAACGAAGCGAAGAACAGAACCATGGACAGTTTGGCAAATTTCTTTCCCTGATTATAAAAACTGCCTCATCACTTCTCTTGGCGACCCCTTCCCCTCCCCATCGCCCATCCCAATATATACTGTAGAACTGAAGGCATCAAGGTGTGGTTAAACCCCCCCCAAAAAAAAGAAAAAAAAAAAACAAACCCAAACCCCCTGGGCGGGGGAGCTACGCTTTGTCCTTGAACTTCCCCACGTAGTTTCGTATCTCTTTGGAGTCCCCCAGGTCCATGTCCTGGCACACCCACTTAATGTCATCGTCGTTGCCGCCCAGGATGGAGTTGACGGTGGGGCAGCCGTCGTCGGGCGGGATGGTGGTGAACGTGGTGAACTTCACCCGCTTCCTCTTGGACGTGGGCGAGTGCAAGGGCTCCCCCGCCTTGTGCTGCTCCTTGCCCGGCCTCCCCCCGGGGTCCGCGGCCCTGTGCACCTGGCCCTGAACGTTCCTCTGGGCGCTGCCGTTGAGCAGCAGCAGCTGGCCGCCCTCCTGGCTGCCGCCCGAGCCGCGGTCGATGACGGTGGTGCGCTCGTCCTGCTGCGGCGACGCCGCCTCGGCCGCGTTCTCCAGCAGCTCGGCCTCGTTGCCCAGCCACACCCAGTCGTGGGAGTGGGTCATGGCGGCCTGTCCTTCCACCAGCACCTGCTTGTGGCGGTACTTGAGTGCAAATGTTGCGCAGTTGATGAGGAACACCAGGATGGCCAGGCAGAAGACGCCCAGCAGGGCGTACATGCCGATCTCCAGGTCGCTCAGGCCCCGCGGCGTCTGCACCAGGTCGCCGTCCTCCAGGCCGGCCCCGCCTTTGGGCAGGTCCACCTGGGCCGGGAAGTTGGTGAAGTCGATGGGGATGTTCTGCAGCTGGCTGTCGTCCGACAGCTTCCCGCCCTCCAGGCGGTTGTTTTTGATGACTTTGTTCTTGAGGATGGACTTGGCCGTGGTGCTGGCCTTCCTGAG
Organism: Chamaea fasciata; assembly: GCF_029207755.1. Lineage (NCBI taxonomy): Eukaryota > Metazoa > Chordata > Aves > Passeriformes > Sylviidae > Chamaea > Chamaea fasciata. The sequence continues at coordinate 12,892,120 of NW_027094103.1, read as the reverse complement.
GGGCCCTTCCTCCCTGTCGGCCGAGGAGCCGCCGTAGTGGCGCCCATCCTGCTCGGGGCCCTTGTTGCGCCGGTCGCTGGCGCGGTTCTCGATCTCGTCCGTGTCGTAATCGCCGCCCGCCTCCGCGTCCGCGTCGTTCTGCCCGAACTTCACCCTGATGCTGCCGCTGCCCACGGCCAGCACGCTCTTCCTCTTGGATTTCTGGCAGGCCTCGGAGATCATCATGTCCACCTTGACCAGCGTGCCCTGGCCCTCGCCCTCCGCGGCCACCACGGGCCAGGGCAGGGCCGCGCTCTGGTGGACGGAGACAACGGCGTCGTCCAGCGACACGGCCGACAGGGAGAAGTCCTTGGGGTCGTAAATGTCCAGTGGAGTAACAGAGCTGTCGCTGAACTGGATCCAGGTGCTCACCACGGCTTCCTGAAAGGACAGGGACATGGTTTAAAGACAGGGCCCTCAATAAATCAGCTCAACACGCTGCAGCTCATCAATCTCTCAGCTCGGACCGGCAGCTGGAGGAAATGGGACACGGTGACTCTGCACTGCACGAGCCTCGACTGACGGGGCACAAAACTGGCCACATCTGTCACTAAAGGTTCCACTGTTACCCTCCCTGCAAATGTTTTGCACAAGGACATAGAAAATAACTGATAAGGGATGTCTTTATTACCAAGGTACCCATTAGCAAGGTACAATTTTACAGGCTCGGGAAGGAGAGTCATTCCTGTTGTACAAAAGCCAAAAGAGGCAAATCACAGAAATTACTAGAGGCACTTGACAGAACACTTATTTTCCTCGTGTTCCACATGCACAGGTGTCATGAGGAGCTGTCAAATTAAGGCATAAGTATCTCAGCAGGAGCAAGGAGCTACCACAGGATCCTGGAAATGGCTGGAGCAGAAGATTCATCTGGAAGAAAAAGACTCACAGAACAATTGCCACTTTGCTGGAGAAAGATCTGTTTTAAGTAAAACACATTTCATCCTCGAGATAATTAGAAAGTCTGTCTTTCTGTGTCAAGAAGAGGAGGAGGATGGGGATTCTGGCATGATCTCTACAATAAACATACAAATGGCCTGGATTTAATTGGGCTGTCTTCGTGCCCTGCAGGTAGCACCGTTAGGAGTCATCATTAGAAGCAAACACAAAGCCAGAGGTCAGCTCTTTGCCATGTGAAATCCCATCCAGATGACACAGATATTCTCTTCTCCACACCTCAGTAGCTTTCTTTGCAGGACATTTCCTTAATTTTTCATTTGTTCTGTGTCTTGCCTGCGTAGCCAGCAGACGGCCAGGCAGATTGCCAGAGTGCAACTTCCCACAGAAGTGAAGTTCTTTCCTTCCCACACTTCAGCCACAAATGGCTCTAATAACTTCACACTTGGGCACATCAGAACAACTGGGCTGAAAATCCAGCACTGGGGAAAAAAACACTGCCACCCCGTTAATGTCCAGTCATAATACAAATTTACAACTTAATATGGTTTTCAATTGGCTGCAATTTGTTATGCCATGGTTATCAACAAAGGGAATTGCTACCCTTCCACTTGGATTTAAAGCTTTTCAATGAAAACAGCAAGGGGCATTTAGCTGGGCAGAAGGTTGGGCCTTACTGAATGTTTGATTTCCAAAGCACTATCAGCAAGTACTGGAGGGACTGAAAGAAGAAAAATAAGTTGTGGCACGACAGGAGAGAAGACGAAGTTCTTGGTGATTCAAATTTACTTCAAAGAGCTGAGACGGAGCCAGGGTAGCTCAGAAGGCGGGAAGGGAGAACTGCATAAGGAAATTAAAACATCTGATCTTTCACTAGAGAAACAACCCTGAAATGGCTGAACAGACAAACACAAAGCTGCAGGGCACAGCTCGAATTTCTATCATGGAAATCCATAGTAGAGCAACCCCGGTCATAGGAAAGCAAAGGGTTGTTTTTTTGTTTTATAATGGATATGTGCAGAGAGAAAAGGATTCACCTCCTCAGGCAATTCAGTTCCCTGCTGCCTTCCTTCTCCCTGAAACAAAGGTCAGCCTCATGTGCCGCTGGGGAAGACACACTGACTTTTCATCAGCCAGTGCCAGGGAAAACACCAGCATCACTTGCAGCACATCCTGCCAGTGGTACCCTCTTCTGGAGAGCAGGGTGACAAAAGAAATGCAGGGTTTTGTGCAGGAAGGGCTGGAGATGATGACACCTGAGCCTCCTTCCCAGCTGGGAACACCCACAGCTCCTCACCTCCACCGAGGGATTGACGTCACTGAACCCTTGGTGCATTTGGACAAAGTTGCCAGCAACTTCAAAGCAACTTTTGTTCTTTACGCCGCTGCTCTGCAATTCTGCATTCCTGGTTTTATGAAGCAGAGACAGAGAAAAATGAGATGGCAGTCAGCTGGAATTTGCAGGCACACATGTGATTTACTGTAGATAACAGAGGTGTGCACTGGCTTAGCCATTATTTTCCACCAGCATTGACGTTTTTTATTTCCGAGAGAATGTTTCTTCATAGGAGGAACCAATTTTTTTTCGCAGAACAACGTTGTCATGCTCATACTGTGGACAACATTAATTAAAAGGGAATGAAAACAAACGAGAGGAAGAGGGAGAGAGTTTAAAATCCTGCCAAAACACATTGTATCAGCCCAAATATTCTATTTGGCAAGAGATCATCTCCTCTCCCTCACATCATTAAAGGAAAGCCAAAGGCAGGGCAAGGAAGTGAATTTCCCAAATGATTATAAATTCTGAGAAGCTAAAAAGAAAAGAAGAGAGAAAAAGGAAGTGATTTAGTGCCATGTCCTTCAAGGAGCTGTTTCTGCAAATCCTGTGTACCACATCCATAAATCCCCTCCAAACCTCTGACAAGGTCCTCCAGTTACTCCCAGAAGATGAAGATGGATTGGAGCCTTCTCACCTGCAAAGCTGCTGCCCCTCGTCTCATGCCCTCAACACTGAGGTGACAAATGCTTGTGCTCTTTAATTATCAAGCACAAACCAGGAGTTTGAGAGGTTCTCTTGTTTTCCAGCCTTTCTTTACCCCGATTTCCCTCTCTTCACACACAGAGGTGCTCAGCTGCACCCCCAGAACAGGTGACCCTCAGGGACACATCAGCGCCAGCGCTCCCCTCAGAGCAGGAGGACCTGCAGCGCTGACTGCGATGTGAATTGGTCAGAGAAGGTTCATTAGGTCACGTTAATGACAGCAAAACCCAGCCCAGACATGTAAAAACTGCCTCCCACGACCACTGTTGGTTATCACCAGGCCTTCCTTAAGCACATAAAAAGCTTTATCAAGACGTGTTTTGTCTGAATGTTCCCTTGGTGCCTTTGCTGTTCTCTTCTCCCATTTCAGGTGTAATTTCAGCTCTTGATCTGTGGCAGGTCCGCCACCTTCTCTGGCCTTGAATTACATCGTGGCTTATCACTCCCAAGACACCATTTGATAAATCTTCTTGGATGAACTGGTGGCATTTTAGAGAATTCTGCTGCTTAGAAACACAGGTCAGGATATTTGATTTTATTCCACGCTCAGAATAAAGCGGCCTTTTAACGGTCTTCATTCACTGCAGCACAAATAAAAGTATTTGTGAATAAGCCCTCAGTTGCTGGGGTCAGCTGCAAGGGTCCTGGAGTGAGGAAGGACATCAGAGGAAAGAAATGGTTGGCTCTGCAGAAAACAAATACATCCCTCCCTCAAATAAAGGCAAAGGAACCCTGTTCCCAGCAGCTTCTCTTAGACCAGCTCTGATTGCTCTGTCTGGGGACTTGAATGCTGGAATGGATTTCCCCAGCAATTTTATCACACGAAATATCAAAGTATTACATATGCATTTATTTTCAAGCCTGTGGCTTGTGTAGTAAAGATTGGGCTTGATGGTTATGATGTGGAAATGAAAGGCAGCCAAGACTCAGATCTTAATTCAAACCATGCATTCCCCCACTGTGTATTTCTCTCTCTCCTTTTTGTCCAATCTGCTAATGTGACATTCCTTTCCAGTGGGAATTTGCCTGTATTTGCAAGGGAAGAATTCAGATTCTTATCTAACAATGCAGCCCTTCTCCCTTTCCCATGCTGCTGAATTCCTTTGTCATTCCTGTGAGCCATTCCATTGCTCTGCCAGCTGAAAGAAGATACAAATACAATTCAAGTGAAACCTACACTGCCAGGATGGGGTAACGAATGCACACCATAAAAACACTCCTAATATCTGTTATTAACTGTGAGATGCCAGTGAATTCTCAGGAGTGGTTTGAATGAAGGTTTGCCACGAGCTGAACCAGATCATCCAAAAGGCCGGGACAGAGGAATGACCCCAGGCTGTTCCCCTGACCAGGGGAACGAGGCTTTCAGAAAGCACCAAGATTGCTCTTTTTCCCTGAGAAAACCTCTGCAGTTCCCCAGCAGCACTGAGAGATCCATTAATGCATGCAGCTGTTTATTAAAGGCTTTTTCCTCCTCCCTTCACTGACCCATTTCAGCTCATTAGACCCCATGCAATACCCCACAGTGACAAAAAAAAAAAAAAATCTGGATATGACTGTGAGTTTCCCTGCAGAGCCAGCTGAGCTTTGAGAGCCCTTGAAGCTCACTTAGATCAGGGAACACTTAAACGCTGTAGGTTTTCTGTTGTTTACATTTTGGAGAAGCCTTTAAGATGATGGCGTGGATTTAACAACCCTCAGCAAGCCAAATGGAACAGCTTTCCTACCTGAGCAGATGGCCACCCAAAATAGATCACTCACAGCTACAGTCTCCAAATTTTCAGAGGATACTTCATCTTGGATATTTAAAAGTTGGCCAACCTGTGTCTATTTTTAGGCACCTGAATCACCGATCCACTTTTCAGTGCCCATGAGCTCCCTATTGATTAAAAAATAATATATAGGCTCAGCATCCCTCAAGGTCACCTTGTCACAGCAGATAATTAGTTGCTCAGCTACAGATGAAGGTATTTAACTGAAGGTAAAAAAAAAATATTGCCTTATCTTCCTCACAGAGTGCTTTGTATTTATGGAGGAACTGCCAACTTTTCAGGACTTGTGTTTTGGCTGCTTTGTGCCGCCTGTGCAGACAAGGCGTGGTCATAGCAATTAAGGTACATTAATTAAGGTAATCCAGTCATTATGGTCACTGAAAGAAAGCCACAGCAAGGATTCTGAATTTTGTTTTTTCACTTGCCATCAGTAAGGTTTGCGTGAGTTATTTGGGCCTTTTTATAAACTTGCTTGAGAGGAAAAGACACAAATAATGAAGTCCTCACAGTGTTCAAGGACAGGCTCAGTCCTGGGCTGTCTCCTTGGAAAAAACCCTCTTTCAAAAGGGCTTGATTTTCAGAAAACACTCAGCATTTGCCTTCACAATTCGAGCTCAGTCAGGATCTCAGCTGATGCACTCCAAACCATGAGTCACTTCTTGCAAAATTTAGCCACAAACATTCCCACATTTGCATTAATTTTTCTAAGGGAAAGCGACTCAAATCCTTCATTCAAGCTGCAAATGAAAGGAAAAGATGTCTGTGCCTCTGCAGGTCACTCCTACGCCATTTCCCTCCATTTATTTCCCACTGTGAAATCTATTCCTGTCTTGTTTTTTTGGTGGTGGAAACGCACTGCTCAGAACCCGAAATTGTCCTGCAGAGGAACAGCACCTTAAACCAAACATCTCACCGCAATAATTTCAGGATTCAGGTGCCGGGAAAAAATAATTTCAACCCAAACCACGTTGACACGTTTTTCACTCTTTGTTTTAGTTCCTAGCTTGCCAATTGCAGTGACACATCCTGACATGTCACATCACATTGCCACGAACAACAGGAGGTGTCACCACGGGCCCCACTGGCACAATCTGCCACAACCTGATGCTGATAAATGGCTTTGCACACTCAGGACGGATCATCCATAAATCTGAGGAGCTGACAGTGGCACTGGGCAGCCTCTCCAGATTCACCAGCTCTGTTATCTGCACTCAAATCCACAGTTCTTCCAGTGCTGCTGCAGATGGTGCTCTGTCCTACAGGACAGGATTGGGCTAGGAAAGCTCCAGTTTTTGTTTTCACAGCCTTTGTCTAAAGGCAGTGTGCCAGATGTGGTTTCTAAGCCCTGAAGAAGGGTACAAATGGGTTAATTACATAAGATCCTTATTTTTACAGGATGCAACAAATGGAACAGACGGGCACCGTGTCCTTCTGGTTTGGACATTTTCCTGTCACTAAGTTATAAAACAAACTAAATTATTTTTATGTCCCAGAAAATTAGGTAGCAATAATCATGAAAATGGGCCATAAAACTTGACTTGAGATCTCTCCCTGTCTATGAGAGAGGAAAAAACAGTTTCTGCATGAGGAGTAGCTGTGGACAGATTTAATTGCATGGCCCCCAGCCCCAATCCTCAAATTAACAGCCCGAGGAAGCAGGTTCCAGGGCCGACCCTTGGGTTTACTCTGGGCCACAGCCACTGCTTGACTTGATCTGGGGCTGTTCTCCAATCTTCTTCTCCACAGAGGTTGTGACCTGAGACAAGCTGTTTGAAAGACCCCCTTTAGGGAGAAGGGAATTTGCTGGCTTATATTAAGATCAGCCCATGAACTGGACGATGAAACCCCCGAAATCCATATGAAAAATAAAAGGAGAGATGAGCCTGGCAGTGTGCCATGGCTCCAGGAGGGAAAAGAAATGTATGTGGCCATCTTCTGCCTCTGTTTTACAGCTCTTCAAGATATTGTGACACACTGAGTGAGCTCTGTGCTCCCCAGCACAAAAAACAAGGGCGTGCTCGTACAGCAAACCAGGAACCGTGCAGTGAAAACAACTCAGGTTCATTAGCTAAAGCAAGGGCATTAAAACTGTAAATAGCACAAACTTCAGTGTAGTTGGAACTCTGACTGCAGGTGAAGTCCCTCCCCACATTGGAAGGGAAGAAATGACAAGGCAATTCCAGTATCTGGAGGGAACAGGAATTAACATGGACACGGACTACAGCTGGAGTCTGAATTCTAAACTTGCTGTGAGTTACCATGTGTACTTTACAGTGATAAAATCCTGCCCCACCCCAGAAGTAAACCCAGCAAATTCAGAGTGTACATCACCTGCTTGGGAGTGTGCAGCAGCTCTTGGGCCACGGCTGTGGCCACAATGGCCCTGCTGGTGGCTGCACTGGGCTGCAGGAACAGGGACAGCCCAGACACCAGCTGTACCCCGAGGTCTGTGATGGTCACTTTGTCATCCAGCACAGTCACTGTCTTCTCCGCCAGGATGGAGTCAGACAGAGGAGACAAAACCTTCGGGGAAACACAGAAGAAGCAACTTAGGAAAAGGCTGATCAATGAATGGAACCTTCCTTAAGGTCATCGTCCATTCTTGTCTCCAAAGCTTTATGTACAGAAATGAAGGGCGCATGGAAAAGGGAGTCTGAATCCATCAGCAGGGTCAGGAAACCTGAGTGGAGAGTTATGGCTGAGAACCACCCAAGACTGACAACTGTCCTATCCCACCTGTGTTATTTGCATTATTCCACCACAAGAGTGGATGTAAAATTCTCTTCTCCTGTTACTCTGTCTTCCCATGGGGATGAGCTCATTAAACCTCCCAAGTACTTCAAAGGGAGGTCACCAGCCTAGGACCTGTCCTTCATTTCTTGGCTTGGAAATTCTTGTTCCTCCATTTTTTTTGTTTCTGATGGAACACCAAGACAGTAGAACATCCTTCCCTTTGCTGAAATCACGGGCCATGCTGCTCTCCTTAGGGCACTACAGAGAGCCAGTTCATGCACACGCTGTCTTCTCCACCCTCCTCACACCCACAAAGATTATCTCCATTCCCCCTCTGTGCCCTGGCTGTAGTAAGGATTGGCAAGTCCAGCCATGTCCATGTTCATACACATGCTGTCTTCTCATACCCACAAAGATTATCTCTATTCCCCCTTTGTGCCCTGGCTTTATGTCCAATGTCCAACCCCACCCCGAGGCTCTCTGTGGGGCTGGCAGTGTGTGGCAGCCACAGAAGCCCCCCAGGAGCCCTGCCCAGAGCAGTACCTGCATGGTGGTCATCCCCACTTCCCGGCCGATCAGGATCCTGCCCTCCTGCAGCTTGGCAACGTGAGGATCCTCCAGCTTCATGAAGTCCCTGACCAGGTCTGTGATGTCAAAGTGCCAGTCAGGGCCCAGCAGGTAACTGAGCTGTCCCCAGGGCCCCGAGTCCTCGGCCACGAACTGCGTGAGCACCCTGACCATGGCGTGCTGGTACTGCAGGGTGCAGCCCCTGCCCCTGCGCTCGTCCTCCTCGTCGTCATCGCTGTCCCTCGTGGGCCTGGTGGCAGCACGGAACAAAGCATGAAGAGATTTGAGAACCTGAAAACTTGAGAACTGCATGAGAATCTTGAGAACAGCATGAGAATCTTGAGAACTGCATGAGAATCCTGACAACTTGTTGTCAAGAACATCAGTGAAAATTAACACTCGGGAGTGCTGATGGAGAGTGTCCCCTTCAACAGAGCTCCCCCGTTCAGGATTTTTGGACTGCAGAGGACCCTCGGCCACCTCAAGTGACGAGGGAACATACAACTGGGCTGTGCCACTTTTTCCTCTGTGCTGCCATCTCCAAACAACGGCTCTGCTAGGGGACCTCACCAGAGTTCCACGCTGTGTTTTGTTGCCCTAGACAGACACAGAAGGAAAAATCCCACAGCTTTTAAAGCTTTACTGCCTCTGCAGACACCCAGTGCACAGCTGGGGGTTCCAGTACTGCTGCTCCTCAGGGGAAGAGGCTGCATCGGGGAGCGTTTCCTTTTACAAGTCACCCAAGAACTCAAACCCACCTTCTGTTGGACACGACGGGGACTCTCCAGCCTTTGATCTGGCTGAGCTCGGTGTCAGAAATGTCGATCTGGAGGGGCAGGCGTGGCACCCACACGGTGATCTGCAGGGGAGCGCTCAGGTACTGATAGGTGAAGTTCACCAGAGCGTTCACCTTGCCTTTCATCTCCTTGCCGTTGACAAAAACGTAGTCACACCTGTCAGAAACCTGAGAGGGGGGAGAGAGAGGGGAAGGAGGAAAGGTGACGGCTGTGACACGACAAGCTCCCAGTGTAACCGTGCCAAAACAAGCCGAAAAGGCTCCCTCCTCTTGGTGCATGTCAATGGTGGCCTTTCACAGAGGGAACACGAAATCCCCCCTGGCTCAGGAGGCAGATTACGCTGGAGACGCCTCAGGACTGCATGCTGTTTATGAAGCCCGAGGTTGATTTTCCGCCTGCGATGCAGCGAGCCACAAACCCAGTTTGTGCTGGGGAATTCCGAATGAGCAAAGCTCCTCCCCAGCTCGGGCAGGAGGAACCCAGCAAACCCAAACTGGGCTCCACCGCGGCAAGCAGCCCATCAAAGCTCTGCCCTGAACACGACCTCCTTCAGGGGGTGATGCTGCTTTCAAGGCTGGCTCCGCAGTAGATTTCACCCACTGAAGAGTAGCAGAAGTCGACTCATTTCCTCTGCAATAAACATTATCTGTTTATAAATGTTTACATTTTGATTAAAGCTGTAAAGTATTTCTAAGCACTACAGTAGATTTATCATTAATATGTAAATGCTGTCCTGAAATATAAGCAAGCATTATCATAGCTGTGTAAGAGTTATATCAGTAATCACTCCCTTAATCAGTGTTGTAATTTACAGACCATTGAGTTTTCTCATTTATTATGTTACTGAGTACCAGTGATAAAATCACTCCTGGATATATAAATCATTAAGAGAGATGCAGATAGTATGAAGTGACTCCATGTGATAAAGTCATTGTCATTTCTATTCCTAAAGGTGTCATAAATGTCTGGGGGAATCCTGTGGCACATTAATCATCCATTAAGTGGTGAGCAATGGGAGCTGTTACATTACTAAACGAGCTGGTATGTCTGCAGGAATTAACAGCAGATCCCAACTCCTGCTCCCGCTCCCATCCTGTCACAATTCTGTTTCATCTCCCCTAACGAGCATCGGTGGTGGTGGAAATGCATCTCCCCACCTGAACGTACACTTATATTATCATCTGCTCCCTTTTACCCATTCCCAGTGCCGTTCTATTCAAATGAAGACTATCAGCCGGCAGTGCTGATGTCCCCAGACCAATCCAACAGATGGATGTCCTCTGTGGCCACAGAGGCAGGAGCTGAACCGCTCCAGTCTGACACACACTCCCCGTTTGGTTCCTCTCTCGGGTTCAGGCACGGCTCATTTTACTACAGTAAAATATTCAGTGATGAGATTGCAAAAAGAAACTTCAGAGAACATAACACAGACAGTTCTCTGCCTCCTCCCCTCAGAGGTTGTGCTCCAACAGCTCTGTTGGCTGCAGCACCACCACGTGCTGCAATACCCGACCCATCCCTCTCTTCAGGCTTCTCCCTCAGACCACCCGAGGCCGGTTTAAAAGCCTGAGGGGGGCAGAAACATTTTCATTTTAGCACTAGGAATGAATGGCGTGGCCTAATTTCCCATCATTAACTTGAATGGCAATAGAGAAAGGGGTTCCGCTCACACCAGGCTGTTTCAGAATGTCTGATCTCATCTAATAGCACCGTGCGGCAGAGACCACGAGGAACCCAACAATGTGTATGATGTCCTATAGAACACCAGGCAGCAATTCAGAACACACCCCTCGGTGGGCTGCTTGTTCCTCCTGTGGTGTCTCTGCAGCAGCTTCACCCCGGGAGAGGAACCATCCTCAAAACGTTTCCCGTTAAACAGCTCCCACTGCAGCGAGCAAGGGCTGCACTCAGGAGCCCCAGCCCCGAGCTCCTGCCCAGGGAGGTGTTTGTGCCTGGAGCAGCGAGCAGGGACACTCAGGGACACTCAGGGACACTCAGGGACACTCAGCCCCTCTCTCTGAGCTGCTGGTGTCCATCCTGGCTCTGCAACATCCGACCAAGCAGCTCCAGATCGACCTCCTGGCTCTTCAGCCTCACCTTCCTTCGAGCAGAAGTTTTTGGGAGGCTTGTCAGCAAAAACCTAACTGAGCTCTGTCTGGAGCGACAGCCATTGCTGCCCTAGAGCTGGATCCACCCCACTCATTTCTATCCAGGAGTTCAACCCAAAGACAAAGTGAACTTTCTGGTTTAGCTGTGCAAGTTGCTTATTTATGCATCGTGCAAACCACTTGCACGTGCCGGTAAAAGATTTCTGACCACATCCTCAGCTTCAGACTGGTCAGGTCTGGCCCAGATGTGTGATTTTGTATTGTCTAAGGCTCAGTGCTGTCAGTAACTGAACAAATCTAACTGCTGGGGAAAGAAAGAGAATAACAATAGCAGCAAAACTGCAATTCCACAATGGTTCGGGGCTGACATCCAGGAGGAGAGAGGAGAGGAGAGGAGAGGAGAGGAGAGGAGAGGAGAGGAGAGGAGAGGAGAGGAGAGGAGAGGAGAGGAGAGGAGAGGAGAGGAGAGGAGAGGAGAGGAGAGGAGAGGAGAGGAGAGGAGAGGAGAGGAGAGGAGAGGAGAGGAGAGGAGAGGAGAGGAGAGGAGAGGAGAGGAGAGGAGAGGAGAGGAGAGGAGAGGAGAGGAGAGGAGAGGAGAGGAGAGGAGAGGAGAGGAGAGGAGAGGAGAGGAGAGGAGAGGAGAGGAGAGGAGAGGAGAGGAGAGGAGAGGAGAGGAGAGGAGAGGAGAGGAGAGGAGAGGAGAGGAGAGGAGAGGAGAGGAGAGGAGAGGAGAGGAGAGGAGAGGAGAGGAGAGGAGAGGAGAGGAGAGGAGAGGAGAGGAGAGGAGAGGAGAGGAGAGGAGAGGAGAGGAGAGGAGAGGAGAGGAGAGGAGAGGAGAGGAGAGGAGAGGAGAGGAGAGGAGAGGAGAGGAGAGGAGAGGAGAGGAGAGGAGAGGAGAGGAGAGGACATATGCAGATCCACTGACTCTGCTACAATTTACAGCTCCAGCAAGGCCCAGGGAGGGTCTGATCTGCTGAGCAGATCCCCCTCACAAAAAAAGGGGTACAGGTGGTGTGGTGGCTCAGCAGAGCCCCAGCTCAGACCAACTGAGGTGGAAATAACATCCCAGACAACTTGGTGCTGGAGTTCTTCAATGCAGGCCTGGCTAAACTGCTCTGATCTGTAAAACGGAGGGAAGACCAAAGGCAATGTCACGTGGAATCATGGAGGAAGGACCGAAAGCAGATTTAAAAAATTTAAAAAAATTTAAAATGGGTCACATTAGAACTCAAAATATTTTTTTTTTTTAATTAAAAAAGTCTATTTGTTTAAGAGTTTTTGACAGATGGAACTACTTTCCTGTTTTCCTCCGGGCTTCTGGGAGGTCAGGGAACAGGGCATGGACAATCTCTCAGCCGTGGGTCCTGCCCACTCCAGGTCAGGAAGTTTCCAACAGAAGCTGGAGACTCTGGGAGCAGCGATGTGTCTCTCATCTCCTGGAGTATTTATGCTTTTACTATGAAAACATCCTCCCTCTCAAAGTGCTTTTTATCTCTGGCATCAGAAGAAGTGAGCAATGATGAAGGGAAAGCCTACTTCGCCACCACCTTTAAGTGATTGGGATTTTTCTTTCCTGCTTAGCAGATCAGCACGAAGTTTTGCATTTTAAAGAGCTCTCTGATGCCGTTTCAGCACTTTCTTTCATTATTAAGCTGCATTCAGCTACTTTTCCCTTTTTTCTATTTTCCTAACTTCTTTCTCCAGATGAAAACTAAAATAAAGAAGCAGACAACAGAAGACAGGGCTAAGCACCGTTCCCTGGAGGCTTCTTCTTTGTCCTTTTCCTGGCATTATATTTTTGTGCCCCCCTTGCAACAAAGGCCACTGCCTTTCCAGATGACTTGGAGAGAGTCTCTCTGCAACAAATCACATTTTATTGAGCTGACAGAGGAGACTGCTGCCTGGAAATCCAGGGAGAGCCACTCCTGAGCCTCTCCACCTGTGGCACTCTGTGATGTGGGGAGGGAAGGTCCCTCTCCCCTTGGCAATCAGCAGATTGGCTCCAGGGAATTTACAGGATAAATTCAAAAGCACAACCTCTGGGTCTCCCTTCACCTCCTCACTTCAGGTGAAGGTTTTGATCCCACCTCTGTCCTGCAGGGCTGCAAGAAGGGAGCACGAGCTGCTGGAGGTCACCACCAGGGAGGTGACACGGACACCACAGAGGGGCTGGTGGCACCTCTGGAGAGCACTGGTTCTGCTGGGTTAAATCCCACTACAGATTCCCGAGAAATCTTCCTTTCCATTACTGGTGGAGTCAGGCAGTTTTAGGAAGACAAATTTCCCGTCAAACACAACGTTCAGGCTGCCTGTCAAACCCTGGTGAACCCAAGGCACACTGTCTGTCCTGGCTCGTGTCTGTTGTACAACGCAGTGGGAAGAATGACAACTATAAAACCTAAAAATAAACGAGTGATTGCCTCTGTCAGTCTACTCTAGTCCAAGCTTGTTTATTCTCCCAGCGGTTTTCACCTCCGGAGAGACCAGCCCAGTCTCAGAAGGACAAAAAAAGAGAAGTTTTTAATGCAGCAATCCTGGTTTATGGAGACTGAAGAGCTGAGAGGCATCAGTCCATTTTCTAGGGAGAGGGCTGTGAGGTTCCAGGACCGAGCAGCAATGAGGAGATGTGGTCACCGAGCTCCAGGGCAAGTCCAGTCACTGGAGCCATCAGCAGCTCCTGGAATGGAGGTTTCCATCCTAAAGGCTGCTCTAGCAGTGGCACAAAGCTGTAAACAGCATGGAAGAGCTCTCAGGTCTGCAGCTTTAACTTTTATCAGACTTAAAAGAGTTTAATTTGAAAAAAACGAGTAAGTGTGGGCCTTGAGACAGCTTCAGTTTTCCACGAGGTTACTGATTATTCAGGATTATGCAGCCAGGCATTGAAATCCTTCTTAGGAAGCCTAATGTTCCTGTAGCAGAGGATTTCCTTTGTGTGTGAGACCATGGTATTTAATTGGAACCAAGGCTAGAGAGCTGCACCGAGTCTCTCTCTCAAAACCTGCAGAATTTAATAGAGGATAATTCCCTTTCCACAGAGGACGTTTTTCAAAAGAAATCTCGGGAGGAACTCTATAGCAAGGACACAAATATCCAAAAAAGCTCGTGGTATGATTATCAGTGTCTAATATTTCCTACAAATGACGTGTTGGTCTGGGGTGAATCAGTGATCCTGGAGCCCCATGTTCCTTAAGGGAATGAGTGGCTGCTCCCAGAGCTTGACCTCCACGAGCCTCAAGCGCCTTCCTGCTGTGCCAGAGTGATGACACCGAGCTAAACACAAGGAGTCTCATGTCTGAAAATTGCTGAACACCACTATTCTTTACTGATTATCCTGTAATTTATTTTTTTTTCACTGAAATTGAGATTCCTTTAAGAGGCACTGGGAAAAAAAGCTCTCTGCTCACAGAAGTGCTGTCATAAATATTTAAACATTTATGTAACCTTTGAATATCTTAGCAGCGTTTACGTGAGTGTAACAGAAGTGGGTCAATGGGTTTACACACAGAAATTCAAGATTCTGAACCTGATGGATACAAGGAGGACAATCCACTGTCCTGCCTGTAGTGGTTTGGGAGGTGCAGGCAGGGGCTGCCAGCACAGGGGTAAACACAGCCCTGCAGGCTGCCAAAACTCTCACCCCAGCACAGGGAAGGCTTGGCTTGCTCACATTAAGTCCAAGAATAACCACGAGAGTTCCTTTCACCTGTGACCTCTAGCCCTGGTTCCGTGCCTGAGGTGTTTTGGTTTTCTGAAATTCCTTTCCCAGGGAATTTTCTGTCAACAGGAGAAATGTTTTTGTAGCTGTACCTTTGTTATTCATCCCTTTCCCTGGGAGGGACTTCTCCTTGCTGTCCCTCTGCTCTGACCAGTGTGAGTGAAGAGGTTTGGCTTTGTGTCACCAATCCAACTGGTCTGTGTGAAATAGTATAAAAGGGAGACACATCCCAAAAATCAAGGAGTCATTTCAGCCTCCTGAATCTCGGAGTCTGTGTGGTTGTGGTGTAAAACAGCGTCACTGACCCACCCAAAGGATGAATCTGTTTCTTGAAACAGCTGAGGAATGATTCCCATCCTGGGCACAGGGAGCAGGGCAGTATCACCTTTATTAACTGATTTCAGTGCTGAGCCCCCCAGAATTAATCTGCAGCTCTCAGTGGGTGCCAGGGCTGTGTGCTGGTGGAGCTTTGTGCTGCCACATCACAGAGGTGGCCTCAGCCCCCGGGGCCAGTCCTCAGGCAAGGCTCCCAGCAATCCACATTAACACAGCACAGGGATGGAGCCCCAGCATTGAAAAGAGGAGAACTCTTCCAAAATAAGTTTAAAGCCAGGGCCACGGTTTGGCTGCAATTTGGGCTCTCTCTGCTGAGCAGGGCCCGCATTTTCAGTATCAGCAGCCAGATTAGCAAAACTGAGCAGAAAGCCCCCAAAGCAAGAGAGCTTTTCTTAGGGAGAAGGCTGTACATTACCTAATCTCATTACTGAGATTTCAGAGGCAGCCTTGCAGAGCAGCAGCAGTACATTTAACTCACTGAATATCATTCACCACGACAGAACTGAGAGAGTAAAAGGGGCACAAAATGCCAGCTGGGGCTGGAGGGCATCTCCTCGCTCCCAAATGAGCAGCTCCGGAGGCTGAGCTGTAGCTGTGCTGAGCCACGGGAGCTCTCTGCAGCTCACATTATCACAGAACCCAAATCTGCCTTGCTCTGTGCACTCTCCAGCCAATTTCTGGGAGTGGGGACGAGCAGAGAGCTTGGCTCCAGCTCACTGGGGATAGACCAGCCCATATATGCAGCATGGCCCCAAATTTCTTGCTTGGCAAGGCAGGATCCGGGGTGAAAGGACTTTTAATTCCATTTACACTGTTTGGGCAGCAGTTGTGCATTTGAGACCACCACAGTGCTTGTCATTTCTTAACTCAGCGTGTATCCACAGCACAGGGATTCACAACGAGTAAATTACAACCAGGGGCAGAAAAGCAGAGGAGAATCAGACCATCCTGTCCTCTGACTGCATTTCTCAGGAAGGTCTGGAGCGAACTGATCATCCTCCCGTCAGACCTGCAGCTGCCACAAGGCTGCTGCTGTTTCTCCCATTTCCTCTCCCAGTCTCGATCTCGAAGCTTTGGAGGTGATGCTGAAGCACTTTCTGTGGAACCTGAGGTGCTGTTACTGCTGCTCTGATTCTTCATCTGGGCTGTTCTGGTTCTCCATCCCCAGAGCAGGTCGAGAGCTGGATAACAGGCAGGGAAGTCTGCGAGGACACGGTTTAAAAGTTTCTCCAGCTGCCCTTAATTCTTTTTTTTCCCCATTATGTGATGGCAAGGTATTTACAGCTTCTATTGCTGGATGTGTCTCGGTCCATGCCCATTTTGAGTTTGAATTTCCACAGGGGCTGGCTGCTGGGGGAGTGGTGGTGGCCGCTCCTGACAGAACATCTCCTGTGAAAGCTCCATTTTTATAACGCTCCTCTGAAGTTCTGCTGCTCTGCTGCCGGGTATTGATCCCATAAATCACAGGACCATGGGAAGGATGGAGGAGGGCAGGGAGGTGGACTTTCTATCTGTTATCCAGTTAAGAATATAACATAACGGATTTGCCAGAAGGAAAACCTTCAAAGCCACGGGGCTGCAGAGCAGCAAAAGAATGGCATTTCCATGCGGGGGCTTTTCTTCCCCGTGTTTTAAAGCTGTTCAGCCTCACACAAATGGCTCTGTGTTCACACAGCATCAGAAGGGGAAGGAGGAGCCACCACAGAGCCAGGCTGCTGGGTCCGGGCTCACAGAGAGCTGCGGCTGCTGCTTTCCAAGGCTTCCAGGCTATTTTTGGGTGTGGTCAGAGGGAATTGTATTCGCAGCTCATCAGCTCCTGAGCATAAACCACAAACCTTCAGGGGAAGGGGATTGTTGTGTTCTCCGCGGTAGGAAAGCAACACCTGTTCCTGCAGGGAACCCTGGGCAGGGTTTGCTGCCGAGCAAAGAGCACAAAAGCATCAGCAAAATCAGCCACGTGTCTCCTGAATTCCCAGCAGATGGGAACTTGCCCGTGCAGGCAACTGCAGTTGCTGTGAATGGATCCAGGCTGATGGATTCTATTGGTAAATTCCACCTTAGCGAAATGGAATTTGGCTTTTGCTTCCTCTTGAGCGCCAGCGTAAATTTCGTGTCCACTTTTAAGAGGTTGGACCTCCGTGTGAAGGTCCAAGAGCACTCAAAGGCATTTAAAGTTCATGAAATCGGCTGTAAATTCGGAAGTAAAGGCTGGGAACTGCGAGACAATAAAAGAAGTAAAAAAGGAGTAGCAGTCAGCACATTCAGACAGGACACAAACTGTGCACTGAGCTGCCCTGGGACCATCGCTGGGAAAATGTTACCTGCTCTTTGCAGATGGATCTTAAATTCAGATTTCCACGGGGCTCTGAGAACAATCCAGCCCAACTGAAGTGAAAATTAATACAAATAAGCTTCGAGCTGTTGGTCAATTGCAGGGCAGGAGCATTACCTTTAAGCTCTTTACATGAACCACACAAAGGGAATTATTAATTTGTTTGATAATTAAATGTTACAGGCCAAGTGCAGACAGGCACTGAGCATCTTCAGCTCCTGGCCTCACTCTGTCAGGTTTGGCTGAATCCAAATTACCAGAAATTCCACACAATTCAAAGCACACAAAAATATCTGCCTGAGCCTCTAGATGATGATATGAGCAAGTATTAAATAGCTCCCAATAGCTCTCATCAATAAATCCTTTTTTTTTTTCTCCTAAGTTTGTGGTTTAAGGTAATCTTCAGGCTTTACATGAACTATAAAGTCATGCACACAGCCCTTGTACCATGGGCTTTGCCCAGAAGACATAATTTATCATGACTGGATTTTATTTTTAAGCAGAAAAGTTACTCCCAAAAAGGTCTCTACACCAGGATCTCACAGAGGAGGATATTTCTAAAGAATTGAACATAAAAGCTTGATGGAGAATTTCAAAATGAATTAGGGATGAAAGGCCTCTGCGCTCATTTGAAGCTTTCTGAGTGCTTTTTAAAATCTGAACCAACTGAAGATGTCAATTTGCCTTGAACCCCAAACCACTTCCCCATGCAAAGAAAGAAATCTCGTGGAAACGAGAACATTCTAGATGGGGGGAAAAAACCATAAAATTACAAAGCCTTTTTCCCCTTTCTGATGAGATGAGAAAACCTCTTTGTTCCAAGCATTTAACGGAGCCGTGTTTTTCAGCCAGCTGTGTGTTTTACAGCAGTTAGCACTCATCCCTCCAGAGGTTCTGCATGTATTCCAAACACACAGGAGACAGCTCCTCTCAGCGTCTGAGCAATTTCCAACCAGCTCTGAAGAGAAAGGAATGACACCTGGAAAACGTCCCTGGCTGATGGCAATAACTGCTCGGTGTTAACCTCCGGTTATTTGTTCTACTTCAACTTCAGAGTGCCCCAGGCACTCTGATGGTGCAAACATCGTTTTAAGGAGCCCTTTTAGTTGCAGGTAAATTATTTCTGCAGAAAATAAGAGCAGAGCACAGCAGGTCCCCCCACCCAAGTGCTAATGAAAGGACGAGGTGCTTCAGGAAAACATCCTTTCCAAACAAATTGCTGGAGAAGTGCAACAGCCCGGGCTGTGCTGCAATTACTGCAGGAACATGCTCTGCTCCTGTAAGGCTTGGGGGTTTCATTTCTTCTTGAGGAATATGTTCCAAAGCTGGAACAGCCAGAAGCCATTTCTCCAGAAGGATTTTTACTTGAGAAATAATTCTGCTGTCATTTTCTATGCATTACGTATCACGTATTTTCTTTTTCCCCTGACTTGAGTCTTTCTCTGAGTGGAAGGACTTAATACTGGTCATTCTCACTGTTGGAAAGAAGGAAATCCCCACGGGGCTGGAGTTATTTGGTGGAATTGTGTGAGCTCTTAAAGCAAGATGGAATCACAACAGTCCTTTTCTGATTTTTTGATATTAGTATTTGTTGTAGCCCTGGTTCCGTGCCTGAGGTGTTTTGGTTTGCTGAAATTTTTTTCCTCAGGGAATTTTCTGTCAACAGGAGAAACGTTTTTTTAGCTGTACCTTTGTTATTCATCCCTTTCCCTAGGAGGGACTTCTCCTTGCTGTCCCTCTGCTCTGACCAGTGTGAGTGAAGAGGTTTGTCTTTGTGTCACCAATCCAACTGGTCTGTGTGGAATAGTATAAAAGGGAGACACATCCCAGAAATCAAGGAGTCATTTTCAGCCTGCTGAATCTCAGAGTCTGTGTCGTTGTGGTGTAAAACAACGTCAGTTTGTGAATGTTATCCCGTATTTTTTTTTGTTTTGACTCAGGGAAGTGGTTTCTGATGAGGTTACAACCAGGACGATCCCTAAACTAAATTTCAGTTCTTACCTCCATTTGTGATTACGTGACTGCCTTAGGAAAAAAACATCAAACAGGAATTTAATTCCAAAGGGAGGCTCTGGCTTTTCCCTGGAGGACACCTGTCCTTCCCAAACTCAGACACCAAGGCCATTTTCCTTTGGTGTGAACACGAAAAATAAAAAAAACCCCAGAATTCCGCAATGCAGAAGCCACTGGGTGCGGCATGAACTGACCTTGATGACGTCCTCCCCGGAGGATTTGCACTCCACGGACTCGGAGATGTCCGTGACAGCGCTGTTCTCCTCAATGGACACCACCTTGATGGGCACTGCCACCGTCCTGCCCGTCAGGATGGCCGTGTTCAGGATCTCCGTGTCCTGCACACAAAACAAAGCACAGCTCTGCTCACACTTGTTCCGAGAGGATGAAGGCCTCAGCTCATCTTCAAAGAGGTGCTGATGCCTTGGGAAGACACCTGGAACAGAGATTGGACGGAGCTGGAGAAGAAAGTAGAGATTTATTAAAAGGCCTTTAAGGTACACCTTGGGCAGGACAAGAGCCTGGCCTGGGCTACACCCAAGGTGGACCCAAAATAGTCACAAAATGGACCCAGAATGGTCCCAAAATGCCTGAGATGGTCACAAGATCTTACATTTTTATAAGTTCTGGTCCATTTGCATTTTGGGGTTTAATTGTCCAGTTCCAGCTCCAGGCTGTGGGGTCCCATCCTGCTTGTCCCTCCCTCCAGCCCACCCTTGTTTGTGCTCTTGGGCAGAAAGTTGTCCTCGGTGTGCAGCAGGAGAAGGATTTGTTTTGTGTCCCTGCTGTGTGACTAGACCTGACTAACGCTTAATATGAGGCTCAGAGCTGCACCCCTGGGCAGCACAGAACCTGAAACACAGGGAAGATAAAACTGAAGGCATCCTGCTAAAAGGTAATGAAAGCCCAGCCGTGTTTTGGCTGCTCAGTAAACTCCCGGTGCTGCACTCTGTCCAACAGCACCATCACTGCAGCCAAGTTCAGGTCAGGCACACTCCATAAGCATCTTCTGCTTTTGAGACACGTGGGGTTATTCCCAATATTCACCTTCCAGCCTGTGATTTCAGAGTTTTTACCAATGTAGACTTGACTGGCAATGTTTGGGTAAGGATTAAAGAGCCTCCCCAAGTAAAAATGTGGCTCTGTGAATCCAAGCCCATTGCAAAGACCTCTCCGTGAACTTTGTGTCTGGAACTGTTTCAAGATTATTTAATTTCCTTGATATGGCCAATGAAGCAATGTAAGGAATCCAGAAGGAGTCAGTGATGCTGTTAACTGCAGAGGAAATAACAAGGAAATTTGAAGTCTGAACTGGGGTTGTGGCACATAAAAGCCTTTCAATGCACCATCGACCAGGCCAACACTTGGAACTCCTGCACTGTTTCAGCATCACTGTATTCCCAAGATTCCCATGCAGGAAGAACTTCAAAGTTTTCCCCAACTTTTCAGCTTTCAATATAAAGTGAATAAAATATTCAGCAAATTCCTCAGCACTGAAGTCATGAGGACTGCAGCCCCTGATGTCAACAGCAGCAAAACGGGGACTGATGCTGATGATGGTGTTTTCAATTCAAGTTTAGTGAGTCTGAAATTTAGGTCAGGTTTCCTTTTCATCTGGCAACTCGTTATTTCTCAGGTTCTCCTGCAGCTCGCACAAGAGATCCCATCAAACTTAAAAGGAAATGCTAAAAAGGAACGTTGACTGTTCCAGAAATGCAGGAACCCTAAATTATTTCTATTTCAGCATTAAGAGATTCCCCAGCACTGGAAGGGGTTGGTGCCCTCCCAGCCACAGCTCTGAGCACAGATGGAAACCTTCTGCCTCCACCTCCACTGAAAGCAGCCATAACTCCTGGGTATTTAAATAGATTAAGAAATACTGATGTACAAGCAATTAATATATTACACACTATACTAAAAGCAATTTTCAGCTCTGCCACTTCCCTTCCTCAGGCTCTAAGTGCCCTGTGATACTTAAAATAAACCAGAAAAAAAAAAAAAAGACCAAGGAACAAAGCTTTGATTTTATTTTATTGTCTTTTTTTTTGTTTAGAACTGAAATAGAAAAGGATGTATCCTCTATCCCTGGATACGGAATAGCCTCATGGCACAACTGCTGCCTCCTCTGTGTTCCCTTTTTATTGCTGCAATAAAGCCAAAGGCAATTCAGGGAGAAATCACCCACTGCCTGCGCCACACAAACTGACAGAGAACTCTCAACAGCACAGCAAAGCATCCGCAGCCTCCACTCCTCAAAAGCTGGACTGAAACAGAGAAAAATGAACGGAGCTCAGACAGACTCCATCCGTCTGTCTGTCTGTCTGTCGGAGCTCAGCACACAGATTTGTTTCCTGCATCCTCACACCTCCTGCAACAGCCCTGAATATCCACTGCTAAGGACAAGCAGCAGCCCCATCTTCAAGAGAAAACATCAGGGGAACAATTGTTCTCCCAGCAAGCAGCACAGGAAATCCACCAGCCAGCAGAGCTGGTGGCTCCTGGGTCCCATCTTTAAATGCAATATACTGCCCTGATTGCAGGCTGAGCACACAAACAACATTCCTAAGGAACTTTCCGAGAGACTGGGAATTCATTTAAAAGGAAGGCACTTCTCAAAATCACAATATCTTGGCCATTTCCACATCCTTTAATTTTTAAAATCCCCCCAAGAACTAATCTACTTTCCGGTGCAGGCAGCAAGTAGAGTTTTAAAATGAAATTTATTTTGTGTGACAAAAAGACTGAAAGCATCTGACAGCAGCGTTTGGACTTGTTCCCCAAGAAATTCAAAAATGTAGAGTAAATTGAAAAAAAACCGAAAAAACCAGAAGGAAGATGCACCGCAAGTCAGCATCGATATCCAGGTCAGAAAGAAGTTTCTGTAAGGGAAGTGCAAACTCAGAAAAAGCCAGGACTGGCACTCCCACAGCTGAAACAGAGAGAGCTGCACAGATAATCCTCGTGGAAACAACGGAGGTTGGAGCTTTGGAAGCCTCCAAGCGTCTTGGCAGCACGATGCCCAAATCCCAACAACATGTGACTCTGGTATCACAGACATCAATTGCTTTTCTTGCCTGAAGAACATCTACAAACTCCCAGCTAGGATGGCTCTTTCCTCTCACCAGGGCATGCCTTCAATGGATGCAACATACAAAGGAAATAATTACTATTTAAACGCATTTAATTAACAAACAGTAGAATTAAAGCGCAAATTTTCCTCTAATGATTAGAGGAAAACTCTAGTGGTTGTGCTCAAGGAGGTATCAAAGCAGATATCTGAAAGCAGATCACTGAATTTTGTGTGTAAGGAATTACTTTAAAATTTATTGACAGGATTTGATGCAAAGCCACCACTCTTGCAGGAGATCTCCAAGCTTTACTCCTTGGAGCTGCTCTTACAGCTCAGAGCACCAGAAACCTCCCCTCGCGCTCTGGTCTTGCCCGTGTCAGGGTTAATTTGGATAAAGTCCACTAGCAGCAGTGCTGGCCTCAACGTTTCCTTCCACAGCTGCACTCAGAGCAAACTCTGCAGGACTGCTTTTCAGAAAAATCACTTCTTCCTTAGAAAGGGGGAAGAATACCCCTAAAGCCAATGTGTTCCAGGCAGAGCTGTGCTCACATTTGGCCATTCAGAGCCGGGTAACCCCAGGGCTGACTCTGCAGCAATCCCACTTTTTATTCCCTCCCTTTTCAGCCAGGCAACTTGCACTGCTGGCAGCGGGAGCTCTGCACAAAGAGCAAGAATACAAAGTATTGCTCGGGCTTAGCTGAAGAGCAAACCCGATGTCCATCCAACCTCTCAGCTGTGAGAAGGCAAGCATTCAGCCATGACTGATTCAGGAACTAATTCAACATTAGATTGTGGCAGAATGAGGAAGCAAAGTGACAGCTGTTTAATTAAACTCCAAATCCGATTAGATGGTGTTATCAAGAGAAATCCATGGCAGCCTGAGGTCATGAGAATGGTCCAGTCTGCTGGCTGAAAATTCTGGGAGTGGAGTCTCCCAGGGTGATGTTAATCATGGCCCAGCATTCAGATTTGTCCCGCACACAGCCACGACACCTCTCCAGTGACAAACCTGGGGCACAGACCTGAAGGACTGACACAAAAATGCCATTTATGTTTGGAAAGGGGAAAGTTGCTTGAAAGAACACGTGGGAAAGGGGCAGTTGGGCACTGCCCACCTTAAAATGAGCCCAGCATTTGTCTGACAGAACCAGCACAGAGCCAGGGCTGCAGGCAGTGGAGATAAATCCCACCCAGGAGAGCTGCAGGAGCTGGGCTGTGCTTCCAGCCGAGGTTCCTCCATCACTCTGAGGAACACTGACACCCTGGCAGCACCTCTGCAGGAGGACGAGATGGACACGTGGGAGATGCAAACACCCCGGTCCTGGTCACTCCAAGGGACTTCAGGGGAGGCAATTAGGATCCAATGCTGGGCAATTAATGATTTCTTATCCATAAGAAAGCAGTTGAGATCAGTGTCCCCACCTCTCCTTCACCTCCCTCCCCTCGGGAGATGTGTGATCATGTAAAGGAATCAGACTGCCGGTACAACTTTGCCTTAAAGCAGACTGAGGAAGTGGTTTGTCTTTGGAGCCATGATGCCACTGGGCTTTCATTCAAATTTAGAATAATTTATTTAGAATAAATGCCGAAACCGGGCCTGTTACAACCCACACCAGCACTCAAGCCTGAACCCAAGTTACGCCACTTAAACTTGAGCCTAAAATTTATGAAGCTGGCCCACAGGTAATTAGAAACTCACGGCAATAACAACAACAACTGCCGTTTAATCCGGAGTGGTCCCTTAAACGTGCTGGACTGTTAATGTAAATCACTATTTCAGAGGTGAGGCCAGCCCGCTCTCCATTCCCACAAGCCTCTTTTGGGGGCACGGAGCTGCGTGCCCAGTTCCAGAGCTGCACTGCACTGCAGGCACTGCGGTGCTGATCCCTGGGCACACAGCGGGTGTGGATCCCAGCCATTCGTGCCGCTCAGATTACAGCTGATTAACGGAATCACATTGTTAGGCTGCAGACTCCGTTTATCTCCATAATCCCCCGATTAACAGGAAATTATACGTTGTGCTTTCTGCCAACTGGGTCCCCTGGCGCTCCACATCCACAGGCACCGTGCACAGGAAGGGAAAGGAGCTGATATTCTCCTTTCTCAGTTCTCAGCACAGCCTGAAGAGGATCAGGAGCAGGAGTTTGGATGACTGGGGACCCACCGAGGCAGAGTCACCCTCTGGCAGGACTGGGGAAGGGCAAATTCTCTTGTTGGATTTTGGGCTGCTCTTTCACTTGATTCCGACACCATTGGCCCATCACATCTCAATCCTGCTGTGCTTCATTTACCACTTTATAATAAATGTAAGGGCTTTTACTTCATGAGCGATATCAACTGCAGAAGAGACAGGGCAATGCTGCTCAGGAGTGACAGCAAAAGGGGACAGCCTGCTGCTTTAACAGCATCCCTGGGTACCCAAACACGGATCCAGGAGGAATCCAGGTCTCTCCATCACTCCAAGGTCCACACTGCCAAGGAAAATGCCAGCTAAGGAACAAATTAACTGCAGAGAAAAATCAGGCCGTTCCAAATCTACATAAGAAACAGACTTAGTGAACACAAGCTGCTGTTTCTGCAGTCTGCCTCTGACGGGGACAGGAGAACAAAGGGGCTCAAAGTTTCTTTTGGATGCTGATTCCACCCACAGCCAGCACTGTGAGCTGTCCCCTCTTTGGGAAAAGCCTTTGTTAAACGGCACAGGAATGAGGGGCAGCACCTGCCCCAAGAGCAAACACAGCCCAAACACCTCCCGTGGGCACACCCAGAGCTGCAGGCTCTGCTGCCCCAACAGCTGGGACAACACCCCAACATCTGCCCCAAGAGCAAACACAGCCCAAACACCTCCCGTGGGCACACCCAGAGCTGCAGGCTCTGCTGCCCCAGCAGCTGGGACAACACCCCAACATCTGCCCCAAGAGCAAACACAGCCCAAACACCTCCCGTGGGCACACCCAGAGCTGCAGGCTCTGCTGCCCCAGCAGCTGGGACAACACCCCAACATCTGCCTGCAGACCCTGATCAAGGTGAGTGCTGGGGGTCTCCAGGAGCCTTGGAGAAGGTGGAGGGAGGCCTGGTGATGTATCTGAATAACTTTGGCCATTCTGTGCACCAGCCCAACTGTAAGTAATCCCATCAAACCACCTGCAGGTTTTGGTATCAGAGCTCTCCAAAATTCATCGAAGTTACTGAGACAACAACAGGGCCAAAAATAAGAACGAAGAGCCTCAAAAACTAACTGCCAAGAACGCAAAACCTAAACGAAAGAAGCACAACATAGTAATAAACTGTAACCAATTCAGTATCCTGAAGGGAAAGCAAAGCTGGGACGGGAATTTGTTGGGCTCAGCACAACCTCCCCTGTAGCTCCTGTGGACGGTGTAATTTACGACAGAGATCCAAGTGTCTCTCCAAACTGGGGACTCGGTGTTCTGCAAATGCAGTGCCCTTTTTCAACCAAGGATCTTGTCTCTGTTTAGTCTCCACATTAAGATAAATCTTAATTACTGGCCCCCTACATTAGCAACGGCCCGTCCCGTTTTCTCCCCTGCTCGTGCAGTTTTCAAACACCCTGCTGGTGGAATTTTGGAGCCCTGATAAATGACGCTGTGCAGACAGAAAAGGGGGGTGCAGAACACATTGACAGGGATGCAGAGGCACATCCCTGGCTCCCTGGATGACTGATCCCCACTTTCCCTGCAGGGAATCCACCCCGTTAGCATTCAGACGTGCAAAAGGGAGCATCACCAGTGATTACTCTGATTTAGCAGAGGCAGATTGTGTTGCTCAGTGTGATTCTCTCACCTGTCAAAAGTGAGCATCCCTTACAAAAGGAAGAAGAGACTGCAGCGCTTAATTGCTTTGTTCTGTTTGCAGTTAGTGACGTAAAATGATTTTTTTTTTAATTCATTTTTTACTCACTGTGTGTGGGCACCAAGGCCACGCTGACCCAGGGGCAGGGACACAGCTCTGGGCTCTCCCCAGGGTATTGTGACAGCAGGGATTTTGTCATTTGGAATAAAAAAGTTCAGTTTTATCAGCATTCCATCTGAAAAGGCCATAAAAGATGTTGTGGCCTAGCAGGAAAAGGAGCAATGGGCACACCCCGGGTTAATGATCAGGATGAACCTTCCAAAAGGGACAAACTCTGAGAAATTCTGCTTTGAGCTGAGGGCTGATGAACGCCCCTCCTGCAGAGCTCATGGGAAAGGAATTACCCTGGCAGACAGGGCAGCTCTCTGTGACCTGCTGAAGGGGGTAACCAGCCCTTCTCCTCGCTTTCAGCTTGGGAACCAGGTGGAATAAAAACCCTTAGTGCCCAGCAGGTCCAGAGAGGCAGAACCACGATGCCTCTGAAGCTCCTGTCACTTCTTCCACTTCTGAAACAACTGAGAATCGAATTCAGATTCCTTTCAACAAATTCCTAAGTAAATATTTACTTCACTCTATTTGTTATACTAACTCCATGGTATGCAGTTCATAAAACCAATTCAGAACTTCATTTTGGAGCTGTACGAGCTTGCCCCAGGCACTGAGACTAACCAGGAAATCTTATTTCCTCTCCCTCGTGAAATAAGGATCTCAGCACTTGCATTAATATTTCTACCAGTAAAGTTCCACTGCCTGAATGTGAATTCATTATTTCTCTGAGAGCAGCCCCACGCTGGCTCCACGTGCTGGGTGTCAGTGCTGAGCAGAGGCTGTGGTGACACTTTGTGCACCAAGGAGGTAAAAAAGAGCACCCAGACACTGTTTGGGTTTTCTTGCTGAATAAAACACTCAAAAAAAAAATATTGTTCCAGTTTGCTTCGGTTTGTTTTCCAAGTATATTTGGGGAAATGCACAGCCCAAAAGTTAAATCAAAACAAAGGAAAGAAATTGATTACTCCTATTTATAAGGTATAGACCTCCAAGTACCACTATTGCTAAGTGGGTCTTGATTTGATCCCTTATGGCTTTTGGGGTTTTTTTGTTTGTTTGTTTTTTTTGTTTTGGTTTTTTGTTTGGTTGGTTTTTGTTTTGGTTTTTGTGTTTGTTTTTTTTTGTTTCTTTGGGGGTTTTTGGGGGGTTTTTGGGTTTTTTTTGTGTTTTTTAATATATTAAACCTCTACTTTATCTTAAAACCTGCAGAAAGCTGACAGGAAAAGTGAATTAATAAGGACATGGAATAAAATCAATGTTTTCACGTTAGATTGTGCCTTCCTCCAGCATCTTTAAAGCTGTGAATGGCTGCAGTTTGTTTTTTGTGAGTGTCTCACCAGTGCTGAGCCTCTGGCTGGGGCCTCTCTGCCCTGCAGCAGCTGTGGCACCAAACTCCACCAGGAGCAGCTCAAATATTAAATAATAATAATAAAAATAAATAGAATTAGGTCTATAAACCCCAGCTATTACACCAAAGCTGTCTCTGCTGACTGGAACAGCCGTGTCAGGATTCAGTGGCCAAGCTGTGTTTGCAAAGAAAGATGGTATTTATTTCCTGCTGGGGGGAGGAAGAGTCTGGAGCTGAAAATTACTTCAAAGGAAACAATTCTGGAACCTATTAAAACCTAAGGAAAAAAAATCTTAAGGATTTTCGTTGCAGATGGGAAACAGAACGCCACATTTCATCTTTCTATAGCCACTTAAAATATGGAATAAGGAGATAAAAGTGACTGGAGAAGATGGGAAGCAGAAGCCTACAGTCCATTTCTCCAAGCATATACATAAATTTAAAAAAAAAAGACCCAGAGTTTTTTGAAAGATGCTTATTTGTAACACAGGGAACTACCTGCTCCCCTTTGTGACATTTCAGTCCTCACTTTCAATATTTTGCTAAATCGACTTAGAAATGAAAATGAAAGCACTCACAGAGGAAACACATTGCCTGGAGAGAAAAAAACCTGTAGTTATGGCTTGAAATGTGAGTGATGACCTGAGATATCCCAACTCCAGCACCATCACTGGCTCTTTTTAGCATAGAAAATGGAAACTGATGAAAATCTGTGAAGTGACAGGTTAAAAGCCCTTATCCTGAGAACCACTGCTGCTTATGGATGGAAGTGCACTCGCAGGTACTTCTGAACACACTCCCACTTGATAAATACAAGCAATAAACTGCCCTGAGTCCTCTTGAAAACTTCTTTTTCATGCATTTATGCAGTGCATAAATTATACACATTTCATCTCCGGCAGACACACAAAAACACCTACAATACGTGGAATTATATACAATTATACAGATATACATGTACACAACACAGAATTTTTTATCTAATAACCCTTAGACGAGTGCTTGGAAAACAGAGTGGAGAGAAACGTATTAAGGGGATTAAGTGAGTGAGTGCAGCCACTTAGAGCATTCCCAGGAAAAGAGAAGTATTTCTTACAGATACCAATGCCAGAGCCTCAGAAAGTGCAGCACGTTGTGGCCTCTGCCATCACCAAAACACCTTTCCATCTGCTCACACACCCCAGGGATAATTGTCTGGGGCTCTCTCTGGTGTTCTCTGAGCTGCTGAATGGTCCCATCAAGGCTCTCCCAGACGGGAGTGGGGATTTGGGGATGTTTGGGGGCACAGGGGGCTGATGTGCCCAGGGCTGCTGAAGCTGTGCGATTATCTCCCTGGTGACATTCATTCCAATCCATCCGGATTTCAGTGCGCGGAGACCAAGTTTCAAACAGCGCTGCAAACCCCACTGATGGTGAATGCATCACTCCGTTTGGAAAGTCAAGGCAGAATTTTATCCAGCCTGGTTGTTCCAAGGAAAAGGCACTGGACTGATCGGAGTGACGGGTGGCCTGAACCCTGAAACTGAGGTGAAGCCGTTTTAGATGCTTTATGGACTTCAAGGATGAAGTCTCAAGGACAATTCCTGGTTTTAAGCCTCTGGGGTCCTGCATTGATACATGGATGATTTTTATGGCCGCTGTGAACTTGTTTTATTTGGGTGGGTGAATATGCCATGGATTATTAATGAGTTGCTTTCTCCTTCTAATAGCCAATGTTCACGTCCTACAAGTTCCTGAAGTCCCTCAGCTCTTGGCCATGCACTTGGCTGAAGTCTGTGGATGTCAGAGCCCTATTTAAACCACAGTGGAAGTGAAGCAGGCAGCTCCTGCTTCAGTATTTCAATTTAATTTAATCAGCGAGAGGAATTTTCTCCTCGCTCTTTTCCTTATTTTGGCTGCACAGTTTTAATTTTCGATAAGCAAAAACCTGTAACAAAGAGAGCACGAATTGTTGTGCAACCGCCATGAAAAAGTGGTGATAAAAAAGCAGCAAATAGTCATTATTATTTCCTCTCCTTGTACCTAGATTATTTTTCCTTTTCAAATAGTTTATTGATTTCACAGCAGCTGAAGCTGTGCTTTTACATAAGCAAAGCACACGGAGGGCAGGGCCAGGATTATTGCATTAATGCGAGCAGATACTGCACAGCCATCAGAAACTCACTGAGGTTAAAAAGATGAGAGGGTGACACAGGGAAATTAAATTATTGATCAGACACACGCCTGATAGACTGGTGGGCCTCATAGAAACTAAACCTGGCATATATCTGGAAGGAGGAAAATGAAATATATCCAGTGTGTATAACCGCAGATGCAATTATCTCCCTCTTCCTCAAGCAGAAGTAAGTTTTACCTTCAGGGGGTAAATGTCCAGATCCTGCTGGGGGCTCGTGGCTGGAGCAGCATCCCTGAAGAGTTTGCTCTGATCGTTGTGTAAGCCAGGGATGTGACAGACAAAGGGATCAAACCCATTTCGTTAAAGCACCGTTTCCTTTGTCAGCACAACCCGGAGCGCTCCCGGTGACCATTAACTTTATCTGGGCATCTCACAGGCCGAAAGAGGCTGGAAACATGATCTGTGTCCTCGGCTTTTTGTCCCCAGCTCTACTGGGTGGCCTAATAAAAGACATCACCTCTAGCCACAAACTTGGCCTCACCTATGGAATTACTCTGATTTTCACTCTTCAGGGCTACAACTGCCCTGCCAGTGCTGCAGCAGGGCAGACCAGCACCCGTGTCTGAGCGGGGAATTTTCCTCCCTGAAGGATCAGCAGCACAGGATGATGCTGTTGCACTGTACCACAGGAAACACGTGGACATTTTAGAGATGACTCAACTGCTGTGGGTCGGAGCCAAAGAGCCAGGAGAGGCAGAAACCAACTGCAGACGGACCTGTGGCTCCCACCCCGCCAGACAATCCGTTTTTGTGTTTTTGCCTCCCAGGGCTTAATGAGCAGCCCATCATTTGGATGAGGTAAGAGGAGGAATGACTGTGCCTGGAATGACTTATTTATCACCACACCCGAGCCGACTCCTGAAGCTTGCAGGCATCCTTCAAACATATGCCCCGGGCTACCTGTGCCAGCTGGCAGCTCCCCTCTCAGCCCTGCTTTTCCACTGACATTTTATCCCAGCTCCAGCAGCCAAACCAGAGGCTCCTCTGCTGGCCCAAGCGAGCAGCAAGCCGTGGAAAAACTTCAAATAATAACAATTTTTAAAAAATGCACGCAGGACCCCTGGACAAAATGATTGCTGAGGACTCCCAGGTCTGGGATGGATGGCTTTGGTTTGTGCTGCTGACATGATCTGTGCTGCAGGAGGCCTCCTGCCTTCTGTCAGCTCCCCAAAATGAGAGCTTCAAGAGCACAGAGAGGTTACAGCAACCTCCTCTGGACCTCAGCCAGCTCCTGAACACGAAAGGAAGAGAATTCACCTCTCAATCACACCAGGCGGTTTTTGCCCGCCTGCTTTTCCCCCAGGCTAAGTCCTGGTAAAGTCTGGTTTATGCAGATGAAAATAAAACTGCTATGCCGAGGTAAAGAAACGTCCACATTAAGGCAGGGAAAGAGATGAAGTGGTTCTCCCTGGCATGGCACAGCGAGGCTGGAGCTCAGTAATGAACCTCGGGGCCTGAGCCGCCAGCAGCACTTTGGGGGCAGAAGGTGTAAATAAAAGTGCAATTCTGCAGAGCCATCCTGCCTGTGAGCACATTATGTGGCGCAGCAACACTCTGCCGTGTCTCCAACACGGCATTTACAGGCTAATGTTTCCCTCCGTCGTTTTCTCAAACTTCCCAGTGAACCTGAATTATTCTGACACTTATTTCGTTCAAGCAAAACCCTCGTCCCCCAGCCTCCAAAGGACACGGAGCTCTGTCCCTACAGGACCTTGGGGAGCAGAGCGCAGCCCAGTCACTCCTCTGGTACTGACACTCGGCATTCAACAGTCACCTGCTGCAATTAACAGAACTGCACTGCTGCTATTTTTCACTAATAGAGGATTTCCAGAAGCAAATTACGGCCATAAATTACATCATTGCAGCCCGTATTATTGTTCTGTGAGGTAACAAATCTTGCAGAAAGACAATCAGCTCTGCTAGAGGAAAAAAAATACAGAGGACAAATCAGATGTTGGGACCTGATTAAAATTAATGTCAGTGGTACATTTTTCTTTCCATTTGCCTGCTGAAATTCCCTCTCTCACCAGCGTGCTGGTGGGTCATGCCATGGTGCTGGAGCATTAAATATTTAATGTTTCTGAGGGGGAAACCCATCTTGAGCAGCCCAGTGTTTGCGTGGACACCCCACAGCAATGGGGCCATGCAGTGCAAGGGTTGGGATGGAAATTCTTTCAGTATTTGGGAATAACATGAGGACCTGGAGCATTAAAGACTGTTTTAAAGGGTTTTTTTTGGTGGTCCAAGCTTTGGTGAGGTTCTGGCACCCTTCTGGTTGTGGGATTATGGATAAATCAAATCCCATCCCCACTGCTGCTCCCCATGTCCTTCAGCAGCTGCTGCAGAGGAGGAGAGAGGCAGCAGCTCAGTGCCAGCTCTGTCCTCTGCACTGTGCTGAGCCCTCTCCTGCCTTTTGTGCTTTATCTCCCTCGAGCAGAGCTACTGAGTCTGAAGTAGAGATTCCTAATGAATTCCACGACAAACATCCTCAGTGATGAGCATCTGTCTGGATAATGAACTGTAAACTGAGAGCAGGGGAAGGCAAACACGCATCCCCGCAGCAAATTGAAGGTGAAAAGTTCCCGGGTTTTTAAGGTTTGGGGGCAGTTCATTAAAACACTGAGTTTTATAAAAGTCAGGGTGATTTTTTAACCCCACGCTCCCTCATTATTTCCCATTAGAGTAAAGCATTTCCTCGTTGTCTCCATCGTTTCACTGGCCAAGCAGTAACACCTCAGGACCTCACTGATTAGAGTCCAGCCTGAACAATTCACAGCTCTGCTCAGCAAACATTTCACCTGCTTGTGACGAGTGAGGCATCCCCCAGAAACATCAGAGCTCTCTTTCCAGATCAAAATCCTCATTAGAAGTTGCCAATTAAGAGAGATCCCTCCTGTTTTTCTCTATGGGTCACAGCTACCCCAGCTAATGCTCTGTCTGCAAACACACCTGGCTGCTCTGGCAGCCCCTGCTCAGCTGCCACCTCCTGCAAGTGACAGCGTGAGGAGGTGGAGACCATTCACCCTCCAGGGAAAAATCACCAACGCGTGTTGCCTGCAATCAGTTCGGACAGTGGGTGTGTATTTACCAGGTAAGTCCAGGCAATTAGCTAAAGCTAATGAGAAAACTCCAGTTTAGGGAGAACTGGTGCATTAATCCCAGAGGAGAAGGCAAAATCCAGCAATGGAGAACTGCTGAGTGCAAATCTGTAGCCCTGGTTTGGTGCCTGAGGTGTTTTGGTTTGCTGAAATTCCTTTCCCAGGGAATTTTCTGTCAACAGGAGAAATGTTTTTGTAGCTGTACCTTTGTTATTCATTCCTTTTCCCTAGGAGGGACTTCTCCTTGCTGTCCCTCTGCTCTGACCAGTGTGAGTGAAGAGGTTTGTCTCTGTGTCACCAATCCGACTGGTCTGTGTGAAATAGTATAAAAGGGAGACACATCCCAGAAATCAAGGAGTCATTTTCAGCCTGCTGAATCTCAGAGTCTGTGGTTGTGGTGTAAAACAGCATCACAGCTCCCTTTCCCAAACAAAGCCATGCAATGTTCTCCCAGCTCCTCTTTCTCCTCTGCAGCCCCGGCAGCAGCAGCAGCAGCAGCTCTGTGCTGCAGGATCCAGCCAGGCCTGCAGGGATGGCCACGGGTCAGCTCTGCTCCGAGCCCGAACTGCTCAACACACGCTGCAGCCTTAATTAGGAACTTCTCTGCCTTTCAATTCCAGTTCTCCGTGTTGGCTGCAAACTCCTGCCCAGCAGCAGCAGCCTCTGAAGTTGTTCTGCTCCTCCTGGGCAGTGCCCCTGTGCCCTCCTCCATCTGCTCTGGCTGGGAGGGCAGCAGGGAGGGCACACAGGCTGGGCATCACAACCCCAGCCCTGGAGCGTCACCCCCACGTGTGAGCACAGCTCCCTCTCTGCTGGCTCCGCTGGCCTGCGTGGCAGCTGTGAAATCGCCTCCGTGGTTATGTTAAACAACCCGAATTTTAATCAGCTGTCACTACAGATATTCACTGTTGTTTAAGACGTCTCCTTCCCATGGAGCAGTACCATGGGTTTCTTGCCTCTCGAGTGTTTGCATTTTTGTATTTGCAGCTCCATGTAAACTGTGTGTATATTTAGGATTATCCGTTTTGTTTACATATTTCTCCTCTGGGAGGAGAAATGTGATTGATGGTGATGTTCACCTACGAGGTCCAAGAGGCGGCAACCTGTGCAGCCAATCTTTTGCCTCCTGTTAAAAGTGTATATAAACGGAGTCAGAAATATTAAAACAGAGCTTTCCTACCTAACCTTCTGCTGCCTGCCTCGTCCTTTGTGTGTCCAATACAGCGACGCCACAGAGCTGAACCAACACCTGAAATAATCCCCAAAGTGCTCCACAGGAACGACACAACCTCCAGACTTCACACATTAC
The DNA here is from genome assembly GCF_029207755.1 of Chamaea fasciata. Taxonomy (NCBI): domain Eukaryota; kingdom Metazoa; phylum Chordata; class Aves; order Passeriformes; family Sylviidae; genus Chamaea; species Chamaea fasciata. The sequence goes on along the minus strand of NW_027094103.1, from coordinate 12,857,848 downwards.
ACAAGGCAGGGCCATGAAGTGACACGAGTGGACCCTGTGTCCCCCTGTCAGCTCTGCTGTCCCTCCTCTCCCTCTCGGTTTCACTGAACCTTGACCCAACAAACACCCTGTTTGATCAGCTTGCCTCACACACAGAATTTTCCAGAGGCTTCTGACACTCCTCTTCCAGAGGAGCATTTTGGTGTCAGCACACCAAGCAGCCAGTAATTCACTTGTGCCTGTCTCACTGCTCATTCTTCTTGTTCTGCAGTTTTTTGTTTGGTTGGCAGGATTTGCCTCCTGTCGAGACTAAGGAGCATCCATTAAGCCTCATATTAACATTTCTCAGAGAGCTTTAAAAAAATCTGGAAGTCAGCTGTCCTCACCTCTCCTCAGCATCTTAAAAACCCCAAAGCAATCCATCCCATAGCACTGTCAGATATGGGGGATGCTGGAAGAGGAAATTATACATTCTCATGGAAAATGACAGACAGCTTGATCTGACAGAAATATTAATTCCAGGCAGCTGGGATTGCCTTACTGACCCATTCTCATTTCCTGCAGAACCCAGGACTGGATGTGACTGTGGTGAAGAAAAGGCAAACAGAAGCTGGAGGCAAAAGTGCAAGGGTTGTAGGAATGATGTCTGGGACTTAAAAAGGCAGCGTTAAATGGAGTCGTTCTGGAGTCTTTATGCTGCCTGCATCTTCTGACCGATCTGAGATCAATGAACAACAGCTTGTCCACGTTTTGCTTTTGTTTCCTGATGGGCAGGCTGCAGAAAAAGCCAATTCTTCCCAGATCAGATGGATCAATAAGCACTGCCAGTCCCAGACAGACACACTGGGTGACACACCTGATTTACAGGCAGCTACAGAGGCCGAGTTCAGCTGACAGAAACACAGAGCAGTGGCACAATTAGTGCCATTATATCCCCCATTATATACATATATATCCCATCTAGCTTATATATAAATGCAATCAATAATCAATACAAGCTTTTTTCAACGCTAAAAAATACCAAAATCCAAACCCCAGTAAACCATGAATACAAAATCCCAGTCTTCCTCTAAATTCTTCAATCTAAAGTAAATTTAAACAGTCCCTCCCCCCCCAAAAAAGTCCAAAAAACTTCTTTACCTCAACTAACTAAATGTAAAAAAACCAACTCTTTCTAACTGACTGTGCATCTAACAAACACACTGTCCCAAAAAAAAGCAAAAAAATAAACACTGTTTTTCAAAACAAGCTGCACACTTCTTCTTTCCTCGCTTCGCTTTGAAAGCTAATTTTAAAAGCACAAAGCACAAAATACAGCACACGTGAAGCCAACAATTAAAAGCACAAACATCATGATCCCCCTAAAACCTTTCCTTCCGCAAATGGGAGGGAAGCAGTGCTGTCCCCGTTCAGATCCCTGCAGTGGGAGGCACAGGAGGGATCTCCGTGTCCCCCTGCACATCAGGGGATTATTGTGACACAAACACTCCCTCTGAACTCCAGAAACTCCTGACTTCATGCTGCTGCTCAGGGCTGCAGAGACGATTTCAGCTGGCCCCAGTTAGAACTATTAATGGAACAGCTCGATTTTACATAAAATAAATTTCCTGAACTCACGGTGTTTCTTTCATGAGGTTCCTAACTGAATTACCTGAGACAATTCCTGTCAGCTGAGAAGTCTGACACGTGGCTGATCTGTTTGCTCGTTTGTTTGTTTGTGATAAGCAAATCAGGAAATGGATTTTTCCTTCTGGAAAGCTCCTCGGTGCTTGTTGCCTCCACTTCATCCAAGACTGAAAGATGAACCCGAGTGAGAATTCTGCACTCGTGTGACCTTGAACTAGACAGAGCTTTATGGTGTGAACTGACAGACTGTGCAGGGATGAAAACTCTGTTTATTCAGGTCCATATTTTAAAATGGGATTGCAGGGACTTCATTACAATGAAACACCTTAAAAAAATCCTCACCTCAGGGAACAGCAGACATAAACGTGTATATAAAACAACAGCGCTTTGGGAGCTAAGCTTTTGATCACCTCTGTTTTAATGGCAAGCCAGTTAACAAGCACGCATAAAACTGTCAAAAAGTGGTTTTGGCTGAGTCACAGCTCTGCAGCGGATCCATCCCCTGCTTCTGCAGCAGGAGCAGCAACACTCTGAGCTCAGGATGTAAAGAAACACGCAAACCCAGCACTTCCTGAAGAACAGCTCAGCACTGAGCAAAAAGCACACGAAGAGCTGAGAGTCCCAGCCACACATTAATGCTGGGACTGCCAGGTTAGTCTGCATTAAAAACCTGGATTAAGCAGCAAGTCCACAGGATGCTGCTTCCCGGGGGAAAGATTCAGTTCCCACCAGTGGAAGAATCATCTCCCATCAGTGGAAGAATCAGTTCCCATCAGCAGAAAGGCAGGACACGTAAAGCCAGATTATTACACCCTTTATGAGACCCACTGGCACAGCTGAGGAGAGCAGACAAACTCCTGGGCACGCGAAGCAGCAGCAAGGAGCCTTCAGAAATGCCTGAGCCTGCTCCAAGTTTGCTTGGCTCGCCAGGATCACGGAGGCTGAGGAGTGAAACCCGAAATGCCCACTGAAAACGAGGGCTGTTTGAAAGAGGAAACATGCATGGACGAGCAAGCGGCATGGCTCCCCATGGTGACAAGCGGCCTTGGAAGGAAACCTGGAGTAGAACTCTCAGAACAGAGCGCTGACATTGAGTTTATGCCTCAGCACTTCAATACCTGCATTTCATGCAGGTCACAGCTGCAGATCAGCTCGGAGGGAGCGCATCCAAGGACTGCAGCTCCAGCTCCACACACAGGGACCCCGATGGTCTTGAATAAATATTCCATCAGTGATTCCCCATCTCCCTTTAACACCAGCATTGAGCAATGCGCTCATACACGGGTTTTGCACCTTGTTCTGTCCCAAAGCAGGATTTGGGAGTGTTAAAAAACATGCATTCCAAAAGGAATCTCTGGCTGAGCTTCCCAAAACTTGTGTGGCCTTGTGTTGGACACAAACACAGAGTGGGAGATCTCCAGTGGGATTCCTGTGTGCACGGATGTAAATTTTGGGGTATTTTAATAAAGTCAAGAGGCAGAACCTGCATTTGGCTGCATTTGCTCACGACAGGAGGGAAATCTTGGAAAAATCTGTGGAAAGTAAGCGAGGCAACCCTGTGCACCTTAAGTGGCTAGTTCTGAGGTTACCTGTGACTAATTGAGGAGGTTTTCAAAAGCACTTAGCAGATCGTTATTTAAGGTCCTCCGAAAGGGCTTTGCTAATTAATCCTGCAACAAGTGATGTGAAATTCAAAAAAGCCAGAACAGGGCACAGTCCAGCCAGTAGGTTTTTCCTGTCCACACACAGTGGGATATATTTTCTGCTTTGCCTAAAGAAATTGTTTTATTTTCTTGTTTAACTCTCCTACCTGATGAATTTTACCAGCCCCACTTTCTGTAGCTGTGCTATCTCTCCCAGCAGCTGTGATTTAAGTGAGACCAGACATCTGAAGGAGGGAGTGGGTGCCTGAAAGAGCATCTGTTTTCTCCCACCTCTATCCAAAGGTCTAATAAATGACATCACCTCTTCACAAGTCCTGCCTCAGTAATTGTTGCTGTTCAGGGATGGGAATGCAACGATGCAGATTTCATCTCACACTTGCAGTGAGACACACACAGACCTTCACAGAGCCTGCAGGGAAGGTGCACTGAGTGGATGGCTTCACTCAGGAATTTGGAAAGGAGAGGAGATGTCTGACTGGAACCTAGTTTGGTGCACAGGACCCAGCTCATGTTCTGTTACGTGAGAGTTAGAAAGCAACAAACCAGTTAAAACTGTGTTTTTCTAAATTTCTGTCTCATTTTTCCTCTCCAACTACCTTGAAGGGTGACACGTCCTCCAAAATTACTCAGACTGATTAACTTCTGGGCTTGGGAAAAAACCCCAGACTTCCCTCAAATTAACATGTCATTTTTTTTTTACTGGCAAAAAATTTATCCCAGTTACTGTCAGTCCAGCAGTTTTGATGTCTCTTGCTGCTGTTATTTCCCTGTAGCACATCGCTGTGTTGCTGTTCCTTACTTGCACACACCATTTAGGCAGATGGAATATGGATTCTGCTAAAACCCTCTCTTTTGATTACATGAGGAATTTCCATCGATCTCTCAGCAGCTTTACCCTACCTCCTGCTCCACTGATCCAAGCCCTGCAAGGCTCTTTTAAAATTTCAGGTTCAGTTCTTGCTGACAATGTCAATTCTTTAATCTCTTTCCAACTGCCATAGCAACAGTTGCACTAATCTTTTGAAAACCACTTGGTTTTTTTCATCTTACTACTCTTTTTATAATGTAATCAGGCACGGGGCAATAAAAGATACATGATCTTTCTTGCTTCATCAGTTTGGAATGGCTGACATGAGACGAGCTTTAGTCCATGGGTCAGAGACTTTTTTACACCCAAACCAGGGAGAAGGTTACTCAAAGACTTTGCAGGGTGTCCCTCAGAGCAGAGAGGAGCTCCTACACCCTGGGACACTGCAGTGTCTTTGGGCAGCTCCTTTCCCTGGTCACTTCTAAAAAAGTGCAGCCACAGCTTTGGATGACTTTGGACGTTCTCAGTGTTACCCTGGAACGCGCCGCGCTTGAATCAACAAAAACCTCCTTTCCCCTCCAGAGGATTACAAAGCCCTCTTGCTTTGCTAAACACTGAGATCTGATTTCTGTACACAGCCATGTGCTGCTGCTCCTCTGGGCAGTGCAGATAAAGACTCAGATCTGACTCCTCAGCAGAGACAGCGTGGCCCTCTCTCAGCTTTCAGGGGGGCTCCTGTTCCTGAGCAGGGGAACTGCCAGGTCAGAGATTAATGCATCAATTCAGCCTGCACGGAGGGAGCACCCCGGCTGGGCAGGCAGTGTGAGCCAACAGAAAAGTGAAAACTCCCTTTATCTCCCCATATCCTGCCAGTGAAGCCAGCTGTACTCCGGTGTCCTGTCCAAGGGCACTCTGTTAACACAGTCCTGCTAACACGGTGTGTTTTGGCTCTGGCCAAGTGTTATCACAAGGTACAGCAATGAGATAAAGACCAGAGGGCTTTGTGGAGAGAAAGGTTTAATGATTCCACTGTTTGAACCCCCTGTCTGAACCCCCAGTGCCTCCTGGCAATCTGTGGGGAATAAAGGATCTCGCCTTACATGATTTATACAGCACTAAACTCCTCCTTTTAGACCTCCAGCTCTTACAGGAACCCTGGCAGGCAGACGAATTTTAATGCAGAATAGACACAAGTCTGCAAGAACCCTGTATGCAAGTGCAAAGGCATTACACCCCGACAGGAGATATTAGAATCTCCATTCCCTCAGACACGGAGTACAGAGAAGAAGCTGATGGATTCTTTCATGAAACGAGCAAGAAGACACAAAGTCTGCCAGCAGACACATGCCTGTTCTTTGGGAGTGGAAGGCATCTATCTCAAAATAAAACCTGACCACAGAAATTCTTCTTCACGCACGTTCTCCAGTCCTTAGAGGACAGATGCTCCAATAAATATTCCCTGTTGAAGCTGACAGGTAATGAGGACAATTATTTCCCCCTCAGATCTGGAATGCAGCACAGGGCTTTCTGCTGACTTAACAGCCTGTGGATCAGGAAATTGCTGGGCACGACCTCATTTGATATGAGCAGCAGTTTCACTCTTCAAAGGGGAAGAATATATTGAAGATTGGGACTTCCAGGAAATAATCCTCATCTAATTATCTGCTGAACACTGCTCCAAGACAAGACTGCCAGGATTTTGCCACCAAGATGATGCAAAATGCCCAAGAAGCGCAGAGCTGTGTCCAACCCTTCTTCCAAATCCTGCCCAACAGAAAATAAAATGCCTGCCTAACAACAGCACAGCAGAAATGCTGGAGAATCCAGAGAAACACTGAGCAGAGAGAGGAGAGTTTAACCCAAACCATTTATCCACAGGAAAGCCTGCACTTCATGATTCTTAAATATATTACTGAGTCTATTGTTTTCTATTTTTGACTTGAAGCAAAAAGTTCTTACACTATTAGGCCATCAAGCGGAAGAATCAGTATCAGCCTCAGCCTACTAAGGACCAGGAAACTTGGCCTTCAGCAAAAGGTCCTTGAGGCCCTCTGGAGTTGCTCCGCAGCTGGCAAGCTCAAGGCCATCAGAAGCAGGCAGGAAAATCTACTGGGCTTTGTGGGGAAAAGCCAAGAAATTCAGGGTTTAAACCTGAGGGAGATGGTTGAAGAGGCAGCATCCCTTTCCTCTGAGCATCCCTTTCCTCTCAGCATCCCTTCCCTGTGAGCATCCCTTCCCTCTGAGCTTCCCTTCTTTCTGAGCATCCCTTTCCTCTGAGCATCCCTTCCCTCTGAGCTTCCCTTCCCTCTGAGCTTCCCTTCCCTCTGAGCTTCCCTTCCCTCTGAGCATCCCTTCCCTCTGAGCTTCCCTTCCCTCTGAGCATCCCTTCCCTCTGAGCTTCCCTTCCCTCTGAGCATCCCTTCCCTCTGAGCTTCCCTTCTTTCTGAGCATCCCTTTCCTCTGAGCATCCCTTCCCTCTGAGCTTCCCTTCCCTCTGAGCTTCCCTTCCCTCTGAGCATCCCTCTCCTCTGTGGTCAGTGTGTAGTTCTGTGTAGGTGCAGGTCAGTGAGTACATCAGTGAGTAGGTCAGTGTGTAGGTGCAGGTCAGTGAGTAGGATGGTTCCAGGGCAGGCAGCACTCCCCGCTCAGGCTGTGGATGTGCCCGGAGCAGGGTGAGGGTCGGTTCCAGGGCACTCCCCGCTCAGGCTGTGGATGTGCCCGGAGCAGGGTGAGGGTCGGTTCCAGGGCACTCCCCGCTCAGGCTGTGGATGTGCCCGGAGCAGGGTGAGGGTCGGTTCCAGGGCACTCCCCGCTCAGGCTGTGGATGTGCCCGGAGCAGGGTGAGGGTCGGTTCCAGGGCACTCCCCGCTCAGGCTGTGGATGTGCCCGGAGCAGGGTGAGGGTCGGTTCCAGGGCACTCCCCGCTCAGGCTGTGGATGTGCCCGGAGCAGGGTGAGGGTCGGTTCCAGGGCACTCCCCGCTCAGGCTGTGGATGTGCCCGGAGCAGGGTGAGGGTCGGTTCCAGGGCACTCCCCGCTCAGGCTGTGGATGTGCCCGGAGCAGGGTGAGGGTCGGTTCCAGGGCACTCCCCGCTCAGGCTGTGGATGTGCCCGGAGCAGGGTGAGGGTCGGTTCCAGGGCACTCCCCGCTCAGGCTGTGGATGTGCCCGGAGCAGGGTGAGGGTCGGTTCCAGGGCACTCCCCGCTCAGGCTGTGGATGTGCCCGGAGCAGGGTGAGGGTCGGTTCCAGGGCACTCCCCGCTCAGGCTGTGGGTTCCTCAGCCCACCCAGGGCGGTGCCGCACCCGAGGGAGCTCTCTCTTACCATGGCCAGGGGCACGATCCCCACCAGGTCCTTCTGGCAGATGAAGATCTCGGCTAGGGCGGGGTCGGAGGAGCCCCGGCGGGGGTACTCCACCTGCCAGCTGATGGGCTGCGTGCCCGACAGGCTGCTGAAGCTGGCGATCTCAAAGTCCAGCTGCACGACCTCGTGGAACAGGCTGGTGCTCCTGGGGAGAGCAGAACAGGCAGAGGGAAGAGCCATTACTGGGGCTGAAGGAGGCCGATGAAGTCAAGCAGATCAGTCACTGGAAATCCAGATGTTTACATGCAGTTATCATACTTTTAGGAAGGCTTTTTTCCAGTCTACAGCTGCCTCAGAGCACACAGACTGGAATTATTCAAAATTACTCACAGCTCTTACTACGGGCACTGTGGAGGGATGGAACCCAGGGTATTGTAGTTGATGAAGGCAAAACACACCCATCCCATTCCATCCCATTCCATCCCATTCCATCCCATTCCATCCCATTCCATCCCATTCCATCCCATTCCATCCCATTCCATTCCATTCCATTCCATTCCATTCCATCCCATCCCATCCCATCCCATCCCATCCCATCCCATCCCATCCCATCCCATCCCATTCCATTCCATTCCATTCCATTCCATTCCATTCCATTCCATTCCATTCCATTCCATTCCATTCCATCCCATTCCATCCCATCCCATCCCATCCCATCCCATCCCATCCCATCCCATTCCATTCCATTCCATTCCATTCCATTCCATTCCATTCCATTCCATTCCATTCCATCCCATCCCATCCCATCCCATCCCATCCCATCCCATCCCATCCCATCCCATCCCATCCCATCCCATCCCATGTTTTGCATGATTTTGCAAATCTCTTTCATTCTCTGAGTTGGATTTGAACCAAATTTAAGGCCAGAGCAGCTCATGAAGGCTGAGGAGCCCAGAATTGCTGCAGTCAAAAAGAAAACCAAGGTTTCTGCAAGAAGTCCACCACCAAAATCACAGAAAGCCTCAAACATTAAAGGATTTATTTAAAATATTAATTTAAAAATTAACATGATTCAATGAAAAAATTATTAGTCAAATCTTAGAGGTGCTCTCTGGAAATTAAAATCTCAGGCAGCTGAGACCAAACAAGGAAAAACAAGCTGTGGCAGGTAAAATATGCCACACACTCAGTAAGAAAATTTGAAAAACAAATATGAAAAGACGTGCTGGAAACGTTTCCCTCACATTAAATTTTCTTTAACTACACCAGAAATAATACGAATAGATGAAAGAAATTTGCTGGGCTAGCTGATGGTTTAATTAAAAAAAAAAGAAAAAAAAAGTTTAAATTCCCTTCATTAGAAATTATCCATTAACTTTTCTGGAGCTTTCCAAACACCTTCCCCCAGTGTTAATATTCCAGTGACTATTACTGCAATCTCACCCCAGGCTGAAATGATTGGAAAATGAAGGGAATGACAGGTGACTTCCTGGCTCAGTAACCCAGTCCCAGCCTCATCACACCTTTGCCTGCATTCATCACAAAACAGCTCCAATTTTCCCTCTCTTCTTTACATACAATACATGAAGGCCCATTTCTGACAAAATCCATCAAGAAGTGATCAGCTACAAAGCACTCAGCCTTCTCGAGCGCTAAACTTTCTTTCTCCCCCTGAACAGAAATCACCGGGGTTTTTTTTTTTTTTGCTACTTAAGACACATTCTGTGCTTTTACTCTGCGTGATTACTTTGAAAGCAAATGGCTCCCCTGATAATTATTATTTTGATTATGGGTTTTTCATTTGGATGGCTCCCTCTGAAAAGTCTTAATACTGCCTAATGCTCGAAATTTATTTCCTTGCTGTTTCCTCGCTGTGTCGAAAGAGAGACATTGGAGCATTTTTGTGCTCGTGGCACATTTCCTGCCCGCATTTTAGAGTGATTTTGGGCAGTAATGTGATAGATGGATGCGTTTAGCAATTCATAACTCAAGCCCAGCCTATTGCCAGCTGAAGAGCTCCCACTAAATAAATCTCCCAGCCTGTAAATACGAGGCAGCTGCAATAACTGTGCTTTACACGCTTCTGGGACACCTCAAAGTGAATATGTGCTGGGTGGAACTCGGCCGTTTATTTGCAAACATCATCATGTGGCAAAGACACCTGAACCACCTGAGCCGCAGCGTTCATTTGGCTGCTAAAGGCACCTGAAATGACTTTATTTGCACCGTTCCTAGTTCTGAGCCTTGGTAACTGACAGAGAAAAAGTTTTTTTCCATGTGATTGACTATCCCAGTGCTTTCACTTCCACCAAATGGAGAATAAATCTCTGCGCACATCAAAGCTGCTCTAAGAGTTCATGAACGCCAGGGAAGTCCTCCAGATCAAGGAGTCTGCATGAATTTCTCCAAAGATCCTCTGAAAATGCGCATCCTTCCAACAAAAGCCCCAAAAACTCTGCTGGCAGCTGCAGAGAGCTCGAGGTGGCAATCTGGAGGTGGGAAGAGCTCATTTCCAGCCAGCCCCTGACTCCTGAACCCCTTCTCCTTCTCCCTCGGTGTCCCAGGATTCAGGAGGGGCTGGTGGCACACTCAGGGGCACGTGGAGGTAAGGAACACATCTGGGCGTTGCCAAATCTTTTATTAACCACTGCCCCACCATTCTGGTCTCAGCAGCTGGTTCTAGAAATGGTCCTCAGCATCCCACCGCCATCCAGCGCCTGAGCGGGGGTTTTGATGAGTTGTTCTGTGAGAGAAATCACTGTTATCACCTTTTACACAACACCTGCCAAGCTGGGATGTCCAGCTCTCCCCAGGCACTGGGTTTGTCCCTCTGAGCTATTCTGGCCAGATGTCCCCACCACCAAGACAGGCTGCTTTAGTGGTGGAGGGCTAAAAAAAATGGCACCAAAATTCATCTACGCATTTCTGACTGAAGCATTTTTTTCCCTGTGAAACACGAGATACGAAATCGTCAAAAAACGTGCGTTGTGCAAGACGAAGCTTCTCTTGGTGCTCCTCCAGGCTGACCTGCATTGTTATTCCAGTGCCTGCATCTTTATGCAGAGCAGAGCAGCCTTTATGCAATGTCACACCATCATCAGTTCCCTCCTCCTCTCTTCACACAGAAGAAACAGAGAGACGATCAACAGCTGGGAAAGCATCCACTTGGAAAAAAAAAAATGCCTTCAGAGATGTGTAATGGCTGAGGAAAAAAACGCTCCTCGGGAAGCACACTTAATGTTCAGGGCTTGTTCACTGACTGAAACAGCAGTTCCTTAATATCCAACATTTAGAAGTGCTCAGCAGCCGGAACAGCAAGTAATTATAAAACTTTTCTAAAGTACACAGCACGTAGTGATTACAAATGAAGCTTCCTCAAGGAAGAGCTTCTAAGGAATTGCTCCGGGGTGGAGAGATGAGTCTAATTTGATTGGATTGAGAGCTCCCCCGGGCCAGTTCACTCCTTGGATTTATTTTAATTTATAAAAATGCTAATCATTCAGGGCTAGACTGGAGCACGTGCTAGCACAGGGGAGCGAGGACTCCTCTGGAAGTGCTGAGCAGCCACTGGGAGGGTGTGAGGGTGGGTGTGAGCACTGAGACATCCGCCAGGAGCGGATCCCACAGCTCCTCCCTGCCGGAGCAGCGAAGAGGAGCTGCCGATGGTGACAGCAGCTCGGGGATGGGGGGAATTCATCCTGGCAGCGGCTGGCAGCAAAGTGCTGCCCCAGGAGAAGGGGCAGCAGAGCCCCTGAACGCCTCCGAGCAGAGCAGCTTTAGAAAAAAAAGAAGGTGGAATGGAAATGTGCTGTTAATGGAGAGATAATAAAAGATGCATAAAAGGCAGAACCGAAGTGACACGGGGAGAAAATGCCGGGGAAGTGGCCAGCTGCTGCCAGCTGTGTGGGCACACACACCCCTGGGGGATCAGCCGGTCTGAACTGCACCAGGACTTCTCACCTGAGGGGATTTTTGAGTACGATGTTAAGCATTCCTTTGCAACTACTTACTGACCATTCAAACCTTCAGTGAGTGCCCTGAGAAATGCTAACCCTCGGAAGGAGATTTTTTTTTTTTCTTTTATTCACATCTAGGACTGGCTCTATCAAAAGCTGCACTCAGTGTAGGAGATTTAAAACGTGGTACCACGGGTGTGTAACCAGCCAGAGCTCAGACTCACAGTGGGGGTAACACCACAGACACAGAACACAAAATAGATTCTGCTCCTCTGCAGGGGCCTGGTGAGAGGGGGAGCAATGTTAAACCTGGCCAGGGCTGAGCTGAGCCCACGATTAGTGACCACTGAGCCCAGGATTAGTGACCAGGCCCCTGCTGCAAAGGTTTCCCAGGGGCAGGAAGAGGCAGAGAATCACCAAGAAAAGCACACGGAGAGCTGAGCTGACGCCAGAGCCATCAGCAGCCAGAAATCTTTGCTGGATGCCCATCTGCAGGTGTGGACCAGCAGCCTGTGATGAGAGCTTTCACCGTGCTGGGTTATTGCTCCGAGTAATAGAGCAGTTTCGACTCCTAAATGAGTGAATCTTAGGGCTGCCACGGGCTAAATCAATAATTTCGATTTATTACAGCGACTCTCAAAAGAGAAATTTTTAAAAAGCCCAGATTGAAAACATTTTTTAGCCATCCTTTATTGCAACAGATTTTTACTGAAAGTGCCTAGGGATCCGAGAATACTTCGACCTGCTGGAAGTCCAGCAGCTCCTTTCTCCTCTCATGCTATCCAGTCTGACAGTGACATCTTAATGCAAGCTCAGCACTCACCAAGTGACATAAAAAACGGAGCAGAGTGCAAACCCCATCGTCCCCCAGTCACACTGCACACCCTTCTCCTCCTCACTGAAAGGAATGCATTGAGGCACAAGCCCATCCAAAGCTCCTGGACAGACTGGACCCCGGAGCAATCTGTGCCTCCTCCCACCCTGGGAAAGGCCGGGATGGGGTTCAGGGCCGGTGCTCCTGCAGTTCTCCATCTCCTGCTGTCCACACCTGCTCCCAGCCACCCTGGCAGTGGGGATGTCTGTAATGAACTCACCTCGGGACCAGGGCCACTCACAGCCACCGAAGAAAAATCAGCAACACACAGAACTGCAGGCTGATTGGGAAAGAGTGACTGATGGTGGCTTTAAAGAATGGTTTGGGGGGGGACAGGACCTTAAAAATCACTGAGCTCCACCTCCCCTTCCACCAGACCTGGCTGCTCCACCACTGCCCACCTGAAATATTTGTTCACATGGCGTACAAATGCTCAAAAATAAGTTTCTGTCAGCAGGTCCTCAATAAAAGCTGCTACAAAGCTAATCCCCTTGAAAAACTGGGGAAAGGATGTAGTAATTACAGAGTAATGCTAACTGCTGGAGACAAAATTCTGCCTAAATATCTTATTTTGCAATAGTAAGCTTTAAACCATAAAAACCAGCAGAGGAAAAAGAAAAGGATGATCTACTAGGACACTAACAGCCAGGGAGGACATGATTTCATGGAAATCTACCACACTGAAAGTATTATGAAGTGCTCCAAAGGAAAATATCCAAGGTATGGCACTGAGCAAACTCAGGATCACCAGAACATAATATACATGTGTATCTTCGGGAGGATGATATAATGCTGCACTCGATTTCTCTGTACAGCTCAGATCAGAGTTAGATTAGTTAATAAGGTTTCTTGGCTTTCTTGTCATAAACTGTGATATAAAACATCACTTTTTGATTAAGGTATTTGGACCAGGACAGGAAATCTCATTTCACTTCCCAGCTCTTCCACGGCATCCTTGAACGACCTCGGGCAAGACGCGAAGATACAGATCCTTAGAGCTAAAATAAAATCAATAGGCATTAGGCACTGTGGAGCTTTCAAAACCCTCTGGGGCCTGTCTGCTGCCCCTGGAGGTGGCACCTCTGTCCTGTTGTCATCAGCCCCAGGGCCCCGGCCGGCCCCAAGTCAAAGACTTGGAAACCACTCCAGGACCAACGGCTGAGAGCTGCCCTGTGGGAGGGTAACTCTCAGCTGGTTAAACCTGCACTGCCTGCCTGGCAGAGGGTGGACAGAGCCCAGGGTGGGGTATTTCCGTGCCTTTATTCCCCAGGGGAACGAGGCGGTGAATAATTTTTTTGTTCCGGTCACAAAAAACCAACTCAGCGCCTGAAATCTCTGTCCAAGCCATGCCTACAGATGCTAATCTCCGTGGAGTTACGCTGAGAACAAACAGCAGAAGTCGTGTTGCTCATTAGGGTACAGAAGAGCAGAAATGCTCCTCTCTCAGATGGGCAGAGGGCTGAACAAGACGGGCCCTGAAGGAGGGAGACCCGACTGGGGACGACAATAAACCCCCCGTTCCTTCCTTCCATGCTGAGCAGGTTTTAGAGTCACTAATCACCAGCAAAGGCTGCAGTGAGGACAGCAGGCTCATTAGTCTTCTGTGATTCTGCATCACAGGGTAGATGAGATTGATTTTCCCCTGTTCCCAAAGGCACCAGGTGTGCAGGGCTGTGCATCAGGCCGGTGCCATCAGAAAAAGGCTGTGAGCAAACAGCTCCTGAGCTGCCTCCAGCTCCCACCTCTGTTCCCTTTCCTGTTCTGTCTGCTCAGGATCTGAGGCTGCTCATGTCTTCATTACAATTCCAGATAACGAAACACATCGGCAGATTGGTCAAGAAATCAGCTTTCGCAGCGATTCATCATCTCCTCCTGCCTCTGAGAAGGACATTTTCTACTTAGTAGTCATTCAGTGCTGGCACCTCGCCAGCAGCACCGTCAGTAAAGCAGCATTTTCCTCTTTTGGGAGACAGCAAAAGTGCAAGCCCTGAAAAGCTTCCAAGGGGCATCACTGGAAAGGAGACCCTGAGCTGATCTTTTCGCTCCAAACCCAGAGCTTTCAAACGGAGAGAGGAAGGCAGAATCATCTCACCACCAGCCTCAGGTTTTATGGCTCTTTCAGCTTGATAGATGCAGCGAGATGAGATAAACCCCAAAGGAGGTTTTATCATTCCCATTTCATTGCTGACTTTATTTAACGGTTTGGGAGCAGCCAGTGAAACACTTTCAGAGGCAGGAGATCTCCTCTGACAAAGCAGCCTTAGATAACACATTTCCTGACCAGAAACACCTGGCACACGTGTTTTATTCCACTCAGGAGCAGCAGTACCCCTGGAAACGATGCAGAACTCCGTTTACTAAACCCATTTGTGAGCTGGATGGGCTCAGCCTCCACCCTCAGCCCAGGGAAGATGTGTCAGCTGCTGGTTTCTGTCCTGTCTGGGCACAGAGCTTTGCCCTCAGGGGACACAGTGACCACAGGGAGGGACACAGCCCCACTGCTGACTGCTGTGCTCCCCTGCAAGCCAGACCACGACACAAACCCCCACTTTGAAACAAACTGAAGATGAAGCTGCATCATGAATCAGGTGGCAAGAAAAAAAAAAAATCACATTTAGATGGAACTGTGTATGCAAATCAGATGTGGGATATGCACATCTCATTTTCAAGTCAGGTATCTTCAGATTCCAGCTCCTGTAGCTCTTGGTGGGTTTGGTTTGGTTTTTTTTTTCACAGCTCTGCCAGTGTAGCTGCTTTTTGGCTGTGTTTAAAACTCCAGAAACATTTGTGCATAAAGATCCCCGTTCCTTCTCAACAGAGAACCTGCCTGCTGGAAAAACACCAAGTCAGCCATTCACCAGGCATGTCAAGCTGATATAATATCTGCATTTTGCAGAGGCGACGGATTTAAAGAAAGCACACACTGAATGGCTTAGTAAGGAGAGTAACAGCGTGCAAGTGTTGCATATGGTGGTGAAACAACTAAGAAAGGAACACCAAGGTGAACTGAAGTGGTTTTTCACACGGACAAAGTCCATGGGGCAAGGAAAAGTCAGGTTTGTGGGTGCCAGCCCCAGGCTGCCCCTGCACTCCCTGTGGACACCACTGCAGCTCTCCAAGTTTCCTTTTCCAAGGGCTGTTTCGGAGCAGAGGCAATGGTCAACAACTGCCCGATGGCAGCTCTCGGCAGAGCTGCTCTGGGTGTCTGTGGAGCTGCCTGAACAGAGAGAAAAAGGCCTTGAAATGAGCCGTGTCCTCTGAGAAATAAACTCAGCAGCTGCAATTTCATCACACAGCAAACCCAGTTTGTGTGGAGCCCCTCGGGCTGGGAGCTGCAGGGAATTGAATAATGCTGTGTTCAACCCAAAGCCGGGGAGTACCAGCCTGGCGAAGGCGAAGAAGCAGTTTTCTTTCTAGAAAGTCAATGTATTCTTGCAAACTTCACTGAGGAGCACTGTGCAGCGTGGATGTATTCCTCTCTCCCAGTCTCAGGCTGGATCTCCTGTCTCAGACCGTATGATTCCCTTAATTAGTATTTGTAGAATGTTTGTGTTACTCTTTTAACCCGAGTCTTTTGCTGTAAATTCCCCTTAATGCTGTGTGCTGCTCTCATGGTCTCTCCTGTGCCGAAGTCAAACACAAGTAGAGGGAAGCAAAAACCCAAACCAGTGTAAGGAAAACACCGAGGAGATAAAAACCAGTGGGATAAATCCTGAGCTCGTGGAACTCCATTTCAATGGGAATGGCTGGGTGAAAGCTCAGAGCAGCCAGGCCAGTGAACCAGATGGGTTTCAAGCTCCCTTCCAACCCAGGCCATGCCATGATTCTACAATTCCCTCTCTGCTTTTTG
The DNA here is from genome assembly GCF_029207755.1 of Chamaea fasciata. Lineage (NCBI taxonomy): Eukaryota > Metazoa > Chordata > Aves > Passeriformes > Sylviidae > Chamaea > Chamaea fasciata. The sequence continues at coordinate 12,841,789 of NW_027094103.1, read as the reverse complement.
TCTTTTTGGGTTTTTGTTGTTTTTTTTCCTTCTTATGAATGTTTAAAGCAAAAGAGAGCGAGCTGGTGCTACTGAATGTCCTGGGGAAATCAGACAAAAATGTGACCAACTCCAGGCTGCAGTTATAAACCAGCTCTTATTCAAATTTACAAAAACCATGGGCCCTGGGGCTTTCAGTAGCTGCAGTTCTGGAAGTCTGATGGACAAACCTTTATTTTACAGTTCATAAAGCAAAGCTTAACAACGCTGCCTTCCTAATGCCATCCAAAGCTCTGGCTCATTGTAAATTTAAAAAGCAGCTTATTGAAAGTGGAACCAGCATAAATACTGGAGGTAGATCCATTACATTTCATGATACAGTTATTTGGTGGCAGTTCACTCCTCCTGTTCAAGGATAATAAAAGGGAAAATGTCCCCATGACATTCAGTGGCAGAAATGTCACTGCTGAAGTGCCTGTGATGTGCAATTAACATTTTTAAGGATTCATTTAAAGGGATACTGTCACGGCTGATAGATCTGAGATTACACCAACTATCTGAGCTTGGATTTCTGCCTAATTCAGCATCTCACAGGCAAGTGCACCCTCGCACTTCTGGATATTTATATTTCTCTCTCTCCTTATGCCTACTGCATTGAGGCTACTATAAAAAACTGATCGCTTTATAGATTTCTCATTTGATGATTCATCATTCAAGGCCAGGCTGGATGGGTCTCGGTCTAATGGGAGGTGTCCCTGCCCATGGTAAGGGGTTGGAACTGGATGATCTTTGAGGTCCTTTCCAACCCAAACCATTCCTGGATTCTCTGACTATTCCCCCACTCCATCACTAATGTTGTGTCAGAATCAGAACTTCTATCAAAAAGAACCATTTTTCTGTTTTTAATGTTCTGCTTCCCACAAACAATTTGCAGTTTTCGCAATGAAAAACACTTTGTTTCGAAAAGTGAATTGTGAGGCAAAAGCTGTTTGGTGTTGGGGTGGATTAAAGAGGAAGTCACTGTGCATTGTGAATGGAAGCACTGTCATGGTGATGGAGATTTCAGGTCTGGGCTCTGTGTTTATGAGGAGAAGTCCTGGATCTTTGCTCCTTGGCATTCATCCCTGACCCTGCTGTTTAAAGGAACCAAAAGGAAAATCCAGAAGCTATCTGCTATGGCAGAAAATCTGTCTTTCAGCAGATCTTTCTGTGCCTTTACTCATTATTATTCAACTTGATTATTTAACATCTTTCAGCAAAACGTTCATCCAAGTTTGTAGGAGACTTTTGCAGCTACTTCTGGAGGTTTCCCTGGACGTGTGAGGCTTTTTTCGTGCTCCCAGGCAGGGCCACACCCAGAGCAACGTGCCCTCAGTATCTCCACCAGACAAACGAAGGAGACACGATCCTAATGTGAAATGGCCGGGAGAAAAGCCAGTGCCTCCTCCAGTGACAAAACACTTGCAGAGAGACTGGGAGAGCAGCTCTGAAGCGATGGCTCTGACATCTGTGCCTCTGTCCAGATCTGCCTTTCCCCTGCAGCACCTCAATTAGAGAATTGCCACGTCTCATTTGTGGGGAAAACCTCAGTTTTAAATGTGCTAAATCAGGCAAAGCGAGGAAACACGACGGACTCGGAGGAGGCTTTGGGGAGATGTGCTTTACAGAGGTGACTTTCCATTGCCAGGAGAACAATTTCATCTTCACCTGACCCCCAGGAGGAGTGCAGGAGTGCCAGGGGGAACCACGGGCTCCATGATATCAGAGGACTCTTTAAACAACAGCAAGATTTCTACTGCAGGGAGTAAAAAGAGCCTGGCACAGAATCCCTCCATGCAGCACAGATACACATTTGCCTCACTGCCCAGAGCAAAGATTTCCAGCCCTGCTGTGATTTTTTTCCAAGCAATCACTGCTGCCTTTTTATGCCCTCCTTCCTATGCCTTTTTCCACTAGGTGAATCAAAACATGTTTCTGTGTAATTAGACAAATGACATTTGGGGGACACTGTCCAAAAAGTTTTTTTTAAAAAAAGGAAAAAAGATTCTAAAGAACACAAGCTTTCCCTTTGTTGTTGAAACCTTCAATAATATTAATCACCACTCCTTTGAAGGCTTTGTTTGATCACAGGCAGCACTGGACTGATGGAAGCCCAGCTTCCCAAGGCTCTGGGGAAGTGCAAAGCCAAAATCAGAAGCTCCTCTGGACCTCTCAGTGGCATTTACACCTTTGCCTGCAGGTTAGGAAATTTGCCTGTTCTGCAGCCTCCTCCCAGCGTATCCTCCGTCTGCTTTCCTGGAGCAGCACAGCCTCAGAACCCCCATGAAAGGAGTCAGTCCTGGACATGGTGTTATTGCCCTCAGCCTGCAGCACCTTCAGCACCGAGAGCAGAGAGGGCAGGAAACGACCCACCTGGGAAAACCTGTGTCAACATCTCTCCAAACTCCTGCAGCTGCACGGTGAGTGCTGCTCACCGTCCTCCTGTGCCTGAGAAATCCGCGTGGTGACATCCCCGGCGTGACACTCTGCTCCTGACCTTCCTTTGGCTCCAGTCAATGGCTGTTCTGCTCTTGATGTTGATGGCAGCGGGGCCGCTGCTGCAGTGTCACCTCCCCTGTGCCCTCGAGGCTCTCTCTGCAGCAGCACTGTCAGCTCAGAGAGGGCAGGACAGTTTGAAAGTATTTCCCAAAGCCCAAGGCAAAACCAAGAGATGACCTTTTCCACCGGCAGAGAGCTCTTACGGGCTGCTATTGAATATTCCACCGGCTGTGATGCTCTGCTCCCACAGATGACCTGCACTGCACCAGGGATGGGTTTTCCTTCTGCTGTCCCTGTCCTCACCCCTGATTCCATGAATTGGGTCACAGTGGGTTTTCTTTTTGCTGTCCCTCTCTGTGGGCCTGATATTTCTGGGTCTGAGAGATTTCAGCCTGCTAGCAGCTGTTAACTTTTCCCTAAGAAGAAATTCTCAAGAAAGCTTCTCCTCAAAACAATCCTGGCAAACAACTCTCCTTTCTCAGAACAATCTTTCTCCAGGTGGTGTTTTGCTGTTTCTCTGGTTTAACCCACGGGACCAGAGAGGTGTCGTTCCTGTTCACCAACCACGTTCAGTCTGGATGGGAACACCTTACAAAAGGCAGTAAGAATTAGACAATAAAGCTTTTTTCTCTATGCTCTTTGCCTTCTGAAAGACTTGGAGTCTCTCAACTTTCTTTTGTGTCCTACAACGACACCTCTCCTCAGCCTGATGCCACGAACTGGGGTCCCACAGCGTGGTTCTCCTCTGCTCCCCACCCGTCAGTGCCCTCACAGGGAGCAGCCCTGTGCCGTGGCATCGTTGTCCCCAGGCTGCAAAGGACTGCACAGGACACAAGGACGACTCTTCTCTGCTTGGGGATTGCCTCGACAGAAACAAAAACTTCCCCTTCCAGGTACCTAATTCCGAGATAAAACCTGATCAAACCTCTGCAGGGCAACACGGAGAGCTGAATTTCCAGGAGTGTTCTCAGCTCTGCTGCCCTGGTGAGGGTGAGCTGCGCTGAGCCAACGTGGCACAGGCAGACCTGGCAAACACAGGGCACAAATCTCTGCAAACATCCTGCTGCGGCTGCTGCAGAACACACAGTTTGCACCAGAGACAGAGAGAGAGAGAGGATTCCCCCATCCTAGATGGGAGAATCTTCAGAGTCTGTTGTGCATTCCAAACGTGCTCATAGCGCCATGACATTCAATCAGAAAGCTTCTTGAGAACAGACAAATATTTTCTTAATAATTTTTTGCAGCGTTGCCAACTCTTCCAAGAATTGGTTTTCACTAGGAAGTTGGCTGTTATTTTTGCAGACAGGATATCTGTGCTATCCAGTTATTTCTATAAAGAGACTTGGCCTTTAGGACTAATTTAAAGGGTTTCCCGAAGCAGATGGAGCTTTTTGAATATAGAAAAAAGGATTTACAGGATTACCGAGCTCCGAGTATTCAAATAAAAAGACAAAATTATGCCTAAGGCAAGGAAGAAATGCTCTAGGCTATCAGAGATTGTCTCTTCATCCTCAGTAGATGACACCTCGTGTAAATTGACATTATTTCCTGGCATCAGTCGATTTTTATTCAATTCCTCTTGATGATGTGGTTCACAGATCATCAAGAAGACACTAAATGTCTTGGTGAGGAGGACAGAGAAAGGGAAGAGAAAAAGCAGAGGATGTCTAAACTGGCTGTATTAAATTACCCTGCAGTACTCCCGTGTCCTACCTGTGCCAGCAGACAAAAAAAGGAGCTTCTGGAATCACTGATGTAATTTACTGGCAGGAACAAAAGCATCAGTGACCAGCCAAGGGCTGAGGACATGGAACTTGTGAATGAAATCTGTGTGTGTGCGCAGTGGGCAGTGACACAGACACAGCAAACACTCTGGACAGGCTGGATTTGTCCAGCTGAGGTTGTATCTGCTCCCCTTCCCCACTCCCAGCTCCCAAATCACCCACCAGGTTCATCCTCTGCTGGCCCAGCCCCTGTGACATTAACCACACAGCGTCCCCATGCAGGGGAACACTGCCAAAGGGGATCCAGAGCACATCTTCTGTTCACTGATAAATTCACTGATAAATCTTCTCTTTACTGAGAAATTCTCTCCCTTGCTCTCCGCTCCTTCCTCTCTCTCCCTCCTGCCAGGCTCTGGAAACTGGGATGAGGCAGCTCCAGGGAAGGTCCCTGTGGTGTTCAGAGTGTGTCAAAGCCCTCTGTGGGGTCATGGAGTGGCTGCAGTGTTGCAAGTGTATATTATAAAGTTGGCTTTTTGCAAGATGTGTGCTGCATGATTAATAACTTTATGGTAAGGATATAAGTTTTTATTTCTGCTGTTAGTGAAGGAAATTAGGCAGAGTGGTAGTAGTTGATATAGTAGTTGCTTAACCTGTCTGTTTGGTGGGGATAACACCCAGTGAGCATGTAAAGGAGACCCTGCTGTTGATTTACCAACTGTCAGCATCCACCATCTGAAGAAAGCACGGACCCAGGCCCAAGCTGGAGGTGATCATGAAGACACAGCCCACAAACACGAATGCTCTAAAAAGGCAAACCCAAGGAGGGGCCATGCAGAACAGTTCCTGGAATATGGAAACTAGTTTATGGAAGAATATGAATATTCAACAGACTGATACAATAGACAGGGTAATTAAAGAAAGCCTCTGGAATAGCAGGGTGTGGCCTCGGCTGAATGCCAGGTCACCTGGCCTGGCCGGACTTCCTTTTGCTTAATCTGTTTCCTAATTGTCTTACTTTTTATCATTAAACCTATTTCTTAAAATTTACCAGGAAAGTGGATTCTGTTTTTCACATATGTGAGCTCACACCACTCCTCTGTCTGCTCTGGCCTCCTGTTAAGCCTGCCGGAAGAACTGGCTCAACGCAAAAAAAACCCCAAAACAAACCCAGGAGCTCCTTAAAAATGTATTGGCACATCCGCGCTGAATTTCCTCGGGTGAAGGAGTGATAAAAAACGGCTCTGCTGCGAACTTTGAAGCATCAATTTGTTAAAGAGGCAGCGATTTCCCTCTCTGAACAATGCTCTTTGTGCCGTGGAGCCTTGCAGAGGCAAATGATGTGTGTTGGAAACATTTTCAGAGGCATTGATATGAAGGACTGGGTGATGCACAGTGTCTCAAAAACAAATGAAGGCTGTCCAAAGAGCTGCTCCCCGGCAAGCCGAAGTTACAGTTTAAACCCTGGCACTGTATTTATCAATATTTTCATTCCCCAGCCGCATTTCCTGACATTTATGCCGAAAAGAAAACTCTGCAAAAGGTCAGCACAGGACTCAAGCGTTATTAAGTGTGTGATCTAACAAAAGAGCAGGTGACTTTCCCTCACGCCTGCCTGATCATCCTGTGAACTCACAAACAACAGGTCCTGAGCAAACAAAGATCCATCCTGGGTGAAACCTTCCACCTGCGGGGAGCCAGCACTTGGAATGCCTCCAAGGACTTCAGAGCAAGCCTGAATTACGGCTCAGACTTTGCCTACCTGTCCTGCCTTCTTTCTTTTGAATGCCGGCACCACATTGTCCTGAGTGGTGATTTACACTGAAAAGATGGTTTCCGTTCACAGGAGGCTTTGTGACCACATGGGACTAAACAAACAAAAGGTGTGAGAGGATGAGTTCCATTGATAAAGTGAAAAATGAGTTGTTCCGGATCCCACCAAACACCTGCAGAAGCTCCAAACTCCAGGGCTGTGCTTCAAAGCAAGCCTGAATTACGGCTCAGACTTTGCCTACCTGTCCTGCCTTCTTTCTTTTGAATGCCGGCACCACATTGTCCTGAGTGGCGATTTACACAAGATGGTTTCACTCAACTTTGTGACCACGCTGGGACTAAACAAACACCAAGTGTGAGAGGATGAGTTCCACTGACAAACTGAAGAACGAGCTGTTCCAGATCCCACCAAACACCTGCAGAAGCTCCAAACTCCGGCCCCCAGGGCTGTGCCTGGATTGCAAGGGCAGCCCCTTCCTTCCACTCTCCCCAAAAACGGGCGCCCAGGAACAATCTGTGTTTGAACAGAAGCTCCACCTTCTCCACCCCTCTCTGGTGGCTTTGCTGCAAGACTGCGCTTGCACTTCCTTTTCCACGAGTACATTTCACTTTATTTTCCCCACACTGCTTCTCAGACTTTTGGGAAATTCCATAATACCACACCAAGAGCTCCCCGTAGGAGCCAGAATTGCTTTTATTGCTGTTTAACACAGTGCTGAATTTAAATGGCTAATGTATATATGCCTCTCTCACACATGAATACAAACTGCTGCATAGCAAAACTTTATTTTATCAAATTAAAATGCACTACAGCGTGAATTTATTGTATCTTTGCTCATAAGTGGTTTTATGCATTTGATTTTTTTTTTTTGTCTTTTAGGGTTTTGGCAGTAGATAGAAAGCAATCAAAGTCCCATTTGAAGCAGCCGTGTAAGCAATTCTCATTTACAGAAGACAATGAAAAATTAATCTAAAATGAGTGTAACTAAGTTTTCATAGAGACAACAAAACCACTCAGACGTTATCATTTTCAACAGCTGTTTACTGTCTTCATCTACAAAATCACCTGTCAAATTTTACTGTTGCCTCCAGGGGGGAAAAAAAATAAAAGCCACCCCCAAGTGCCTGTGTGAGTTAATAAAATGTTCCACGTGTAAGACAGACACCGAGGGTCCCTTCCTTTCAATTATAACTCTTAGCAGGCATGATTGAGGTGATGTTCAACACCCCCCTCTCTCCTGCGGGTTTGAATTCCACACGTTTAACAAACCCAGCCATGGCCGGTGGGTACAGCTGGGTGCTCCCTGGAACATCCACCTGCTGTGCCAAGGGACAAAGCCACATCCGTCCCTCCTGGAAAGCTCCAGAACACACCTGAAAGGCAGGCAGGTGAAGGGAGGACGGCAGGGATGGCAGCAGAGTGGAGTGTTGCTCTGGGGAATGGGGATTCCTGTCCCACTTTGTGAGGGATTTGCTCAGCTGGCAGAGCACGTGGAGCTGGGGAGTTCCACGCAATTCCCGTGGTGGGAAGGGTGCCAAACAAACCCAAAGGGTCCAGGGGCCGCGCTGCTGGCAGTCTGATCCCCTGGCATGGGAATGGATAGCCCAACCTCCGCTGGTGGAGGAGCTGGGGCTGACCCAGCCCAGGAAAGGCAGGCAGACAGCAGAGACGAGCACACGGCAGCTCGGTGAATTGTCCTCCACATGCAGATTCTCGGGCTGAACGGCTCACTAAGCGCTGCTGCTGTCCCCAGTTTCAGATTTAGGAGAGGGGAAGGAGTTAATTATTGAAGGGCAGCTACGGGGAGTGGGATGCACAGCTCCTATCGACTTCCTTAATGGTGGTAAAATGTGCAAATCCTGCGGACTGTGGCTGAATTTAAATTACAATGATTACAAAATATAAAGCCTAAAAAAGAGGATTTATACACGAGCAGATTTAGCCGAGACACAGACTCCCTCAAGACCTACATTTTGTTTACATGCAAAGCAGACTGCAGCCTCCTGAACGCCTAAATCCCGACGACGATTATTTATATATCCTCCCCACCCTCGTCACGGGGCTCTGAACCATCACTCCTGCTGCTCAGTGCCCTGGGGGATATCTCCTGGTTATGGGTTCATCCCTGTTTCCTGGCCACTGTCCAGCAAACCACTTTCAGTGTGTAAACAGCCCAGCTGCCTTCAGATGATGCCTAAGTCCATAAGGACACGTTGCTTGAACAGATCCATAACATCAACAACAGTGGCAGCACATTTCTCCGGCTGCTTTCAGACAGAATTTTCGTGCACAGCTCTGGGGAGGACAGGACTATTTAACCCATTTCGTGTTATCAGGGCTGGGGGGACGGATAAATGAAGTGACTTGCCCAAGGTCATGCGGGAGTTCATGGGAGAAATGAGGACACAAACAATGCACCCGTGTTTAAATTGAGTCCTGAGGAGTTGGCAGGGCTCTGCCTCCTGCGTGAGGGGGGCTTTGAGTGCCCTGACATTGGTATAAAGCAAATCAGTGGGTTAGATAGTAGGAACCAAATATTTTAAAAACGATTTGCATCGACTCTCCTGTTAACCAGTCCAGATCCACCTCAATCAGAAAGTCTGGTGACAGTTCAATTCATGTTAAATCCAAGAAATCATAAATCTGAGGCTGTTCTACACTCCTGACCCAGCTGCAGGAATAAACTCGAACACAAGCCATCGTTCTAAATTCCTTACGAACCATCAACACGCAGTTACTTATAATGGAATTTAAAAATTGCAGTTCCATCTTTAACCAAAAACTAGCAGCCGCTGCTCAGCCCCAGGTGGAGCAGGTCCCTGCATTTCCTCTCTTACTTTCCCCATCTCAATCTCTACGTAAATGCGCAGTAGGAGGTCCCTTCTATGAATGCTGCCATCTCACACCTCACTTTTTGCCTCTGTTTTAAGAAATATACTTTGCTGTTGAGTTGAAGTCTGCGGCAAGATTCTCGTTGGGATGCAGGTGAGGTTTCTAGAAGTACCAAAGTGCTGGGGTAGCTCTGGGGTTTTAAAGAACACAAGCTCCTTTCAGACTCTGATTGCTTTCAAATGCATCTGCTTTCTCCCAGGCACTGGGAATTCGAGGCCCCCAGAAGCTCTGAAAACTCCAATAGGTGTCAGGCTGTTGAAATAACTTTTTTTTTTTTATTTTTTTAAATTTAGGTACTACAAACTACAGTCATCAAAGTATTTATGCACTGCTTCACTTGGCACTGCAAAGCCTAAGTGAAACAGATGGCCGGCTCGGGTTTCCAGAAGTGACTCAGATACTCAGGAGCCCAACTCACACAGGAAGTCAATACCAGTTAATCTTCCAAATGTCAAATGGCACTTTGGAAAATAGCACTTTCCATTACCAGCAAGGACCCGAAACTCCGCGCTTCCTAAATGTTTGCTTTGTACCAGGCAATACCCCAGGCTCCACCTGTCTGAATTTTCCTGTTCAAAGGACAAGTGAGCGCTTGGGCAAACGCAGTTTGTGCAGGCAGGTCCCCAGCAGATCTGCCAGTCCCGCAGCCCTGTGGCTTTTTTTCCTCTAAAGGACACTTTGAGGCAGCCAGCTAAAGGTGGGGAGGAGAGAACTGAAGATTAAAGATGCTCAGAATTAGCAGCAATTTGGCACAGAGACTGCACCCATCCCACACAAGAGCTCTGATCTTTGGGGGCTTCATCAGGGTCCTGTAGCCCTGGTTTGGTGCCTGAGAGGTTTTGGGTTTCTGAAATTCCTTTCCCAGGGAATTTTCCCTAAACAGGAGAAATGTTTTTGTCGCTGTACCTTTGTTATTCATCCCTTTCTCTAGGAGGGACTTCTCCTTGCTGTCCCTCTGCTCTGACCAGTGTGAGTGAAGAGGTTTGTCTCTGTGTCACCAATCCGACTGGTCTGTGTGAAATAGTATAAAAGGGAGACACATCCCAAAAATAAAAAGGTCATTTCAGCCTTCTGAAGCTCAGAGTCTGTGTCGTTGTGGTGTAAAACAGAGTCAGAGTCCAGCAGAAATTGAAGGAGAGTGAAGAAGGGCTGCATCAGACTATAATGACAACATTAATTAATGCAGGGCACGGCCCAGGTGTCTCTGCAGCCCGTGACAAACCACCCAGCTCTCCTCCACCCAGCCCCAGAGCATGTCTGGGCACGGCTGGACAGAAACAGCGCCCAGGACAGACCGCAGGGGGGTGAAGGGAATGTTCTGGATTCAGGAGATGGACCACTCCTCCTTTCTGACCCCAGGGACCTGAACTGGCCCAGGCCAAAGCTCTGCTTGTGATGGAGAGCTCCCAGGCTGCAGCAATGCCACGATCCAGAGGTGACCCAGAAACTCCCAGCGCATTTCTGCTGCTGGTTAAAGGGGTAATTAATCAGATCAATGTCCTTCCCAGAAATTGACTGCAACTGGAGGGAGAACTGAGCTGAGTGCTTTTGGTATTTTTAACCTGGAATGTCAAGCAGAGGAATAAGGGCCATTATCTCCAGTATATATCTTAGGAGAGGGAGAAGTTAGGGAGGTGATTTCTACCCACATCAGGAGCAAAATGACAGATGAGTGTGGAAACTGGTTTAGAGAAGAGACTAGAGGGACACCAGTCCTACGAAGACCTTGAAAGTTAACTTTATCCGCCTTTAGGAAAGCCTGCAAGTTCCAGACTTGAAAATCTAGAGTTTTCAGGTATCAAAAATACCTGAATATCAAAAGCAGAAACAAATTTGGGGTTAGATACCTCCACAACCTTGGGCAAATGTGAAAACGCTGTCAATGACTGACCGCAAAATGGAAACTCTGTTTCTATAGCAGGAATGCACAGAAGGAAGCCAACACCGGGAATGGCAGACTGCGAACTATAAAATTAGCAGTGCATAGATCTCCCTCTAATAACTTCAATCTTTAGTCTTTGTTTAGCACTCTGTTGTTTTCAGTACAAAGAAAGAACCTTATGGCATCAGCCCCAGGAGAAATGTGACTTCCCTTAGAAAAAGAACAGCCATTATCCTTTTCAATTCCCTTTCAGGAGCAGTAATTTCAATTTTTTTTTTTTTTAAATTTAAGTTACAACTACTTAGCAAGGAGAGAATGAATGTTGACATATCTTTCCTGCATCTAATAATCCCTTCCTTTCACTTAAACTATCTTTTTTCCCTGCAGAGGATTATTATCATTGAGCTCCTTGGAGTCTGACAATAATCGAGATGTTTTGGCTATTGGAGACAGAAGCATTAAGACTTTTAAAAAGAGCAATACAGAGGCATGGAAGACAGAAATTGAAATGCCCAAATCATCTACACTTGATTTTAACGAGAGGCAGAAAACTTTTAAAGGCTCAGGAGAGGTTTGGTCTCTTCATTTTCAGCCTACTCAGAGCCCTCCTCCTGCCAAGCCTGAGCACTTGGTGACCCAGCAAATTATCCTCCTGCTTCTTGTTTTCCTTCAGATCCCGCCTGCTGAGCCAGAGCCTGGTGACCCCTGCAGAGCCCAGGGCCACCCTGCACAGCCCCTGAGCTCTGAGCCCTGGAAAAGCCTCGGGATGTGAATCCCCAGCCCTGCCCTCAGCATCACCACGAGGAACACGGGCAGGCTGCAGCCAGGGCTCCTGTCAGCTCCAAGGGCACAGCTCCAGAGCTGCTGGTGCTTGATTTGATCCCATAACCAGTGCTCCAGAGCTGCTCCTTGTCCTGATCCCATCATCACCCCATAACCAGTGCTCCAGAGCTGCTGCTCCTTGATTTGATCCCATAACCAGTGCTCCAGAGCTGCTGGTGCTTGATTTGATCCCATAACCAGTGCCCCAGAGCTGCTGCTCCTTGATTTGATCCCATAACCAGTGCCCCAGAGCTGCTCCTCCTTGATTTGATCCCATAACCAGTGCCCCAGAGCTGCTGCTCCTTGATTTGATCCCATAACCAGTGCCCCAGAGCTGCTTCTCCTTGATTTGATCCCATAACCAGTGCCCCAGAGCTGCTTCTCCTTGATTTGATCCCATAACCAGTGCTCCAGAGCTGCTCCTTGTCCTGATCCCATCATCACCCCATAACCAGTGCCCCAGAGCTGCTCCTCCTTGATTTGATCCCATAACCAGTGCTCCAGAGCTGCTGCTCCTTGATTTGATCCCATAACCAGTGCTCCAGAGCTGCTGCTCCTTGATTTGATCCCATAACCAGTGCTCCAGAGCTGCTGGTGCTTGATTTGATCCCATAACCAGTGCTCCAGAGCTGCTGCTCCTTGATTTGATCCCATAACCAGTGCTCCAGAGCTGCTCCTCCTTGATTTGATCCCATAACCAGTGCTCCAGAGCTGCTCCTCCTTGATTTGATCCCATAACCAGTGCTCCAGAGCTGCTGCTCCTTGATTTCATCCCATAACCAGTGCTCCAGAGCTGCTCCTTGTCCCGATCCCACCATCACCCCATAACCAGTGCTCCAGAGCTGCTGCTCCTTGCCCTTCATCCCTCACACTCAGTGATGCTCATCCTCTCCCCCCAAGGTGTCTCCACCAGGATTTTGGCTGCCAGTCTCTGATAAGAAAACAAAAAGGGGCATCCAAGGGCCACAGTTGTGCTGTGTACGTGTGAAATGAGGGAGTTCTGCTGTTGGGAAGAGGGAATTATCCCCGAGGCAGCACAGACCAGGCTGGGGTCCTACAAAAAGGAGCTGCAGGCTACAACCAACTCTTGAATTTCAGGAGCAAGAACCTCATCGCTTCAGTGCCTTGGAAAATTCCATCTTTCCCTGCTTAAGGTGAAAAACCAGCAGCAAGTATAAAACTAAAGGGTTTTACACAGTTCCCTGGATCTGATTTCAGCGGTATCTGGAATAGGTCTAATAAAAAAAGCTAAAGAGAGTAGGAGCTGTTAACAATTAGCGACTAATTACATGTGTAGACGCTTAAATAGCAGCATTTCCAAATCTTGGAGCCCTGCATACTGTAAATCTTTCATGTAAAGGATTCGCAGAGAAAGGAATCCTCAAACCCTCTTTAACATCTTCAGTGGAACAAAAGATCTTTCTGTACACTCTCTGACATTACTCAGGAAACAGCAAATTATCTGATTCAACTGGCTCATGAGTAAAAGAGCACGCAGCAATTAACTCCTTAGAAACCGAACGCCCCTTTGACAGGATTTTTTTAAAAAATTAAATACATAACAAAATAAGAAATGCAAGAATTTAGAACTAAAAGCACAGTCAAAATTAAGAAAATATAAGAAAAAAAATAGTGTAAGGTAGAAAAGAAAAATAGTCTTAAAGTGTAAGAAAAAACTCTCAGGCAGGGCTGAGCCACTCAGCAGTCATTAACATCACAAGGGGATGAAGTCTCCGACAGTCGAAGTAATCTGAACAGATAAGTTACCCACCACCGTCCACAAAAGACGTGGCTTCAGAGTAGGCAGGATTAATGGCCTTGCTTCCTGGCAAAATGAAGTCATGCCTGTGGATTTGTGAATGATTTTCCAGAAGGCAGGAACAGCTATAACAGAGCCCGACAAATACCTCAGTCAGCTGCACACCCCACGGAGGCTGCGGTTTAAATTCACAGTGTCACTGAAACGAAGAACTCTGCTCTGTGTCTCACACGAACGCAGGGAACTGAAAACACCCAGAGAAGGTGGCAAATAACAACGACTAGAAAGGATTTACTGAGCTTTGGTGGTTAAAGCAGCTCAGCATCCCATGTGTGGGTGACGCCCAAACTCTGGGGGCCTGGAAGGATTCTCTTGCCATGGTGCGCCCCAAATCAAAGATACAAATTCCCACAAACACCGAAATGTTCTTCCCTGCACTTCACTGAACGCTGAATCAGGCTCCAAATTCAAAACCTGCTGATTTCTTTCTGTCCTCATAGCAGGGTCTCATCTCCTGCTGCCAATTACAGACACATCTCTTCAAAACGTGTTGCTGAGGTCAAAGCAAAGCCATGGAAATCAGGAATCCTCTGGGAGCAGATGGTGGTGAAGAGTTCATCCTTTTCCAACATTGCAGAAGTCACAGGCTGTTTATGCACAACACGTAAAAGCCACTTGCCCTCCAGTGTCCTGGGTTTGCCCTAAATGCACTCTGCTCTCTAACTCTGGCTATCTTGTGGGATCTTTTTGTTTAACAAACCCACACCATGAATTAATGTGCGATCCACAGCGAACCGCAACAAATCTCCACTGAATTGCATCACTGAGGGACGTGGCAATTATATCAGGCTTGATGACTTTGTGTTTCACCTCACCTCAGCAGCCCTGCCAGCCCCAGAAATACTGCAGAGAACAGGAGAGGCCGCCTGTCAAAATAATTAACAGAGCTTTGATTATCAGAACGTGGCAACAATCCCCTCCTTGGGTGGTTCTGGGAGTGATGTGAGCAAAGGCTGAGTTCCCGGCCAGTTCTGAGTGATCAAGTCCCCTGCACTCACCGTGACATTTCCAGGGTGACTTTTCCAGGAGTTCTCTTGGGGATTTCCCCTGCATTTAAACGATGTTTGTCTGTGATGTACAGGAGTTTTCCAGCTGGTGAGGAAATCACAGCAGGAATAACCCAACTGTGGAGCTGCACACACCCAGCCAGCCAAACAGCAATGAACAGATTCTGCTTTTAAATATTCCTTACCGGGCTCATTAAATCTCTGGGCATTTCTCAAGATAAAAATTGACAAATAGCATCTCCAAGTGGAGAGGCTCACCACGCTCCTGCACTTTCTCAGACATGACAAAAAAACGCCACAGGAAATGATAATCACATGCAATTAAAGCCTCCAAAGCGAAGTGAACAATTGCTAAACTAACCAGAGAGATTCTGCTCCTTTGGGGATTGTCAGTGGGACTCGCTGAGCTCTGCTTTGGCTGGAATCTTGTCCTAGTGGAGCGCAGCATGCACATCACACACATCACAGATTTCTCGTGCTCAGTGCATTCCAGCGAATGAATTCCACGCCACGCAGACACTGGGAGCTGCTCTGGCTAAGAGAACAGATGTAAACACTGAATTTCTCATCAGCTGGCCCATCAGTAATGCTTTGGTTGACAGGACACCTTCTGATGGCACTGCTAAACATGCCAGTCTCATTAAAACGAGTCGAAACAGGGATGAATTCAGTGTCTGAGGTCACTTGAGTACTCTGGCAGAGTCATTATTGAATTTCTACCAGTGTGATTACAAAGAGTGCGTGCTCAGTCCATTAATCTGCAGCGTGGAAACCAAAAATCAATGGGGTGCTGCTTCAAACTCCTTTTTGTAATAATTACCATCATGTATGAGGGGGTGCACGAGGGAGGGGAGCGTGGATGCTGTTGTCACAGCCCTGGAAGGGAAAGGGATCACCTCGTTTTTTGAGCTGTACACCAGAGAGGAGAAACGAGAGAAGAGTCAAAATTTATTCTAATCTGGGCTGAAATTCAGCCTGCAAAGGAGATTTTGCCATTTGCAGAACGTGACACACCAGAGCTCTCCCTGCAGCCTGAGCTTGGGACAAATTATGATTTGCAAACGATGACTTGGAGAAGCCAACAGAGTAACTCCTCTGCCAGGTGCGAGCTGTGTGCAGAACTGCAATGATCTCTGACACAAGACAGTTCTTTAAACTGCAGGAGTTGCTGTTTTTCTCTGAAAAGCAGAGATTTTTACTTCCTAAGCTTGTAAAAGGCCATGTATTAACCCTGCTTTACTGTGTAAAAGGTGCAGGGGGAGCTGAGCGGAGTCCATCCTCAGAGAAATGTGGGAAGGTTTTGCTGAGCTGTGCTCTGTCCAGCTTGAATTACACCGAGTGTTGTGTCTGCTGACAGCCTGGCAGTGTTTGCAGAGCAATAATACAACAAGAGGCACTGCTCAGGGGCCTGCTCCCAGTTATGCCACAAATTCCTGTTATCCCTGTGTCAGCCTGCAAAGGATGCACCCAGGTATCTGCAGGCAGGGACAGAGAATTAGCCAGGTGAGGGATGTGATTATTTGTTCTTGTGGTTGTCATATGCTGGGACCCTGCTGCAGATAATGAGGGACAGCAGACAGCAGGGCAGGGGACACCGAAAAAGTCCCGGAGGACGAGAGCCCAGCAATTCCCCACATCTTTCTCTAAAGCTGGAGAAGAGCAGGGTTTTCTGTGCCTGAGGTGGTGGAGTGTGGGAGAAGCAAACACACCTGGAGTGATGCACCAACACCCCCAGGCAGGTCAGCCCTTCAGACCGGGTTTAACCGTCCCCCACTGCAGGTCTGCCAGGAGCTGATGGAATCACACAGCTGGGAATTGAACTCGATGGTGTGACGCAGAAGGACAGGCAGGAGTGGGGACTGCAGGAGTGGGGACTGCAGGAATGGGGACTGCAGGAGTGGGGACTGCAGGAGTGGGGACTGCAGGAATGGGGACTGCAGGAATGGGGACTGCAGGAGTGGGGACTGCAGGAGTGGGGACTGCAGGAGTGGGGACTGCAGGAGTGGGGACTGCAGGAGTGGGGACTGCAGGAGTGGGGACTGCAGGAATGGGGACTGCAGGAGTGGGGACTGCAGGAGTGGGGACTGCAGGAATGGGGACTGCAGGAGTGGGGACTGCAGGAATGGGGACTGCAGGAGTGGGGACTGCAGGAGTGGGGGCTGCAGGAGTGGGGACTGCAGGAGTGGGGACTGCAGGAGTGGGGACTGCAGGAGTGGGGACTGCAGGAGTGGGGACTGCAGGAGTGGGGACTGCAGGAGTGGGGACTGCAGGAGTGGGGACTGCAGGAATGGGGACTGCAGGAGTGGGGACTGCAGGAGTGGGGACTGCAGGAATGGGGACTGCAGGAGTGGGGACTGCAGGAGTGGGGACTGCAGGAATGGGGACTGCAGGAGTGGGGACTGCAGGAGTGGGGACTGCAGGAGTGGGGACTGCAGGAGTGGGGACTGCAGGAATGGGGACTGCAGGAGTGGGGACTGCAGGAATGGGGACTGCAGGAGTGGGGACTGCAGGAGTGGGGACTGCAGGAATGGGGACTGCAGGAGTGGGGACTGCAGGAGTGGGGACTGCAGGAGTGGGGACTGCAGGAGTGGGGACTGCAGGAGTGGGGACTGCAGGAATGGGGACTGCAGGAGTGGGGACTGCAGGAGTGGGGACTGCAGGAGTGGGGACTGCAGGAGTGGGGACTGCAGGAATGGGGACTGCAGGAGTGGGGACTGCAGGAGTGGGGACTGCAGGGACAGCTCTGCTGCCACTGGGGACCAGGAGCCCAGAGCACCAGCAGCACATCCCAAAATCCTCCCAGGGAGCACTCACCAACTGGTTTTCTAACCATCCTTGCTTAACCTGTACCATTTACAACAAGGACTCAGCATTTATGGAATAATTCTCCACCTGTTTCATAGGGCAGTTCCTGTTATTATATAACAAAAGAAATAAGGATTTTTATCAGTACCTCAAACAGGCAGTAACACATCAAACCAAAGTAACTTTGATTGGAAGAGTAAATCTCAGAAAGTCAGTGCAGAAACAAATGGTTCAGCTGTCTGATATATTGTGTTTTGTGTAAGGAGTGGAAAGGTTTCAGATGAATGGTGGTGCCTCACCACTGGCAGGTGATCAGCTGGGATGGATCTGACCGAGACACAAGATGGAAAAAATATTTAAAATAATCCAATTGTCTTTTATGATATTGTAGGCAGCTTTCTTGAGGTCTCTCCTCACCAGCTTTAAGTGTCTTTAGCTCAGAGGAGTTTTGTTATTACAAAATTCCTCAAGCAGCAATGGCACTGAGAGCTTACATGTGTAAGAAACACATTTCAATTTGCTTCGCCGAATACTAACAAAGTTCTTATTCACTTTACTCTTGAAAGGTTTGGCTTTTGGCACTTCTTCCTAAATTTCCTCCATTCTTTATTGCCTGACTGATTTATTTCCTCTGCTGTGAAAGTTCCAGAGGAAAGCAGAGTTGCTTGGCAGTGTGATGGGGTATTGCTGAACTCAGCTGTTTGTGGCTCTCAGCAGATGTTTCTGCTTCAAAGGCAGGGTGAGAAAAAGAAAAAAACAAAAAACACACACAGGCACAAATTCCTCCTCCCCAGCCCCGCATCTTTTGTCTCTTATCTTCCACTGCCTCCAAATCACAAGGAAGGCTCTGTCACAACGGCTCCTAAACCATCCTAACAGCATCACACAAAAATAAAGAGCTGCCCCTGCCCCGGAGCAGGTTTAAAGTGCAAGGAGGGAAGGAGGAGAAGTGTCCTGGGCTGCACCAGGAGGAGTTTCTCGTGGATAACTTCACTGTGAATTACAGGTTACTGAAGTGGGGATTTCTGTGGGCAGGGGGAGTGGGCAGGAGATGACAGAGGCATGGGCGGCTTCTCCTCCTGCATGTTCCACGAGGGCCTCAAAGCACCTCCCCGAGCCGAAGCGAAGGCTGAACAGCAGCCGGTGTGTTTGCACCTCGCTCCTGACAAATGATTACCTTGCCAGAGAGCCAGAAAACACTCTGACCCTGCACATCAGGAGTTTTTATTGGTTATTGACTATTGAACCAGCGATTATTGAACCTGTCTGTCAGTCCGGGTGGATGGAAAGCTGCTGTCCCGTTATTCCATGGCTGCACCTCCATTCTGTTCGTGTGGGCTCTGCTCTATTTACATGACAGTGAAATAAAACAATGCATCCAACCTGCCCGGAAAGCAGGGCAGGCTCTGGCCGCAGCTCTCAGCAAGGCTGGGTTACTGCAGGCATCGACTGAGCCTCCCGCGTTTGGGTTTAACCAGCACGTAAAAAGCTTTTCCAAACTAAACAAATTTGCTGTGCAAACAGATTTGATGCTTTCATCTGGGCAAGAAATATGTGAAGAAGGCCCTTTCTCTTGGAGCTTCAGCCCTTCTGCTTCCCAACAGACCCAGGAACTCCAAAGTAGATAAAAATAAAAAAAAAAGAACAATTACTGCAACTGAAAGCTCTGTAGATATCATGGATGGATCTCTTTAATGCAGTTTCTTATCTCATCTCTACTAATTAATTCCTTCTCTTAGATAAAAAACTCATGGGCACACTTTACTCCTTGGCTAATACTATTTTAAGCTACGTATGAAGATTATTGTAGCGTTTTTTGAATGGTCAGGACTAAGTCTGACAGAGGTTCTGTTGAAATCCAACAAGAAAATTCCTTTTCAACAGCACCCACGAGCTTGGCCTTGAAAAACCTCAGGTGAGATTACAACCCCCCGCCTGGAATTTCCAGCAGAAGAGAGAATTTGAGAAGTATCTGATCAGGAAGAAAACAATCATAAATAAAATCAATAATAATAATAAATGTAATAATATATTATTATATTATGATAATATTATAATGAAATATAATCGATAATAATAAAAACCACGGTGTTGCAGTTATTATCCTGCCCCCCACTGGGGCAGAGGCAGTTTGTTTCCTGGGCCAGGCTGTTGGGAAGGAGGGATTGCTGCTGCAGTGGGACACAGCCTGTGCTGGGCGCAGTGTCTGCTGTCCAGGGCCGCTGGCACGGGGCAGCTCGGCAGGAAAACCACACAGACCTGTTGTTGTTGCCATGACAATTGCTCCGGGTACCTCAAACCGTGTCTTTCTGAACCTGCAGTACGGTGAGCAGTGAGAAGAAAGGCTCCTTCTGGCTCTGGGAGGCTCCTCACCCACCAGGGCTCCCGTGGAATTAATTCACTTTTAACCCTCGGGATGCACAAGGTTCAACAAGCTGCCCTGGTCCCACAGGGACCCGGGGCACAGCCGGGTCTGGGACACAAATCACGAATATTCCCTCCCGAGGCAGAGTGTGCAGGTGATGGATGATTTACACCACAACGACACAGACTGACTTCAGGAGGCTGAAAATGACTCCTTGATCTCTGGGATGTGTCTCCCTTTTGTACTATTTCACACAGACCAGTCGGATTGGTGACACAGAGACAAACCTGGTCAGAGCAGAGGGACAGCAAGGAGAAGTCCCTCCTAGGGAAAGGGATGAATAACAAAGGTACAGCTACAAAAACGTTTCTCCTGTTGACAGAAAATTCCCTGGGAAAAGAAATTCAGCAAACCAAAACAGCTCAGGCACCAAACCAGGGCCACCTGCAGGCAGGGACAGCGGAGCAGCAATTCCTGAGAGACACCAGAGCCATTCCTCCCTCCTCCCTGCCGGCTCAGGGCTTTGATGAACGCTGCTGACGCTCAGAGCAGCCCAAGAGGAGCCATGTGAGAGGCTCCCTTGGGAAGGCACCTCCTCACCCCAGCCCTGTGTGCCCCAGAAGAGCTCTCGTGGCACGGCACAGCTGGCTGATGTGTCCCCACGCGTCCCTGGCACTGTCCCTGCACACTGCACACAGCTGGGCCCCGCTCGGACCTGGAGCAGCATCCTGACAAAGAGGAACCTCCCAGGACAAGGACAGCAGGCAAAACGGGGTTACTTGGGAGGGGAAGGATGGTGAAAGCAGCAGGTGAAGGCTCGGCTGGAGCTCCTGATGCAGTTGTGGACACATATCGTTACGATTCAGGACGGCTAATGTAAGGACACATGGAACTCTGATTTCTTCAGAGGGCTCAGAGCAAAGTTTGTTGAGAGACAGATTGTTTTATGCAGTGTTTGGGTACAATGAGTAGGGCTGGTCCTTTAGGGCAGCACCTTTCTGTAAACATCTCTACCAGGGAACAAGGTGGGAAAGCACCAGGTGTCGGGAGGAGGAGATCTACAGGGATCGTTTATAGGGATTGTTTTGGGTTTGGGTTGTTCCTCCTCGAGATTTCCCTGACTGAGAGAGTTCTGTCCTTGGCTTTCCCACGGGCACTGCCTGGAGCCCAAAACCCATGTTCTGCCCACCGTCAGTTCCCACAGTTGTGGACACACATTCCCAGTGGCACTGCAAGCACACAGATGCTCAGCACAGCGACGACTCCCAGTCACCTGCCAGCAGCCCAAAAGGCTGCACTGAAATGTGCACCAGGCCGCCAACACAGAGCCAGAATCACGGACTGGTTGAAGCTGGAAGACTTTTAATTAAGATCCTTGAGCCCAACCATTCACCCAGCACTGCCACGTCCATTACCAAAGCACGTCCCCAAGCACCACATCCACTTGTCTTTCAAACCCTCCGGGGACGCCTTCCCTGGGCAGCCTGTTCCAGTGCTTGACAAACCTTTCAGGTGAATGTTTTCCCTCATATCCAATCTAAACACCCCACGGTGCAATTTGAGGCATCCCCTCTTGCCCTGCCTGAGCACA
The DNA here is from genome assembly GCF_029207755.1 of Chamaea fasciata. NCBI lineage: Eukaryota > Metazoa > Chordata > Aves > Passeriformes > Sylviidae > Chamaea > Chamaea fasciata. The sequence continues at coordinate 12,820,594 of NW_027094103.1, read as the reverse complement.
CAACTGGCTCACGTTCAGCCAGCTGCCAACCAACACCTCCAGGCTCTTTTTCCAATTTTCCCTTGAATTATGGAGGCTTCATTCCGCTCGGCTGAGGGCATTAAACGCCTCATCCTCTGTCACCATGTTTCCTCCACATCCAATGAAGAATGGAGATTCTCCTGAGCTCTCCTTTTGTTCATATATCTATATCGAATGCCTGCTCTTCTGTGAATTTCTCGTAAATGAACAGAAATTGTTTCTGTTTCAGGGTTTAATGGTGTAAGACATCCATTGCTGGTGCCTTCCCCCCAAAGTATCCCTACAGTTTGTACAGCTCAGCCCCTGCAGACACAAATGTGACCTCCTGTACAACCTGCCAAGCAGCTACAGCAGTGGCATGTGCCAGCTCAGCTCTGCTCCTGCCTCAGTTATCAGTCAAAAGGATAAACAACTGGCAGGAAAAAATCCTGACCCACAAGCACTAAACCTCTGAATCTTTGTGAGAACCGTGCTGTCTGCTCTGGCTGCGGGGTTTTGAGGTCAGCAGGCACCACTGCCACTCTGCTGAGCTCTGCAAACCACTCTGACCCAAAACTGCCAGGGCAGGATGACCCAGATTCTGAAACAATTAATAACATCTTCCCTGCTTATAACGTGTGACTGCTCCTGTCTGTTCACATCCCGGGCACAGCCTGGCTGTGCTCTGGTGCAGGCAGACACTCTCCACATGGCTCACACTTCCTCGAGCCTGACTCATGTTGTACAGACACGCTTCACTTTTGTTTTTCAATCACAAGGGAGTTGATTTCACTGACACCCCTCGGCAGCATATGGCGCTACCAGACAGAGCAGGGATCCGCACGGAACGGCAGCGGCTTTGTTGCTTTTCCTCCACGTGCTAATGATACGAAAAAAAACCCCCCAGCCTGGTAACATCACTGCTGTGACACCCAGACTGTGCTACAACACAGCCACAACAACCCCAGTCCAACAGAACGTGCTCACATGTGGCACAGGAGAGGGAATCAGTGACTGTGGCACGGCCTGAAACATCACCACAACATCTGGAAGCACTCTCCCCCAGCCTGCCTCTTTATCAGACAGATGGCTGCAGGGCTGGGAGCCCACAGGCCTCTCCAAAAGGTTCAAGGCCAAGAGGATAAAGTGCTACATCACAGCAGTTTTCCATTCCGTCAGCTTTCCTGAACCTCTCTGTTCTCCCACGCTCGGTTCCTGTGCCCGGCTGACAGGAATCCCCGGCGCTGGGATTCCACAGACGGAGTTTTGTGGGATTCCATTCCCCCACAGCCACATCCAGGGGCAGAAACGTCAGGCCCAGAGCAGGCTGGGCTTGCTCCTGGACATCCCAGGTTTGCAGGAGCAAGAGGAGTTATGCCTGGATCAGGGTTCATGTCTCAGTTATAGGATGCTCCGGTGCCTTGGCTTTGGCAGAGAAGCCAGCCTAAGAAATTCCCTGTGCCCTCCTTGCTCCTACCCTTCATCTGCCCCCCTCATCCCCACAGCTGACAGCAGGCCAGCAGGTGGAGGAGCTGTGCTGGAGTTTGCTGTGTTAAACAAAGAAACAACACAAATGGCCCTGGCTCTGCCTTGGAACAGCTCTCCTCCCCTGTGGGACGATCCAGAACTAACTCCCCAGCAAACAGGAGCCTTTCCACTTCTCAGGTGAGTGCGGCACCTCAACAATCAACCACGCCAGCCTGGAACCAAACAGAGGCAACGCTGAGAGACGGAACTGGTTCCAGCAGTAACCAAAAATATCCTTTTGTCTGCCCCAAGCACACACATCAAGTGTCCAGAGGCAGAAACAACAAAGGAAAACAAGCAACCAAGCAGTTGTCTAAGCCTTGTTTTCACTAATCAACACTGTTGTTATCCTCATCAATAGCTACTCCAGTCTCAGCAGAAATTGCATTATGAGGCACACAAACATTGCTGATTTCAAGCTGTTTGCAGTTACTTGCCATAGTTGCAAAGGCTTTTTGAATCATTTTAAGCCAAGCTCTGGCTCCTGGCTTTAGCACCACAAAGTATTTCTTAGAAAAGCAAAGAAGCACGACCCACTTAAATTCTCCAAAGGTAATGGTAAACAATTACTGATGTGATGTATCTAAAATATCTCTTGTGTTCTATTATTTAAATATTGTGAAAGGTGTATTAGCTGCTGCTGCATTCAGACTCAAAACTGCTTCTTTCAAAGTGCTTACAGTGTAATTATATCCATACACTAATGACACAGAAATGTGCAAGGGAGGAAAAGCTGGAAAGGAAAAATCAGTATTTTAACTGAGTCTGGGCACTTGTCTCTTGGGCTATGAAGGGGAAAGAAAAATCAGTATTTTTATTGAGTCTAGGCACTTGTCTCTTGGGCTAGGAAGGGGAAAGAGTGCAATGGTTCTCCACGGTGCAGCAGGGAGATTTCTGAGCAAACACAGTGGGAAACTCCTTCTGCTACATGACTACACCAAGATATTGGTGAGTTTGCTGCAGGGAGGACGAGCCAGTGCTGGCGCTGGAAGCGCAGAACTGCCCCTCAGAGCCCCCCTGAGCTGGGCACAGAACTGCACACCCCAAGAGGACCCACACCCTGACCCAGCCTGCACAGACAACTCCCATCAGGGACTCGCAGCTCTCCACCAAATTAAATTAGCTGAATAATGTCTGTAATTAGCCGAGTAAGAGTATTAGTGCTCTGTGCAGAGGGCACCAGGTGACACTCGGGAGCTCAGCAATGCCCCCTGCACCACCGTGGGCTTCCCCGCAGCTTTCCCCACCCAGTTCTTCCCTGCACAAAAACATCTCGCTCAAACCCAAGGCTCATCACGATTTCGGGAGACAGCGACTACTTACATGCACAAATGAGAGAGGCATTAATTAAAACGTGGAGTTTTATTTGCATAATTAGCGCCAAAAATATTTTTACGGGTTAATTAGGCTTCATGCAAATTGGATCGAGGAGATTTAATTTGGGGTTTGATAACCTGACTATTATAGTTCTGCAGTCGCAAATCCGCTTGGAGCTACACGCTGTTTGTTCTAAAGCCACGTCCTCCCTTTCAGACTGGTTTAGTTTCTACTCCTGCCAGCCCCAAATGATGTGTTTTTCCTTTCCCTTTACCAGTCCTGAGGTAGGCTGACCCTGGTTAGATGCCAGGTGCCCACTAAAGCAGCTCCATCTCTCCCCTCCTCAGCTGGACAGGGGGGAAAAATCCAGAATGAAAGGCTCAGGGTCGAGACAAAAGACAGGGAGAGATCAGTCACCAATGGAAATACTCAGACAATCAGCTCAGCAGGAGCTGCTCGTGGCAAGAGGAGTTTCTACACTTCACACATGTCCAGGATTTGGGCACGGGATACAGAAGTTGAAATCTGCTCCGGTTCCCTGTGCCTGAAGGCGCAGTGCAAGGCAATCACCAGCCCAGCAGCCCCCAAAGATCTCATGATGCTCTTCCCCCAGCCCAGGTTTGGGGCTAACAGCAATCACAGAGCTGGGGAAGCGTTGTTTGGATGTCTGGATGTTGTACAGTGGAAATTCTCTGCATGGACTGAGGTACAGCAGTGCTGTGACAATTCTTTATGATACCTGGGGACGAGTAAATCATTTCCACTGAAAATATCCAACTTTGCTGTGTGCCATGGAAGACAATCCTAATTCTGGAGAAAGCCCTGCAGCAGTGTCTGTGGAACAGCCAGAGCAAGTCCCCAAAACCACAGCAAACAGGGAGGCAGGCAGTGGCAGCCCAGCTCATCCCAGTCCATCCCAGTGCCCCTCACAGGGCTTTGCCTCAGACACTCACCCAGCAGGCCAAAGCAACCTCCAGAAGAATCCAGAGTTTTCTAAAGAGGATTCTTCTCTATTACACACTGGGGGGTTTGAATTACCCTCCCTGGGGAAGAATTCACTGCCTGCTCCACGAACCAGCCACAGGGGCCGGGATATGTTCAGAGAAACAAGGTCAGAACTATCACACCAAAAAAAATTCAAAGGTTCAGTAAAGCCCTCTGAAATGAAGAATATTCATATGGCTGCCAAAATGACACCGCCCCCCAGCCCCAACGCAGGTCTATGCCATTAATGACGAATTTTATTACCCATTATAGATCAGCAGATGGTACCACAGTTACCTTGAGTGTCTCCAGATTTCCAGGCCACAGGTTTAATAGCTGTGAGCAGTGCTAAGATCATCCTTAAGCCTCCCAATCCCTGAACGGTACCACGGACATAAATTGAGTTTAATGTGCCCAGAAGATGAGGTTCCATACCTGTTCCTTGAACTTGGGGCTATCCTCTGACAAACAACTGTGGTGGTGGAGTGCTTCCCTCCATTGCCCACCTCTTGCCTCACGTCCCACTGCCGGGGGTCACTGGTCCTGGCCCCGAGGATGTTCACTCCTTTCTTCACCTTGGCCCTGTGGGGAACAGCAATTGGGAAAGGTTTACAGGCCTCATTCAGGACTGGGATCCCTGGGGGCAGCTCAGGCATGGGCATCTCAGCAGAGCAGTTTGAAAGGAACTATTAGACATACTTCTAATCCAGCAGTAAATAAGAGAGGGACACCATGAATGCAGACCTATGGCAACATCACATTTTTTTGGACAGGACTGGAGTCAGGAGTCAAACTGAACCTGCACTCAAGTTCTTTTCTCTACTCAGGCAATATTTTTTTTTTTTCCCAAAGAGAAGCTTGTCCCAACACAGAAGACTCTGCAATGTTTGTCTGTACCAAGACAAAATTGTGACTCATCATTGCACAGAGCAATGCTCCACTGGAGGCTTTTTAATAACCCATTTTTATTCCAGACGATGTTCTAGATTATCAGTGGACAGGCTGTTGCTCCTCTGCTGGACAATTTCCTCTTCCCTACAGATTCCCAAGGAAATTTCAGTTTGCAATCTCCAGCCTGGAGAGAATACAGCTGTGGGTTAAGACAAGACTCTGTAACCCAGAGATGTTCTCAGAGGACACAGATTTCTGCCACCCTCAGTCGTTATGCCCTGTGGAAAAGTTAACTCTGTTTATCTAGTGCTGCTAATAACATCAGCAACAACCGCGTGGAAGGTTAATTACAGAACACTTGCTAATTAAAGAGCATTTGCACAAAGAATTCCCAGCAAAGGTGTTGTTTGGGTGCAGAATGTTGAGCTGCTGATGCTCAGCTCTATCAGGAAGCACCAGGAATGGGAAAGAAGAGAAGGAGTTTGGCAGCCCTTGTCTTCTGAACACAGCCAGGGACAAAAGGATGATGAGGATGTGGGGAGGAAGGTGCCGCTGAGGAGTTCCCAGCCCCGTGAGCACTTTGGAGTCATCCTCAGAGGAAGAAGGGAAAGGGCTGCCTGACTCCAGTCACCACCAAAGCTTCTCCAGCAGGAACTGGCTTCACCACAGCAAGGAGGACAAACTTAAAATCACAGTTTTCTAAAACTTTTATGCAACACGAAATGTTAGTCACTGAGCAGAAATCATCATTGAGCAAGACGCTGGTATCTTCTTGACGTTTATGAGGACTTGGCACCAAAGTTTCTTTAAAGAAATGGTCTTTTTGCATCTTCAGCCAATAAAACACTCAAAAGCTGTCGTTAGGAATGACTGAGAGTACCTGTCTCCTTACAGTTTTTCAACAAAACACAATTAATTTAAGGTATTGAAAAAGAACAGCGTTTTTGTTTTTGTTTTTGTTTTTTTCTTCTGGGCATAAAAGCATAAAGGATTAATTCTCTCATTTGTAACATGAAACACCATGGAGCTTTACAGAATCCTGTCCTGCCCTTGTCAAAGTAGCCTGATGAATCTCTCCTGCCTTCAGCTGAATTACTCAGAAGCAAAACCAGAAAGGCAAAGGAAGAATCAAATTCATTCCTGAAGGCTCATTAAAGCTTTAAGTCCCATGAAGTTTTCCAGTATATTACAGTTCAAATAAAGGAACAATAAATTAATGTTTCGGTATTTATAAAACACTCCTGCTAATCTCGAAGCTGTGTAAATCCAGCAGGATTTCAACACCAATCTGTATTTTAGGAGATGTTTGGACGTATTTTAGGACACTGCAATTTAGCAACGGGAGAGAAGTAAAAACCCATCGTTCATACTTTGTTCAGCTGCTCCTTGAGACGGGCTCTGAAATGACAAAACACCCCCCAAAATCGAGGTTCCCCTGTTTGGATTCTCAACAGAATCACAAACTCTGTCAGCAGCTGCAAATTGCTCTTTCCACCACGGAGCTTGACACAGTCAATACCTGGGCTCCTGTTAATTAGGATGGACACTGTGGATGGCCAAGGTTAGTGGTCAGATAACACTGCCAGAGGACCAGACCACAGCCACAATGCCGTTTTGTTAATTAACTACAGGATGGGGCATTAAGTGGAGTGCTTTTCACGTACGCCATTATATAAAGCCCATTAAAAAAAAAAAAAACAACTCCATCCCGGGGTAAAGTAGGTTATGTTTAGTGAGAAAAATCAATGTTGTGATTGCACTTAGGACTGGAATGAGGGTATGAGCGCCCAGAAGATTGAACTTCCGAAATAAATATGCAGAAGCACAATTTGCAACTCTCCCTCTAAAAAGGGCACTGAGTTTTACATAACAAGGTCAGTGGATGAATGAGAATTAAGGCAGAGAGAACTGAGCCCCACACATTTCCAAATGCAGTCTGTACACACATTCTACAAACGTTTTCACTCCAATATTTATTTACTTGGTGCTTGAGTGCTAGCAAGGAAAAGTCTATTTAATTAATTACCAAAGATTTGTTGACCTTGTTGGATGCTTGTGATTAAACATTCATTTTTTCAAATCGATAGTGCCGACTTTGTACATAAAAATTTGTAAGTTCCACCACCTCAATAAACCCCAAGGCCCAGGACCTGGAGGCCAAATGACTTGCCAGCCTCCTGTATTTACCCAGCTAACCTCACCGTGTTTATAAATTGCCTGTGTTTATTTCAGGTTGGCAGGGAGGGCGACAATAAACGGAGAGGACGAACAGCTGAACTGCTCCAGGTTTCCTCGTTCTGGGACTGGGAAGTTCTTTGCTGTTTCTGCTTATCCACAAGAGATGGTTGTCCTCAGCCAGAGGCTGTTCTGCACAGCTCCATGACCTGCCAGCAGCCACCAGCCAGAACTCCTCAGCTTGGACTTCCACCCAAAATCTTCCCCTCCAACGTAATCCCAAACAATCTCCTGGGAGTGCCCCGAAATCGCCCCAAACTAAATATGCACAAAAACCCAAGGGCAGCAGCTCGCTTATTTGATCCCCTGTGTGCTGGAAGTCGAGCGCAGCTTTTGATCTCCTTTCCAAAGCAAAGCCTGGATGGATAGATGGAGCCCAGCCCATCCCTGAGAGCAGCACAGAGCAGCCCCAGCCCTCACTGGGGAAAGGACTCCCTCCCTCTCTCTGGATGGGGTTCCAAGCTCTCTGAACACATGGCAGCCACGACACCGGGAGATTTTCTCGCTTGAACATCTGAGGTCATTAATTCACGGCACAGGAAATCTCTGCCTCGGCTTTGTCTCAAAAATAACTGTCTCTCTTTAAATCTCTCAAATGGGGAATTAAAAGATTCTGCTGGCATGCAGAGCAAGCAGCGTCTCAAAGACATTACAGAGAGTCTCCAGCAGCTTACCTAGGAATCATTGCTTCATTTGTGTCGAGACCAAGTAAAAGCATTCACTTACTCACACAATCACACAGCAAACGTGCAATTTCCAAGCAAATATTTCATTTTCAACTTGAAGCTTTCAGTTATACACGAAGATTTCCATTTAGCGCCTCGCCTTCCTAACATCTCAAACCTAGAAATGATGCTCCTAATTAATGCATTCTGATCAACTGCAGGTGAAAATCTAATTCTTCCATTTCACTGTCCTCAAATTACAAGAAATGTCAGCAGTATTTAGATATAATACTGTACAGCTATTAAAGACAGCAACCAAAAGGCAATTGAATCAGCAACCAGCCAGAGCTGGAGATGTGACTTATGATTTGAGGAGCTGAAATTATAGCTTCCTATTTAAATTTAAATTTTTAATCTGGCAGAACTGCTGTGGCCATGGAAGGGCCCTGCTACCTGCAGCAGAGCTACAGAGAGGGCAGAGAGCGGAGTGCTCCCAACAGCTCCTCCCACGCATGGCTCTGCTGACGTGGGCTAATGCCAGAGAGCATCGCCCCTCTCATTCCAGAGGAATTCAGGCTCAGAAGGCAGATCCAAGCTCTGTCTGGGAGTGCAGTGTGGTGAGACATCCCCCACTCCCGAGTGGGCATCTCTGTAAGGAAAAAGTTTCAGTTTACCTTTAGACATTTTAGGAAGTTTAACTGGAAAGTTCTGTGCCCTTCTCATTGTAATCGGCTCAGGGCCAAGAGAGAAGAGCCTGTTGGACCTTGTCACTGTTCTCCAAACCCTGAACCTCTCCCTGCTGGCAGCAGGGCAAACTGTCCCTCCTAAAACACTCCGGATTTAGGAAGGGGCACAAAGGAACTGAGGGGCAGCAAGGGTTCCAAATACACACAAACCCAGGGGCAGCAAGGACCCCAAACACAAACCCAGGGGCAGGAGGGATCCCAAACACAAACCCAGGGGCAGCAGGGATCCCAAACACAAACCCAGGGGCAGGAGGGATCCCAAATACAAACCCAGGGGCAGCAGGGATCCCAAACACAAACCCAGGGGCAGGAGCGATCCCAAACACAAATCTGCTGGCCAGGCAAGGATCCCAAACACAAACTCAGGGGCAGCAGGGATCCCAAACACAAACCCAGGGGCAGGAGGGATCCCAAACACAAATCTGCTGGCCAGGCAAGGATCCCAAACACAAACCCAGGGGCAGCAAGGATCCCAAACACAAATCTGCTGGCCAGGCAAGGATCCCAAACACAAACACAGGGGCAGCAAGAGTTCCAAACACAAACCCAGGGGTTCCAAGGATCCCAAACAAACACAAACCCCGGGGCAGCAGGGATCCTGTCCGGGGCTGTCGCTGCTCACCCCGGGCACGGGCAGCTCCCCGGAGGATGCTCCTGCTCGGCGGTAATAAATCCCCGGCTCCTCGCCTCTGTCAGGCTGCACTTTCCGCTGAACAAATGCTGACCCCTTTTGGTCAGTCTTCTCCGGAGCCTCGGAGTCTCTCCGTGCTCTCTGCTCACCCTCCCTTAAGAAGCCCTTGACTTTTCTGGCTGTAAAGGTCACTAAGAAATTCCTTTAGTGACTCTCCTGGAAGCCAGGGAAGCTCTCCTGGTGGAGAGCACGTTACAGTAAGTCTCAAAACTTCTTGAGTTCTGCCAGAAAAATTTCAGCTTCTTCCTGCCGTGATTTATGTTCGCTCCTCTCCTCCTTTGTTCCCAGAGTAAATCAGGAGATTAAAGCCAGCTGCAGGAACCCATAAAACCCAAGGCAAGAGACTGACCACAGCAATTAAGCAAGATTTGCTTTATGAAGTAAATATTTTTCCTTTCATCTTGCTGCACGAAATGATTTGCAGCTCTGAAGGAACAGGACAAACATCTGCCTGCAGAACATTCCTCATTAAAAGCTGAGTGGAAGCCTGGAGTGGAACAGAAGATGACCTGGTTAGCCCTGTCAGCCTTTCAGACACGATCCTTTAATTCGCAAAAACACACGGACAGAGTAAGTGTGATTGAGTCGGATCATACCTGAGGGATCAGGAATCAGCTCCAGCTTCCTGCTGGGCTCCACACAGGATTTCTGCCTGATCCACCCCCCTCCAGCAAGCAGATGGCCACCAGTGCTCTCTGTGGCCACCTCTTTCCTCCAGGAAATTTCATTTACAAGCCACAAGCCACGTAATGAGGAGAAGAGAGCGCTCTCAACTGCAGAATTTAGGTCCTAAATGGATTAGGGAATAAATCACTGCTAAGAGCAGCATTTCAGGTTTGGTCCCCAAGTCAGCAGCTGCTCCAAAGGGCCATCCATGCAAGAATCATGTAAAAGCATGATTATCATCAAGTAAAAGCAAAGACCTTGCTGCTCAGAGCATCCTCCCTCCTTCAGGCGTTTCTCTCTCATGGTGTATATCCAGAAAAAAAGCCTTCAGGAAACCACTTTTGTAGAGAGAAGAGAAAACAGCCTTTAAAATGTCAAAACAGCTAAACTCTAGGTAGGCAGTTCTTGCTCTTTGCTCCTCACAATTTTCCTTTCACTTCCAATAGACCACAATGTTGGCCTATTTGAAATGACTCTGGGAAAAAAACAACACGTCAAAACAACACAAATGGAAATATTTCCCTTTGAAAATGCAGTCATAAAATCCTTTAAGAACCTCCCAACCAGAATGTTTAAGCCTCTTGAGTACAGGGAGCAGCTGAGGGAGATTTTGGTATTTCTGAAACCTCCTCGGTCTGGCAAACTGGACTAAATTCAGCTTCCCCGAAACTGCTTTTTTTTGGTGACTTTCATGTCCATCAAAAATGACACAAATTCTCCCCACTGCCAGTGAGGAGTGCTGGGATCTAAAATAGCTCAAGGGCTGATCTTCTGCAGTGTCCCTTACATAACTGAAATTCCCTGAGACCCTTGGAAAATCAGCGGTCCTCTCTTTCAGGAGGAATAGGTGCTTCACATCCCTGAGGAAGCTCTGAAGAGCTCAGCTGCAAGGCACGAGGTGGATGCTGTCAGCTGGATGTTAGAGGGTTTTTTGTTGTTTTGGTTTTTTTTTCCAAAAAAGAAATCCAATGTATTTTGGGATGTTCCAGGGACAGAGCTCTTTGCTTTGGGCTGGTATCTGTGGTTAACTCTCTGTTAAGATTACCAGTCCTCTTGAAGAGTCAGGTGTCCCAGAATTGAGTTTTAAAAGAAAAGCAAGAAGAGGTGAAGCTTTCTGTGAAGTTGGGATAACCCAACTCAAGGCACAGCCAGCCACTGAACCTCCTAACAGATCTCATGGCAAAAGTGCTTTCCCTGAATTTCCCTGAATTTTAACAGCACTGGTTAAGGGGTTAGGAAAGGGGGGGGACCCCAAAAAAAATCTCTAAATAAAAGCAGGATGGAACTACACAACACAGAGAAATCTGGATTTGCCTTCCAAGCTGTGAGGAAAGCCAGTCTGAATTTACAACCTGCGAACATCCTGCCTCCAGCTGAGACAAACACTGCAAACTCCTGACGTTCCCAGCAGCTGTCACTGAGCTGCTGCTGCTGCATTAAACTCAGCTCCTCCTGCAAACAGCCAGCGCAGCCCAGGCATGGCCCAGGGGCTCTCAGACCCACTGCTGGGGCACCACTCACACCTGGAGGAGGCTCACAACTTCAGGGAGCTCCTGCAGTGCTGCCAAAAATCCTCCCTGCCCTCTCTGCCTTGGACAGATGATTCTCTGGGGCCACTTGGGTGGCAAAACCACTGGGACTGAGCTCAAATTGCCACAGCAGCAGCAAGGCAGGAGACAAGATGAGGTAGGAGAAGGCAAAATCGTGCACCAAAGAGCTGCAGTCCAACACACACCTTCCCTCCTTCACTCCCCAACCCACAGCCTCAAGAATTCCTTTGGATGTAGCAGTTGTTGCCAAATCCCACAATTTTGCATGGAGTACAGCAGGGTTTGATACTTATGGATTTTTAAGCCTCAGCTCCCAGAGCCATTGGCAATGAGTCCTCAGAGTTATCAAGAAATGAGGAAGAGGGAAAGCTGAAGGCAGAAGAATAAGTGTTTTCAAGGACACGAACCCCTTAATTTTCTCTTTTTGCAACACCTGAGCCTGGCATCTCAGAACGGAACACCCCGTTCCTGTTAGGCAGGATGGAGATGCCTCCCGATAAACACTGTGCCAGGGTGGCACAGAAACTTCTCCTTCTCAGCATTTACAACGCACATGCCAACCAGCAGGTTTGCTGATTTATTATCACGTGTCATTCGAGACAGGGGACAAGGCCAGGATGTTTAGCCCTCTTCTCACTGCCTCTTACGTTTTACTCGTGAAATCAGCAAAAAATCTGGGTTCACAAGAAATGCGAGGGGATTGCAGAGAAGTAAAGTCTGCAGCAGTGCTTTAAAGGCTCTGCTCTCCTCATCCCAGGCACTTGACCTCAGCTGACACAGGGACAGTCTGAGTTTGCAGTTCTCCATTTCCTTAAAGGGTGACCGAGTAGCAGCAAAGCTCTTTTTCTAATTTGAAACTCAAACTTATGGCTACCAGTGACAGATCCATCTCAGGGACTCTGCAAGGAATGGAAGAAGTCGATGCATAATCACATCCAGGTGAAATCTCTGGAAAGTCTTTGCCGTGGGATCACTCTTTGCTGGGTGAACACTCATTTATGAATTCCTCACATGGGGAGACACTGCAGACCGGGCTGGCTGCTTTGCTGTCACAAAGGGAACTGGAATAATCTTTCTCACACCAACACATACCTGCTGAGAGAGGCAGAACAGCCAGAGATGGGTGTTGTGTAAATAAAAATCCTACCAGGGCGAATCCGGCGCAGATTCAGCTGCACATGCTAAACACAAGCTCGTGGATCTATTTTATAGGACCAGGGACACTTTTTAGATAAGCAAATTCTTCGAGATTATATTTCCCTACTACATCCAGTTTCTATTATTACCAAAAAAATCTCTAAGCTGCATATTTGTGACACTGCCCCAGCTGGCAGAGCAATAGCAGCGCTGAGGAAAATACTTACTCTTTGCAGTGGTTATTAGGATTATTACTTAGACCCCAAGTGACTTTCTGAAGTAATCTTCCCATGCAGTCCCTCTGTGTTTTTAATCCCATCCTCACTCCCCCTTCAGCAACTGCTGTGAATACACTTTTGCCATCAGCCACGGAGACACGAGGGTTGTTTCTCCTTCTTCCCCGAGGGAAATAATTTTGCTGAGATCAGCTGCTGGGAAGAGGAAGGGGGCAGATGTCCTTAAAGCAGAGAGAAAGAGAGAAGCCTTTCACTCAAGTAATTGTTCCAAATGCACCTACGCTGGCTTCCTGTCCAAGCAGCTAAAAAAGCACTCATCACCAGGTGGTTCAGGCCCAGGATGCAGCTCTGTCTCCTCTGTAATCTAATCAGTGTGACTTACACTGACGGAAGGGTGGAGGTTTGAGCAGAGCCCCGAGAGAGCTCCCTGCAGGGTGTGCTGGCTCTGGGGGGCTGCAGGAACGTGTGCCCCAAACCATTCCTGCCTCCTCTTCCTCAACCTGTGCCCCAAACCATTCCTGCCTCCTCCTCCTCAACCTGTGCCCCAAACCATTCCTGCCTCCTCCTCCTCCTCAACCTGTGCCCCAAACCATTCCTGCCTCCTCCTCCTCAACCTGTGCCCCAAACCATTCCTGCCTCCTCCTCCTCAACCTGTGCCCCAAACCATTCCTGCCTCCTCCTCCTCAACCTGTGCCCCAAACCATTCCTGCCTCCTCCTCCTCAACCTGTGCCCCAAACCATTCCTGCCTCCTCCTCCTCAACCTGTGCCCCAAACCATTCCTGCCTCCTCTTCCTCAACCTGTGCCCCAAACCATTCCTGCCTCCTCCTCCTCAACCTGTGCCCCAAACCATTCCTGCCTCCTCCTCCTCAACCTGTGCCCCAAACCATTCCTGCCTCCTCCTCCTCAACCTGTGCCCCAAACCATTCCTGCCTCCTCTTCCTCAACCTGTGCCCCAAACCATTCCCGCCTCCTTCTCCTCAACCTGTGCCCCAAACCATTCCTGCCTCCTCCTCCTCAACCTGTGCCCCAAACCATTCCTGCCTCCTCTTCCTCAACCTGTGCCCCAAACCATTCCTGCCTCCTGTCCCTCTGATGTCTGGAGAGGCTCCCTGGAACAGGGGCTAGACAGAATTAAAGGAATAAAGTAGATATTTATTTAAAAAGTCCTTCGAAGGACACACCTTGGGCAGTACAAGAGCTTGGCCATGGCTCCACCCAAGGTGGACCCATGATGGACTCTGGGTCAGAGTTTTCACACTTCTGTAAGTTTCAGTTCATTTCCATGTCGGGGTTAATTGTCCAGTTACAGCTCCAGGTGATGCAGCCCCATCCTCCCAGATTTCTCTCCTCAGTTCCCTGCTGTTCGCACTTTTTGGGCCTGAAGCTGCAGAGGTCTCCTGGGTTCTGGGGCTGGGAAAGGATTATTTTGTCTGACTGAGCCGTGAGGAGCACCTGCTCACACTTTATACGGAGTCCAGAGTTACACACTAAGGCAGTGCAGAATCGGAAAAATATGACAGCTGAAACTTAAGGCATCACCACGCTCTGAAGTCCTGAGCAGCACCAACCAGGGACAACCTCTTGGCACGGCTGCGCGTCCAAACTGCGAGGAGCGAGGCAGAAGGGCTGCCCAGAGAACTGCAGAGCAGGAATTGCGTGTTTTCTCCCCAGCCCTGGGAGCCCCACTCCCACGCCTGGGAGGTACGGGTCTCACTCTGCCCATCACAACCCTCACAGCTGTTAATGGCCACTTCACAAGGTAACACTGCTAACGTTGATTTTGTGTCACAACCAGCGCGCCCTGCGCTGGCTCTGCGCGCAGAGTGTGCTAACAATGCTACAGAGATGGGCTGGCGGATAGAGCACACCGAACCGACAGCTTCTGCCACAGAATTGAGTCCTCATCTAGAGAATGCTGGCACTGATCTGTACTACAGCCTCCAAATCCGGCTCCTGCATGCTCCGAGTTCAGCCAGCAAAAGCACAAATCCTCCTGCCCCGAGGCAGTCGCTGGTAGTTTGTGTAGAAGTTTGCAGAAAGCAACACTAAAAAACCACGGCTGGGATGTGGCTCAGGGAGCTGAACTGCTGTACAGAACTGCTCTCAGCCTTCTGCTGCTTTTTTCCTCTTTTTTTTCTTTTTTTTTTTGTCCCTGAAAGTGACCGAGAGACAGACACACTTTTTGAGTCATTAAGAAATTCTTCACAAGCTGGTGGGCTTTACTAATTACAGCCTATCGAAGAAAGGGCTCCTCCTAGAGAAACTCATGAGCAAGAGAGAAAGGGAAGAAAAGCTGCAACCAAAATGAGCACACGACTTGACACTTTAAAGGAGGCACTGTTTGCCCTTTGGGAAAGGCTGAAGGGCTTCCGATGGAGATGCCTCTGCACACTGGAAACCACGAGCTTTCTGGACCAGGTTTTACATGTTTGATTGGCCAGGCCCATTTATTTGATCATCAATATTATCTCAACAACCACTGCTGGACACAACCAAGAGCAGCCGCCCCCGCGGGTGATCATCAGCCATTTCAAGTGCGCATTTGAAGGACTCTTCCTTAAATTATTTTTTCGAGGCTGTGCTTGTGCTTCAAGAGAATGGAGGACTCTTGAAGCCACAGTGAATGGAGTGAAGTCTTGAGAGGGCAACAAACTGCTGAGCTCCTTTGACACGTTGCAGGAACCAGCAGGAGGGTTCTGGGATGTGTCAAAGGAAAACCAGCTGTCGGAGAAAAGCCAGAGGCGACAGCTTGTTCCTGGATGCAGATATTAGGTCACGACACACCTAAACCAACATGAAACACCCACAAGATCAAACAGATCAATACATTTGGAACTCACATTGTGTTCATCACTTCCTCCTCGTGAGGATTCCAGACCAGCATAACTCACATTCCCTTCATCATCTCCTGGGGAATCTCTTCTTTCCCCCTCGATGACTCTCCCCAAAAAGTCATTTCAATTCATCCAGCTCCAGCCAGCAACTAACTGCAGGGATGAAAATCATTTTGTTTCAGCTTGATGCGGCAGAAACTCACTGGAGCCAAACAGCAAATGACAAGGGCCCAACACGAGCACCTGATCCAGGCTGCAGCAGCAACAAAGGACTGGCTCTCCCAAAGTGCTGAAGCAGCTTCTCCCAACACCCTGGGAACATTCCCAGGAAAGGCTGGGAGAACAAGAATGTGCATGGACAGGTGAGCACAGGGAGCAGCCCCTGCAGCCCCCCCAGCTCCTCCAGTTCCCGCCTGGAGATAAAGCCAGCTCAAGAGTTTGGGCTGAGGACACAAGGCTGGGAATGTCCGGAGAGCAGCAGAATGGCTCAAACAGCAGACGCACAACTAAAAGAGCACTAATGGACAGGATTAGATATAAAACTATATATAGGATTATATGTAGCATTATATATAGGACTATATATAGCATTATATATACGGTTATATAGAGGTCAATCCACAGGATTATATATGGGATTGCATATAGGATGATACACAGGATTGTACATCCTCCTGCCCCTCCCTCTGAGCACTGACGGCTGTCCAGGTCTTGCACACTCTGGTCTGGGCCAAAGACAAGCTCCATTTCCGTGCTGCTGTGCCATGTACCTGCAGAAGCGGGTGACAAACACTCGGTTTTCAGGCTCCCTCTCGCTGTGGTGCCGAGGCTGTCCCTGTGAGGGATGCTCAGCACCAGGCCCCACAGAGCAGGGAGATGATGAGGAGCTCTGCAGCCT
The DNA here is from genome assembly GCF_029207755.1 of Chamaea fasciata. NCBI lineage: Eukaryota > Metazoa > Chordata > Aves > Passeriformes > Sylviidae > Chamaea > Chamaea fasciata. Next base: position 12,804,215 of record NW_027094103.1, on the reverse strand, counting down.
CGGAGGGTGCTGGTACAGGACCTGCACACTCAATGTGCCAGCCCTTTTAATGCCTCAGCAAAGCTCTCCCTGCCTCCTAAGCCATCCACTTCCTTATTTGAAAGGTCTTAGATAAAACGACCAAGAGTTATGGGGCACACAACAACCAAGGATATAGAGGAATGACAAGTACAAAGAGAGGGATATGAATAATATACAGAAGAGGCCATTATTCTGTGTACCCAGGGAAAGTGTTTCTGCTCCTTACAAAAGGAAGGATTTATCTTCCCCTGATCAAAGGTGACAAAGCTGGAATGTTAATGCTAGAAAAACACAGGGAGGGCAGGAAGAAGGCTGCCAGCAATTTCACTTTGATTTCATCAGCTGATGGCACAATTATACATTTATTTTTTCCTGTGAGCAGCAGACACTTCCACACTCGGAGTACACCAGGAGGGGAGACAAATTACTGAGTCTCACAGATCTTTCCGCAGAATTCCTCACGAGCAAGACTCTGAAGTCCTCAGTCTCGTGTCCTTTGGGGCTGACACAGCTCATGTTACTGACAGGACGGGGGCAAGCCTGGCCATCAGGTACTCAGTCTTCTCCCAGCGACAGGAGTTTCACACAGACACAATTCAGGGCCAGCTCGGAGTCTGCCTTGCTGTGCTTGAAAACCAGGTCAGGCCTTTAGTTACCTCGAGCTCCCCCAAAATTCCAGCCCCTTCTCCCCTGCTGCAGCCCGCACCGGCTGGGGATGCTGAGGAGTCTCAGCAGCAGCTCCAGTGTCGGGAAACACCCCACGGTGGGACTGGAACATGCACCCCTGCTCTGCTTTAATGCTGGGTGTGATGCAAACACAGCCAGGTCACCGTGGGCACGTTTTTAGCTGGCAGAGAGGTGATAAAGGCAACCCAAAGCAGATCAGAGCTCGGACCCTGTCGTTACTGTCAGCAGAAACAGCAGCCTCGAGAGGAAAGCTGGGAGCTCTGCTGTGCTGTCACACTAATGCATTATCACGGAGTTTATGCCCCAGAAGGGTTTGTTAGAGGCAGAAGAAAGGGAGAAATTCACATCATGAACTGCTGGAAGAGCCCTGATTTTGTTTGGATCAAACTACTCAACCTCCAGGTATTATCTGTTTGCATGTGGAGCTGAAAATTCATCCCAGTCCCAGAGACCTGCTGTTCCTGTCACTGATGGGGCCGATTTTCAAGACAGAGAAGCACCAAATTGAATAAACGCCAACAGCAGAGCTGCACTGCACTGGAGCAGAGCTGCCAGGAGTTAGCATGCAGAGCGTGTGGCAGCCTCGCAAGGAGCCCACATCACCAGAGTGTCACCCTGAGCCACCCACAGCACTGTCCCAGCGCACAGGATCACCCCTGACTTCATCTCATGTCATCGCCTACAAGGACATCTCACACCTCATTAGGAAGCTTTAAGGCCACGTTTTCAGCATGTTAAAAAAACCCAAAAATTCAAAACGTGTAATTGCTGTTATGGAAAGGCAGCAGGGGAATTTATCCGTAAAAATCCCTCAAAGTGAGCGCTGGGGTAAGAACTTCAGTTGGGCGTGAGGATTTCAGACCCAGCTCTGATGAGATGTAGCTGAGATCCAGGGCTGCCTCCATCAGCCAGCCCAAATCCAGCTACTGAAACGTGCTTTCAGTGGTCATCTCATTTAGTCTTTCACTACCAATCCAATTTTACTAATTTTTAAGAACCTCTGCCCTCCTAATCCCATTAGACCAGCAATTTTTAAAAAAAACACTTTACTGCAAGTGATGCAGAAAACAAACACCGCCCCCACCACGTGCTTTTACTCCTTCCTCCCTCTTCAAAATGACAACTCCGCACGTTGTGCATCTTTAACACTTGGGAATGTATCTGAAAAATTGTTATTTGCTTATTTGGGTGTTCTAGCAGAGCCCTCCTCTTTTGCAAGGGCAGCATTTGGAGGAGCAATGACCTATTCATTTGGGGGGGTTTTTTGGGTTTTGGGGGGTTTTTTTGGATGTGTGTGTGTTTGGGGGTTTTTTGGTTGTTTTTTTATTATTATTTTTTGTTTTTAATGTTTTATTTCCACCTCAGCAGCAGGCCCCGGGATGAACCCACCTCTCCCCGTGGATGTGGGATCCTCTGGTGGCCCCTGACGTTTGCCCGAAGCTCCTGGTGAAATCAGGAGCACGAGCTGAGCCGAGGGGAACGGGGGGTTCCCAGGCAATAAATCCATCCCAGCACCGGGGAGACGGGAGGATTTCCTTCCCTAAAATAAAGCAGAGAGCCGAGAACTGGGAGGTTATGAAACCATTACTGCACCAGAGAGGGGTCTGAAGGAAGGAAATTGCGTTCCTGCGTTTGTATTAAAACTTCAGCGAGGGAAGAAGAAAAGCAGAGAGGTTGTGTTTGCGTTCCCCTGGCTGAGCACTCCCAGAGTATTTCAATTATGAGGATTTTGCCCTCTATATTCATGCAAAAAGAGGCTTGGAGGCTGCAGTAAATAAACAGCATGAACCTCATGCCAAGGTGGAGTCACCTTGCAGAGGCTGATCTGTGGAAATCTCTGATTTCCATACAGCAGTGAAAGGGCTCCCACAGCCAAGGCTGAAAAATAACACCACCTTTTCATCTGTAATCTGAACAAATTCAGTGTACCAGCTGTTATTGATGGAAAACCAACGCAGAACCTCACATTTCTCTTTTTTTTTTTTTTTTTTTTTTTTTTAATTTTTTTTTTTCCCGGGGTAGGGCTGCACTTTAAGTCGCTGCCTTTATTAATGGAATAAGTGCATTTGTCTCTTGCAGGCCTGAAAAATAAAAGCACTGAGCAGTAACATATGGAATATGCCTCAGGCAAGAGACTTTCTTCTGGTATTGCTATTTTTCTAATAAAATTGAAACCGTGGCACGAGTGCACATGTTCCTGTGGAGTGTTTCACAGGGGGTGGCCTAAAATAGATGCACCCAGAAAAAAAAAAACAAACCCAGACTTTTTTAAAAAATAAAATTGCTAAATTCAACAGCTCAAACCACAGTGATCTGAGATCCCAAATCTCATGGGATGGAAGGAAATAAAAGAGAACTCCACAAGTTCTCCTCTTCCGAGTTTACCCTTCAAATTCTTGGGGAAATTTCCTCTGTAAATATAAAGGCTCAAAACATGATTCTCTAATGTGAAGTTCTCCTGCCATCCCTCAGCTGTAGCAGAGGATGCTCCTATTAAAATAATGAATGAGACTGAAATTCCCGAGGAAACTGTGATTGTTTAGAGCAACACTGATGTTAAAAACCAAGGCAGGGGCTGATTTAAAATTCTACAACTTGCATTTTTTGAGTTTGTTTGCAGGCAGGATAAATAACTGAGGGGGTGTCAGGCCGGGCTCTGGCTGATACCTCTGCACACACAGAGCAGATCCCAGCCTAAAAAATTGTACAAAACCTTTATATTTTGGATAAAAGTTAAAAAGTGTAATAAAAAGATAAGAGGCGGTAAAGTAAAGGGTTAAAGGGTTGGGTGTTTGGTATTTAGCCAAGAACGTATTTACTATTTTTGGACACATTTTTAAAATACTTTTTTTAATTACATTAACTTGTTGCATATTCATAGACTATTATGCATATTTGTATTTTTTTCACAAACTAATTTTTGTATTTTAGGAACTGTTTAGTATGGCTATTTTGGGGGTTTGCTCGTGTGTTTTTTGGTTGTGGTTTTAGCCTGGGGTTTTTTATTATTTTAGTCTGGGCTTTGTTCTGTATTTTTTTTTAGACGGCAGATGTTGATAATTGGTCTGTCAGCAGTAGGGTTTTTATTGTATGTTTACTGGACGTTCTTTTGATTAAACCGATATAGTTTACATACAACTATATTAGCTATTACTATTATTATGTTTAAGTTTTGTTAATAGTAGAAACAAAAGTATTTTAAAGATTATATATATAGAGAGAGAGCATTTATCTTAATATTTGCGAAAAGCCAATATTATTTATGTATTATATATATAAAATACATACTATTTTATATATATTTATATTTTATATCTTTATATCTTTATATATTTATTTATTTATATACTTATATATTTATATATTTACATTATTTTTAGATTTATATTTATGTTTATATTTATGGAATATAAATGTATATATTATACATTTATAACAAACCACAGATCTTGCAGAGTGTGGATCGATTTAAACCTGCTACCTCTGTACCTTTGAAGCTTTGCTCTGGGATTCCCCTGTGCTTTGGGCAGTTTTCTGTCTGAATTTCCCTGTTCTCCCCTCCCTGCCCCGGAGCTGTCTCAGCCTTTCACAGGTATCACTCAGGAGCTGCAGGGCAGAGGAGCGATAAGCACAAACCCCACATCTCAGCCTCAGGCGCTGAGATTATCTTTACATCGGAACATCTTTGATGCCAGCTCCCGGACAAGAAATGCAGTTGACTTATGCTCAGTTAAAAAAAAAAAAAAAAGAAAAAAAAAAATCTGTGTTTCTTTCCATGCTCAATATCAAGCTAAATCTAAAACTGAACAACCTGGAGAAAAAATATCTCCAGTAAAAGGTCATGACATGCAGGAGGGTTTCTCCTCCTCCAAACTCTCCTGCAGTGGGTCTGCCTGGTTAAAATATTTCCCGAACAAACAGCATCGTTTCCATCGAGCCTGTTTGGATTTCATGTCAGCAGCTCCAAAGGAAAGAGCCTCTGGTTTGTTGTTTCACACTTAGAGAGTGGCTGCTGGAAAACCCGGGGAGAGAACTGGGAGTCTCTGTTTTGTAACAAACAGCCTGATACAACACCAAACCACTGAGAACTGCAGAACACATCACTGCCTCTTAAATTAGCTCTTCTCTTGCCACTTTTTGCCTTTTTTTTTTTTTTTTTTTTCCCCATTGGCTGTGATAAAACATAGAAAAGTCTCATCCCTCCCCCTTTTCTACCGGTAGTGTCAGATTCCTCGAGAAACATCCAGCATGGAACCTTATTTGTTGAAACAGACACCAGGAGTTTGTGTTTCTACCATTTGTGTACGTGGGAAACGGGGCACCTTCTGCAGGAGCTTTGGAATCGGCCAACACGTGAACTGCAAAGTATGAAAAAATTCCACCCGGTGAGTGCTCTGACAGCAAAAGCTGTTTTGCAGCAGCTCCAGATTCCACAGGTGCCTATCGCTGAAAAGATCCTCTGAGTGGGAAGCAGAAATACAATTAAATAAACGGAGAAGGCAACGAGTGACAAAATTTAACAAGGCAAGGCACGATTAATGTCCTGTTCCCCTTCCCAGGATCTGGGCAATGAATCAGATTTTACACCTCCGAGTTTCCAACTGCAACTTATATCTGCAGAGATAAAGTAATGGAATGTCCATTACCCTGGCCTAAGATTGACATATTCTCATCAGATGCTTTGTGATTGTATAAATAGCGTGGAACAAGGGGAAATCAGGAGCACACAGCACGTAGAAAACCTCCTCAGACACCTCATTTTTTTCTATTCAGCAGGAAGCAGCAATGCAAGCAGAGCTGGAGGGTGCGTTAAGAGGCATTCCTGCATTTCAGCACTCCTGTCTTACCCGAAGGTGCTTGATAAATCCAATGCATATCAATAAAAAGGAGAGGGGGTGGAGTACAGGCAGTTCCTGCTGCTGATGCTGACTTTTCATTGCTGAGGCTCCAATTCAAACAGGATCCATAGGAATATTATTTCTAGGTGATTATCAAAGGTGGAGGCCTTGCAGGCAGGAAAAGCATAGCTGTTCGTGATCCAAGCGGAGGGCAGGGAGCTCAGAAAGGTTGGCTTGCCCAAGGTCACAGCGTCTAAATTGCAAATAAAAGATCACTGCACCTGATTTCCTCTCCTCTGCCATCAAATCCAGTGTTACCCATGTGCACGTTTGACCGGAGAGTCTCTCCACTGACAGCAGGAAGGATCTGCTGTTATTGGCCTCCCCACCAAAGATCAAAGAACAAGTAAACTGCAGAGTTTAAGCAGTTCAGCCATGAAATGCCTGCGTGAGATATTATTGATTCAACTGAAGGTTTTCCTTCCTCACACTCCACAGCCATGTAGGCAGATAAAGAATTCCAGGGCGGAGGCACTTCCCAGACCGACTGTGCAATCCCAGACACGAGCAAACAGCAAAAGCCAAGCTTTCTGATGGCTCCATCTGTCCAGAACATCCACCTGCTGGTTTTGGTTACAACTGACACCGACACGGGAATTTCCGCTCTTATTCCGCGAGTTGTTCAATTTACAAAGCTGTCAGTCCTTCATGACCCCTGTGGCACCTTTTATGAGAACGTTTTTAGTGCGTCAACATCAAATATTTTGTGAATATTGGCTGGATGATGCAGCAGTTCCAAAAGAAGCTTTAGAAGCCAGGCATTTCCCCTGTCCGTTCCCGGGCGGGATAAGCTCAGTGGATGGCACGGATCTGCAGCAGAATAACCCCAGCTTTGTTCCTGACGTGACTTTAACTCACCTACAGTGAAATTCACTCCCTCGCACACCCCCAGGCTGAAGCCTATTCACCACTTAAGTCTTCAAAATAGGATTAGGGGATTTAAGAAGCGCAGAAGCTTTGCATTTTCCATCCAATTCCTTAACGATTTTTTTTTTTCATTAATGGGAGCCAGCACTGCAGCCAAGCAGTCAAGTCTCTCAACTTGGGCTGTGTCAAGGCTTTGGAGGAGACACTTCCATCTTTCCCAGGGCTGAGCAGCAAAATATTGTTTGCTTTAGTGCTGAGGCAGAGTTTGACCTCAGATGCACTGAAAATAAGCAATGCTTTTTTCCCTACCTTTTCTTTATTAAAAAGGATTTTTTTAGCGCGATGTTTTTGAGTTGATACTCAAAGCCAATCTTGAACGGCTCAGTCCAAACTATTCTTTAAACAGGTCTGACTTAGAAGGAGTTCTTGACATCCTCAAGAACGCAGGAAAAAGGGGTTTTTAAGACAGCAAAACGAACAGCCCGCATTAATTAGCAGCTATTTACTCCTTTTTAGAAGCAAACGCATGAGAATGAAAACTGGGAGCCACCCCATCATCCCAAACCACCTCAATCTGAGACACCTTGCATCACCAAAAGTTTACAGACTCCTTCTTGGCACCTCCCGCACGCCGGTGGGCAGGCTTTTATCTGAGGATCTGAACGCCGTGTAGGAGCATTAGCTAATTAGATTCCTTGCAACTCCTGTAATATCAGAAGCACTTAGAAGAGAGATAAAGGCGGGATTAAACCACAGAGCCGGGGCTCAAGAGACACCCACGTGTACACTGAGCTCCTCCAGCATCAGCTCCAGCACCGCAGCTTTTCCCAGCTCACACGGAGGGTTTTATGTTTTCTCTGTGTTTTACCTGCCCAGAGGCTCCGGCCACCATGAAAACACCAGAGGAACCGGCAGGAGGGGGAATTTCTCTACCTGCACGTCAAGGGGACGAGCCCAAAAGATCGGTGCTGTGGCGTGCCCAGAGATAAACTGCTGCGAGGGTCTTACCCAGTCTCACAAGCTGTGAGTTCTGGCTAACAAGGTGAAAAATCCCTCTGTCTCTAACGCTTTCCAGGGTCTTTTAAGCACAAATTGTCCAATAACGAGATGACATCTCGAGATTACTTTTACTTTCAACACGATAACCAAGCACTCGTAGCCCACAATGTGAACTTTTTCACCCTATTTCAAAACACCGCCCAAACCCATGAAGAAGGTGAAAGAAGAACTTGGCCAACACCCCAAATCCTCCATCCTGCTCTAGATACGTTACTATTTACTAAAACCTTAAACTAAGTTTTAACTAAGTTTTACTAACCTTATACTAAGTTTTCCACCCGGTGATATCGCACACTTCTCTCCAAACCCCACACCCACACTCCCAGCGCTGTCACTCAATTTTGGGAGCCTTTTCCACGGCCTCGGGTCCAATGCAGTGTTTGCCTGGGGGTCAGTGCCTGTCAGCACAGAGAGTCTGCAATTCCCAGCGCCCAGGGTTCCAGAATTGTTGGACACTCTCAGGGATGCACGGGGGGATTGCTGGGGTGATGATCCTTGGGGGTCTCTTCCAACTCAGAAGCTTCTGTGAGTTTCTGACCCTCTGAGCTCTCACCATTCACACAATTCATCTCCCCCCAAGGGCTGCTTAATGCTGCCTGGGAGGAGAGAGGCAAAGCAAGCAGAAAGCAGCAGGCGCATGGAAACCTGCGAGAACAGCAGCCGAGATGAAAATTTCCACCAGGCATGAATCCTACCACTAATCCCTGAGTGCAATCGCGGCTTATTGTCATTATTTCACATTTTTAAAGCGTTCAGGAATTAAAATGTAAGTGCAAAGCGGTGTCATTAAATCGCAGCTCACTGAGGAGGAGAGCTCGGAGCAGGAGCAGGGAAGGGAAGGGACAGCTCGGGATGGAACCGCCCCAGTTCTCCTGTCGAACTTCACGGCAGGTTTGGGGAGGGAAGAAAAGAAGAAACGCAAACTGAGCATAAGGAGGTCTAGGCTGGAAAGCAGACATATGCCTGCCTCTCATTAGAGTTCCTGGGAGATGTAAGCAAGCATCTGTCAGGAGAACCAGACCCTGTGAAAAAGGAGGGATATAAAATCCCCGATCGCTTCGGAGAGGCAATAAAAACAGCACGGGAAATTTATAACAATCCGGCGTAATTGTTCAAAGGTAACTGCTCCAAGGACTCTTAGGAGGCTTGTAAAGGGTTTTTCGACTGGATAAAAAAGGAACAGGGTTTTTAAGATGGGATAATTTAGAGCACGATTCAGCCCAGCTTTGCAGGAGAACAGGGCAGGGATGAGCCTGTGTTTGCCGACCTTCCAATGGAAAGGTAAAGGGAAACCATTCTTGCTAACGAGATGTTGTGATAATTCTTTTTGCACAAAGCGTTTTCAAACTGAAAAACCCTCCAGTCCCTTTAAAACTCGACAGTTAAACACCGAAGAGCAAAATTTGCGGGTCCCACCACTGCCAGCTTTGAGTGCAAGGAGACACCAAGTGGCTCCATCAATGACATTTTCAGAGCTTTATGCAAGGAAGGTTTCGGCATCTCCACTGATCCACGGGCTGCAATTAGAGTTTGGCATCTTTATCATTCAAGAATGCTCATCTTTGATCACACAGGTGAGGGAAGGCACACTGAGAGCTGGAGCCAAGGACTGTGAACGACAGGTGTGCTGTTAAAGCTTAAAAGAATTAACAATTAAAAGAATATATTCCCTCTTTAATCAGAAGTTACTTTAATGATGCTTAACAAAAATCTGGAAACAGTAATTTTTTTTTGCAGAGTCCAGCCCATTCTGAATTCTGCTATATTCTTGGAAAATGTACTGTCACCTGAAAAGCTGTTTTATAGGTCTATTTTATAGGTTATATATAAAATATTTCCTAGCTTCTGGAGATTTGAATTTAAGGTATTATTTTTCCCTTGAAAGTATTAATTTTCTTCTGAATAATTTCTTTGGCTATTCAACTGCTTCCAACTTTTGGTCTGTAATTAAAAATACATCATTTAGCCTTATTTTTGCTTTAATCACAACAGAATCGGGCCAGGTGTCTACACCTTTATTTGATCAATGTCTCGTTCCCAAATGGGAATATATAAACATTAGCAGAAACCAACATAACAACTATTTATACTGAAAAAGAAGTAGTAAATATGGTGGGGTAAAATATCCCTCCCTGGGAAGGAACATTAATCCTGAACGTATAAAACACACACGGGGTCTTTTCCAGCAGGTTTATTTACAATAATAGAGTTGTCACCTTTATTTGTTTGTTTCCTCCTTTGAATTTCCTGAAATCGCTGCTGGAAAACGTTCAAGCCAAAAAGGTAACTCCAATTAAGCAAGCTCATCGTCAAGGACTCCAAGAAATGGAGCACACTTGGAAATTACAGAGTTAAATCGAGCTTGAGCCACCAAAAGTGGCACAAACTCCAATTTTCCTCTTTGGCCAAGCCACAAACGATGGGAAATCAAGAGAATCCCTCTTTGCAGAACAACCTCTGCAGGGAGACAAAACCCTTTCATTCTCCTGCTGCAAAGGGAGCTTTTATGTGCTGGAAACGTCGGGTTTTAGACAGAACTACTTAAAGTTAGAAACACAGAATGCCAGGGAGAAGACACTGAGATCATGAAATCTTTATGGCTCCTTTAAATCCTATTGACAAGAAGTGACAGAGATTAAAAGAAAAGGATGGAGATGTGGCAGCCAACAGCCACTGTATCACAGATGGAAAGCAGGGAAGGGTCAGAATTATTTGCAAAAGTCCCTGGTCACTCCTGCTCTGACTTAACTTGCTGATCCGCTTTCCCCATTAATTGGAAGAAGAAAAGATGATGCATTAAGATAGATAGTCCTTAAGTGATCCATATTTTATTCCAGTCGGCTTTATGCTCTCTAATTGATTTTGTACATCCATACTCACATTCCCCTTCAGCCTCCTCCAGGTCCTTTTCCTAATGAATTCCCATTCATTACAGAACAACACAAGGTCAGGGACCCTCATGCCGTCCCCTCCTCACCACTGAACTCACAGCAGGCTGCTCAGGGCTGCTGGATTTTGAAATCCTTCAAAGACAGAAATTCTACAACCTGTCTGGGCTTCCTCTTCCATCTTTCCTCTCCTCCAGGACACACAAGCCCTTGTTTGGTTTTTTTTTCCCCTCAGAGAGGCTGTTGCACAGGAAAAGAACTTTTCCCATGGTTTTCTTCTCACGGGAGAAGAACTTTCTGAACTCTCCAGCAACAGCCACGTTTTCTTCCCTCTCCCAGTTTTTTGCTTTAATTCCTACAGTGAGTATGAAGACACAGCAGTGCAGGTGAACCAGGAAAACCCAGTGACGGCACACTCGGGAAATCCAGATGGGGACTCTCAGCCCCCTGACACATCCAGAACTCCGCTGCACTTGTATCTGAAACATGCTGGTTTTAAAAAACCCAAAAACCTCCAGAAGCAGCGGCTTTGTAGGTAAACAAATCCCTTTGCCCGCGTACACGACGTCTGATCATGGACTGTGTTTGAAAAGTGAGTGCTGAGGTTGAGATCAGCCTTTTGACTCTCTGGATGAATCACCGTGGTGTCCATTTCTGAAATGAAATCAACCAGCAGCACATCAGCGCTGTCTCCCAGACATGAACTGAAATATTTGAGTATCCCTGGGAAGGCAATTTTTTCTTGACTCAACACTTGGCCATCTAACCTTGAAATGCCAAATGCTGTAAATATGATCTAGTGCTGCCATAAAAGTGGGGGGAAAGTGTCTGAAACTCCAAAATGAGAAGGCAGTGGGAGGAGGATCTCCCCCCCACCTGATTGCTATATCATCCTGAGAGTTAAAAAATGAAATCCCCCAGCCTGATCTCGCACTACACAAGTGGCCTTTTGTCCCCACTGGGAGCTGCCTGGGGTGATGTACGCTGCTATTCTCCCAGTCACAGCACATTTCACATCCCCTCTGCCTGCCTGGGAGAGCTCAAATGGGAACTGGCTGCCATCAGCGGCCATCCAGTGGACTGGGGGAGCCTTTGGAGAAATCTGAGGTGTTTGACAAAGCACAGGGATGCATCTGAGACAAGCAGAAATTCATCGGTTTGGGGTTCTTCCTTCACATGTGGTACCACCAGAGGGGATTGCGGCACAATCAATACCCCCAGGGCGGATCCTGCCCACAGCTGCCTGTCAGGACTGAGGAATGGGAGCAGCTCCTGCGCTCAGCCTTCCTCCCCTCGCGGAGGGCTCAGTGCTTTAACAGGATACGTGTGAAATCGGGAAACAGCCCGTGGTGCCGGGCTTGTGGCACTCCTGACATTTCAAGCCTTTGAGGCAGAAATGGCCACATCTCTGTCAATGCAGGGTGCTGGTTTTCTATGTCTTTAAAGAGCATCTTCAAAAGAAATCTTGGTTAGGCTCTTTCCCCTTGAAGCCTCTACAAAACCCTTAAAGTAAGTCCTTCAAAGTATCTTGTCAATCATCCTGCATTCCCCTGACTAAATATTAGCATCACATCCACGAAGAAGACTCTGTTGGACAGAGTCTTGAACCAGACAGAGCCCGGAGTCAACGCCCAGACACCTCCAAAAAAAAGGGAAGATAATCAAAACCAACCTGTGGGTCACTCCCAGAGCGAGATAAACCATTTATTACAGCTTCCGTTTGCCTGTTGGGAAATCAAAGCTTGCTGGGAATCCCAGGCTGCTCAAAAAAGCAGCAGAGAAATCCCTTCTAAGACACTCTGCCCCTTGACCAGGTGTCCTCCCAAGCCGCGGATTTTGCACTGTCCATTCAAGAGGTGAGCCACAGATAGAAAGCTTAGTGGGAAATGGTTTAGCAAATAGAACGGTGAGTTAAAATCAGCGATTCAGAGCACAAGAGGCAGCAGGAAAACCAATATTTAAGAATTTAAGAAAGTCTCTTTCACTGCCACAGTGTCAGATCCACGAAGAGCAAACTCACCCTCTGATCCTTGGCCTAATTCCAAAGCAGCAACAACAGATTAGCCATAACAAAGACTTTATATGGCCCTTATCACCGCACTCATCAGCAGGTTCGGCCTCATTAAATAGTTCAGCGCTGTCACATTCCCAGACAAACCCGTGATGAGGGAAGGGACTCGAGATTCGTTCACCACCACACGGAATTCAGCAGCAAACCAGAAAAAGAAGATGAACCCCCGAATTTCAGGCGGGTGCAGGTGATTCCTTCCCCTCCTCTCTGAGTGCAGAGACAGAACAGAGGGATTTGCACAGGGCAGGGAGCTCTGGGCATTTCCCTGGGAGTGCAGAGACAGAACAGAGGGATTTGCACAGGGCAGGGAGCTCTGGGCATTTCCCTGGGAGTGCAGGAGAACAGAACAGAGGGATTTGCACAGGGCAGGGAGCTCTGGGCATTTCCCTGGGAGTGCAGGAGAACAGAACAGAGGGATTTGCACAGGGCAGGGAGCTCTGGGCATTTCCCTGGGAGTGCAGGAGAACAGAACAGAGGGATTTGCACAGGGCAGGGAGCTCTGGGCATTTCCCTGGGAGTGCAGGAGAACAGAACAGAGGTTTAAGGAGCTGCAGCTCAAATTTCACAGGCTTCATCCAACTACACCTGTTCGTAGCTTTTGATCAGCTCTAAGTGGACAGAAACCCAACGTGGAAAGCAGCAAACCTGCTGTATTTTTTAGGGTTTTGCTTGCTTATCAGTGGGTTCAGAATGTGGCCTGAACTTGTGGCTTTCAAAGGAGAGGTCCCAGCTGAGAGGAGCTGAGGTCTCTTCCAAACCCAAACCCTCCTGTGACTGGATGATTTAATCTCTGGAGTTGTGCTCCAGTGCTGAGATCCACAAACAGGCACAAGTGGCTGTGTGCTTGATCCAGCCCTTGAACAGGAATTTTTAATGCTGCATCCAAACCTAAAGCAAAACTGCTTAACCTCTGATTTTACTACCTGACCCTGTGAGCTGATAAAAGCATATTTTTCCCCTTGAAAAGGAATGAAGCCATTAAGGGAGCCAGGAAATGCTTTATCTCCATCCCAGGACTCTCATCCAAAAGCCTGCGTTACGTTTTCCCTTCTCCTTTGTGCCAGTTGGGTAATGTGATTAAGGGATGGTATCACTGGCTCAAGTGTGGCCACAGCACAGAACAGCAGAGACTCGCCCTGCCTTCCAAAAGAACAAAATCCACGTGTAAGACATCTAAACGAGATGACATTGACCTGAAGACTCAAAGAGACATTTTGTGGAGATTTTGCCAGCGTAATCGTGTTGAAATAACGACGGCTGGATTTCTTTCGTGCATTAGGATGAGGAAAATTCTCTTACAGATTGCTTGCATGGTCTGTAAGAGAATTTACAGAATTTGCACAAAAAATACACCAAGTACACACTGCTGGCCAGTGACCTCAGGGCCAAATCCCATCTGCACATCATCCCTGCAGAGCTGTCCTCATCATCACTCTAATTCCACGTTAAACACGAAATGGAGCAGATTTGGCTGACTCTGATGAAGATTTTGGGAATCTCACCCAAGGACAGTTGGTTCCCCCCGCACTTGAAGCTGTTTGCAACAAGAAGTGACTTGGAAAAAAAAAAAAAAAAGCCTCAGCACAGGAGACAGTCATGGTGTGGGATCAGCAGGAACACAACTGCAGGAACGCTGCTTGCCCCAGGAGGATGCTTCAAATCACGAAAAGAACTCCCAGCATTTTTACAGGATATTAAAAAAGCAAAAGCTCAGAAATAGAACTTGGTGAGTAATGGATTTGGGGGGTTGCTGGTCAGGCTAAACCACCGACAGAGGTAAAATTATTACTGTCAACAGAAAATGGTTTTGAGGGTTGCTATTTACCAGAAGGCAGGAAAAATGTTACTGGATGAAATGATTTTTTTTTTTTCATAAATTGAAAGGCTCTGTTTCATTTTCGGGTTGTTCAGCTCTTTCTTAAATTAAAATGTGACATATTAATTTCTCTGGCTGCCTCAAAGTTGTACTCTTCACTGAACACATCATTTTGCCAAGAATTTCGGCCAAACTCAGCTCCTAATAATCCAGAGCTATAAACACCACAACAATGGAGTTTTTTCCATTAGTGGGAAGAGGGAGCCATATAGCATTTCATGGAAATAGGATTGGAGGCAAGAGCGGAACTGTTCCTAGAATTGCAGCCACAGAAGAAGGATTTTGAGAAGATAAAAGGTCTGAGGCACCAAATATGACGTTAAAACATTACCTCTGAAAAGGAGCAAGAAAGAGTTTTTAATCCACTGTAGACACCGAGGGTTTGGATTGCACTTCACCTAGAAATCAGCCTCTATCACAAGAACTGGACATTTTTAAACGCTTAGAGGAAAAACCTCTCTTTCCTGTTGCTCTCTGTACTTCCATCAAGCATCATTTATCTCTTCAAATGGCCCACCCATCTCTCATTATATTCATGAAAATCATAAAGCAGAGAGAGTTCAGACTTTTTTTTTTTTTTTAAATTTCTGTTCTCGTTTATATAACTCCAAACTCCATTTTTATTTTGCTTCTGTCGCAGACCATGAACTGCCCTAGCAGTGGTATTGCAAAATGATAAATACTCGAAGCTGGCATTATGTCTCAGCCTTTGTTACAAACAGAGGAGTTCTCTGTGATTGTGCAGCCCAGTGCTTGCAACCGAGCAGGCAGAGCCATTTGTTCAGTTCAAAGCTGTTAATAGAATATTCATACCTCATATCTTTTATGTTGATGGAGTATGAACTAATCAAATTTTCATATTATCTGTGCTCCGCGAAACAAAACCAGTCTTTAGACACATTAATTTCTAGCTGAGGCTTTGCCAGTTCTGAAAACATCAGATTCACAGGCCAAAGGCTTTGGGTGCCAAGGATGTTGCCATAAAATGAGGTTCTGGTTGTGTTTTCAGCCACGTTAAAAGTTGTACATACAGATTTACTGTAGTGCTATATATATGTAAAAATATTGTTAATATAATATAATATAATATAATATAATATAATATAATATAATATAATATAATATAATATAATATAATATCTATTGTGTATATGTATTATACACTACATGAAGCTTTTCTGCTGGATTCAAAAGTTACACCCCACAATCCCGCTCTGGCCTCCTCAAAGGCAGCACTTCTTTCCTCTCTGTGCTTCCACCCCTTTGCAGATGGGATTTCTGCTTTGATGATTGAATTATTTTTGTTTACGTTTTGATGCCGTGACTAATCACAGACCGACTGTTGTGGGCTGAATGTTGGCAAAATTCAGCTCGAAAGTCTCTTTTCGCTGGCCTATAATTAGAAGCACTGGTGGTAACGTGCAGGTTGGTCTCTTCCACATCTGTCATTTCTGCTGTGAATTTCCACTTGCTTCTCTACTTTGGGTTTTTTCAGAGCTTATTCCTGCTTTAAAAAATGTTAAGAAGAGCTTTTCAAATGACTACTGGGCAAAGTGAGAATTAGTTCTAGGCAGAGGAACAGCGCTGACCATTTGGGGCATGGTACAAAACTCTACTGCTCACAGAAGGACAGTAAATTTTCCAGTGAGTGAGGAAAACGCCTGACTTACTTTTCTGCCTTCATCATCCTGGTAAAGATACAGAAGGAATGTTGAGTTCTGAGCTGACAGAGCCTTTTACTGCTGTTTCAGTAGCAGTTTTGCAAGATGTAAATCTCCTTCCCTTAGAGCACCTTTTGCTGAGCTCACAAATCACACCGAGACCTGCTCACATTTCTAAAAGTATTGCACCAGTTGAACGCACAGATGATAATTAACAAAGTCCAGTTCTAAAAGATCTGGACACTCATTCTGTGTTGGATGCCTTATGACCTCTCTTCAGGCACCTCTGAAAAAACTGGCCCCTGGTTAGTTAATTAAAAGAACCCACACCTAATGACCCTCCACAGGGAATGGCAGCTGGAACTGCCTTGCACTGTCCAGGGTAAGAACAGGAAAAATGGTTGAAGTGATGGAAAAATAAATGTTATCTACACATAAAGTGTGAAATCCTTTACGACCCTAAAAGACTTTGCAAAAGTATCTACAAACCGCAACGTGGGGAAAAGTCAGAGATGAGGGAAAGATGCTCTGGTTCTACGTTCCCTTTAAGCCTGTCTGATCTTAAAAAGGAGATAAATGGGCCGCAAGTATCCTTGGAAGGAGGGCCAGTGATGGTGAAGGAGACACAGAGGATTCCGGTGCTTTTTCCTTAAAATTCCGGGGTGAAACTGAACCCCCTTGGCCTTATTTGGAAACATTATTTGTTTGGGTGTGAGGATACGATGCAACACTGGATGTGTTTTGCACTTTCTCCCTGCTCAGTGGTCAGGGAGGGCCCTGGTTGCCTCTGGGTGAAAAATACAATAAATAAAATAAAATAAAATAAAATAAAATAAAATAAAATAAAATAAAATAAAATAAAATAAAATAAAATAAAATAAAATAAAATAAAATAAAATAAAATAAAATAAAATATATATATATATATATAAAAAAATAAAATTATATATAAGTGTTGTCTCTCACTGTGCTACACACACCAGAGATTTTTCAGGGTGCTTTTACCCCTTGGGAAGAGAAGCAGGAAGGGGCCAACGATGAGGTTTGATGTGGTTCCTCCTGTGAGTGACACAGTCATTTATTTGCCTTTTGTTCCCATGAAAACCACTGCAAGGAGGAGCCGTGCGTGGGCGGCCAATTAGGATGTCGATAAAAGTAAATACATTTAAAGGGGTCAGGGCCGGGCATTATGCAATGAGGGGGGGAAAAAAAAAAAAGAAAAAAAAAGGTTTATATTTGTATCATGCTAATTAAATTGACGTGGTTATTGCAAATCATTTTGTTTCACCTGGAGCTGTAATTAAGTGACACCACTTAATGAGAAGGAGCCAGTGCTGATTGAACGTGCCTCCGTAGTGGAGCTGCCCTGACAGTGAAGGATGTTTCTGTTTACATCTCCCATCATTTCCCATTCCCAAATGCCAATGTCTCTCCAGTGAGGTAAACACCGTTTTTAAAAATAAACAATCATTTGTAATTTTGGGCAGCCCTTATAACCCAGCTTTTCACTAGCTGTTCTGCATGAGAACAGCATTAAATAATTTAAGTACCCGACAGTATTATTTCTCCTAAAGACAGATTTTTTCACAGTAAAACACTGAAGTAATGAACACAAAAATTGAAGCTTTAAGTGCCTTTCCAGCAGGATTTATTTAATCTGGACATACTGGGTTAAATTCCGTGGTGATTTTAGCAGGATTGTTCCACATCTAGAGCAGGTTTGTTCACCCGTTTGGCTGCAGAACTTCTATAAAAGTTGGGATAACGAGAAACCCCGAACTATTTGTGTGAAGAATTTATATAATACACAGAGAGGGCCCGGGGAGGTGCTGGCACAGCTCGGTGTCACTTTGTATTTGAGCTGCAGCTGCTCACTGAGCTCAGAACTCGCCCTGAGCTCACCTGGAGCTGCAGCAGCAGCTCCTGCTCTGGCCTGGGAGTGACACCTGGGACCTGGCAGTGACACCTGGGAGTGCCACTGGAACCTGAGACCTGGGAGTGACACCTGGGAGTGGGAGTGGCTCCTGAAAGTGGTACCTGAGACCTGGGAGTGACACCTGACAGTGGGAGTGGCACCTGGGGACCCAGGAGTGACACCTGGGAGTGACACCTGACAGTGGGAGTGGCACCTGGGACCCAGGAGTGACAGCTGGGAGTGACACCTGACAGTGGGAGTGGCACCTGGGACCCAGGAGTGACACCTGGGAGTGACACCTGACAGTGGGAGTGGCACCTGGGACCCAGGAGTGACAGCTGGGAGTGACACCTGACAGTGGGAGTGGCACCTGGGACCCGGGGTGACAGCTGGGAGTGACACCTGACAGTGGGAGTGGCACCTGGGGACCCGGGGTGACACCTGGGAGTGACACCTGACAGTGGGAGTGGCACCTGGGACCCAGGAGTGACAGCTGGGAGTGACACCTGACAGTGGGAGTGGCACCTGGGACCCGGGAGTGACACCTGGGAGTGACACCTGACAGTGGGAGTGGCACCTGGGACCCAGGAGTGACACCTGGGAGTGACACCTGACAGTGGGAGTGGCACCTGGGGACCTGGGAGTGACACCTGGGAGTGACACCTGACAGTGGGAGTGGCACCTGGGGACCCGGGGTGACACCTGGGAGTGACACCTGACAGTGGGAGTGGCACCTGGGACCCGGGGTGACAGCTGGGAGCAGCAGGGACGGCAGGGAGACAGTGCAGCCTTCCCAGGACGCTGCCAGCAGCAGCCACACCAACCACATGTCCTCAATCTGCACAGCCCGACTTGGCAGAGCTCCTTTATCCCGGTTCATTCCGCGGGCTCTGCAGATCCCATAAATATTTCCCTCCCCAGAGAAGCCGTGGCCACATTAATTATGACGGGATTGCTTTGCTGGGCAAACGGGAGCACTGCCAGCCCCTCACAATTTGGCATCTCGGTGCTGGATGCTGAGAACAGCTCAAACACGAGCTGGAACTTTAATGCCTGCTGGATCTTTCAAGTGCACCATCAAATCTGGATCTCCAATTTATTTTATTCTATTTTTTTTTTTTTTAATGCTTTCAAACTTGAAAGTGAATCCAGGGCTTTTAGAGAAGCAGGATAAATAGAAATGCTCTGAGCCAGGAACGCTGTTGGCAGGGTCTGTGAAAACTCTTTCACCCGTTTCTGTGAGAAAGATACTATTTTTATCCTGGGCTGTCCTTTAAAAAGACCATCCTTCAGGTTTACTGTGTAACACAGGCAGAACAAGACTGGGAGGGGAGTCTGACGGATTTCGAATTATTATGGAAATTGTCTTTCCTAAGCAAAACCTAGGTGTACCTGGAGAGAAGTCAGACTACTGGGAAAGGCTCATTAGAATGTTTCACCCTCTTTATCATCGCTCCTAGAGGCAGCTCAGAATCTCCAAATATCTCTGTGTTAGCAGGGATGAGTTTTCTCAAATCTGTCCTCAGCCCAAAGGCCAAGACCCAAAAGTGACAACACGAAATTTTCTGATTGTCATGACATCAAGATGGGTCTGGAGTGAATGAAGACGAGACCCAACCCAAAGGGTGGATTCCTCCTAGGAGGAAAAACTGATTCTATTATTCAGTGTCATAAAAACCTGGAGCACGGAAATACCTGAGCCATTTGGGACTCACAGCTCAGGAGACTTCAAGGTTTGGAGAACCAAAGTCCAGCACCCACCAAGTTCAATACAGAAAACCAAGATTGGCACAAAGATTGGCAGACGACTGAATCTTTCAGCTTGAGTTTAGCTGCAAAGAAATATTTAAAGAACATATTCCTTCTGGGTAAAGAAGCCCAGCAGTGGAAGAGATTTTTATCTCAATGTGTGTAAAACACAATCTGTGCATATTTGCTGCCTTATCAGTCACCCGGAATCACGGATATAGCCCTGTCAAAAGAACAAAATTACACGTTGGGACACAGAGCACGGCCCTGCCGTGCCTGCACACCTGGTTTAGCTTAATTAAGAGTCATTTAATACCTGAGAGCCAGGCAGTGTCAGGAGTCAGAGCAGGGGATTCAGGCAGGGCAGGACACTCGGTGTCCTCGGAATCCTGCCACCATCCATCCCTCAGGGGCAGATGTCTGCTCTCTGCAAACCCCTCGGCAAAGCGGCCAGCAGCCAGACCCCTGCTCCTCCTCTCCCTGCCTGGTTTTGGGGCTGGAGAGGGAAAGGAAACAGAGCCAAGACAACCCTGGCAATCGTCCCCGTGGCTGTGGCTGCTGGCTCTCGTTCCCCCGTTAAAAGTATTGCAACGTGCGTGAAAAGGCAAGGGCAGCACCTGCGTGGAGGGGAAGGCAAAAGCTTTGTCCCATAAGCCCCAATCCCAGCCTGAACCGAGTCCCACGTGCCGGACAACGTGTGGAGAGTGACAGGACTCTGAGCAAGCAGGGACAGTGGAAGGTCCAAGTCCCTTCCAACCCCAAGCAGTCTGTGAGTCCATGATCCAAAAGGGGCCAGTCTGAAGAACGGGTATCATCACACTCAAGCACAAACATCAGGGGTCTGGCTCTGCTAAGCCCCCCCTCACATATTTATGTGTTTCTTTGCACACAAACATTTGTTTCAATAAGCAGCAGGAGAAGAAAACTCAGGACACTGCAGCCACTCCCCTGCAGGTCCGAGGCTCTGAGTTTTTGAGTGATTCTCAAATCTGAGAACACACTCAGATTGAGTTCAACTCTGTTTGTGTTTATTTTCCCATCCTTTTTATGTTTCCGGAAAAGACAAATGAAAGGTAAAACCAGTTATCCGTTAGACAGACACCTGAGTCCACTTCAGACTGGCAACCGTGAATTTCAGCACAACTGACCAATGTTCTTACATTTGGAAAGACTCAATGACCACGATCCTCGTGCCTTTTTCTCTCATGTTGCTGAATCAGTTGAGTATTCTGCGAAAAGGCAAATCAGAGCCATGAGCTCGCCCAGCTCTCGCACCAAGGCTCTGAAAGGCTTGTGGCAATCCTGCTGACTGCAGCCCCCTGATCAGAGTCCCCAGGGGTGTTTTAAATGCACTTAACTCGATTAGGTCTCCCTGGATTGTTTGTTTTTTTGGGGGGAGAGTGGAACATAAGCCTGGCCAGCTCCCAGGAGTCCCTTTATTGATCCCAATCTCATCCTGAAGGTGCTGAAGCCCCCACTGACATCAATGAGAGCTCTTTGCCTGGGTGAGAGATGAGTGTGCCATATGTTTATTTAAAAATAAACAAAGTGAACTGAAGTAAAGAGAGAGTGGTGGGGGATTGGCAGCACCATTTGGGGGAAAAAAAAAAAAAAGAAAAGGAGAAACTGCTTTATCCCAGCCCAGGGAAGGCTCTGGGACCAGAATGGTTCTGTGATTAGGGGCTGATTTGACTTCATCCTATTCCTGCTTCAAATTTCCACCCTGCTAATGGATATTCTTTGGAAAGCAGAGCCAGAGAGGATTCCTGAGTTACAGCTACCCACATGTTCTCTGTGAGAGCCAACCAGTCCTAATAACCACTCTCAATAACTGCAGACCTCGGGTGGTTTCAGGCCCATTGCACCCTACAGAAAGGTTTTGTATCTCGTGTCCCACTCCTGCAGACCGTTGCTCAGACACCAGAACCCCTGACACAGATTGATCTTCACCACCTTGTCCTTCTTTCTCTTCTTAAAAAAGCACTAACAACATTTTTTTTATTATTACCAAGCCCTTTTAAAGCTTCAGATACAGCCAATAGAGGAAAACAAAAAATATAACTACAAAAGGCAGCCCCACAGCTGAAACTAATAGAGACCATATTTCTGTAAGTATGTGTATTTAAGTGTTTCAGGTTCAGGATGAGATACCCTTTGCCAAAAATGTGGCAGCTATATTTGCTTGTCTCTATGGGAAACGTTATAAAGAATCAAAAGCAAACAAATTTTCCTTTCAAATAAACTTGACCCATATGCTTCAGACATGTGTTTCCCTTTGAGTCCTCGTCCCCCTCTGATGGTGTTACATACTTTCCCCTCTTTAAGAGCAAATAGTTTGTTGTTAGAGCAATTCTTTCCCACAGCTCCACAGTGAGAGCCCCCCTGCTGTCCAAATCTTCAAAGTCCTCCCTCCTTGGCCACAGCTCCTCCAGGGATGCCCCAAGCCTCTGCAACAGACCTGCAGAAAAGCTTGGGCCACTGCACTGCCAGCACTGCAGCTGGGGACAAAATACTCCAGGTGGCAGATCCCTCAGTGCAGAGGAACTCAGGATTCACTGGGCAGCTGCCTGTGATCCCCTGCCCTTTTATGTCCTCTCTTCTTGCACCCACTGATGCCCTTTTTTCCCCCGAGCAATTTGTGTGGAATTAGTTCTTGCCTTCCTCCTTTAGCTAGGAGGAGAATTGTTTAAGATATCTGGAAACAAACAAACAAACAAACAAACTCCTTGTTTCACTGCAGCTTCCACAACTTTTGGGTCGTTTACAACGTTCCTGTTGGTTTAGAAGTGAACACCACCCAACCTAACACGTTGGGCAACACGTTGCCAAAGTACCACACTGGACTGTTCAGCAGGATTGAGTGAGAATATAAATTAAGTAATTCCTGCTGATCTCTGGATACTGTTCTTCTGGATAGCACAAATGGAAGGAAAAAGTCCTAGCTGGTCTCTTTGCAAGGGGAAACAGGCAGCTCTCATGAGAATTTCACCTTCTGAAATAAATAAGGGAGGACCTCTCACATCAGTTCCATGTGTCATCTAAAAGCTAAGAATATTTAATGTCTTGGACAGGCTGGAGGCTGCAAGAGAAACCTGTTTTATTGCTCATCTTCTCCCTTTCCCTTTCCTTCCTCACAATGGAAATAAATTTCTCTATTATGCAGCCATTGCACAGGACTCACAATCAGCCCTGAGCTTGGGGAATGCACATCCCAAAAAATGTTTGGGAATGTCCCGGCCTCTGCAGGATGGGAACACCACCAGCAGCCCTGGAAGAAGGGAACACTGGCTTTTGTGAACTCTGCTACATCTGCCCTCTGCTTGCACCACCTTCCTTGAGGCTCAACACTTGTCAAAGTCCTTCATACCTGAGACAAGATATAAAATAATACATTTTAATTTCTATTTTTCATCTCTACTACATTCATATCGTACACAGAAATCTCTTAGCAGCAGGCTGGCTGCCCAGTGAGATACTCTGGGTCTCTCACAAATTTTCATTCAATAAGCAAAAAAACCCCCAGAAAACACCAGGAAAACCTCCTTGATAAATGTGCCTGTTCACAGGCCTCTCACTAGCTGAGTCCAGGATGACAAATGAAAGCTTCAGATCCATTTTTTGTTTTCAATAAAAATCTTGTTTAACAGCGTCATGAATATTCATGTTTTTGGCACAGCTCCAGATGAGGCAAGGAGAGCCGAGTCCAAGGAGAAAACAACAGTCCACTTGGCTCCACAAAAGGATGCCCTGGGTTTTGGACACTAAACCACACGCGCAGGGAAAGGTATAAATCTCAAGTTCTAGTGCAACCAACTTACTCACTTACATAAATGTACCTGTATCAGAATAAAAAAAAAAACTTAATTGAAATGAAAATTGGGGAAAAAAAAAAAAAAAAAGAGAAGTCTGATTATTGCGCACAATCAGCTTTACCCACCAGGTCAGCACCACTCATTTGGAATCTTACAAGGAACTTTTCTCTAAGGGTGCTTTAAGCCTTAGAAACGCACTAGGAAGATGTTAAAAAAGCATAAATGGCCAGATTTAAAGAATTCCCTATAAAAATCAATCCAGATTCCAATTTTCTCCAAAATACCCATCTGAAATGAATTCCCACACATGGCTCTTTCTGCTCTGAATAATGAAGTTCTAATATAAAACAGAGAATAGCTGGCCTTTTTAATTTATTTTTTCTTTTTTAGCTACTGAGAACATGCTCAGATTGAGTTAAACTCGATTTGTGTTTCTTCTTTTCCCATCCTTTTTATGTTTCCGGAACAGACAAACAAAAGGTAAAACCAGTTATCCATTAAACAAACACTTGAGTCCACTTCAGACTGGCGACTGTGAATTTCAACACAAGTGACCAATTCTCTTACATTTGGAAAGACGCAATGACCGCAACCCTCGTGCCTTTTTTCCCCTCTTTTCTCTCACGTTGCTGAATCAGTTGAGTATTTGGTGAAAAGGCAAATCACAGAGCAAATGTAACCAGTCCAGCAGGCCCCTTAAGCACCATTTAAATAATTATCAAACTAACCTTGCTTTTATTAATTTTAATTATCGAAGTAACGCTCCGAAGTAACATTATCCTTTTAGATGCTTTTTGAGAGAGAAAGACGCGTGGATGTTTCACCTGCGTTCGCCATGGATCTGTTAAATTCCTGATAAGAATCTGAGATAAGAACAGGTACCAGGAGGGAGCAGCAGAGGGATCGGTGGAGGCAGGCACAATTACACGGCACAACAGGACAATCGCCGCCTTCCTGAACAAGCTGAGCCTCCTGGAACAAGAAGTCCCCGAGTTTTTCCCCTTCCCTGGAATTGCTGTTGCCCGCAGCTGGGAGCCGGCCGTGACTCACCCTCATTCTTGGAGATGAGAACAGAGTTGTTCTGATGTGACAACAGGAGAGCGGCTCTTACCTCACCCCTCTCCTTCACGGCCCCAGAACACCTTCCGCTCCTTCTGCACGGAAAAAGGAGCAGCCCCAAAGCGGGGTCGGGAATATTTAAGCCGCAGCAAAGCGCAGGGTTGAAATAACCCCGCAGAAGCACAACTGCAGCGCCCTATCAACTGCTTATCAACCCCATCTAAGTGCTCTCTTTGGGGCGAGCTCTCAGACCCCTTCCAAAGATTTTCACTGCGGTGCCAGCACGTTCCCCGTTATAAATGCGTATTATAAAGCTGGCTTTTCACAGGATGTGTGCTATATGATTAATAACGTTGTGGTAAGGATGTAAGCTTTTATTTCTGCTGTTAGTGAAGGAAATTAGGCAGAGTGGTAGTAGTTGATATAGTAGTTGCTTAACCTGTCTGTTTGGTGGGGATAACACCCAGTGAACATGTAAAGGAGACCCTGCTGTTGATTTACCAACTGTCAGCATCCACCATCTGAAGAAAGCACGGACCCAGGCCCAAGCTGGAGGTGATCATGAAGACACAGCCCAGAAACACGAATGCTCTAAAAAGGCAAACCCAAGGAGGGGCCATGCAGAACAGTTCCTGGAATATGGAAACCAGTTTGTGGAAGAATATGAACATTCAACAGATTGATGCAATAGAAAGGGTGTTTAAAGAATGTCTGATATCGCAGGGTGTGGCCGGCTGGCTGGACTTTGCTTTTTTTCTATCTCCTAATTTGTTTATTTTTTTAAATTTTTATTAAACTTATAAATTGCTGTAAGAGAGTAGAACTCGTTTTTCACGTTCCCCTCTGCAGGATGAGGCATTTCAGAAAGCACAGCCCTGATTCAGAGAGTCCCTGCACACGAGGACACAGGGAAGCCTCCACCCTGCAAACACTGCTCCCCACCTCTACTGCCAGCCCCCCAATAAAACGCTCTGCCAGACTAAACTCTGCCTGATTTTAGTGCAAGGTGCTGCGGAGTCATTTCCTCCTGGGAAAGCCCTGGAAGAGTTAGGAGAGATGAACCTAAGAGGGCTGTAAAGATGTTTAATCAACGTTTTTATATCCACTTCCATCTAAAGCCCCCATCCACTTCCATCTAAAATCACACAGAACGTAACCCAGAACATGCAAACCCCTCTTCTTGTAGATAACGATTAGAGGTTTTAATTATTTCTTAATTTATTTTTTTTACTCTAAGATGAAAAGATAACAGCCACGTTTATCAGATAATTGTGACAGGGAGCGGGGAAAACCCTAGAAAACAGTTGCAGGAAGACTTTTTTTTTTTTCCCAGGGGGATTTTTCCTCTCAAGAAGAGGCGGACCTCAGAGCTGTCCCTGGCAGGACAGGGGTGTGTGTCACAGGGGTGTGGGGACTCAAAGCCCGTGCTGGGAGGAACTGGGAACACTTTATTCTGCATCTGCATCACTCACAGAGGACCTGAGGAGCAGCACTCTGCAGAGAACTGGGTAGCAGAGCCTCGTGGAGGGGACTTGGGCTACGGCAGCTCTGCAGAGCTTTTCATGAGACATCTGGGGGTTTTAAGGCGACAAACCACAAGTACTAACACAGGGAGAGAAGCGCGACTCCCTTCATTAGCGCTCACAAAAAGGTTGGGAGGGATTTTGAGCAACAGCCAAAAGTTCGTGGGATCAATTCCGCTTCAGAACGGAGCTGCTTAAGAGCAAAACCAAAGTTCAGACGCCTCGTCTGCTGTTAGATCCCGCTGCCCCACAGCACTCACCAACAGCCAGCCGGGGACTGTTTCCCCCTCAAGCTTCTGAAATCTAATTAAACACGGGCAGGGAATAAAAGCAGAGCTGAAGGAGCTGTCATAAAACTCCCCGTGTGCTGGAAGGCGACACCGGTCACACACCGGGGCAGGAGCCCTGCAGTTCACTGCTCCCCGTCCAGCACCACCGTGACAGGTTTGCACAGCCCTGGCATCCATTAGGTGTGCACGGTGAATAAAAAAGGACACGCTGCAGCGGGGTTTATGTCAATGTTTTCTTTGAGTGAGAAATAAAGCAGCAGTTACCATAGCAATGGACAGAGAGCCCATCACCTGACGCTATGAGAATTAAAGAATGCAGGCTGGAGATGACAGCACAGCCCCACTTCAGCAACACAAAGAGGGATGAGGCGTGTTAATTTCTGCACGACTATTCAAGATTTCTTTAAAGATCTTTCAGAAGATATTAACATTAACCAGCTGTCACTAGCTATAGCCAGCTGATAAAATCTTCATTCAGCCCTCTCAGTATTTCTGCCCGGTACAAATTACAGTAGCACTGTCTCAGATAGATAAGAGAGAAATTCTTCAGCAGCACCCTTGAGTCTGGAAAAGGGAGATTACACATGGTCCTCAGGGGTTGTGCCCAGGCTGGACTGTCCCCTGCAATAGTGTCCTGTCCAGGGCTGGTTTAGGGCACTGGCACCCAGCAGGAAAGGCACTGGGGGTTCCTGGAAGGTCATTGTCACCCAGCTCAGCCCTGAGGAACCTGGTGCTGCCCTCCAGGCTCTGCTGCCAGGCTGAGCTCCTTCCCTCTGGAATCTCACGGATCCTGAGGACAGCAGGACCCTCCCACAAGCCAAAATCCTGTCTCAAGGACCCAAAACCACCTCCATGAAGACTGCTGGGATGTCACCTGCGGGGCTGTGACACTCCTGTCCCCACAGCTGACTTGTGACACGCTGCCTGCTCTTTCTTGTGTTCTCCCTGAGCGTCTGCTCGGGCCAGCCCTGTTCTCTTCACAAATGAATTACAGCTTTGACACCAGCCTTCTATCCTCTCCTGTCTCAAAAACCAACATTACAGGCGTACACTGTCCACAATCATCACCACACAACCAGCAGTGACTAAGTACACACCAAAAAAACCCGGTTCTGTCGTTCCTTTCTACTGGAAAACTGTAATCAGGCTGCTATAGAAGGGGAAATCAGAAGCTGCTGCTAATGTGGCCTCTCATGGATGTCTGGAATCCAGAGGAATAAAAAGTAGCCTAAAGCCTGTGAATATTCTCATTACTTTCCACAGGACTAAATTTGGACCTGTTCCTAAGTGACAGGCTCCTACTGTGGGCTGGTGTTTCCTTTCCACAGGAAGAATTCTCAATGCAATCAGGCCTTTTTCTAAGCCAGACAGAACCTCAAGCAGAAAAATATTTTTGTTGCTGCCGGTGGTATCTGTACAACCTGCTGAGACCAGGCACAGCGAGTGACTCAGTGACTCCAGCAATTACCATCACAGCACCTCGTTTTTGAAAAGCCATGGCAAAGCTTAGAGCCCTGAGCAAGCAGCCATGCAATGCACAGGAAAATTTCCTTTCCTCTAAACAGGATCCACAGATGTCCAATATGCCAAATAAGGAACCCTTCAGGCTGGTCAATAACACGATTTTTGCATCAGTGATCACCTGGAGGGCTGAACTTCTCCCCCAGCACTCCTGGGGTGAATGGAACATTAAGCGTGACTTTACGGTCTGGCCTGCCAGACACTCCGTTATCTGCTAAACCAAGTTCTGATTCATGATCCACACAACTATTTATGTGTTCTGGTTAACAGCTAATCAGGGAGGTTGAGGAAGCAAGCTCGACATTTTGGTAAGTGCCACACGTTCCCCTTAACGAGGCTGTCTGTCTTGTACAAAGTGCACTTTGGAAATGAAGGGTTACATCTCAGAGCCGGAGCTGGGATGAAAAAGAGATTCTTCTAAGCAGCCTGACAGCTGAAAATGCAGCGGGCTGTATCTGAAGTGCTTCCCCCCATTTTTCTTTCCTCCCAAGATCCAGGCTGTTCCTCAAGCCTTCCTTTCTGTGCTCTTGCTGATCTAAGCAGCAATATGAAATCCTAAAACCGATGTGGTGGGAGATGATGAGGCTGTTAGTGTAAATTAACCCCCTGGCAGCTTTGCTAATGCAGACACTTTGTAACGCACCAGGAACCGGGCAAACAAACAAACAAAAAAATGCTGAATTTCCTTTTGACCCAGTCTCACCTCAACTGTGAATTAATCAGCTCTTCCGCGCGTTCAGGGTCTGCAGAAATGCAACTTGCTTTTCCAGAGAATACGACACACACCTCCCTCCAAGACAGCACAGCCAGGGCAGGGGGGGATTTTAAGGAAACGCCCAAAGGGGTCCCAAAGGAAATGGTGGCAAAACTCGGAGTCAAACATTCTGTAATTTATAGGAAAGCTCAGCATTCTGTAGAAACTAACTCCTGAGTGCAGAGCAGCTCTTCCCGAGATCCTCGTGCCTTTTGTGGGAGTTTTCACTGCGAAGTGCCGTAAGAACACATAAACAATGTCATTTCTTTGTGTCTGCGCTGTCAGGAGTGAGGAGCGGCATTCTGCCAGAACGGAAACTTCAATCAACCTGACACTTTCTGTCTTAAACAATGAGCCCCAGAAGCACCAATAAAACAATAAACCCATCAGACTTTACAGGTCTGCTAGCACAGGTACCTGCTCTTGGATTATCCCTCCATTCATCCTTCCATCCCAAATGGTCCTCCCTGCGAGCTCCGAGCTGGGGGCTGCTCCCAAGTCACTCCTGTTTCTGCAGCTTGAACAGAAGCACTCGGGTTTTAAAGCCTCGATTTTTCTCAGGGATGCTCATTTCCATCCAGACCCACAGGCTCACACACTCCCTGGAACCCAACAGCCTGTCAGATAATCACACCGAGGATTCCCAGGGGATCCCCTAATGCATCGGATCGCTGGTTTGTTGTTGGATTTTTTTTCAGACAGCCACAAAACATTGTCTCGATCCAACCCAGCTCCCGGCAGAGAGGAATTGCCCTCCTCACTGCTGGCTCGGGGTTTACGCGGTGTGATCTCCTAACGAGCCACTCTTGTCACTAATTAGGCAGGGAACCAAGGATTTAATTACGGCTCGTAACTCGAGTCACACAAGTGGCTAATAGTCTAAAAACAGGAATTCAGTGGCCGTGCCTTATCTCCGAGCAGCCTTGCAGGGGTGGTACAAAGGGGCAGAAAGGAGCCAGAGGAGCATCAGCAGCACCTGGGTCGGCCAGGAGTGACCTCACCAACCTGGCAGAACTGGAGGGGACGGGAAGGGGAACACCTTACACCGGGGCATTTTGAACAGCACACCTCAGTAGGAACTCCTACAACTCCGACGTGCCACGGGTAAAGACAAGACTCGCCAGAAGCAAAGGCAGCGCCAGCAGGCAGGAGCTCTCTGCCGAGTGCCGATCAGTAATTTTGTTCTCTCCCATTCATGGCCAACCCCTACCACAGCCCCCAGCCACTTCTTCTGCTTTTCCAGTCAACACTCTAGGAAAAGTTTTCAAACGCACAAACCTGAAGTGCAAAAGTTCAAACCCATTTTATAGTGTACACATAAATACATATGTAAACATATATGCTATGTTTATATATGTATTTATATACTTATGTATAGTTATATATGTTCATTAACAGTTATATATAGTAGCGTATATATATTTATATTTCATTTATATATTTATATATAATGTATAGACATACATATGTATATTTATATATAATGTGTATATATATGTGTTAGATATATATATTTACATTTATATATAGTTCAGGTTTGTTTGCAGTCCCGTGGAGATAGCCCTGGACCCGGCTTAGATAATATATTTATAAACACAAATATATTCACTATATATATAGTATACATATACACACTATGCTTATATCTGTATTTATTTATATATTTATGTATAGTTATATATAGTTTTATATATATATATATAGTAGGGTATATGTATTTATGTATAGCAGATATATAGCAGTGCATATATACTTATGTATAAATATTTATATATAGTTCAGGTTTGTTTGCAGTCCCATGGAGACAGCTCAGAGAACACACAGATCCACACTTTGGGAACACCTGCTCCCACGAGACAAAGGACGTTCCTGCCAGTGCTGCCCCAACCATTCCGTTATTTCTTGCACAGCTTCTGCACGACAGAGCCCCGCTGCACAGGAGCTGAGCGAGGTGGAAATGGAAATGTTTTCAGAAGGGGAGGCTGTAACTTGAATTCTGCACGGATTTCAGCACCACGGA
Source organism: Chamaea fasciata (assembly GCF_029207755.1). Taxonomy (NCBI): domain Eukaryota; kingdom Metazoa; phylum Chordata; class Aves; order Passeriformes; family Sylviidae; genus Chamaea; species Chamaea fasciata. Next base: position 12,773,544 of record NW_027094103.1, on the reverse strand, counting down.
GCTGCCCTGCAGGGGCTGAAGTCTCCTCCTGCCCCCCTGGCTGCAAATTTGCTTCACCAACTCCGAACTGATCAATCAGCGAACGACTGCCCGAGTGTGGAACACAGAATCGGCCTTCTACCAATAAATCCGGCGTTTATTCTCAGCGGTAACCAGTGCGTTCAGTTGGGGAGTTGCTCAAAAGATTTCTCAGGCACCGCAGATTTTTAGCGGCATTTAAAGGGAGTCAGGGGAAGAGTGCCTGATTTCTCTTTCCTAGGTAGCTTCAATTTCAGGTTAAGAATTAGTTCCTTTTAAAACTTTATTAGAAACTTCATTAAACTTCCCTCCTTCACTTGCTCTGGTGAGAAGCACCTTTCTCAGATAATTAAGGGACATCCTCCCCAGCTTAGCACTTCTGAGAAGGAGTTTGGAGGACCCAGCTGCTCCATGTCCCTGAAAAGTGCCTGCTAAGGGCTAATGAACTTAAACTGGAGAGCCATGCCGCCCTCTCCAAATAGCATTAACACAGTCCCTTCTTTGAAGAAGTGCGTTTTTTCTACATCACAGAGGCTTTTGGGAAAAATTCCCCCTTCGGTGTGTCATGTTCCCCAGTAAATGGTAATTAGGAGTGCTCCAGCAGCCTGCCCCCGTTGCTTACTGGAGCAGAATATCCAAACTGATGGCACCACTGCTCTGAATTTCCTTCGGAGAAATCTCGACGAAGCACTTGCAAGGTGATGCTGTACCTCAGCACTTGCTAAAACCATAATCCCCCCAGTGTATTCTTCTTCCAATAACCTGCTCCACTACAGACGTGTGGCTGAATTGTTACTAATCGTTCTATAGAAGGGAAACTAAAACAAACGAACAACCAACAACAACAACAACAAAAAAATCAGTAAGATTTAAAGTTTCACAAGGCTGAACACCAGACAGTGAAGGATATAAACCTTCATCAATGAAATAGATAAAACCCCTTCAAGTCATAATTCACAGATCTGGACGTTTTTGCAAAGCAGCTCTGGACTAGCACCTGGCTTTAGAGGCCTTATCAGTGGCAGAAAACAACTCCATTTTCCAATTAAAAGTATACCTACCCTGAAATAATGAGACAACAACAAAACCAAGTCCAGGGGATTCAAACTCCTCTCCCTTCAGATGTCACCTGCAACGCTTTTGTGCAGTGAAATGACTCTTAAATGCTTAAGCAATGCAAAGCTGTACAGGACATGGAAAATGTTTTGTTGCAATTCTTCCCATCTGGAGATGCAGATGTACACCCAGAAGAGCATCCCACCAAACTCCTCTGTCTCTCTTCATTTCACTCCAAGCTCTGCTGGTTTTAAATATGAATCAGTGTAAGAAAGCACAGTTCACTTCAGAGCTGAAAAAAACCGCATTCCATTTACTGTGGGAAATACATCCTCGGGATAACGCATCCCAAATTCTGGGTTTCGACCCGAAACCATCACATCTTTTGGCACTCGTAATAATGGGTTAATGAATTGTGGGTTAACACAAAACTCTGAGTGATTCCAGCTCTGGTTTAGGGTTTGCATGTTTTGATACCCTCTGGCTTCAGTTCTTCATTACAGTGCCGCTTGTGTTTGCCACCATGGCACCACACTGCAGTGTCAACAACTAATAAACCAACAATTAAGTACAGATTGTTATTTCATCATATGATAAAATTTAAATGCCACTGTCTAAAAGCAAACAGTAACTGCTTGAAAATGCTCCTATTTTTGGTTCTTCTAGGTACAGCTGAGGGCAGTGCCAAGCTCCTCAGAGAGGTTTTCTCCCTAGGGAGGCTCAAAAGAGGCAAAGTTGGTGTTGAAGATGCCCCTTTTTCATGACCAGTTCCTCCAAACTGGATTTTTACATTGAGATTCCCAAGCACCTACACAGATGTCATGACCATAACAACCTTTTCTACCTCTGGTGCTGCTCTTCACCTGCATCCTCGTCCAGGTCCCTCCCTGCTGCCAGCACCACCCAGCACAGCCCTGCTGTCAATACCCATTAGGCACTGAAATGGAAAAGCTGTCCCAGCTCCTGGGTTTAATAGCTTTCCTCACTGCATTTATCCTTATCCAATTTGTAGATTTATTATTGCTCCAAATTAATTATCCATTGGGTTGGGTTGGTTTGTTTGGTGGACAAAGGCAGCACTGATTACAACCTACACCCCTCCAGGGGCAGCGAGCTGCAAAATCTGTACTAAGAAGCCTGAAGGGAAGAAAAAAACCCACAACTGTGTTACACCTCTTTTCTCTAATCAGGATGGAACAACTTCATCCTCTTTCTCTTGACTTATCCTGCTCAACAGCTCCTGCAAATCAGGTTATCTGCTGGTTCAGCACCTTGCAGGGTGAGTTAGAGCCGATGCGCTGCCCAGCAGAGTGACAGAGGCACTCAGCACTCCCACACCTGTGCTCTGCCAGGGCAGATGTGGCACGGCATGGCAAACAGCTGGCAGGATCCTCTCGTGGTGAAATACCCGGAGAAAGTATTTAGAGCTCCAGAACAAACACAGCAGTGCATGCAGGACAACATTTTCAAAGCTGCCTGATGCCTTCAGCTCAGCCCTCCCCAGTCTCCTCCTCACCCTCAGGTACTCCAGCAATCCCATCCAGCTCCCTGGAACCAGTCAACCCCCCCCGAACACCTTCTTTTCAGTATGGCTGTGGTTCTTTCCCTTCCCTGTAGCCTGCTGGGTGTGAGGGCAGTTCAGGAAAGCACTCAAGGACAGGGTTGTGCCCTAAGGATTCCGATTTCTAATCCTCACAGACAACACACCCCAAAAGCTGACTCAGAGAAGAGAAGAGTGTGACATCAGTCCTGTAGCTCTGCTGAAGCCAGTGGGAACAATTTGTGGCAGCTCCGGGAAGGACACAAGACCTCAATGATGCTCGTTTTAAAAACTGCTGGGCTCTTTTTTAACTTTCTTTCCTATATTGATGCTTCTTTCCTTCTGTTCATACTTTACCAACTGCTAGAGGTAACAGCAATTTTCCTCACTGTACCACCAGCTGCAAGTGGAATTCATCTCTCTTTTGGGAGCCCAAAAATCCAGTGGTAGGGAAGCAGGGCAATATTTTCCTCCCCCTTCTCTAGTCCTTCAGCTCTTCTATCAAGATTTTCCCATTCAGTATTATTGTTGACAACCTGAAACCTGAAACCCCTTCCATGAGAGGAAATCAAAGTCCTGCAGTAACAGGACTGAACACTCCCAAGGGTGATGCTGTGACCAATGTTTTTGCATTTTCTGTTCTGCAGACAGAAAATGCCTGTAAAGACCTGCCAGAGGTGACCCAGCAGGACGGGAACAGCACCGACAACCTCTCAGGATGGTTTGAACTGCTCCCACAACAGCCCTGTGCTCTCTGGGTGCGAGAAATGAGGAGCTGTGTTTAGCCACACGGTGCTCCTACAGCATTAATGCACAACCCACCTCACTCCCTGCCACACCAGCCACCCTCCTGGACTTTACTGGGGCTCCTGGGCTGATAAATGCACAGACAGCACCAGGACTGTGAATGAAGACACAGTTTAAGAACATGGATAAATTCACAGATAGCACCAGGATTGTGAATGAAGACACAATTTAGGAACATGGATAAATTCACAGATAGCACCAGGATTGTGAATGAAGACACAATTTAAGAACATGGATAAATTCACAGATAGCACCAGGATTGTGAATGAAGACACAATTTAGGAACATGGATAAATTCACAGATAGCACCAGGATTGTGAATGAAGACACAGTTTAAGACCACGCTCTCAATCGCCATGATTTGTGGCTATGAGGTCATTTAGACCAGTCTGCTTCCCTTTTGCCAGAGAAGATTTGTAGCTATTATTTCCCACCCCCCCCAAGCAACGATCACATGCTGTTTGCTTCAGCTCTGCATGTTGCAATACCTCAATGAATAATATACAAGGAGCAGAAAATAAACAAGCCCCCGGTGCCCGGGGATAATGTGTGGTGTGTTTTTTCTTTAGGATGATTAAATGTGAGTGCATGTCACAGGATGTAGGGCTGGGAACCCACGAGGATGAGAGCACACAGCTCTCTCTGAGCAGGCAAATGGCCAAGGAGAAGGTTAAGGGGGCCCCCAGGCAGCCCCAGCATATGCACTGCTGCTACTCCCTGGCTGCTCTGCTCTCTGGGCTCTTTCTGAGGCACAGACACTCCACGGGATCCTGCCTCACTCTCCACACCTTCCACGCCTCGGAGGTGGCACTGAAGGCAGCACATTTCCACCACAGATCTGGGAACCTCCACCTGGCTTCGCCAGCCTTTCACTGTTACAGTTCTGTTACAGTCAGGATGAGAGACACGGGAAATGTAGAGTTGAGTTCAGTCTTGGTTGTTTTTTGTATCTTATCTATTTACAGTATTTACAGCGTGAGCTCCAGCCTGCCACTTAAAGAAACGAGACAAAATGGAGAATACCTAACTCCTACCAGAATCACCCAATGCCAAAGTGACACCCACGTTATTGATGCTTTTGGCCCAATAGTGACCATTGGAGGTTTGCAATGCAGACATCCTTCACCCAGTTAGAGAAAACCACCCAAATCTGGGAAGAAGAGGAAGAAGAAGGTGAAGAGGAAGAACGCAGACAACGCCCTGAATCCTCCATCTGGGCCCACACACATCACTACATACCAAAACTCCAGACCTGTGTCTTTACCCTGTGAGATCACACACCGCCACTCTAACTACACACCCACAGCCGCTGTGCTGTCACACAATTTTGGGAGCCTGTTCCATGGCCTCAGGTGAAACGCGGTGCCTGCCTGAGGGTCAGCACCCCTCAGCTCAGAAAGGCTGCAATTTTCAGCCCCCAGGGTTCCAAAAACCTCTGCAAAAACCTCTGCAAACAACAGAACAGAGTTCCCAGCTGGTGGGATGGTCCCACACAGCCTCTGCCTGGCAGCAAAGCAGTGAGAACCATTTCCTTTCCTTCACGTGGAGTTCCCCTCCTGTACACCTCAAGCAAAGCTCCCATTCTGGGCCTCAGCAGCTGCACAGATCCACAGCCTTGGCAGATCCACCATGCCTCTGAGAGCTCAAATCCAAATTGCTTTGCAACATCTCACATTCATCGTCTTGCCAGGGTCGTGGAGAGGAGGAAGCACACTGAACAGGGCTCATTTCCAGAAGTCTGGAAGACAACGACCACCTCCCCATCCCCACTGGAAGTAAGAAAAAGCCACTTCAAAAAAATTTAGGTTTTCAGCCTCTTCTGCTCTTGCGTCTGGTTCAGAGTAACGTTAAGCAAAACTGCAAATCAGCTTTCCACCAAAAGGGTGTTCTCAGCAAGAGAACACAGCCTGAGCTCTGCATTTGTGCTGGCACAGAACCACCAATACACCAACCTGTGTCAGGCTGCATCCCAGGTAAATGCTCCCAAACCAAACGCCAGTCCTCTCTGTCCATAACAGCAAAGTCACACAGGAAATCCCCAGCACCCCACATTCCCACCTCTGCCTCCTGCACCTCCCAGCCAGATCCATTTCTGAGCAAAGAAATACAGCCCCAGATTTCAACGAGCTTGTTTGTCTCCACCTCGCTTCTCAGGAAAATAAAGGCAGTGCCAAGGACCTTCCGAGAGTGATCCCCACTCCCAGTCGCCCAACAAACACCCAGTTCACTGCCTCGGGATTTCTCCTTTCACCACAGCTGTGTCTGTCATGTGCCGAAGCGTTCTGTTTCTACTTTGTGTAAAGGGATTTTCGATAGAAGAGGAGTAACGACATCAGAAAATACTTCTACCGCCGAGGTTTCACTCAGTAAACAGGTGTCTGGGAGATTATCTCACCAATTTAACCAAAGCTGCAAACACCACAACGGTTCTGGGATGACTAAAATCCGCCTTTTTTCAAATAAAAGCCTTTTATCTGCCAAGCGACACTTCCTGTTCTAAAGGCCATTCTCCTCGGTGGTTGTCAACTATGTATTAATCTAATTCATATAAGCCTTAGAAATAAATTCTTTCATGTGCACAATCTTTTGGGAAACTGGTTCCCTGAGGCTTTAGAGAGCAATTGTTGCTTATCACCGTGGAAATTTCCACTGAATTTAAAGCCTGGTAACAAGTTAAAAAAAGATACATCAAATTTTTCAGTGATTAACAAGGTTCCCAGTCATTGTCATCCTCAAAGGATTTTCATCTGATCGGTAGGGAAACTGCTAAAAATGAAAATAAAAGGGAAGTGATCTGACCCAGTAAGGCAGTTCCTGTGTTCCCACTCCTGTCCAAAATAATGGCACTCTCTTCTAACAGCCCCTTGCAGGCAGCAGCAATATCAAACACCTTGGGCTTTATTTAAAGGACAAATGTGCTGCCAAAGACAAACACTGCTTAACTGCAAGTGGATAGTTAAACCCTCCCTACAGAGCTCTCCCAACAAAACCACTCTGTGTGTGGGAGAGGCAAGCTCTGCCAGAGCACTTACAGAAAAGCAGGTAATTGAAGTTTTTCTGCCTTCAAACTCCATGCCTGTGCAATAAAAACCTGATTTTAAAAGCGCCATAAAGCAGAGAAGTTTTCCGATGCCTCGCTGTCTGTCGTGGCGCAGGAAGGGCCCTGCTAAAGCAGCAGTTTTGTACCTTGCTGCACACTGTGGGCCTGCCATAAACGGCACGGCAGACACGCTACAAACCCCCCGGTGGTGGCAGCTTTCATTCCTCCTCAGAGCATGCAAGGAGGAAAATATTTCCATGCCTAGGAGCAACTTTCAGAGGGGATCAGCTTTCAAGCAGTTGAGATTCATCCCGCGTCCCCACGTCAGAAACGCGCCCAGCCGAGCTCCTTACCTGAGGATGAACTGATCCACCGTGGAGTTGTTGGCGATGGTCACGTAAACGTTCACCACCTCCCCCTGCTTGACGGGCTTGGAGGGCAGCCACACCACCACGTTGCTGTCCAGGCGCAGCTCGGTGAGCTGGGAGGCCTCCTGGCCCCTGTAGAGGCTGACAGAGCCGATCCTCTGCAGGTGCGCCATGCTCTCATCCACTCCGTCCTTCCCGGGCCGGATGGCGTTACCCTTGCGGAGATCCTCGGCCGTGCACTCGCCCTTCTCATCCCCGGGCTGCACCGTGTAGTAAAGCTCCACGGGGCTCCCTTCCAGCTGCTCCGCTGGCTTCTTCCTGCCCGTGAGCACGGAGGGAGGGCTGAACCAGCTGGGCAGCAGCTCCAGCTGGGCCACGCAGAGCCCCAGGTCCCCCGCGAGGCGGCAGCTGCCGCGCACCTCGCGCGTCTCGCGGAAGGCGAACACGCGCAGGCAGGGCAGCCGCTCCGCCGGGCTGTACTCGTCCCAGTCCCTGCCCACGATGTAGAACAGCACCTGCACCCGCGGCTTGCTCAGGTAGATCTTGGTGCTCAGGATGTAGGCCTGCAGCTTCCAGTTGTAGGTGAACTTGTTGGCGGAGCCGAAGGAGCTGGAGGTCGACATGAGGTCCTGCGGCACGGCCTGTTCCACGGAGAAGGGGCCGTAGCTGGCGTTCAGCACGGGAGGTCTCTTGGCTTTGTAGGGGAAGAATGACTCCACCCTGGACTGCAAACTGGAGTTTCTCATGAAGTCCTGGTTGGCTTCTTTGAGGAAGAAAGACGTCTCGGCGTTGAAGAGCCGGTAGCTCACGGGGAGGTACGTGGGCAACGAAGAAAATCGCTGGTTATTGTCCAGGACCCCTCGACACTCTGTCACTAATAGAAGAAAAGGTGAGTTAGACCAAGTCTGCTTTTGGCTTCAGTGGAGGCACATGGAAAGTCAGGGGCAAGCACTATTCCATGCAAAAATTATTTACAGGGTAGCTACATCTTCAGATAGAGATAATTCTTTTCTGCATTACGTTTGCAAAAAGAATATAAAATGCGGCACGTCAGGAGAGCCCAGTGAGCAACAGCCCCCAGGGCTGCTCATCACCAGCCCTGCAGGATCCAAGGGGATTTCTGCTCTATGGACAAAGCTCTTTTCTAAGGACTCACACACACACAACCATTTCACTCCCTCTGTCAGGTAACCTTGCTCTTTTATTTCTGGCACTATAGTCCATATCTCCGTGGTAAAATACTGACAGTATCTCAATTCCCTAAGTTCTTTAAATGCAGATGGGCATCACTACCCAGAAGTATTTCAACCAGTACTAATATATAAGACGCACACAGAGAGAATCAGCACGTGCTGGCCAATTTCAACTTTTCAGCTACACATCAGATTCCTTTTGACCTAAATGTTTTCCCATAAAGATTCATAACACACTGCTGAAAGGCAAAATGTATTGTCTAAATTAGGGCAGATAACAGGGGAGGAGAATTAAAATACGAGTTGATTATGTCACACAGCTTACAACCCCTCTTCTTAACTCCTACTGAAAGGACTGACTATAGGTACAGAAGGGAAAGGCATCTAGTGCTGCACTTCTTGAGTACTGAAGAAACAGAGCTTCGCCCTCAGTTCCTGTGCTCTCAGGGAATCAGGATTTAAGGTTCTGTGTAGGTCCAGCTCTTTAAAGAATAAATGTAACAATAAGGACAACACGGAATTCATCTGGAACTCAGAACACCTGAGGATCCCAAAACACCCCACAGAGACAAGTCTCACCACCTTCCTCACAAAGGGCTGCAGCCTGGGGATTTCTGCGAATCACATTTGCTGCCCTGGCATGTCTGGCTGCTAACGTGCTAATTATGCAGTCAAATGTAATTAAATGTTTTCAAGTAATGAATAAACAATCGATCCCTGTCATGACACCAAATGGCTGCTGACAGACAAGCCCACTGCAGCCCTGCAGAGTGTGCAATGCCAGAGCGCAGGGAAGGGAAGAGCTTTGGAAGGCAGGTGTGAGGTAATTAAGAAGAGAAGGAGACAAATGTAGAGGAGGGGGAAAGCAGAACTCTCAAAGGACAGCAGCCATAAATTTGAAATAAGGAATTAAGATGTGTTCGCTCATGTTTAATTCATGCACCACCACTGGATGGTAGGAGTTGTTCTCGCAACCGAGCAAACTGCCGTGACTGGGCAGAAATTTAAACAAAACAAAAAGGTAAAAATAGGAGAAGAAAGAGTGAATTAGCAGCACAACACCCTCTCTGTCAGGCAGAATCACATTTAAAACATAAAACACTGGCTTAGCCCACTGTTACAGCCCTCCAATCCTCGGGCACACGCTTTAATTCTGCTAAAAAAGACGGGACAAATGCCACCTCCTGACCTGAGTCTGTCAGCCTTCCATCCCAAAGAGCTCTGACACTTCTAAAAGAACACAAGGAAGATCCACTTTGGACCATGGGCCTTGCAAGGAAAGAGGAAAACCTACAGATTTCTTTGGTCCAGCAGCAGAACAAGAGTTTGGATTCCTCATGCAGGAGTTTCCTCTCGAAGCCCCTTCACCCACCTCCTGCTCCCCTCCCTGCAGCCCTGCAGGAAACAACCACTGACACCTCACATGACAGATGCCAACGTTCCTTTAAATTAAAACACCACGTTTGCTAGCCAAGAAGTCCACTTCTTGGTGGCCAGTCTGGCTACTGAATTTGGCGTGGTGACTGCTGAGAATTCCTCTCTCAGGTGTCCTGCTGCTCAGCCAAAGCCCCGTGGTTCCAGAGGGCTGAGGCTAAATCCCACAAACGCTCGGTGAAGGAAAGCACGGATTGATTTAAGCACACAGACAGTTGTGCTGCGGTGTTTCCATGAGCAGGGATACTCCAGACACGGCCCCACCGCCGCTCCTGAGGGAATCTCTGCCTTCCACAGAGCCACACAAATCAGAAATAAACAAACTCAGCAGGCTGCAGAGACAAGTGGAGTCCTGGGATTTCAAAGGGTTGTTGGTCAGGATCTGAGCTTTGAGACTTAGCAGCTGTTCTGGTGCAATTCCCGGGACTTTTGCTGCTGCACATTATCCTCAGACAGACAGTGGGCTCATTTTTGCAGGCACTTCATTTATCCTGGGTAATCACATGCATGAGGTATGTAGGACTTGGCCCAATATTAAGAAGAAGTCATGCAACTTCTGCCTTAATAAGCTGAACACAAACAGCAAAGCCCATGTGGCCAGACTGACAGCAAAAAGAGAAAAAAAGGCTTCACTCTTTTTTCTCTTTTTTATTGTAGTCTGAAGATTTCCACCCACTTTCATACCATACATAATGGATTCCTGTATTTCTATACTGAAGGCTGTACTTTAGACAATTTATTTAAGCACTTTAAGCCTTTTACTGATAAAACTGGTAGTTTAAATTGTCCATTTTATTTTTAGAATCTCAACATCATGCATCAGCAACTGCAGGCCATCACTTAAGGGATTTGTTCTATTCTCTTCATCTCTACCCAATAACTTTCACGTCCTGGTATAATTAATTACCAACATTTCCTGAGAACATTTCTGTATGCTTGATCAGCTCAGTTTCAAAGTTCTTTAATTTATCAGAGAATCTATTTAAACAAGATGCCATGGGTTTTTCCTGAGTTCCACATCACAAGTTATTATTTTAAAGAACCATTAAGCCGTGTTTACTTTATCTACCTGAAAAACTAATTTTTAGAAGAGCAGCTCTGCCTATCAGTGCTTTTTTTCCAGGTGCTCTGGAGCAGATTTTCCCATTTTAAAATCTGTTCCATCATCCAGCAGGAGTTAGAGCTGCCCAGAGATGAAGTCCTGCATGGAAGAGGTTAACAACCATCAAACAAAGCCAGTATTAGCCAAGAACAAAAGAGAAGGCTTACAAGTAATTACTTCTTCTTTCTAACAGCCTGGTGACTTTTTAATCCTTCTTCTGGCATCATATGTCTCTGCAGCACTTCATCTGAACCCAAGCAAGCATCTGCTAAGCACATCACTGGCTCCAGTGTGACAGAGCAGCTCAAATTCCTGCAGCCCAGTGGATGGGAAACAGTGACTTCTGATCTGTATTATTATTATTATTATTATTATTATTGTTATTATTCCTTGGATTCCAGCAGAAGAGGAATTTTCTTTGGGGGTATTTCACACGGAGCTGGAGCCCTGGGTGCTGGATTCACTGGAACAGTCATAAAAGCTTAATAATCTTTGAGCTGTTCTTTTATGAGGTCGGTTTGAAGTGACTTTCTTTTGGGCAGGGAATTAAGGGTTTAGCTCTTAGTGGGTGGGAGATTACTGGCCAATGGCCACGGATCTTCAGTGCCTGATGTTTGATGAGCCACTGAGCCTTCAAGGCAACCATCTGCCCGTCCCCTCAGCCACAAGGTCCTGAGCCAGAGGAGGCAGGGAGGGGTGCGCCTGATATTTCTGGGCCTGAGAGATTTTTTTTAGCCTGCTAGCAGCTGCTAACTTTTTCCCAAGGAAAAATTTCTGAGGAAAGCTTCTCCTCAAAACAATCCTGGCAAACAACTCTCCTCTCTCAGAACAATCTTTCTCCAGGTGGTGTTTTGCTGTTTCTCTGGTTTAACCCACGGGATCAGAGAGGTGTCGTTCCTGTTCACCAACCACGTTCAGTCTGGATGGGAACACCTCACAAAAGGCAGTAAGAATTAGACAATAAAGGCTTTTTTTCTGTGCTCTTTGCCTTCTGAAATATTTGGAGTCTCTCATCTTTGTGTCCTACATGACAGGGAGGAGCAGAAGACATCTGCCCATGCAAAGGAGGAGTGATGTGAGAAGCCTCCCCTGCACCTTGTCTGGCCCTCAGAGGCACAATTATTATTTATTTTGCCCCTTGCAGGAGACAAAGCAGAGGAAAAGTGCTGAACAGATCCCTGTGTGTTCTCCTGTGAGCCCAGCACTGCAGCACAGCTGAAGCTCCCACCAAGAATTCTGTAACTTTTAAGGCAGGATCTTCTCCCTCCTTTTCCCAGCAGCTTTACCAGTCCCCTTCCTCCATTCCTGAACCTGGCTGTAACTGAATGCTGCACCATACGGATTGTAATCTTTGTTCCACTTCCATGCCGCCGGAGTTTTAAGAAACAAAATATTATCCACAGCACCACCATCACCTAAAATCCTGCAAATGCTCTAAAAGATCGTCCCAGTTCCTTCCATGGACACCCATTCCCAGCTGCCCCTCGGTGAGCGCCTTACACCAACCATGCCCTCACAAAACCCCCACCCTATAATTCTCTTCTGACTCCATCTTCCACGACAAACCTGTCCTGCCCTCGCAGAGCAAATCACAAATTCCAGCTCAGGAACTACAGAACAGGGAAAGAATGAAAGTCGGGAAGATCCACTTCAATCAGCACAGATGTTTCCTTCGCCACCAAATGTCAGCAGCTATGTTTGCTGCTTCATTTTCCCTTCATTTTCTGTGCCAGCACCACATTCAGTCCCATTTAGTGACTTCCCAGTGAACGAAATCTTTGCAGCAATGTTTAGCTCAGAACTGGAGCTCAGCAAATACATTCACTTAGACCTCAGAATGACCTTAGCTGTACTCTCATCCCCTCCAAGTTCCCTTTCCTTAACATCTAGAAATAGAAAATTCTGCTGATGCAAAGGCTGAGTGGAATCTTAAACCAAACAAGCTCAAATCCAGGACATGGAGCAGATTTTGAACTGTGAGGTTGATTAAGTATTGCAACAAAGGGAGCAACAGCTCGTCCATGTCTTCACATCCAGACTGGATTCCCCCTGAAAGGTGGAATTGGTTTTCTCAGCACAAGTTACAGGGACAGCTGGAGCCTCATACTCCTCTCTGGCTTAAAAACTACAGTTCTGTGAGAATTCAAAAAGATCAGCAGGATGGCAGGGTGGCTGCAGAAGGCACAGCTGCTGCTCCTCACGTGTGCCCATCACGTCTGCGGCCTCACCCTCTGAGGGGTCAGAGACGCTCCTGGACTAATTGCACACAGGCAACGTCAAGTGTCAAAAGCTTCTGATGATCAATTTGTGAAGCTAAAAACAAACTCTGCAAAGAAATCTGGCAAAGAAATCCACAGAGCAGACAGTCGAGGGAAATTGCAGCCTATTCTCAAATATTCCGTCAGCACCTGGTGAGGGCAATTGCATCAAACAAAATTAATGCCAACAAAATTATTTCAGCAGTTCTTTTTTGAATCCAGAGTTCCCCAAACTGAAAGCTGAAGTCCAGGGATAGGTTTGTACCTGCAGTGGTTTGCAGATTGACCTGGGATGGGACATTCCTGTTCACATTTATGGGAGTACAGAGTCTGCTAACCAACCGGACACGTTTTAAACCCAGACAGAGACACAAGCCTAGATCAGAGTTCAATTAAACCACATTGAAAAGCTTGTTGGGAGCCATTATAATCAGGCATTGTGAAGAAATTTCCTGTTTTATTTCAGCGGGAGAGATTAACTTCGTTCATTCAGTATATTGCTAAATGAAAAACTGCAATAACATTCCATTAAATAGACTTGTCTCACATTTTGGGAGTATATCCTTAATGAATTTATCCTTTGTATATTACCACTGCTCGTATCTCCACTGAAGTTCTACAGACAGTCCTGGATTTAGTTCAGAAGGGAACACTTGCCCCATTCTCCAGCAGAGGCAAAGAGTGGCATTTCAGGGCTGTCAGGAACATGACAAGGACCTAAAGCAAGGACGGAACAAAGGGACACCAGGAACCTCTGCACTCCCTGGAAACATAAAAACAACGGGATGGTCACCGAAACTGAGCGATGGGGGGAAAAAAAAGTATTTCAAACAGAGCATGATTAGATGATGGAGCCCATTGCCAGGAAACTGAGCCAGAATTAAAAGGGTGATCAGAACGCTTGCACTGATGTGCACACCATCCACAGCAGTGTCATTAACCACATGTAAAACTCCCTGTTTTAGCTGCATCGATTAGAACCCAGGATTAGACCTCTGCATTCTAAAGCCTTATCCAACATCTGTCAGGTTGTTCCATTTTCCACGGGATTACCAACACAACAGACACGTGTACGAACCACAAATAGCTGCTTGGGAGGCACAGCCTTTTCACCAACAGGAAAGAGAAGCTTTAAAGTCTGATTTGGAAACACAGAACTCTCAGAAAACTGCATTTCCAACGTTTTAATAACAGCCTCCAATGTTTTGGGGTTTTTTTTTTTTTGCAGTTCTGTACATCCCACCCTTTGGCTGCAAAATACCCTTTTTATTACAGGTCTATCTTCTCCCTGACCCTCCATTCACGGAGCTGCGTTAGTCAAAGACTGCCTGACATTCAGGACTGAAATCTATAAATGGTTTTCTCAGACTGCCTGATGACCTTAAGAGTCTGTAAAACAACAGTGTACATGCAAAGGTCAACGAAGATTTCGGGAATCACTCCCCCTCCCAGCGCTGACATTCCCAATTGTCTCCACTGCCGAGCCCATCTGACCTATTTAAGCCAGTTTGCTGCGTGCAACCGGAAGATAAATACCTGCAAACCCGATTTTTCCACTAATGAAAGCTTTTGTTGAGAGAGAAGGCTCGGAAAACTCCTTCTCTACAGGCACCGCTCAGGTTTTGTGCCGGCCAGAGGCTGGAAATGTCAGTGTCCTGTGAGCAGCACACGAAATGTCACACGCTGGCCTTTCCCTGCTCGCCTCATTGTGGCAAACTCCGTGGATTCTGCACGGAACAAAGCAAACAGCGCTTCGAGCCCGTCCCTGTCTGGTGGTTGGGAAGGAGAGGAGGATTTAGGACACCCGAGTTTATTGCCAGCTCCGTCAAAAACATGTGGTAGCCACAGGAAAGCTCTGCAACCCAGTTTCCTCCGGCGGTGAAATGAGAGGAGCTGTCGTTCAGTTTGATTGACTTTTGCGAGTCAAAACCACGTCGAGTTCATCGCACAGAAGACTGAGTAAAACACTGTCTGGGGTGTTTTTCTCCTGGTCTTTAAAGCGGGCAGAAATAACCCAGTGGCGGTCATGGAGTGGGGAAAAGGCAGACAGTGTGATGGGTATTTTCTACCTTCACCAGTACCTTTTCAGAGACCTGGGCTGATTATCTTCCACTCAACACAGGCAGCTGAAGGAGCCTAATTTTCATGGCACTACAATTACATAAAAGACACTTCTCTGCAGGGGATGTATCAAATTTAGCCAAACAGGACGGCTCACCAAAGCCTCCACACCGTTTTAAATTCTGGCCAGAATGCCATCCTGAGAGAAATACGCAAATATCACAGTTAGCTGGTTGGGTTTTTTTTTTCCCCCAAGTACTCAAGTGTCATAAAAATGGGAACTGGCAAGATGTAAGTTACAAACTTGAACAAGTTCTGGCCTTGGCAATGAATCAATTCCTTGTCCTGTCTCTCCTTCTCTAGTTTTTAATAGCTCTGTGCTTTCCTCTGCTGTTTAAGTCTCTGTCAGATGCTGATAAGCACTCACTCCTCTGTTTAGACACTGAATTGCTTTGACGGCTCCTTGTTTAAAGAGAGATTAGGGTCCTAGAGCCTCAATGGGGGCAATTTGCTCAGCACTCTTCAGTGCCACGAAAACCAACAAGAGCCAAGAGCACCCAAGAGCTCAGACCTGCACAGGATGAAGCTTTCAGCTGCCAAAGTGTAGAAGGAGGACACAGAGGACTCAATAAATTAATTACAAGGGTTTTCCCCTTACCATCCAGAAAGAAAAAAAGAGAATTTTTTTTTCTCGTAAACACGTACTAATTTAAAATAAAGGCAGCCGGCAACACAAACAACAGGACTTTATCTCACATTGCCCCACACTGAGCCCCAGCCTCCACTGGGCTCTGCATCGCACTGCTACAAGGGAAATTACTCAAAGAGCCAGGGATAACCTGGCAGTGAGTAATTATTCCGAGGCTGAGAAGGGAAAAAGGGTTTCTTGCAATCAGATCTGAGCCAGGCTCTCCCTGGGGTTTGTAATAACTTTTAGGACACATCTTGGCAGGTTCCTAACTGGCAACTCACATCCCAGGGCTGCTGTTCCCAGGGTCCTGGACGCTTCTGGGAATAAACCCCTCCAGACCTCCCATCCCTGAGGCTGTTTTACACTCCAACGACACAGACTTCGAGATTTAGAAGGCTGAAAATGACTCTTTCTACTTTTGGGATGTGTTTTCTTTTTATACTATTCCACACAGACCAATCTGATTGGTGACACAAAGACAAACCTCTTCACTCACATTGGTCAGAGCAGAGGGACAGCAAGAAGTTGTTTTTCTTAGGAAAAAGAATGAATAACATAGGTACAGTTACAAAAACATTTCTCCTATTTACAAAACAAAAAAAAATTCTAGGAAAAAAAATTTTCAAAAAAACCCCAAAACACCCCAAGCATGAGACCAAAAGCTACACATCCCACCTCAGCAGCTGAATATCCAACAGCTAAAATCATTTTTCCCATTATCCAGGCAGGGAACTCGGGCAGCGTGACCGAGTTCTCCAGGAGGTTCCACCAAAGCCAAGCACAGACACCAGACAGGAGCAGGGGCTGGGGCACTGCAGGTGAAAGCAGCAGGCGAAAGGCACCAAAGCGGGGAAGGAAAGAGGATGGAAGAGCCTTGCTGCTGATGGATGGAACTTGGCAAGGCAGGGTAGCAAATGCTGCCAGGATTAGACTCCAGTCTGTCAGCTTTCCCGAGTGGGAACCAGGAGCCTCAACCTCCGCTGCCTGGCGTCTCCGGGAATCTGCAAACTTGGTGTAAAACATCTAAATCGTGGAGGAAAAAAGGCCCTGGAAGTACTGACTTGGATCGGCACTAACTGTTGCAGAATTTCACCCTCAGGAAAGTTTCACCACTGGTAGAAATCAATAAACTTTTGCAAAAGACAGAAAAATCCCCATTGATATACCAGCAATGAGCCGGCCCCAAAAAATATTTTTTAATTGCTCCTTGAAAAAAGCCAAGTTTATTATTTATATGAAAATTTAATTTCAGAGTAAAGCAGCCACTCATCCTTCTTTACTTTGTTCTCCTCCTCTGCCTCATGGAGGAATTTGGAACACTAACAGATGCAGTGCACTCACATTTTTAATATCTGCATGTATTAAATAGTTGCTTGTATGCAAACTGTGACTTAAACCGTGCCAGAACATCCCAATATCCTGGCTACAACCCTGCTAATCATCTCCATTTCAAAAAAGCAGCGAGGATTTACGAGAAGATTAATTGAGAAATGAGGCTGAGGGGGTGGGGGACGGCCCTGCCCGTCCGGGAAATGAACTCGGCGTCACCTTTAACCTCCAAGTAATTCTTTGTCACATAGCACAAAGCAACTCATCATTCCAGAAGAGCAGCAGGACAGAAACCGAGCGGAAATCTATCTGCTTAAACACCTTCTTTCCCAGGGATTCATCAAAAGGGACGGTTGGAGCACCACTTTGGTGTCTTTGCGCTCCCAGCACCTCCACGGGCTGGTTTTAAAGTGCCCTGGCTGCTGCCAAAGAGAGCAAAGGCCACTGTGGATCTTGGGGTGAGAGCAGCTACTCCCCAAACCCCAAATCCTGTCTCTCAAGTATCCTGTCCTGACTCCAAAGCTTTGTGGGAGCATCCCAGCTCGGTGGGTGCTGTTTGGTGACCCCAGGTACCGAGGGAAGGGGCTCCTCAAGCCCCAGCCCCCAGTTCAGCCCTTCTGCCATCTCTTCTCCCCAGATTACCTGCGCCAGAAACCCGAGTGGGGCGAGAAACGACAGGGAGAACAAACTGGTTGTGGTGCTGGCAGTGAGAAGGGGAAAGGCAAAACTACAAAAGGAAAAATGAGATCCAGAGAGGGAATCTTCCAGGGGAACACAAGCAGGCCTGACAGAATGCTAAATCGCAGTGAGAAAATGGAGCAGAAGAATGATGAACACGTGGTTTTAATTCCGTTTTTAAGGCAGAGAAGACGATTGAGAAATCGCTCTCTGAAGTCTCTTTTATTTGCTCCAATGTCTCGCTGTAACCTGCCCAGGAAGGTTACCAAACCACTCCATCAGTGCCACACCTGAGGAAAGTGTCTGGCAGAACACATCTGGCAATTCCAGCCCTGGAATTAGGAGGCAGAAGCCAATGGGACCAAGTTGTGCTTTCCAAGATAAGGTTTATACAAAAGGAGCACGCTCAGAAGCCAAAAATCAAGGCCTGCCTAAGACGGAGATGAGAATCTGGATCCAGTTTATGCTCAAAGCAGAGCAACAGTCTGGTGCAGCTTCAGGGAGGGCATTAATGCCCGAGGCAAAGCTGGGCTGTGCAGCTCTGAAGGTACAACAGAGTCATTCAGTCGTAATTCTGCGTTGTCTGGAGTGGGTGGAAGACAGAGTCCTACCTTCCTGTTGCTTCTCAAGTGTCCCTAAAGTCATGGCAAAGACAAACGACAATGATGGATGCCAGTCTGTTATGCTGAGCACCACAAAACTGCGCACAGCAAATGACTCGCACCATCTTTTGAAGAGGTTGAACGTGTCGTGCTCCCAAAGTGCTGTAGTGCTCAAGAATCACTGAGAGCTCCCTGCAAATCAATGCAATAGAGCCCTGCTATACATTTTGCAAGCTCTATTTTTATCCCTTCCTAATATAACTTCCAAACCTTTCTCCTCCCCCACGTCCCTGCCACGGATCCCTAACTCACACAGCTAAAAAACCACCCAGTGCCTCCAACAATTTCTTCCCAACATGTGCAGCCCTTAACAACAAATTTAATTTCTTCCTTTCTTTGAAACTCATCTTCATTCAGCCTGGCTCCTGAGGGAAATTAATGAGGGCTCGCTGAATATGTTTACATAAGATCTCCTCCAAATTTATGTTATTAAGCATTAGCAGCGGTTTTATCTGCCCTCTGAGGGACGGAGGGGCTGATGTGTCTGGCCAGAGATGTCTCAATACAACGTCTGCTGTCCACTCACACCCTGCTGGCTTTTTCACAGCAGCTCTGGTGACAGAGCCTGGAGCAGGGGATGGGGTGACAGCTGAGGAAAAGCTGATTTCATCAGGGAATTCCATCATTTCTGGGCTCCATTGGCAGCGAGGGGCCGGCACTCCGAGGCACACTCAGGGCTGAGGAGGCTGGAAGGGCCTGGCTGTCCCCAGTGTCACCTGGCTGTCCCCAGTGTCACCTGGCTGTCCCCAGTGTCACCTGGCTGGGACTGTGCCCAGGGCCAGGCAGGAGCTGTGACACGGCCGTGGTGACACAAACCCACGTGTGATCCATCCACACCGAGCCAAGCTGCAGCCCAGCTGCTCATCCCCAGGAACGCCTCTCTGCTGCAGGAACTCCATCGCTGAGGGGAATTTGAGCTCCTGCTGGACTCCACAACCACATCTTGCTCTGTGATATTCAACAGAGGCTTTGGAGTTAGAAAAAACATCTTTCTTCTCATTCTTACTCATGTAAAAGAAATATTATGGTTCTTTGTGTGTATCATCACAAGCGCAGATAAAACATTTATTTGTGCACACACTCACAGCTACAGCTCATTTCTGCACGACAAACTGCAAATCCAACCCTTGCACTAAGCTAACTCTCAGCCTGACTGGTCCCATCGAGTCTGAGCGAGGCAAAAGCTGCTCCCTGCTGGAACGTCTCTGGTGTCAGACATCTGGCTGCAGTAAAGCTGTGGTCCAGCACGGCTATTGGATCTAGACAATGGGATTTCGGCAATGATTAAAGATGCCTGTGGCTTCTGGGCAGGCAGGAACAAAGGAAACCCTTCTGCTGGAAGAGGGGTTCGATAAAATTCACGGCTGTCTCCACTTCTGCACTTTTGTCTCCTTCATTAGCTCACAAAGCAACGAGTGCAATTCATGAAAAGGAAAAGAAACTCTTACCATCCCGACCAGCCTATCCTGCAGTTCCTTTTGGCTCCATGTCTCCCCAGGTAACCCTTGCCAGCGAAGGCAGAGTGGTACAAGAGCCATTACATCACCCACATTCAAGAACCAAAACTTTAACAGGGATCATTTTTCCTTCAATAAAAAAAAAATATATATAAAGCTAATGCCACCCTGAATTCCCAATGCGCTGTATTAACACTCTTGTCAGCTGTAGGGCTTTTGGACTGCTATATATTTATTTTTTTTCCCCCTTTATAAGTCTATTTAAACCTGTCTGCATTTCAGTTTGCTAAAGCTGTTTAGCCAAGTATGAACTCCATTGATGGCCAGCTGTAATGAACGTCACAGGCTGGAACCCAGGCAGGCAGTTGTGCCTGTTTGCTGGAGACTCTCATTCAAAAAACCAAAGGGAACAAGAGTAGTTTTAGAGATGCTGTAAATGCTGAGCTGCTTGCTCTGAAAACTAATGCAGAGCCCTGTTCTCTGTGCAGACAAGGCCTCCAAGGGAGGGAGGGAAGCCTTATTTCCACCAGGCTCCTCTGAGCTAACCACTTTTAAGGGATGTTTCACTTTAAAGGCAATAGCAGGCATTGATTTGGAAGACAGATTTCAGCATCTTCTACCCTGGATGGACGCAGAGCAGACTATGGAAAGCTCCTGCCCCTCTGGTAAAGAGCAGAGCACGTCTCTTCGTGGTATAAATTTAAAGGGAGGACCTACAATATGGAGAAATCTTCAAAGGCCAGTCAGGTTTCCAGTCCAACAACCCTGCCAAGTGTTCCTTTAATCCTTTATTTACCAGTAAATCTGCCTCTCTCTGTTCAGCAGGCTTTTACTGGGATTGGGTTTCAGCCTGCAACCCAAAAGCTGTAAGCATATGCTCTGTAGCCCTAATGAGAAACTCAATCTATTAATGAGCAGACCTTCTCCACAGGACCAGGTCTTGGCAACATGAGTCAGTTCCTGAACTTTCACCTCCCGCCTGGCAACAGACCAGACTAACTCCACATCTCTCAGCTGGCTTACATTATCAGCTCATTATTAACATACATCAGGGCCAGATCTCTTCTGCATGCACCCAGCAAACAGGAAACTACACGAGGGGAGGGCTCCTCGTTTTTGTCTGACTCTGGAGCTCATAAAAATGACTAATTAGAACCAGCTCTAGCGGAGGCGCTCTGCAGATCACACATTCCCTCTGAACCTTGGTCCTGACTTGGGATAAACACCCTGCAATGCCACGGCTGCAAAAATCAGCCTCCCCCTTCCCTCTCCACAGAACCTTGCAGCTCTTCCCCCCAAAAAAAAGCTGGTGTGAGGCAGAGGAGGTGTGCTGCTCTCCTCAGCGTGGAGTCTAGACATCACAATTCAGATGGAACAAACAAAGCATCCAACATCACACCAAGGCACGCAAAGCTGAACTCCTGCGGGCAGCCACCCCCTGCAGCAGGGAGAGCTGTGGGAACCCTGTGCAGCACTTTCAAAGGACGCGGGTGTGTACTTTAGATGTGCACGCCTGCCTGGGCTGGGAGACCTGGGCTCTGAGCGCTGCTTTGAAGTGTCCTGCGAGCCCCCAGCAGTGTACACAGCACTTTGGGAAAGCTTCCCAGGGCTTCTCTCATGGCCACAGCTCTCATGGAGCACGGGGCAGGATCCTCTGGCACAGTCAGCACTGTCCCCAGTGACACACGGCTATTTGCCGTGCGTTGTCTCACTTTATCCTCCTCCTTGCACCATCAGTGTTTACTTTTGCCCTCCAGTCCCCTCTCCTCAGCTGTCATCCTTCAGCTCAGAAATCTCAGCAAACAGAAAATGAAGGATCTCTCCTCCTCCAGATGCCTGGTTCAGATCCAGTCCAGCCAGGCAGCAACGGGAAGTTGCACCAGCCTGGTAATTGCTCCCATCACATCTGGGCGCAGTCAGTGCCTACATCAGCAAATGCACATGGAGACCCAAGGGGCAGAAAGGTCAGCAGAGCCTGCTCAGGTCAGCCAGGTGCTGTTAGTGATGTGGATCAAACTGGAGCTGTTACACAGCATTCTGTACCTGCAGTCACCCCAGCTCAAGGTACAGAACACACATCCTCTCCTTGCAGAAAACTCACACCCACTCTGAAACACCCTCTCAAGCAAACCAGACTTAACACGAATCAATACGAAATCTGGCAAAATCTCAGAGCCTACACAAGCCCCTAATTTTCCTTGGCTGCTCAAAAGGTAGCAATTTATAGTCCTTTTCCTTAAAAAAAAAAAAAAAATTAGCTGTGGTTAGAATTACTTTTCAGAGCTGAGCTCATTTCGTAACTCGCCTCCTATTCAGACGGAATTTATGCGCAGATGCTCGGAGCCAAAACTCTGTTCTCATTTAATCCGCAGCAGAACAGGTAAAGAGCAAATCCATTCCAGCCAGGTTGGTGCCTTGCTGCTCCAGCCTCCCCTAAGACAGCAGCAGGCACGAGGAACTCACAGCTGCCAAAAGCCCTGCTGCTCCACGGGGCTTTTGTCAGCTCTGCTCCTCTGCCAGTTCTCATGCTGATAACTAGAGGGGAGCTAAAACAAAATATCCTTACAGGACCAAGAGCTTTCAAATGCAAAAGAGGTAGAAATAAGATTTTTTTAAACAGTTTTAAATGTGCTGTCTTTCCCAAACCTGCAAAGATCAAGAGCTGAGGGATCCTTCGTGGGAGCGGTGGTGGTAAGAAAAACCAGAGTGTTTCAGATCAACTGGTCAAGAATAAACCATACAGCTCCTCCCTGTAATTACACCAAGATGATAAAACTCGGAATTCAGATGAAGGGTTGTTATCCAAAATAAGGTAATCCCACAACAGAGGCACCGGATCTGTAATTCTCCAAGGGATGCTGAGTTACCTGAGGCCACTCATTTCTAAGTAGGTAGAAGCTAAAGGAAAATAACCAGAAGTCCTTTTGCAGAAAGAAATGCCTGGGGCTTTAACTTGTGCTCCAAGTTACCCTTTGAAAGGGTAATTATTTAATGGCGAGTGATATTATTCAAATTATAAAACCAAAATATGTTAAGGTACATCAACATATCAATGGCTGACTCAAGCAAAGGGAAAATGTACATTTAAACATATTTTCATTATTAGTTCACATGGTTCCACACGGTAAGAGATGCCAGCAATAGCACAGGTGGTGGAAGAGGAGACAAAAATTTGTTGGCTATTTGATACCAGCCCGACTGCAAAGAGATGAGACATTTCATTGTCAATAACATTTACAGAAGGCAAAGAAAGTCCAACTCAATCTTCAAAATAAGGGCGTGACACCACCTCAGTCACAGTAATGGACTTGCTCCTTCTGGCTTTCTTACTGCTGGGGACTGACTGAAAATCCGGGCAGGATTAATTA
Organism: Chamaea fasciata; assembly: GCF_029207755.1. Lineage (NCBI taxonomy): Eukaryota > Metazoa > Chordata > Aves > Passeriformes > Sylviidae > Chamaea > Chamaea fasciata. The sequence continues at coordinate 12,750,482 of NW_027094103.1, read as the reverse complement.
AATTTCCCAATATATAAAGCTACACCTTCTTATCATAAAAGAATAACTTGGATTCCAGCAGCAATTCCAACGTTTTCCCCAAGTATGCAGATGGAACTCCTTGCCCCCTTGGAAGGCCCCTACAGCTGAGAATTGAAGCAGCCTCTTTAAACTGAAAATACCTGCGCAGGCAACCTGATTTGTGATGCTCAGGTCCCTCAGGTCTCAGCAAAATTAGCCCCATTAAGAAACAAAGCACAGTCTGGTGCCTACATATGGATTTAGCAATTTCACTTTATGTTAGCCAATTAGAAAACACTGGCTCTTTTCCTTTCCCAAATGCTTTCAAATTAATGAGGGAAAAAAAACCCCACCCAAAACACGTAGGGAAGGCTGAACAAAGATTGGTACTTGATAGAATTTCCGTGTAAATCCTCCAAGATTCAATTTTAAGTAGAAGCAAACAGGCAAAATATTTACTGCTCAGCGTTTCACGAGCACGCCAACCCTTATCTCGCATTTAGAGGCACTCACAGGACTGTTGATGGTGTTTTCAGGGTGAAAGCTGGAGGAACCACCAGACAGAATTAATAAAATAATAAAATGACCTGCCCTGAGAGCAGAGCCTGGCTGTCCTGTCCTCTCCCCAGCCCACCTCACCCCACAAACCCACACTGGCTGCTCCCATCTGCTCCTGCCTCCTTCCAAGATTAACGGCAACTGCCAGAGCTCCCTGCAAAGTCCCGGCAGAGCTCTGTTTTCTGTGAGCTTCTCCCAGCCCCAGCCATGCACAGCAGAGCTGATTCATCTTCCCTGGCCATCCCATCCATCTGGAGCACAGGAAAAACCCCGTCAACGCTGCCTCAGAAAATGTCTGTGCTCAGAACAGACCCGCTGAACGCTCTCTGTTGGAGATATTTGAATTTGATGTGGGCTAGAAATAATTCCTGAGAGTTTTGAGCTTCATTTCCTTTCAGAGGAACACTCCTCCCCGTTTTCCTTCAAGCTTATAGACTTGAATTACCATATCTCCTTAAGCAGCAAAAAGCAATAACTTCACCAGATCCAGGAAATATTAGTGGCATTATTAATGTAAATAAAGGATTGTTTCATAGCATTTTTAAAGTTATTACAACGAGAGCATAAATCAGCCCCACTGATGGAATATCGGTATTTTATGCTGGTATGATTATTATATGATACAGTCAAAGTAGGGAGTTTCTTGGGCACATGTAATTCCTGTAACTGCCAAATAACCACATGAACGACTCTGTCCTGTTAAATCTCCTTCTGTTTTGCATTTTCCATTCATTTCCTTCCAGCCTCGACACTGTCCCCAACTCAAAAAGCTTCAACTGAACCATAACGAGCCTCACAATAAAGCACCTCGAGAACTAAAGAAGACAAATGTCCTTTTGGCTTTGAAAGCTGCACTTCCCATTAGAAATGCTGCCAGGTGAAACAAATCTTGAAAGGTGAGCACGGGCTAAGGGGCAGAGAAGTAAGATGGAAGTTGGCACAGCCAGGTTTGATTCCTGGGCTCTTGATTGTTCACTAAAATACTAAATACTGGCTGGTTTTAATCTCATTAAGAAGTAACGACTCGCGCTCAGGATCACATTCCTCACACAAAGCAGGATGGAACCCTTAATTGGATGACACGGAGCAAATCAGAATTTTCTGCTGTCATGAGATAATCATCCAGCTCATCCCAGCTCCACTCCCAGCATGCTGCAGGGAAAGGATCTGAGACCATTCCTTCAGTCCCTCAGAACGGCCCTCCCAGCTGAAAACCAGGAATTCTCCGCAGGAAATCGTGGGATCTAAGCATTTCACCCAGTTAATCTTTCCTCCTAAACCCCCTCAAATCCCGCATTTCACACAGAAATCCTCATTTCCACCTCCCAGAATTCCCTTGCACCCAACTATGAAAGCATCCTGAAACACGTGGGGGAGCGAAGAGAAACAGCTGATAAGAATCCTGATTAAACCAGCACGTTTCCATGGTAGGTTTGGATTCCTCCAGGTTTTGGTAACTGCAGATACGAGGGGGATGACTGGGTGCGTCAGACCCGGCACTCAGGAGCAAAGGAAAAGGATTCGAGAAGCAAAAAGACAATTGCTTCAGGAAAAATGAAACACAGCCCCCTAAGCTGCAGCACATCTCTCCTTTCTCAGTGTGAGGCTGACAAAGGCCCTCTGCTAATGGATAATAATTCATTTATTTATTTTACAGTTACCTCTGCCCGAAATGCTGAGAAATAGGTGTTATTTCCTCACAATAATTCCCGTAAGAATGAGAAATCCCAGGCAGCCTCGACTCTAGGTGGCGTTGGCAGCTCCTCTTACAATCCAGGAACTTGCTCCAAGGTATCAAACTCCTGGAGATTGAGCCTGAGCTGGTCTTGCTGCAGACGGAAAGAACTATTCCTCCTGCACTGATCAGACAACTCTGCTCAGCAATTCCAAAAGTGACTGGATAATTAACAGCGTGTATTCGTTTTGTTGGGAATTACTATTATATCCACAAAGAACTGAATATCTATTAACAAGTTAGGAAGCATTTCTCTGTTTCCGCAGAGAATGATGATGATGCCAGGGGGGCTGAACAGTGACAGTAATTCACACCACACGGGCACAGGTTAAATGCTGCCATTTCCCTGCCCTGATTACACAGTTTGAGCGAACTGCAAACTCCTCAAGCGGCGCGTTTGCACATTTCATCCTGTGGCTGAGAATGAAACAGGATTCCCCAAAATTCCCCAGGGTTCCCAAGAGACTGAACCCACAGAGGAGCCTGAGTTAGCTCTCATCTCTACTCCTGCCAAGGTGGGGCTGTTTAGGTCCCATCTTTGGGAGGGTCACAACTCCCACAGCTCAGCACGGGGCAGGAATATTTGATTTCCTTAAAGCAACTTGAATTTCCCACCGTTCCACAGAGCTCCCTACTCCTCAATCCTAAAGGGAGCACCAGCATTGGCACGGAGTCCTCAGGCTGGCTGAGCCCTGGACAGGGAAGGTTTGCAGCAGGAGCACAGGACACAAGGGAAAAATCTGGATTTTCCGCAGGCTGAAGGCTGCTTCGGCCTCAAAAATCACTTAGTGAGTGCCTGATCCCCCAGCCACATCACACACATGGCTCCCTTCAGTCAAACACTTCAGAAAGTGGATATGAGAAACAAAATGTAAATGTTCTCCCACTTTGGGCCACGACAGTGACTGGTTTGAGTTGATTGCTGCTCCGCTGCCACAATTCCTCACTGTGGGGAGTCAGCTCACTGACAAGCAGCTCCCACAGCAGCCAGGACTGGCACACACACTTTGGGGCCAGATGCCAAGAGAGGTCTGGTCTCACAGTCTCCCAAAAGTACATCTGAGATAAATCACACCCAGGTAACACCTGGCTGCCCAGGTGACTATGACCAAGACCTGGCGACCTTTTCTTTCTGACTGGAGGGGAATTCTGGAATTCCCAGCACTGCAGTGCCTTTGATGCAACATTAAAATGCTGCCGGAGTCTGCTCCTGTGACAACTCTTTATTTCAAATGATTGTTTATGAAATTTAATAGCAGCAGTTCGTTCCCGGGTGATGGTGTCTGACACAGAACACTTAAAGTGAAATGTGAGTGGCATTTTGGTATGTCTCCTGGAGTGAATATGATCATAGCCCCAGTTAATTAAATGAGCTGTCATTAGGTCTGTATGAGTTAATTGGCCTTCCCAGGGGCCAAAGTTAAAGCTACTACACATCCAAGGTGCAGACTTTCAGGCTGAACTTGCATTACCACATTTGGAGTCTGGGAGCAGCCAGCACCCAGAGGCAGCAATGCTGAGACCCGACCTCCAGCGCTCTAGAAATTTGGTCATTTCTTTCCTTTGCAGCTTGTAGGCTGAGCTCTTTTCTGAGTGAAAATCTGGCCCCTGGGGTTTAAGCAAAATGCAGTCTCTGTAGTGTAAACTCCTCATTTTGCAGCTGGAAGTTGATGTCAGTAGTTTTCCCACAAACTGAACAAGGAACAAGCCAGGAGCCTCCTTGCCATAAAGAAAGAACCTGACAGGTTTTTTTAACCTTTTTATTACTGGCCTTACTGAAGTTTGCTGTGTCACTGTTCATTTACTGGTTTACACAAAGTGAGCTCAAAAATACCATAAATTCTTTGCCCAGAACCTAACATCCAAGCCTGAAACTTCTTTCCTTGGAAACAGCTTGGTTATTCAAGTCTGGTAAAAAATTTGCATTTCTTGTTCCTAACCTAGATGAGAAGCATAAAACCATCTACATGAGAAAAAGCTGAGGAGGAGAAAAAAAAAAAAAAAAAAAAAAGCCCTCCAGTAGCAATAAACAGATCCCAACCTATTGCAAAGTATGAAAAACTGGCTGCAACAGAATGTGACTGTAAAATGGTCATGTTGTTATGCAGCCTCAATAGCTCATTTAAAGAGAGTGCCCAACCCTTCCCTCCTCTAGACTTTTTGTCTTTTCTGCTTTCTGTGAATACGAATCTCTCAAATTAAATTCAGGAGAAAAATCACTCAGGGCCTGGGCAAATATTGGGGATCTCAGAGCAATTACAACCATGAAGACTGAAGACAGTATTTAGGGTAGTCCATTGATTACAAGCAGCTTTAAAAACACAAAGCTCCGATCAAACTTTTTGTCCTTTACAAAGGACATTTTTATGACTTTTTTTTTGACATTTTCCCTTGAGTGAGATGCAGGAGAGAGAGCCCCACTGCAGCCTGAATGCTGCTGCTGGCTGCCTTTGGAAGCTGCACAGAACGTCACCTATCTGCTGCTATTTTCCCTGCGAGTTTAATTCATCCACCCGCCTCTAAATCCACTTGGCTCGACTCGTTCATTTACTTTTAGTTTTGCCTTTAAGCGTCTCTCTAGATGTCTGAAAAGAAAGAGATAAAGCAATTACTTGATTTCATCCTTGGGATTTCAGCTCTCAGCCTCGGCATGGTGCCTCTTTAGTGCTTGATGAGTGTCTAAATTCTCCCCAGATTAAAGAGGGTTGTCTTCTTTCTCCGTGCATTACACACACTGAAGAGAAAAGGAAAATCAAAAGGGGTCCAAACTTCTGTGGGTGGAAACCCACTCGGTTTCTTTCTGCTCTGGAGAGGCTGTGCCAACTTACACACGACAAAGATCCACCTCAAACTATTTTTCAAGCAGATATAGACATTTATACGCGGTATAAACCCTTAGCTGTGACTTTAGAATGAATTCCATAATAAACAGCCTCTTTGAAAGTTGTAAATATGGTGACACTGAGTCATCTTCTAGAATGAAAAACTCCCCAGGATGGTTTGAATCTGTGCCCCAGAGATCACTGCCCACGAAGTGGAAGAAGAGGAATGGTTTGCTCAATACACAAAGTAGGGGCTGAGCACAGAAGAAATAATTAGAGAAAGCTACTGTTGTAGTTCTTGGGTTTATTTCTGTCTGGAAGTCCTTGAATAATGATCCCAAACACAGCACCAAGTGATTACTGTTTCCCAGTGATTAATCAGCTGCAAAGTCCTCGTCTTTTCTCTTCTTCATCATCTCCCTGAGAACAGAGAGGGGAGCTGAGCAGTGGCTCTTGGAAATGAAGCATTTTGTTCAGCTGCTCCACGTGAAGCCCACATGGGGGCCATACATTTCAGACTTGAGCCTCTCTTTCTCGGCCAAAATCCTTAATCTGTGAATTATTTGTACAAATGGGAATTAAAAAGAATTTGCCCTCTTTCCCCCTCCCCCCGATCCCTTCAGAGCCTGTGTTTTTTAAGGCAGCTTTTCAGCAGCCCTCCTTCTCTGCTGGGTAAAATGTGCACAAAACTGAGGTGTGGGAGGGAACCTCAGAGATAAGAACTCCCCTGGACGAATTCCAGCCTCACCAGAGAGAGCAGGGCTGACCCCTCTGGCTATTTTCACATCTCTCTCCATCACAGGACTGTGGCTTAAGTCCTTCTGTGAAATATTGAGGTCCCCAAACTTCCAGGGTCCGATGGGATTGGTTCAAAGGACTCCCAAATTTACACTGCCTATTTAGCAGTAATTTTCCCTTTTCTGTGACTTACAAGTACCCAGTTATCCTGCAATAGTTATCCTTAACGTTTCAACCCAGTAACAAGGGACCAAATATATCTACATAGGTACAGGCAGGGTAAGCAATAATCCACTCTGTGATAATATTCTGTCACATCAGAGTTTGCTTTTTCCACATTTTCAGTTTTTGCTGTGAATAATCTCACCTCTCTTCCAGAAAGCCCACAAAATAAAACAAATTAGATCACAGACAAAGATGATTGAGCTAAGTGATAGAAATGCACCAACTAAATCTGAATAGATGATAAAATGCAGAAATGCTAAATCTCCCATTTTCCTTAAGGAGGAGGACTTTAAATGAACTTAAACTGCTTTTTTCAATGGATAATCTCCTTTTATCAGCTAGGAAGAACCTTACTGATGGTAGACTAAGATGCACTGTGCAAACTTTCATTATGGAAGCTGGGGAGACAGTTGTAACATCACTTGTACTCAGAAATAGCTTCAGCTTGTACTTCCAAAGCCTTTGCTCTCACCAGCAAGAAATCTCAGAGCTGGGAGCCCTGGAGTGTTTTCTGCAGGGCTGTAAAACTCTAAAATCCCTGTCTGCAAAAAACAACCTCAGAGAGACAGAGACAGACCTGGCAGAGCTCAGCCCTGCTTTGATTCTCCAGGTACAGACACCAAAATAACAGAACCAAATGTTATCCCAACCCCACATCTCTCAGAAGAACATTCCAAAACGCTGACATTTGGTACTCTGCTCACTGCTAAATCACACGTGGAACAGGACGAGCACAAAGTTAATACCAAACAGCACGAAACGCAGGCCTGGAACTTGTGAAGGAAAGGACAGGATATAGATTTCAAAAATGAGAGCTGCGAGAGAAGGCTGAGAATCATTTCCAGCTCCACGGTGCAACGTTACCTGATGTTTGCCATTTCTGACAATAATGCTTGCAGTTAACACATTCCAGCTGGGAAGCAGTACCAGCGTGATGTTAAAAAACCCTCAGCCTTTGATGCCTTGATGAAACAAACCTTGGATTTTTTTTTTTTTCCCCTGGATTTGCACTGTTAGGGAGTGTAATCAGTCAGCCCTTTTGGCCATTCCCAGCTGGGACAGAATTATGTGGCCACAGAGTAACTCCCCTCTTTATGTCTGGAAATACAAAAGTAATAAAGGTGTAGTAACCTGTGGCTTTAAAAAAGAAAAGATGGAAAGGCAAGGGGTTTAAACTGCGTTCCTAAAATAATAGCTGGTGTTCTAGTTCAGCAGCTCTAGCATTAAACTATTTAATTGGGGGGGGGGGGGGGAATAATTTACTTTATAACACCCATATTAACTGCCCTGAAAATATTCAGAGGTCTTTAACACTGTAACTTGAAAGGCACATCTCAACTTGCTCCTCATGTCCCCGAAACTGTGACAAAAACCTGCAAAACTCCCTCCCATCAGCTGTTGACACGGTTTTGTTTTCTGCAAAGACCCACATAAAAACTGATAGCAAACCTCAGTGCTTCTCTCCCTTCCTGACATAACTTGACCAGAGAATTCAAAGGGGTCAGACCACACAGATGCACGAATCACGTTTGATCCTGCTCTATGGAAGTCAATGGAGTCATACCACAGATGGCCTTTAAATCTCCTGTGACCTGGAGGACTGATCAAATGCACTGCTCAGAGCACTCTGTGGGGTTTTTTTCCACCACTGTCACCATAATATTTTAATCTTGAACGTGCTTAGTTTCAAAGCACCCTTCTGAGGCTGTGGTATCACTTCTGGTGTCAGGGGAGAGCACAGACGCGGTCTGCCCCAGGTTGTACAGCCTGTGGGGCAGAGCAGGGAAATTACCTACATCTCCTAATTTTACATTTACAAATGGAGCAGCAGCAGCAGAGCAAGATACAACCGTTTTCTTACTCATAGCAGTCAGTCCTTAATCATAAAAATGGCTGGTGAGCATGGCACAGAGCTCTCTAAAGACTGTGATCACCAGTCTGCAGCCACCCAACAGCACAGAATTCTTTATGTTCTTAACACAGGAGCCCACAGGAACTCCTCACAGCTTTTATTTAATACAATCTGAGCGAGGGCTGCTCCCAACTCTGCAGTTTCAAATCTCAGATTCCAGGTTTGTTTTTTTTTTTTTTTTTTTTGATGCTCGTTTTAGGACTAAGTGAACGCAAAGTTGTATTAATGAGGTAAAAACGTTACTCTGCATCAGGAAAACTCAGCCAACATGAGAATTAACCTAAGAAAGATCAGAAACTGAATGTCGCAAACTCAAAGCCACAAACTCAGATCAGATGCTTTTATACCTTAAGGGCAGTCCAAGCTGGAAATTTGTAATGAAACTCAAAACCAGGGAAAGCCCTCTGTGCTGCTGCCAGCACAGCCAAGAGAAGAAGAAAAAGCCACAGAAACTATGGTGCATTTTAAACAGAAAGATGATCATGGTTCTGGAATTGTATCAGCATCCAAACTTTCAGAAAGGACAGTCCATGTGAAAGCTGCTCAACAGAAGACAAAATAAAAACAAACAAAAAAAAAAGGGGATGGGAGAAACTGTATATCTCCTAAAAGGAGATAAACTCAATTACAGATCAGAATTATTTTGTCTTCCCCTCTCAGTTTTAGGCAAAAAGGCAGGTCCAGCAGCTTTCAGTGGAACTAGGTGATTATCTCTGCTAGTCCCTTTGGAAAATTCCACCCCCATAAATTCCACCCCCATCTCCTCTACACGCTCATCTACACCAGAGATTTTTCCTCCTTTCGTGTCTGCTCTGAAGGCAGCACATATTCCTGAACTGCCCTCGCCCCATCTTCTACTTCACTGAAAACAGACACACACACACAAAAAAAAGTACTCAGCTTAGTTTTCCCTTTTTCAAATCCACATCTTTGCTCCCTGCACTCAGCAATGGGAAACAGATTCAGCCAGCCTGAAAACACTATCTCAGCAACAAAGCATGCAATGTGCTCCATCTCATCTCGCCACTCCAACTGAGTTTACAGCAGTGGGTGGTTTTCAAACCTAACATTTGATCAAAATGAAAAACCGGGCATTCCTTTCACCCCGTGACAGGCAGGCTGATATAAATCACAGCCTTCCCAGCTGGGGTTCTTCCACAGACAATGAGTTGTGGCAGTGCCTCAAAGCTCAGCCCCGGCCATTGTAAGAGAAAGTTTCAGGTTTTTAAAGCGGGCCTGGGCTTTTTACAACAGTACTAAAAGCAAAAGAGGGGGAGAATTTACGGTGCGGTTGTTCGAGGGGCGAAGAAGGTGTTTCCCCTTCTGAAGTTGGATTTGCAGCGCACTACTCTGGGCAGGTTTGTGCCAGTGCCTGCTTTTAACTTTTTCTACTTCAGTAGCACTGAAGTATCTCCAAGCTGGGGCAGCATTTTGCACTCACATTTACACATCCCACAAGTCAGGGTTCGTTCACTGTCCCCTCATTGTTTCATCAGGGGAAAGAACCTCTTCCTCAGCCCCCAGCAACAGACCCTCTTGCTCAGCTCTGGAGAAAAGCTCTGGGATGTATCTGCTCAAGGAAAGGATGGTATCACACATCCTCCAGCTCTGATTTAGGAACACAAACAGCGCAGGGTAAGCATTAACCAGCAGATATTAAATTGGTGTGTGTGTACACAACACCCCCGAGCGTGATCAAAGCAGAGCTGACCCCATGCACAGCGCTGCTCCCCTCTCCTCCCATACCCAGTAACCCAGCAGAAATGCCCTCCAGCCTCAACAATTTTAAGCCTCGACTTCAAAAGATCAGCTTATCCTCGGGGGCTAAGCCGAGTGACAGCTGGGGGTGAGGACGGAGCCGGTGCCCTGCCCCGGCCGCGGGTGTAGGGTCGCGCAAGGGGCCGGGCGCGCTGTGGGGTCTGGCCGCGTTCCTGGGGCCGGCGCTGGGACAGCTCTGCCCGAGCCCCACGGAGCTCCACCTGCCGCCCCAGCCCAACAGGGGCCGGCTCTGCCTGGAGCTGTGCCACGCAGGGCTGCGAAATCTGCATTTATCTGCCCTTAGAGACCCGCGCAGTGCCGGGCTGGAGGGTGCCAGGGGCCGGCTGCTCCCACTTGAAGCCCTCATGAAACCCTCATGGAGCACAGCGAGTGTTTACGGGGGGGGCCTGTCCCAAAACTCTGCTGTGCTGCACAACACCGAGCCCTGCCAACAGCTCAGAGGACCAGGAGTACGGCCCGTGAAAAGAAGAAAAAGCGGAATGTGCACTGAGGGAAGAGGAGCTCCGGGTGGAGAGGTGTGAGAGGTATCCACGGGCAGAGACACTCACGGGTTTGCCCTGTGGGGTTTGTGCACCTGTGACCAAAAGGTCAGGAACCACTGCGAGGGGCACCATGGCACGAGGGCTGTCACACAGACCCTAAAAGAGACCCCATGGCACGAGGGCTGTCACACAGACCCTAAAAGAGACCCCATGGCACGAGGGCTGTCACACAGACCCTAAAAGAGACCCCATGGCACGAGGGCTGTCACACAGACCCTAAAAGAGACCCCATGGCACGAGGGCTGTCACACAGACCCCAGAAGAGACCCCATGGCACAAGGGCTGTCACACAGACCCTAAAAGAGACCCCATGGCACAAGGGCTGTCACACAGACCCTAAAAGAGACCCCATGGCACGAGGGCTGTCACACAGACCCTAAAAGAGACCCCATGGCACGAGGTCTGTCACACAGACCCCAGAAGAGACCCCATGGCACGAGGGCTGTCACACAGACCCTAAAAGAGACCCCATGGCACAAGGGCTGTCACACAGACCCTAAAAGAGACCCCATGGCACAAGGGCTGTCACACAGACCCTAAAAGAGACCCCATGGCACGAGGGCTGTCACACAGACCCTAAAAGAGACCCCATGGCACGAGGGCTGTCACACAGACCCCAGAAGAGACCCCATGGCACGAGGGCTGTCACACAGACCATAAAAGAGACCCCATGGCACGAGGGCTGTCACACAGACCCCAGAAGAGACACCACGCACGAGGTCTCACCTTGAATTTTGCGAACTAAGCAGCACCAGGGTTATATTCCAGCAATACAGCATTTGTTTCCCTCAGCTGTTCGCACAGGTCTGCTGATGTTACTGTTCAATAACACACTCCCATTTAGTCTAAGAACATGAGAGATGCAACAGCCAGGCAAATAAGGCTGTTAATTACCTAATGAATGTAAAGCGGCGTTTCTCTGAGAGACTGGAGTCTGCCGTGCAACCACATTTTCTGCCTCAGAAATATAAAAATCTAGAGGAAAACCAGCAAAATTATTTACTCAAAGTCCAGATTATGGGGTGGGAGGAGCATGTCAAAGTTAGGGGGAAACCAGTTAGTCTGTCTTTGGAAAGAGGCGCACACAAAGCTGACTCTGAAAGCCTTTCCCTGTTTTCAGACATGAATTTGGATTGCTGTGGCACATTATGACCCAAAGCAGGCCACTGCTTTAAATTCACCAGTCAATCCAGCAGTCCCAGCAAATTAAATTCAGCAGTACCAGGAACTTTCCAGTCACTGAACTTGAGCTGTGTGTCAGTTCTGTGAATGGTAACTGAGGCAGGAACATGAGCGCAAGGCTTGGAGCAGCGAGCTCCGAGTCCTGCAGCTGTGCTGGAGCCACTGGGAGGGACCCCAGAGCATCCCTCATGTGTCACTGCACATCCCCAGACGTGTGTAAGAACCCATTTCTCAGATACGAGAAATCAGCAAAACGAGCCAGAGGAGATGGGCAGGAAAATAACAACACAGGCATGTGCCAAAATCGGCTGCTAATTTAAATTCTGCGACTGTCAGCATTTCAAAACTTACACAACAGATACACCAGGCTCCCTGAAAAGTCATCATAATGAGGCAAAAGACAATACTCTTCTGTACTCAGATTTAACTACACTTCAAAATACTATCTCCTTTCTCCTATCATGTCAATACAATCTGGAGTGGGAGCTGATGCTCGTACACAGCACCAGGCCTTCAGCTTATTTCCACCGCTAACTTTAAATAACAATGCATGAATGGACAAAGTGCCTGCTTTATAGCATCCTCCCTTTCAGCCTCTCCCTTGTCTCAGTTCATTTCCCCGTGGCACGCTTTGTTCTTAAAGCAGCCTCAACCACTCATACATCAAAATATTTAATCAACATTTCTCAGCCAGAAAATAATCCCGCTTTAGACCGATTCGGTGGGAGACTCTGCAGCGGATTCAACATTAAAAGAAAAAAAAGAAAAAAAAAAAGGGTCAGAATGCATTTCCGAGGGTGCTTTAGAAAAATCAATGCTGACATGTTTTTAACGAAAATCAATAAGTGACATTAGCTAATGAAACAACCAGGCGGCAGCCCTGCATTTAGACAGCCAGCTCGGGGAGGGATCCGGCGAGGCGAGCGCTTGAGCGCAAGGCGGGCTTCAATACAACACCGCGCCTTTTTTTTTTGTTTTGTTTCTGATGAGAACCTCAAACTCCGCTTCCTGTGAACGGCGGCTTACAGGTTCCCCTGCTGCCTGCTCGCTGAGCCCCGGGTGAACGAGGCCGGGGGAGCGGTGCGGCGGCTCCCGTGACAGTGTCCCCGCATTGCCGGGCGCTGACCCGTGCAGCCGCCGCCAATGCTTTGACAAGCTGCGCTGCAGCCCCAGCGGGGCACGGCCATCCATTAAAAGCCCGAGTTGTGAAACTCTTTACAAGAGGCCTGTCCCTTCCCGGAGTAATTAATTCTTTGACTGCCACGCTGAGATGCGGTGAATGAACACATACTCTCGGGAGTAACAACTTATGCTAATGCGGAGGAGCGGCGCGGACAAAGAATACAAGCGCTCGCTTCAACTGGGGGAGACTCGATATGCAAACTCACCGAGCCATACGCATGCCTGAAAACCAACACAACTCGTGGAAGCCCGGCCTTCTGAAAAGCAGCAAACTCGAGTATTTTCAGGGTAGCAGAGTTTCAGAGCAGCAGACTCTTCTATCCGTATTCCCATCACTGAACGACTTGAACTTTTCCTGCGCTGCTCCCTGTCTGTAGTTAGAATTGTTAACTCTTTCTTGAAGCTGGGTGACCTGCACTTGGACAGATATGTCAGAAGTCTGGAGCTCGTTGTACCTCCAGCAGAAGGGTTCTTCACAGCAGAGTGGGAGTGCCATAAATTCTGAAGCAACCCATCTCACAGCCCAACATTTACAACAGGCATTGCTTTTTTTACACTTGCATATTCCTGATCTGCACCCTGCGGGACCTTCTGCAGCATGACAACAATCTTTGCATGGCTCTGTGACCCACAAAGCTCAGCCCCAAAGCTCAGGATGCCACGAGGATGTGATGATCTCTGTGGGATCAGCGCAGCCACCACCCCACCAAAATTCAGTCCCCAGCGCTGCTGGCTGAAGGACAGTGCCTGGGGGACATTGCTCTGGCCATTGTGGGACTCTCTGCAGAGCACAACTGCAGCAGAACTGTCCTCACAGGCTTCTCCTGCAGGGAAAGAGGAATTCCACTCATTTGATTAGGATTTGAGTAAGTCACCCTCAATACCAACAGCCCCTGAAGTCAGGTAGTGTCGTCCTGGCTCTGACTGGACCTGTGCCAAAGCGACTGCTCTGATTGCAAGATTTCAAATCGCAGCTCAAATGAACAATCCAAACAACGTCGTAGCAGAGAATCATTTGAGGAAAAAGAATGGAACAACAGCCCACGCACAAAAGTTGCTGATAAGAACGGAGAAGCAAGGGCTCATTATTAAATGACACTAAGAAACTGATAGCTACAAGAATAAAACTTTCCACCTTGAGATACACAGCAAACCCTTATCTCTGCTCTACATGACTCACAGCTTAGAAAAAGAGAAAGAAAACAAAATGGAAACAAACAGCTGAAACATAACTGACACAGAAGCAGTCCTAGTCAGTTCCACTGTTTTCAATCCCTCTGTTCCAAAACTAACAAACAAACAAACAATTCCCCCAGCGGTCTGAAACGTTCACGCTTTCCAGGAAAAGTTGGCAAACTGAGCAAAGCCCAGCGCAAGCGGAGGAAGCTTTGTGGGTTTCAATGAGAACGTGCAATATCTGAGGGCACGTCGGGAACAAAAGCCTACCCACGGAGTCAACAAGACCACGGCGAGATTCATTACAAAGTCAGACACGGTGTTTTGGCTCCTGCCCGGACACAAGGCTGTAACATTAACACATGCTTCATTACAGCAGAATTAGAGCCTTGCTCATTCACGACTGCAGAAATTAGGGATGGGACACATCAAACGGGTTTTCCCAGGAAAACACAGGGCCTCCAGCCCAGCCCTAGAAAATCACTAATTATGGTGCAGAACCTATTTACATTCACAGAATGCAACTTTCTGCTTGGCAGTTCTTTGTCTTGATTTCTTCCACTGCAAAGGATTTCAAAGTCATCTTCCTGACAGAAGCGATTGGATATTTTTTTCATATTACAGCAGAAATTCGAACAGAATCAAGATACAAAAACACAGAGTAATGGGAATGAATTCAATATTTTCTCTTAGCAAGCACACAATGATGCTTTATTAGGAAAGATAAATGACTTTACACCTCATAAGCAAGGGCTGCTACACTGAACTGCTGTTGCAATTCAGACAGTTACATGTAATCAATCAAGGAAGATTTTAAATCGGTGCTATTTAATGGCTAATTCCTCAAAACACAAAATAGCCGAGCTCCTGCAATCAGTCTCCTACAGAAGGAAAGTAAAGAAGATGTAACTAAGCAGGTAAATGAAAGCAAAGTAACCCAAGTATCTTGAGGGAAAAGGGGAGCTTCCTTGGTATTAACAGAAGAGTGTTTAGAATAGTTCTAACAAGTGTAATATTCTACATTGATTTCTAGTGAAACCCTTGTGGTAAAATAAGCTTTTCAGTGGGACGAAGCACGCTGCAATCTCATTTTGCAAGTTAGCATGCATTTGAAGAGTTTTCACTGAAAATAGGTTCAAGTCACCAGAACTGGAGAACGTAACTGTACAAATGTCTCCGTTTTCTTAACCATTATTTGTAGCAAATTACAGTATTTAAACACCAGCACCGAAAAAAGTCTTCTTCCACTTAGAAATATATTTTAAATACCCAACTTTAAAGCATCTTCCTTATTAACGGTCTTTCTACATCATCACATTCTCAACTGCTGTAAGTCAAAGGGCTTCTTCAATATTAACAGAGATTCCACATTTCTTTGCTCCAGCTAAACTCTTGTGGCATTTTAATTATATCCAGATTTTAGAGAAGATACCGATAAATGAGGCAGTGTCTCAATGACATAGATAATTTTCCCTCTGAAAAGAACCAAAGTCGGGTTTTTGATGCTGGTTCCAACCCAGCGTTCGCAATTCCTTTTCCAGCGAGCTCATGAGCTCATTTCTGAGCCTGCAGCTTCCCACCCAGCTCCTGCTCCCTGCGGACTGTAACGGGAGCCCGCCCGGCTTCTCGGGGACAAAAGCGGGATAAAAAGTGTTAAGGGATACAAACCCAGGTGTTTCCAGGACTCACATGAGAAAACGTCGCTCTTCTCTAAGCCTGTAAAGGAGGTGAGAAGGGGGAATTGTTGAGGGATGGTTGAACCCTAGAAAGCGATACCAAAGCAAGCAGTGTGGGAGGACCTGGGCTCAAAACCAATACAACTACAAATACAACCAGTTCAATGGTCTGAACTCCTCCAGAGTGAGCCACAGAGAGGTACTGACATGCACGGGCAATGAAGAAATACACCGAGTATTTATAACATTCTCATGGAAAATACCGGTTATTACACTTCTTTCTTCTTCTTGTTAGGGTGGACACGACATACAGAGTGACACGGTAAAATTTTCAGAAGGCTCAGGAGTATTTCATCATGGCTGCATGCTGCCTTTCATACAGTTTTTATCAACTTTGAGGGTAACTTCTAATTGGTTAATGGCTTTCTTGTTAATTATTCTCTTGGTTAGTAAAAGACATTTTACTTGTTTAATAAATCTATTTATTCTTGTATTGTTTATTTATTTTCTTTACTGGCTTTCATGGGACAGATCCCTGGTTATTACAGGTGCACTTCTTTTTCACTCTCAGAATAGATCGTTGTGTTAAAGTAACTTTTTATTTTTAAAACAGCTTCATGTGGGAACTTCATATGGGAAGCAGTTCATCAAAATACTTCTGTAAATATATTTACACACTCAACTTTTTTAATTTTTTTTTTTTTTTTTTTTTTTTTTTTAGGGAGGGAATAGTCAGGAACACAGTCTGAGTGTGTGTTTTAAGCATAAAGAAGTACCAAAGCAAACGGCTAATAAACGAATGTACTGCTTTCTGTGACATGTCGCATCTTGATTATTGCAGAGGTAAAATGAAGCCTCATCCTCTTACCAAAAGAAAATAAAAGAACAATGACTTTGATAGCAAAGTACCCACCCTGACAGAATGCTCCATGTTCAGTTTAGGTTTTACACTATTTTCAAGTGGGGAAGAGCCAGATTAGAATAAATCTTAATCCAAAGCATCAGCTGAATCTTGCTCCTCACCTATGGGCCCAAGTGTCACCCTGACCCTCTCTGGGATGCAGAATTCCCCAAGTCAGACTCCCTGAGAGCTCACAGCCTTCCACCATCAACACCAAAGCTCCACAAACTTCTCAAACTCCACCATCTGCCACCTCGGTGATAAATTCCAAGGGATTTTACTAAACAGTAGCAAATATTTCGTTGCACAAGAATGATTAAAAAAAAAAAGGACTTGGGCGTGCGAGAGGGAGAAGTTAAAAGATTTTTCTCCTCTTCCCTCCTCCTGAATCACAATTCCACTTCTGAAAGATCAAGAGGGACCTTCTATGCCAATCTGTGCTATGGAAAGTATAATGAAAAAGTCAGTCACTGCCTCAGTTATCGGGAGGGAACGTAAGTGAATTCCACAAAGGAACAACTGAAAGCAATCAGATTCACTTTCTGCACAGCTGAGAGAAAAGCAATGCTCTTAAGGAAAAAAGGGATTAAAAACCAACTTAAATTTGCTTTCTTCAGAGCCACCAATCCGTCTGAATGGAGAGAGCCCACCTTTCAGCTACAAATTGGCAGAAGTAGTGAATCATCACAGCAAACGCTGTGCCCTTCAAAGCTCCAATAAAAAGTCCTCGAGGCTCTTTTTTTCCCGGGGTGGAACTCCCTCCACATCTTGAACAGTCAGCATCCTCCTTCAGCCACCGTCCAGCAGTGCCCTTGTTTGCTGCCGTGGCTGGCAGAGGTCACCACGGAGCACACGGCTAACCAGAGGCTCAGTTTATTACCTGTCTCACGGCCACACTTATTAGATCCATTTCCTTGCGAGTGACATTTGAGAGACTCCTCCCGCACGTCAGCTCCACCGCTGAATGGCTCTGAGCAGCCCCTCCTTGGGGAGAGCATCTCCACACCCATGACAACAGAGTCCCAAACAATTCCGGCAGTGCTCCTGTGAGGGTTTGCTGCGCTCTGCAATTTGGGGAGAGAGCTGGAGAGCCCCCGGCTCACATTTCCAGACCTGGCAGGGCATGCAAAGGCAGGGCAGGAAAGCAGCCTGGGGCAAAAGGCAAATATTGCCCCGCTGGGCTACTGCTGAGGGAATTCACACACGTGCCTCAGCCCCACCCCCGGCACCCAGAGACAGGGACAATGAGGGAAATACATCCATGGAGCAATTCAGCAACCCCCACGGGCAGTGAGTGACACCTCACCTGGGCCGGCAGGATCTGCCAGATGTGTCACCCAGCCCAGCCCTGCAGCAAGCCCGGGTGCCCCAAAACACAGCAGTGGTGCTGCAGGCCAAGGAATGCACACTGCAGTGGTGCTGCAGGCCAAGGAACGCACATTGCCCTTAGAACTGCATCCCTGCACACCCCTGCAGGCAGCAATGGTGCTGCAAGGCAAGGAATGCACTCTTCCCTTAGAGCTGCACACGCCTGCAGGCAGAAACTTCTGAGAGGGGAGCTGAAGAGCAGTGGAATAACCAGAACTCGCCTGGCAAAGACAAAACCCACGGTTTAGTTACTCATGAGCTGTGAAAAGCCCTAAGGAAATGCTCCAAGGGAAGAGAGTGGATCAAGTCAGTCCTTCCCACCCCGAATTCCGCCTTCGCTGCCACACAGCTGCCCGACGGGACTGTAAAAAGTTAATCCCAGGCTGAGGGAGCTTCTCACCTTGACTGAGTGAACAGTTCCTACTCACAGCAGTGTCACAGATGGCAAATGGGATCAGGAGAAGAGCAGCTTCCAGCAGGCACCGGCTAAAGACGGGGAGTGATGATGTCCTGTGTGCCACCAGGATCCACTCCTCCCTCTGCCTTCCCCACTGCCATGCCCCTGGCAGTATCCCAACGCTGCTGGAAGGGAGGACACCAACCCTGTGCAGTCTGACTGGGGCAGGGGTGAAAAAGGGAAGGGGTGCAAGGGAGACGCGGATTTACTTTCCCATCCAAACGTGAAAATCCGGAGATATGCATGGGTACAAGTAAGGGCAGAATAAAGCCTTAAATATTTAGTCTTCTTTGAAGCTTTCACACTAATCACTTAAGCCAACACAACATCTTAAAAATCTACGGAATTATCCAAAGCCTTTCTGTTAAGCCAGTTCTAAGGATACAATCAGTTCCTCTCCCGCCCTGACATCACACAAAGCGACTCAGGCAGCAGTTAATAAATCTAAGCCCCTGTGACAGATTTCATCTTCCACGGGGGAAAAAAAAAACGCCGCAGAGGAAACCGAAAAAATAAAAGAGGATCTGAGGGAAAAATCTATTCATTGATCAGGGGAAGGAGAATGCTAAATTCAGCTGGCAAACAGCAGCCTGGCAAAGGAGCCATCGAGACACTTCCGAGTGCGCTGGCACAGCTTTGTCCTGGATCTGCTCAGCAACCCCGGCTGCAAGGGAGCTGCAGCTTTTAAATGCACCCCTGCAGCACTGCAGAAGTCAGATCCAGGGGGTTTTTGATGCACTGAAAACAGCGCTCTCCCCTGCAAATCCAGACTGGCATCCTGAAATTCCTCAGTGCCAAAAAGGTGCCGAATGAAGCTCCTCTGTACCTGGCATTTTGTAGGGGAGAAATGCTCACCTTCCACAACGGAGCCAGCTTCACAACTGGAGAGGTGGGCACTGTCTTTTCACTGATCTCTCAAACAATTCACAGTAATCCCACATGTTAAAATACTTAAAAGCCATAAAATTAAAGCAGAATTCCTCCTCTGCTACGGAGGAGTACACACAAACTCAAGCAGACTTGCTGGAGAGTGGAAGGGGCTAAAAATCTGTGTTGAGAATGAGAGAAAAAGGCTAAACAGCAGTACTGCAGTTAATGTTAAAAACACTAATTTCAGTCCATTTGTCCATTCAGGTTTGAATTTCTTCAGCGAAACCAGATGTCTCCAGCGACCATCAGAATGCACAGACTACACAGCGTAATCAGCTTGTCCCGGGCACAAGTTCCAGCACAACCGAAGAAGAAACTGGGGGCTCTCAGAGAGGAAGCAGCTAAATGCAATAACCTGGTGACTGCTCAGAAAACACAACTCTCAGCGTTGGAACTGGGAGGGGGATGGAAAAGGACGACAGCAGTGATGAACCCTGAGCAGTGCCCGAGTCCCAACACAACCGTGAGAAAAGCACGTAATCAAGAGACAAAAAAAGCTTCCCAGGGAATTAATGGATCTGCTTGCTCTGTCATTGCACATAAGCAAATAGATGTTGTAAGAGTGAGACAGCACCTTGCAGAGACAGCTGTAATAATCAGAGCTTTAACAGGCTCCAGCACAAAACCCTACAAAACATGGCAGTGTCATGATCATCTTCCCTCTCAAGCTGTCCGGCTGAGAAGAGAGGTTGTGCTTTTATTAGCTTATATTAGCACACCACTTATCTAGTTTCTAAAAGCAGAATTAAAACCTTCTGCCATGTGCTGACACCTGGCTGCTGTCCAAGCTCGTACTTCATCTAGCATTATCGCTGAAAAAATGGGAGGCTCAGGCAATACTGGAGGGAGATGGGAAGACAGACTGTTGCCCATTACTGTCAGCTCCTTTCATGGGCTCACTTCTCCAGCCTTGAGGAGACAGGAATCTGCCAGAAATCACTGCAAGAAAAATTAACTTCCCTCAATTCACCAATTCAGGCTTGTCGGATCCCCTTTTTTTTTTGCCCCCAAAAGCTTATGCCAGCATCAATCCAGAGCGAACAGCCTGGATGCAGAGGTGATCTCAGCGAGGAGCTGTCTGTGCCTGACGCACTGTTTGTGTCCCTGCTGATGCCTTCCCGGACTTTGGGAAACCAGAGGAGCCTTTTCTGGAAATGTGAGTCCAACACATCAGCTCTGCATGAAGGTTCTGCCACCGTTTCCCACAGCTGACTCCTCCTAGCACAGAGGATTTTCCAGCTCCACCCCAGCCCAAGCAGGACACGATGGGCACTGCTCACTCCAGGCTGGGCTGAGTGCACTCCCTCACTGCCAGGCAGTGGTTTTCAGCTCCAAAACCCCTTTTTTTAAAATTGTAACCACAGCATACCCGCTCCATTATCAAATCCCCAATTCCCTATGTTCCCAAGAACACGGAGATAACAGGGGTAGAACAAAGCTGCAGAAGAACTACCTTTCAACTAATTTGTGAGCCTCCAGCTGCCCTGTTCTCCCATTCCAGAAGTCCCCTGAACCTTGCCAGAACAGCAGTGTTTGACATGCTAAGCCCAAGTAGAGGACAAATATGAATATGGTGATTTGCTCATTGAGCTGCATACATAATCATTAGAAAAGTAATGAAGAAAGAACACAGCAGGCCAGGAAAAAAAAAAAAAAAAAAAAAAAAAAAAGATTGAGCAGGCAGGGTCATGTATTTCAGCAAAGCTTCCTACCTGTTTATTAATTAATTGGGACAGCTTTTCAGAAACCTTATAGCAACAGGGGCTCCCATTTATTCCACGTGAGCACAGTTTAACTGCTGAACATCTCTACCTGGGAGAGGAAGTGTTTTTGATGTCAATGGCAAGAAAAAAAAAAGAAATTAAGAGTTTGAAGGGAAGAACAAGTTAAGAAAAACACCATCAGAGTCTGTTATGAGCACATAATGGTCCTGCAGCAGGGGGAGGAAATCTCTCCCCCTCTCAGCGCTGGGTTATCTGAGCTGCTGGATAAAAGTCCCCGGAGCCACCACTCTGCAGTGGCCATTCCCATCCCCTCAGACACTCAGAGCAGGACCTACAAAGCACATCCACCCCAACACCTCTTCCCATCGGGAATGCCCTTCCTGGAGAAAGGAGGGATAATAATAGCCAGGACTTACAGTTTATCATTCTTCTGACAGTCAGAAAGTAAGCTTGAAGTGAGCTCCTTTCATCCCTTCCCAGCCTTTCTCTGTGCTCTGGCCGGTGCAGGGGGGTAATTAAAGTATTTTACTGCCTGACTGACAGCCCAGTGCCCCACGAGCCACAGGCCAGGGAAGGGCACGCATATTCCACCAGGAATGTAAACACAGCCATGGCAAAACAGTCAGCAGTCACCTCCACCAGCATTCCTAAAAATCAAGGAACACTCGGCAGAGCTTCCTTTCCCTCCCCTCCATCGATTTTTTTAATATTAAAACTCAAACCCAGTCTCGAAGTGGACAGAGATAAGAGCGCGAACGTTCTTATTTTGCTCCGAGCATTCAATTTGCTAACGCATTTTTAGCTAAAATTCCTGCTTAGTCACGCCCGACACAATCCAGTCTTTTAGGCAAACATTCCCTCCATTCTGTGTGCTGTGGCTGCCAGCCAGCTTTCAGTTGATGTGCCCAGGGTTTTTCTGCTGGTGTCCAAGCACAGCGAGGTCTCTCAACCCTGCTCTCACACAGCGCTGTCACCCCTGCATATGCTCTCCATTTATACAACAAAGCAGATGCAGATTTCTGCATAGGCAGGTCTGAATGGTGAATATTAATTTTGGAGGTATCAAACAGAAAGAAAAAAAAAACCCAACAAAACAACAAACTTCTAAGTCAGGTTACGCACAGGAAATAACTGTATGTCCTGAAATAAATAAATCTGTCTGCAAACAGCCAAAGGGCATTATTCTTCACCTTGGAATTAAAGCTTTGTTGTTCTAGGTGGATTTAAATGAAAGGATGGATTTTGTCTTTATGGAAAAACACCAGTAGAAAAAAACCCATAATTCGTTAAACAAAACACAAACAAAACACAAACCAAACACAAACCAAACACAAACCAAACACAAACCAAACAATTTCCAAGGCTCCTACAAAAGGAAAGTGAAAAAGGACAGACCCAAAGCTTCTGATTATAAATGAGGCTCAGAAATTCTGTCACTGAACACACTGTTCAGCTGCATTTCCTTCTCAGATGACTCCTTTAAAGTCCACTGAGTTTTCTTTAAAATCCCAGACAAGATGTTTACCAAAAAGGAGAAAAGATGCCCAGTGTTTTTTGGCCAACCACCTGACCGTTGTCCTCACTACCAGGTCCTGCCTAACCCACAGCCTTGAAATTCAGGACAAGAATCTGCTACAGCAAAGCACACAAAGAAAGAAAAGAGGAAATGAAGTTTTTTTTCCCTGTTACCTGAAGCTCTTTGGATGCTGGGTGGCAAAGCAGCTCCCAAACCAACTCAAAGGCAGAGAGGGAAACCAGCCCAACAACTCACAAGCAGCTCTGCTTGATGCAGAGGTGAAACTCTTGGCAGGCAGGAGGAAATCCCACTGGAGACAATCAAAGCTGGCGAAGAAATTCTCTGCCTCTCAGGCCACCGGGAAGCTCTGCTGCTGCTGGTGCAGCACGGCCATGCCCTGTCCTCATCAACACTTGGGAAAATCGTGACATCTCCAGCTCCTCCTGGGCTGCTCTTGGGTTTCTTGTGCCTGAAGCCGCGAGCAGATCGAGGTTCCCCAAGTTGAAAGAGCACTGAGAATGTCTCTGAACATTCAAGTCCTTCTTTGCTTCTGATAGCAGCAACTCCTCTCCTCGTGCCTGCTCAAGGTTTGTCCAGAAATGCAGGAGAATGGAGCCTCCTCTGAAAACTGTTAATTGTTCCCCAAAATATCATTAATTTCTGAGCGGTTTCCTTAAGATAGCTGGTCTGTTGCCTCAGCTCTAATTACATTTCTCATGTCAATTAATTAAAACCATGCTAAATGAAACGCCAGTTTTTATTTAAAGTTTAGGAGGAAAAAAATCATGGCGTACAATTAGATGTTACCAGACGTGATCTCAGCAGGTTTTCAATTATTCTATGGATAATACATCTCTAATTCAATACAAAGCTGTAATTAAGAATGTAATTAACTTGTGGCATTCTACTGATGTCATACACCACAAGAACACACAACAGTGCAGAACCCTTAATGGATTGCTCTGTTTCATCGAGGATGAATTAGGCACATAAAAATAATTTACGACGGGAGCTTGGCCAACATAATGGCCACGTCCAAAAAAACAAAAGTACAAAACCAACTTTGTTCTGTCGAGGATGATCTGGCCGGAACCCAAATCTGCACCTGCGGCTGAATTGGTGGATTTACCTTCCGAGGGAGATGGGAGCTGTGTGTGCAGGTGTTGGAGGTCAGGGCATTCCTGTGGATGTCCTGGTGGGTCACAGACCTCGGCAGAGAGGACTGGGACCCCAGCAAGAGGGTTTGGGATCTGTACAAGAGGGTTTGAATCCTGGACAGGGGGGTCTGGGGTCTGTCCAGGGGGGTTGGAGACCCTGGCACAGAGCCCAGAAATACACAGGTTTGACTTCAGTCCGTGGAAAAAAGCTTCTAACACTGAGAGAAGAATTACAAACCACAAAGGTGTGAAAAAAGTAGTTTAGTTTGGCACAGGATGAAAAACGATGCAGTTTTGAGTTTTTAGAATGTTGGTACATGCGGGACGTGATGGAGGATTTAGGGTGTTGCCCTGAGTTCTTCCTTCTTCTCCTCTGGCCTCCATCTCTTGGTGATGGTGGCACAAGTAGTTCAAGGAGATTGGGTCAGAGTAGAGTGGACCCTTTTAGTACAGGTGATAGGCACTGGCACATAATTGTAAATAATATCTACACGTAGTTATCTGTAAAGAAGGCAGCGACCTCCCATCGAGGGGGAGTCACTCGTGTCCCAGCTGCTGTTCAGATCTCGGCTGGGCACAGAGAACACTGTGAGGTATGAAATAAGAAACAACACGAGAAATCAAGAGAACCAGACATTGAAGACCCTGCTTCTTTTTTGCGACCCGGCTCGGGGCTTTCAGAGGCAGAAAAAACTCTTTGCCACCTAAATCTCGGGTGAGGGAACCAAACCCAAGGTGCAGGGCTGGTGAGGAGCTCAGGCAGGTCCCTGCTGAGCCTCTCCGGGCAGGAGCAGCAATGGGAGCAGCCTGGTGCTGGACTGAGCTGCTCCCTGTGCACAGCACACCCGCCTGAGCTGCTGGGGCTGCCGTAGAAACCTGCATTTCAGCCTGGGTTTTATCTGCAGTGCATCCCCATCTCCGTGCTATCACACCACTCCAGCTCAGGAGGAAGCCTCCAGGTCACTGCTGCTTATTAAAGGAAGGTTCCTGAGACAGACTGCTCCTCTGTGCTGTCGAAACCAAAGATTTCCCTTCTCAGTTACAATTATTTGAACACCACCATCCCCTCAGATGTTTTTAATAGATGACATTTAAGGGAGGAAAAAGAGAATAAGGTACGTTTCCTGAGGAAACCAAAACAGGACCCAGAAGAAAGGCCTCAGAACTACAAATAACTGCTCTCTGTTCACATAGTAAAAAAGAACCCACAAAATATTTATTTTTTTCTTTCAAGTAAGCCCTCTTTCAAGAGGGATAGGAGGATAAAAGTTTGAATTATCAGCTAAAGAATCTCCTGCACTATAGTTCAGTGGTGATGTGTCAGTAAACAGATGAAAATATGATCAGGTAAAGCACTGACAGCCACTCTAGGAAGTATCAGCAACTCTAGAGCCACTGAACAGACTTGTGTGAGACTTTAAAAGAGGACACTTCCGTTTATCTTTCTCTCTAAACACTTAGCATTTCCCTTTCTTTGAAATAAATTAATTAATGGAGCGCCTTAAGCCTCTTTCTGCTCCTTGCCGAAGGAAATGACCACTTTGACGTTCAAATAAAGTTTCATTCTGGAAGCTGAGTGTAAGGAACTTCATGCAATGGACAACATAATTCTCAAAGCCCGAACCACTACGCTCAAAAAAATCTGTAAGTGAATTCTCTCAGCTTCACTGTCAATAGCCTAATTAGCAGGAATATTTATAAAGATCTTAAAGGAACTCTGATTTTTGTTGTTGAAGCCTAGAAAAAATTTAAATTCAACCCTAAAAATGCACCAGTTTAAAAACTGGGGGAGGCTCTTGTAATACTTTTGTCAACCATCCAGGTCAACACCATTCCTGACCTTCAGTGTGCTCAACCTTTTGTGCAGTGGGTTGAATCCTCATTCCCTGACAGCTGCAAAGAGCTTTTAGGGGATTCTGTAATTTTCTGGGGGGGAAATGATTTCTTCTGCATGCAGTGTGCGGAAGGGGAAAGGCAGATCCTCCTGGCACTGCTCAGAGCACACCCAGCAAGCCCAAGGTGGCCACTTGATGAATTTATAGGAAAACACTGCTTTGAGGTTCCTTTTTTCCTGCCCTCTGCTCAAAGACCTGAAGAAGTCAAAAAGCCACAGGTTTTCCTTGCCATGACCTAAATTATTGGTAAATTTTCAAAGCATGCACAGCTCCAAGTTGTTTGCATTAGGGCCCAGCACCACCTCCTCCAGGTCTGCAGGGATCCCAGCATCCTTCCACTGATGGATTCCGTCCTCCACTTCCATTTGCTTTGCTTTCCTCACAGCTTCCCTCCCCTGCGCTGAACTCTCTGCCAGTGAAAGGGAAACACACCCCAACCAACCCATCCTCTGCCGACCAGCACATTAATCACTGAACATCACCAATGTAAAAACATTCTCGAGCTCATCCAGCCACAAAAGAGTTCTTTCCTCTGAGCAGTTATCACATACAGACACACTCAAAAATTACCAGACATAGCTCTTTCAGTTCTCTAAAATATCACTCCCAGAAACCTGAACCAGATGTTGCCTTTATGTGTTTTGCTAATGCTATCAGTTTTTAATCAAAATGGAGCTGACTAAATTCATGGTCTTAGTTAACAGCAAGGCTCCTTTGAATCACAAGATGTCTCTTTTCAGATCAAAGTGGCACAGAAAGAGTCTGAGTTCAAATTTATTCTCGTGTATCCAGGGTCTTTCTTTCGGATTCTTACCCTTTTTCCACAGCTCAAGATGTTGGCACTTCATGAATCAATCTCAAAGGATATTAAAAGCAGCAGGAATAGCCTACAATGAGCCAGAAGGTTCCTTCACACACACAAAAAAAGGAATGTTAAGTTTGCCAAGGAAAGCACTAAAAAAGTAATAAGGAAATCCAGACTTAAACTTAATTCATCCCCACATACATATGCATTAAGATACAGCCTTTAATGACAATTTATTTCTTCCAGAGCACTTGTGAGTCAGGCTGACAGAACAGACAGCTGCTCACCATTTCTTTATCATTATGTACAACCCCATGCAGTCATTCAAGACACAATATTCAAGCGCCGCCCTGAATTATGAACATTCTGATAAACTTTTTGGGCAGCTTATCGTGGTACTGTACAGCACACTTCAGAAATATTAACACATTTACTTACACAGCCCTTTGCCGGAACAGAATTTTCCATGGTTTTAAAAGGCTGAGCTGCGGCACAGCAAAATTAGCAGCTACACTCTCAGAAGCATCTGCTAATACAGATGCCTAATTTAGAAAACCTGTGGCCTGATTTTCTGAAGGATTCAGTATTAGTGCAAGTTCTGATCAAATCTCCTGCCTCCATTAGGGACAGCTACAAAAATATATCAAAGCAGAACAGAAATGTGCCTTTTTTTTTTTTTCCCTTTTCCCCAGCACAGTGCTGTGCAGCAGGAACATGAACAGAATATAATTCCCCAGACTGCTGCTCAATTTCTCTTTGTCCTTCTACAATCTTTGCTCCTTCCATGAGACACAAGTTAACCTGCAAACTTATCCAGCACGTCTGGCTCCGACAAGGGAAGATAAAAGAAGGATTCAGAAAATGGAATCCTGAAGGCTGAGGGAAATTTCAGGGAGGAAATACAAGATGCCCAGGACCAGATATCCCCTGCCTATTCTTCCCTCTGTGGCTTGCATTTGGTTCCTAAGAACAAGGCTGTGGTCTTGGAAGGGTTGTTTATGGGAACCCTGGGCACAGGGAATTCCAGACTCTCTGTGCTCACAGGCACTGACCCCCAGGCAAACACTGCATTGGACCCGAGGCCGTGGAAAAGGCTCCCAAAATCAAATAACAGAATTAGAATTATGGGTGTGTAGTTTGAATAGAAGTGTGTGATATTACAGGGTGCAAAACTCAGAGTTTAAGGGTGCAGAATACAGTAATATATATATAAAGCAAGATGGGGGTTTTAGGGTGTAGGTCAGTCCTTTTTCATGGCTCTGGGTGAGGTTTTGTAATTGGGTAGAAAAATCCACCTTGCGGGCCATGGGTGGTTGGTTCTTGGGTTAAAAGTAAAAATAATTTAGGTGTCATTTCATAACTGGACAGTTTATCCTTAGAAAGGCCTTGTAGAGAAAGAGATAGGAGCCATTTTTTACTTTGCTGGCCAGAAGTGCTGTAGAACTCAGGGTTTGTGAGACTGTAACACAGATAAGAATTAATAAACATCTGAGTCCCAACAAGAAACACAGTCTCGTGCATTTAACCCCGACTCTGGCAAAAGAAGATAAAAGCAACAGCTGCTAAAACCACGTTCTAGGATGCTGCCACCAACACTGAGTGGGAAAAACAGCAAGAGCCACATCACTCACCCAAATTCCAGAGCTGCTGTCTCGGTTAAACCCACGCCGAGCCCCTGCCATCCCCACACCTTCCTGATTCAGAGCCCGAGCCCGCAGACAAAACCCTCCTTCAGCCCCAAAACTGGGATTTTTTCCCAGGAAGCTATCCATCCTGTGTGCAGAATGAGACAGCAGGCCCCTGGGCGAGCACCTGTTCCTTAACCCTTGGCGTGCCCTGAGTGTTTCCTCCTCCCTGGGGAAGGGGGCACTGAGAGCTCTGCTGCTCTCACCCTACAAACTGAGCCCACCACGGCTCAACCAAGAGCACCAAACCCAGGAAAACCCATCCCACAGGCAGCCTGCTCCCCCAAGACAACAATCCCAGGGTAACGCTGCTGCCACCACCTCAATTCTGCAGCAGGAGCAGACTAAACCCCATTTTCAGACTCGAAAAGCCTGGCAACTTGGAATGGGGTTTTTTCGTGGAGTTGGACCAAAAAGCTTCAAAAATATTTTCATCCCCATTTTCACGTGCCTTTTTGTAATGCAGGGACGTGTTTGCAGGAGTTATCTGCAGCCATGAATCTTACTTAGCAAAAATGAATGCTAGCATTCATACATCATCATCACTTCAGAAAGAGAGATTAAGGAAAACACCATCCATCTCTGCCTCCAAAAGGGAGAATCACAGGATTTAACCCAAGCGGTGCTGCTCCTGGAAATGATTCTAGCTGCCTAGAACTCGGGATTCTCCAGCTGCCTTTGTTCTCAGAAACAACTGAACCACTTCACAGAGACTCTTCTGAATCAGTCAGAAAACACACAGCATGAAAAGCCTCAGCTAAAACTGCTACAGCTTGAGAAAGAGTCGCCTTAAAAGTATTACAGTGCAAAGTGTGGAACAGTTACTCTAACTGTGACTTTCTGACCATGAGTATCTGCCACTTTTTCAGCTAGAAAAACGTGACTAGACTCATTTTACAACTACCAATCCAGACCCGAACCCCCTCAGCTTTACTGCACTTCCCTGGCTTCTTTTTCAACGTAACACCTATCCACTAGGAAATATCACATATGCCATGAATTAGACCGTGGGCCTTTCATCTCCAACTGCTTTGAAATGTCACTTAGTAAACCCAGCAGAGTTTGTTTT
The DNA here is from genome assembly GCF_029207755.1 of Chamaea fasciata. Lineage (NCBI taxonomy): Eukaryota > Metazoa > Chordata > Aves > Passeriformes > Sylviidae > Chamaea > Chamaea fasciata. The sequence continues at coordinate 12,721,448 of NW_027094103.1, read as the reverse complement.
CCCAATGAAGAAGGATTTCTCCACTTAAATCTTCACATCGGGAATGGACCATGTGGTTTGCATTTTCTCTTCTTCAAAACAGTCTCCCAAAAAAAGCTCGCACTGTTTGATTTCATTCTCAGTTAAGAGGGGCTAAACCCTGAAATGTGGCGAGACAAATTAAAAATTACAAAAGGGAGGCTGAGGGGTGTATATTCACCCTGTACTTTTGTAAAGTGCTATTTACTTTTGTGCCGTTTTAGCACAGTAAATTTCAATATAAACCCAAGTGTATTTCTTCAGTAGCAAACAGAAATTGAACAAAAGCAGAGGCTGGCAACCCCCAGTTTGTTTTCTAAGAAGGTTGGATGACTTATTAGAGTAATATTTGGATAACGAAAGGCACAAAACAGAGCACAGGTAACAGAAAATGGAGCTTTTCACTCTCATTTGATGCCCAGAAACATGAACTTACTCTGCAGATGGAAGAAGAAAGGTCCTTCGGGAGTCAAAACATCCCATCAATGTGAATTATCCTCTGGAAGCATTCCTTGCTCTTGTGTGATCACTGGAGCAGAGAGCAGTTTAGGATCTTAACTTCATCTGGAAGCCTGTGCAAGTGGGATGAATTCCCAAGAAGTGCTGGCCACTTACCAGGAAGTGCAAGCCCCCGGTGGCCACTGAACAATAACTGTGTGGAACAAAGCTCACCTGTGATCAGCAGCACCTGTGTGCGCTTTAACTGTTCCCACCAGTCCAACGGACACAAAACACTCCCAGCTGCTGCTCCGACACCGAATCACTCTCTCCAAAGCAGATTTCTATATTTGGTAACCCAAATTATCCTCCTGAACAAAGGCCACTCACCTGATCACCAGTAACAATAACTTGAGCCGTTAAACTGACACCCAAAACTGAATTTAAAACTGATTTTAAGGCCCAGTAAGAACCAAAACACCCAAACTCCATTGTCCAGTGATGGAAATACTGTGCTTTCTTTCCTCCCGCTCTCATATCACCCCGCTGTGTCAGGTGGAAAGAACACGGACATTCAGGAGTTCTCAGCATCACGTGATGCCAGAAACCAGCACATGAACTATTATTTGATAAAGCCAGAGATGAAACGGGTAACTGCTGTGCTGATAAAACTCCAGAGCAAAATTCCAGAAAAACTGAGCTTCTCTCTGAGTCCAGAAAGACACAGGCAGAGTAAGGAAAATTCTGCTTACATTTGATTTCTTTAGAGGTGAAAACCAAATCAGTAATCATGGATAAATACATTTAAAACGCCTCTAATTTGTAACAGCCAAATAATTTGCATTAAATGGGCTTTAATAAGCTGAGCTAATGGACTCAGATCAATTGTTTCAAGCATCCTCTCATGAAGGATACTGAAATACTTCTATTTGAATTGCACCTATCACTTATAAAGAGAATAACCATCGTGAAAAGAGAGAAATTTCCAAAACCACTCCAACTCTGACAGAGTCTACTGGTGCCAAATTACACCTGGCACCCTGAAATTCCCCTCTTCCAACAAAGGAATATGTAAATGCTGGGTAGGGGAAAAAAATCATCCTAAACTATTATCTGTCTGTGAAAACCACTCTCAGTGTCTGACACATCACATCCAGTTTTGCTCACTGGAAGGGAAATTGGATGGAAAACAAGGTGGGCTGAAGGCACTTTACCAAGCAACCATGACTTGTTAGATAAATAAACTCCGTCAGCCAACACCTCGTGCCAGTGACTTGGCAGGTGCTCGTGTGCAGGTTCTAACGCTAAAAGCTCATCTTTAACTTCAGGAAAAGTCCACAGTTAAAATAATGAACTAGGAAGAGTCTAGAGGAATTAATAAGCCCTGCGGGCCCAGGGCTCCAACCTGACACACCCTCATTAAAGGAAGAAAGAAGGGAGGAGCTGCAAGAGGCACAGAGTGCACAGAAAGGTCAGAACATTGCTGCGGTCTAAGCGGGTTTGGAAGCACGAATTGATTTGCTCTATAAAGCTGAGAGATGCATTTCGGGGTCCAGATCAGCATCCAGATTTTCCAGGCACTCGGGACTGTGGATTCAATTCCACTTCACACATCTCGGCGACTGACCAAGGTGGATCCTGTTCTCCTCAAAACATCAACAAACCACTGTTAGTTCTGTTCAAAGGAACCATTTGCATTTTGTGACTTTCCTGAACGGTATCGCCTGGAGGCACGGGGTTTTTTTACCTCAGACCAGTTCTGACACGACTGCACTGCAGGATCATGTTTAAATGTCATCTGATGATTCCTATTAAAGTGCCACGGTTTCATCGCCACAGCTAATTTAATTCCAAATGAATTTTCAAAACCAAGACTAAAGTTCAATGGAAGCCCGAAGCTTTGAGGACTTGTGAAGCTTTGAGCCTGAACTACAGCGATATCCAACTTTAATCCGTGAAACAGCCACGGCAACACACGAATCCCTGGTGCTTTGAATAAGGGCATAATGCAATAAAGACCTTCCAGACGGACCTTGCACCATAGGTGTTTCCACTTTTGCCTTTCAAGCCCAGTCAGAGCCACCCTTTTATCTCCAGACTGCTCACGACGCTCCAAAGGAAAAAGGAGAATGTTCTAATTCCATTATGTCACACACACAATCGGGAAAAAATTTCCTTTGACCAGCTTGCTGACATTCCAAAGCACAACACATCAGCTCGTGGAATCAATATGAAAATGGAACTAATGGGCACCTGCAGGGAATTGTTGAGCACTATCATGCGATCCTGATCCTTTTATCAGAGTGGGGCTGTCCCTCAGTAAAAATGGAACAGCAATAATTCACAGCGCTCCCTAACCAGCTGCAGGTACTGTTGTAAAATGAGCTTGCAATTTACCCCAAAGTAAAAAAAAAAAAAAAAATTTCCTATCCACATTATGATAAAAAAGGTAATCAAGTCGTTTTCCTTTTACAGATGAAGAAATGAAATCTGACAGGTTACCTCGGCGTTCACAGCTGCACGTACAGCTGGGCAGGGAATTACAGAAAATAGGGAACACCACTTGGAATTCCTTGCTCTTCCCTTTTCTCGCTGTGATGGAATGACAAGGGAGCATGTTCAACACATAGACATGGGAAGAGAGTTCCCTATTCCTGAATTCCTTTGATAGATTTCTTTCTGGAATTACCAAGGGTATAATTACGTAAAAAGAGAAGCACAAAGGCATTTGCTACAGCATGAGCTCAGTAACATCTGTCATGAAACACTGTCTTTCTGAGCACCTACAAAAGATGGAAAACACAGCAATTAGCCACCCTGCCAGATAAAACACAACTTGTTATTTTTAATAGTACAAATAAGGCCATCCAAAAGACAAAGACTTGAAGACACAGCAGGACAGACACGAGGGACCCAGCCAAGAAGGATCACAAGCTCATGCAGTGTCACCTCAGCTTTTCCAGGAGGCTTTACACTCAGGTCAGGCAGGTGCAGCTCTCCTCGGCTCTTGGTGACAAAGCCCGGCACACACAGAGTCACCCAACAAACATTTCACAGCACAGACGCTGCCCAGAAAACCTGGGGCCTGTTTTAGTTGTACCACCCACATGCTGGATGAGTCGAGTTTAAACCCCAAATTACAGCTGGGCCCAAAGAGAAGCATCCATTCCATCTGAACAGCTCAGTGCTGCACACCTGGAGCCACGAAACATCATCAAATTTCACAGCCCACCAAGAGAGCAGAGATGGAGAAAGCCTAGATTAAGCTCATCATTAAAAATGTGGGAATGCAAGGAATAACAACAGAGTATACTATGAAGTATGACAAAGCTGTAATACAAATCAATGTTCTATAAGATTTGGCATAAATCTGTAGGAAAATTGAAACCCCCGGTGAGTTTTTAAGGTATTATTCACAAGTGGGTATCCACCCCTCACTAAGGGGCAGCCAGATTCAACCTCCCTCTTCCCCCATGTTCTGATCAGTGAAAATTAACAGGTATTGAGAAGTCAACACTGTATTAACGTCCCCACAGTAGTTATTTGTTCTATTTGCTACTCTTTATTTCATGCCAGCAGAGCGAGAGGTCATTTGATTCTACACCGCAAAAAATCAAACATTCTGGCTGTTTCCAGAGAGATATGAAAATTAGAAAGTTAAAAAAAAACCCCGCCACTTCAAGTTGTGAAAAAAACCAACAACAACAACAAAAAGATTTAAGAGAATAAAGATGGATAAGGCATAATTATTGTCTCCAGCAGCACACCCACAGCACCAACCCAAGGATGGCTGGAAACGAGCACGTGGATCAAACAGATTTTACAGCAAACACAGGCACTGGTCAGGCTTCAGTCACCAAACAAGTCTGATGGTGTTGTGGTGCTGTACAATGAGTGACGGGGTAATTCAGCTGCAGACAGCAGCAATTAACATCGGTAATTAAATCACAAAGCAGTAGGGCTGGACTCTGTGCCCACCTGAGGGAGGTTCCGCCTGGTTACAAGGTGTAGCCCTGGTTTGTGCCTGAGGTGTTTTGGTTTTCTGAAATTCCTTTCCCAGGGAATTTTCTGTCAACAGGAGAAATGTTTTTGTCGCTGTACCTTTGTTATTCATCCCTTTCCCTGGGAGGGACTTCTCCTTGCTGTCCCTCTGCTCTGACCAGTGTGAGTGAAGAGGTTTGTCTTTGTGTCACCAATCCAACCGGTCTGTGTGAAATAGTATAAAAGGGAGACACATCCCAGAAATCAAGGAGTCATTTTCAGCCTCCTGAAGTCAGTCTGTGTCATTGTGTAAAACAGGGTCACCCACCTGTCCATCCCTGCCTGTCCCAGGAGAGCACCCTGCAGGCACAGAGCACAAGGATGGACACTGCCCCAGAGCTCTCCTGCAGATGTTCCCTGCAGAGAACATCTGGAACTGCCAGGAGGCCAGGGCCCACCCTGGCAGGCACGCACCCAGGGCACAGCAATTCCCAGAGGTTTTAGCTCTAAGGACACATCCACTCTCTCTCCCTGTCATAAGCAAAACGATCCTTTCAAAAGTTGCTAACTTGCCGTCCCATCAAATCCCTGTTCTCTCAGCAATCTCCCAGGTCTCCTCCTGGCACGGTTCATCAGGGCTCCTCCAACAAGAGGTCAGCAACTCCTTCCAAACAAAGGAAAACCCAGAGTTTCTACCCCCCGCCCCCCTCCCTGAGCTCTGTTCTTGTAAACCACTGAATTCTTGGCTGAAGTTCTGGAAAAGGAAAAAAAAAAAAAATTATTCAATCTGAGGCAGATGCTTGGCACGGAATACTTCAGCTGAAACAGTTAATGGCTGGGGAGTTTATAAGAAACTAAAACCAAGCTCTCCTAATGACAACTCTAATGAGAAGTGGTGCTACCAATCCTGTTTGAAGGAACAGGGCAAGAAACTCGGGGTTTGGGGCTTTTCTTGGTTTATTGTGGGGCTGGTGATGGTGTGTGTTTGGTCTGAGCTCAGGAAAACAGTTTTATCTGAAGCATCAAAAAGCACATTCTACCTGCACGAGGAAATGGCAGTATATTAATGCAAGCCTCACTTTTATTTGTTCAGCACGATACAGAACCAGCAAAATGAGAAAAAAAAAAATAAAAACCTCCACCCGATACAGAAATCAAAGCTGCATCATTTACAGATTGCCTCTCACGTTCTCTAACCTCTCAGTGTTTAATATCCTGCAGTGGATATATGATGTAAGCAACTCCCAGAACAATCCCTTTTTTTTTTTTTTTCCCCTGGAGTGTCCCAGGCACAAATTAAAACCAAACCACTGCAACTGCTGCAGGACCTAGCTCAGCTCTGCTGTCCCTGCCCCCTTCTTGCTTATTCCAGCAGTAGGTTGATCCCAAGGTGAGACAAACTCACCCTTAATTTTTTTTAAAAAGTGAATTTTCTGTGCTTTATCTCCCCTGCAGCAGTTTCCAGAGGAACTAGAGGCAGGCCAGGGTTGGCACAAGGAGAGGGTGGCTCCCTTTGGGAGAGGGCAGAAACCTGGCAGCATCAGTTTCCATTGGCTCAGGCTGGTGAGGAACAGCCACCCTCAGGCAACACAACTGCTGAGAAAACGGAATTTCACCAGGACAGAAAGCAACACTTCAAAAGTTAACTTTCACTCTTAATCAGAAGGGAAAATTAAATGGCTACACGAAGTTACAATGCTTTTCAGAAGTCCTTTGGAGTGACAAATCTTTTCACTGCAGTTAAGCAGTTCATTTTTGCAACAGCAGTACAATATTAGAGAAAAACATTAATAGAATATCCGTCAGTTTGTAGCTGAATACATCTTACTTGAAGTCAAAATGGTCCCTTTATGTGAAACAGTTCACCAAAAATAGAGAAATCATCTAAGTAAATTTGGGATGCAAGCCCAATTTGAAAAGCAAACTGTCTTGTAAATTACATCAGTTTCAAAACTGTTTTCAGATGAAGAGCTGCCCAGTTGAAAAGTGGCACCGAGCAGCAAAATGCAGCAGTTAGCTAAGTAATAAAACTTTAGACATCTTGGTGGGGATTTTTCAACACCTACACCCTGGGACTGCTTGCTGCAGTCAGTGAGCAGAACCCAGTGGTGCAACCCCTCTGTTCCATCAGGGGACATCAGCTTCCCTTTTGTTTACTTGAGATTTCCCCTTTGAGCACAGAAAATCTGATTTTTAAATGTACTCAGGAAACAATTAAGTCTTTTTTTTCTGCCCAAAAGCATAAACTTATTCCAAAGTTTATTTGGTTGTTTGTTTTTTTTTTTTCCCCATCAATAAGCAACTCTCTCAAACTTTACCTTCTTAGTTACCTTCAGAGTCTTCACATAAATGTCAAATTCCTAACCACTGCTTTGGGGCTTAGTGTTTGGTTTCATGGTAGTGGAAAAGGGCAGGTCACTCACAGCAGCGTGGTGGTTTTATACAGAAATACATAATTCAAAGCACCAAACACAGAAATTTTGGCAACAGCCATCAATGTAATCATGATTAAAATACTGTAAATTTCACATTGCTCTTCTACAAAATTATAGAAACTTCACAGCAACTGGAGAATATTGAAAATAAGATGTGAGAAGAAATTATTAACAACAACAACAAAAAAGACGTTTGACCTCACCCACGACTCCTGTAACCCCAGTGGATGGCAAAATCAGGTTAAATTCTTGCAGCAGGGTACAACAGAAGTGCCCACTTCAGGAGACTTGTGTGGCTGCTCACATCTAAAGCTGCTAAAACTGCACAGTTTTAAGAGGAGGCTTTGGCTAATGACAGTGGCACTACAAGCAGCATGATCTCTGTTATTCAAGCAAAAAAAAAAAAAAAACTGGCAGAAAAGGCTGTCCCCAAGCACCAAGTTACTGACCCAAGATGTCAGCGCTGCAACTGGAAGACATTAGCACATTTCTTAAGTGTAGTGCAAAGAACCACTTAGTCCCCGTGTACTTTTCCCCGAAGAAAAGTTCACTTAATTGAGCAGGGCTGCCAAGCTGCCAGTGATTTTAGTGACGGGGATGACACTTCGTTTATGGGACCCAGGCTCTGCAGATTAATATGCTTTGGACCAGGCAAGGTAAATAGGAGAGCACGCTCACTGGGTCATTTCACTGGATACAGCTGAAAAGAAAAATGCTGACCCGAGGCTGTGTATTGACCCAAAAAAATGTGAACAAATAGATAAAGAGAGAGAGAGAGAGTATTTCCATTTGCTAGCTAAAACACAGGCTCTGCTGGGCTGAAATCCTTTCCAGAGCGAGATGCATCCGCAGGCTTTTTACCAGATACCTCTGAGTGAGGAGACTGCAGAAGCTCTGAACTTTCAATGCACCATTTGTCCGTCCCTGTTTCAAAGGGGTCACATCTGTCACTGGAGCCTGAGCCAGTCCACGGAACACAAAACAGTACAACTGCTTGAAGAGCTGAACACTGTGAAACTGTTTTGCCAGGGTACTGAGTCTGTAAGGAAGGCTGAATAAAATATAAAGGACTCGGGCCTCTAAGAGCAAGTCAGGACAAGACTTTGAACTAGACAAAAACAACTTTTTCTGGCCAGAAAGTTATTGCTAATGACTATGGAGGACAGGCAAGCCAAATTTCAGCCAGATACCTTAAGCTAACACCTTACAGCATCCCAAAATACTGCCGGTATTTTCAACACTGGAGTGCTTAGATAATAAATAAACCAAAAAGCCCCACTGGACAAGGTGGCCAAACCAGGGTCAAGTCCTTCACCAAAGTGGCAATCGTGGAAGTCACCCACAACATGCATTTGCTTTCCCTCACATTTACCTTTTTAACATCCCTATTTTACATGTTTTTTTGGGTTTTTTTCCTATGACTGCCCTTCCACACCAGTTCTCTCAACTTTGTTGCCATTTTACATCTTTTTTATCGTAATATGCCTTTTGTCTTCCTGGGAATAGCTGGGACACATCCAGTGGGGACTGCCAGATATGAACCACTGCCAAAATCTCCCTGTGGCAGCACGAACTTGCATGCAAAGAAAAAGTTTTCCCTGGAGAAAAGTGGGATTCTGCACGAGAAATCTCTGACACCTCTTTAATGGCACTGATCACACCCTGGAGATTGTGGGCTTTAATTTACTTACTTGTCACTTAAGTGTCTCAGACAGACACAACCTAAACCACACCTGGGAACAAAAGCTCTGAAAGATTTACTGCAGAGGGGCATTACCTTGAAAACTCTAACCAGGAAAGTTTGCATCCCAACACTTTTGGCAAATTTGCCATGATTCACAGAATTTCTGGCTATTCCTTACACGCCACCTTTTCAGTAGCGCTGAGCTTCTGCTTTGTCATTAGAGTTTAAAAACACGGAACTAAATCCCAACTCGCAACAAAACCCCATCCCTTCATCCCAATGAACAGGACTTGTCAACACTCTCTGATATTTGGCCATTTAAAGGAAACATAACGTTGTGCTGTTTGGTGCCTAATTTCACACAGGTATTTAATTCTGCAACTCAAGAGGCAGACACACATTTCTGCATTAGAGAAGCGACTACAGGGATGATATTTTATATCACAGTCGTGCACTTAAAGCAGCTTTGAACAGCCATTTGTAGTACAACTGCTGGGTGTTTTACTAGGTAAGTACGGTGTCTAATAAACTTTGATCTACTACCAAATATGAAAACAAAGTGAAGTGGAATATTAACAGCGCTACCTCCACTTTGAAAGGGTTCTATCCAGAAGAGAGATTAGCCACTTATAAAAACTCCATGCAGCTATAATTTAACATAATGCAAGTTCCCTGCTGTGCTCTTGGCGAGCGCTAACGTGATGAAATGGAGAAAAAGGAAAATTTAGGAAGCTCTCCATAACAGTAGGGTGTGCCATGCGACTGAACTTCCAAAATAAGATATTAAAAGAAAAGCACCTCGCTGCTTGATTAATTTCAAATCAGAATGAATATTCAAGATAAAGAGCCTCCATCAGTGCCCACTGCAGTGGAACCAAAACAAGGACGTGCCGCAGGGCTGTGGGGTGAGGAAGGGCAGAGCAGAACCCTGCCAGGTGCTGTGCCAACCCGTGGATGCACAGCTGTGTTTGCATTTGTGCTCAAACTCTGCTTCTGGACCCAAAATCCTGCCAACTGCACGCACCTGTAACAGCTCAACCCTTCCTTGCACTTACAGACGCTTGTGCAAACAAATCAGTTCTCGAGCTGGGCATCCTTAAAAGCTTTTTTTAGGGGTTACTGTACCTGCAGATCCTGTGAGCCCTGTTCTAGCTCGCTGCTAATAGGAAAATGAAGATTCCCACTTATCTCTCCATTACAAAATGAAGTAAATCTGTGCACGTGTGTTCACATTTGCACTCTGCCTCAGAGAAGCTATTAAAATAAATAAATAAATCTTCCCTCAGGCTCATGAATACCTCCTATAGGCCATAAAGGGGCTTAAGCACATGCATTAGCACTTTGCTGAAAAGAGGTCACTTCCTGAAAGGAATATATATACACTCGGGATTTACTTATGTAAATACAATTTCACACACATCCTCTCCACCTAAGGAGCAAGCCATCCAATAATTGGTATGTAAAACACGTGCTGGCACCCAAATGCAAGAGCACTTTTGCACGCTGACTTTTATACATCCTGGTCTGACTAGAGGCATGGCTTAAATGAAATGCCAAGCTTCCTTCTTGAGATTGAATGAATTAACATTATTGGCCAGATAATAAACCCCGGCATAATGGCACACTGAGGCCTAAGGCAACATTTCAGGAGAATTTTCTTAGAAATTCAAGCCTGATAGGAGATGCTAATGAGTTTAGAGAAGTAAATATAGCTCTTTAAATAGCAAATGACAACTTGTCTATAACAGTAAGTTTCTCAGCACATTTACAAACGTTTTTGCTTGCGAGCTATAAAGTGACTTTCATTTAGTTGGACTTTAGCTCTCAAGAACAATCACTATCCTCACACGCCAACAAAGGGAGTGCAAATACACGAGGGGAGCGCCAATGAAACGCTCATTAAAGCTCCACAGGAAACTATACAAACACCTTATTAAATAAGTTTAATTAAGTGGCTCTTTTCTAAATCATACAGCCGCCCGACAATGCTGAGAGGCCAATCCCCCCCCGGCTCAGAACCTCTGCTTTTCTTCCCTGAGAAGGAAAGTAATATTTTTGTCTTCTGGCCCAGCAGAGCCCCGGAGCAGCAGTGCCTGGCTGGGGCACCACTCCCGACTCCTCTCCTGTGTGGATGAGCCAGGTTCCAGCAGGGAAAAACGGCTCAGGGAGTTGGGCTGTTTGTAAACTCTCCCTGGAGCACTTTCTCCTACCTTTACAAACAATCACAACCTCCTATTTCTGTACTTTCATAGGGAAGTGTCCCTGTACTGGTGCCTAACTCAGCTCATTAAACGCTCCTTGCACAGGATGCGCTTGTGACTGTCAAGGCAGCCCCACAAAACTTACCAACCTTCATCCCCTGCAGTCTCTGAAGGCCAGCACGAGGCTGATACAACTCTCCCCTCCAGGCTACAGCAGTCGCAACACAAACCTGCATTTTAGGCTCTTCACATCGGCACTTTCAAGTCGCTGGGGCTGCCCGTTAATTTCAATGCACGTTGAAATGACCGGCAGGAAGAGGCCGTGCCATTTTCTGCCAAGCGCTTGTGTTTTCCCTGCCCACCGGGGTGGGAAAAGTCCCTCTATGGATTGCTCCTGATCCTGCTCTTGCTTCACACTTGAGACACTTCTGGATCTCTCACGGCCGCCTCCACCACCGCCTGCCCTGGGAAAGAGGTTGGCAGGACCGGACCGAGCTGAACAACGAAGCGACTTTTAGGAGTAATCTTCTTATCACATCCAAAGAGCACCACTAATACCAGCGGGATAAAGGGCAAACTCATGTTTTTATTCCTAGGCACTGCAGATAGCTTAGGAAGTTTCCACACCCCCCTCCCTACCCAGACGGGGAGGAGGGCATGGTTTAGTAGAACATCCACAACCATGGTGTTCCGTCTGAGCAAGGAAACAAGAAGTGTTGAGACACGGCATCACCCACTGCTCTGTATAGAAATCCCCCCCCGGGAGCACGCACTGCCTGCACCCCTGAGCCACTGCACAAGGGATTTGCCTTTGTCAGAGGAACTCCCTCATCACAGAAGTTCAGCGAGGAGAAAAACCAGCCGATCATTCAAATGACCTCTCTGCTAAGCCGAACCCGCTCCTCGGCTGTCCCTTTAATCAAGATAACAAGCGTCTTGTCCAACCCAGGTGACAGCTCTTCCATCCAGGCTCGGCAGCCAACACCGCACAGTTCCAACAGAATTGAAAGGATGCTATTCCCAAACACTGTCACCGCGCTGCTCTCGGAGCTCTCCCCGCTGCCCAAATTCCGCTCCAACCCCCTCCCGCAAGGAAGCTCCTTTAACACAACGCAGTAACTAACACGCATCTGCAACATCACCATCCTTGAGGACCAAAGTAAACTTTGCCCGTTTCTCTTCTCAAACGCGAGCTCGGCAGGGTTTCCCACCATTCACACAAGCGGGCAGAGAGAGGCAGAGGAAGGATTTAAGGGCAAGGCAGGGGGAAGAGGAGGAGGAAGGGACGGCTCAGTTCACACGGCTGACAAGAGCACTCCGGGCTCGGGAAGGATCAACTGGTGCCCGCTCCGCGCCCCCCGCGCCCCTCACCTCCGCAGAGCAGCGCTCCGAGCAGCAGCCCGGCCGCCCGCGCCATGCCGAGGGGCTGCCGGGGCACGGCCCGCCCGGCCCCGGGGCTCCGGGGGCTCCTCCGCCGTTAGCTCTCGGCTCCCGCCGCCCGCGCCATCGCTGCGAGCGCAGGCCCGCTCCGCGCTCCGCTCTGTGCGCCGATAAGCGCTCCGCTCCGCGCTCCGATAAGCGCTCCGCTCCGCGCTCTGAGCTCCGCTCCGCGCTCCGCTCCGCGCTCCGATAAGCGCTCCGCTCCGCGCTCTGTGCTCCGCTCCGCGCTCCGCTCCGCTCTGTGCTCCGATAAGCGCTCCGCGCTCCGCTCCGCGCCCTCCGCGCTCTGTGCTCCGATAAGCGCTCCGCTCCGCGCTCCGATCCCCGTCCTCCGTGCTCCGCTCCGCGCCCCGTGCTCCGCTCCGCGCCCTCCGCGCTCTGTGCTCCGATGAGCGCTCCGCTCCGCGCCCCGTGCTCCGCTCCGCGCCCTCCGCGCTCTGTGCTCCGATGAGCGCTCCGCTCCGTGCTCCGCGCCCCGTGCTCCGCGCTCCCCTTCGCGGTCCGTGCTCCGCTCCGCGCTCTCCTCGCTCCGATCCGCGCCCCGCTCCGCGCTAACCCCGGCGGGCACGGGCAGCGCCCATGGTGGCTCCCCCGGCCGGCACCGCCGACGTTCCCTGGGCAAAACTTTGGAAGCGACGGGTGAGCAAAAGGGGAGGGAGGGGGAGATGCGCGCAGCGGCGCGGCTGGCGCGTCCCCACGGCCGCTGCCCGGCTGCGCTGGCCCCGAGCGCCCTCCGCCGCTCTCCCCGCCTTTATGAGCGGCCGCGGCCGCGGCGCGCTCAGACACTTTTCCCTGGGAGGAGGGAAGGAGGGAGGAAGGGAGGGATGGAGGGAGGGGGAAGCGCCGAGCCCCACCCTCAGGGGCGTGAGAGGACGGGGACTCCGGGAGCCATGGAGCGGGACCCGCCGCTCAGGCTCGGGGATGCTCGGAGGGCTCCGAGGGGCTGAGAGGGGCTCACAGGGGCTGAGAGGGCTGAGAGAGGTTCAGAGGGGCTCCGAGGGGCTCACAGGGGCTCACAGGGGCTGAGAGGGCTGAGAAGGGCTCCGAGGGGCTCCGGGCAGCGGGCACGGCAGCGAGGGCAGCCCCGGAGCGGAGGGACGGACCGAGCGGTTCCTCCCCGCGCCGCTCCCGCTGGGCAGCAGCGCACGGTAAAAACTGCAAACCGCAGGAAAAGAGCCCTGTCAAAACACGGGAGTGCCCTGTGCGCCTTCCTCTCCGAGCACAGGGAAACCCACCGCGAAATCCCTGGGGCCGCCCGTGTTTGTCCCCTCTGAGTGTCCCCACCTCGGCCCCGCCACCGCCTCCTCACCCTCTGGTTTTGCCTTTTGTACACATTTTCCGTCCCACCTTCCGAACATTTCATCCCTGTTTCAGTCCCATCTTCGGAATATAACTCACAGGCAGCCCTTTCATCCCTGTTCCTTTAGTTTTTGACGCTTTCCCTTGGGCATCCTGGTCTCTTTCCTCCTTCTTTTGGCCAAAAAAAAAAGGTAAATATTTGTGGCCCAACAGTAAACATGCTTTCAATAATGTTTACTACAGCAAGTCAGGGGCAGGTTGGTAAGAAGCAGTGAGTATTTGAAATGTACTGAGGGCAGAAATCACCTAAGCAGGGAAAAAATAAAACCCTCCACAAATACTCTGACAAAGCAACGCCTTAAAATGGTGGCTAAACCCATAATCTGCTGGTTTTCTCCTGAAAAATCAGGCTCTGATCCTTCAGGCAAATGCAGCCATTCCCCTGTAGCTGGCTAAAATCACTGGGGTTCTATCTGTAGTCAGTTCCTGAACAAGGTGTCAAAGTTTATTAGTAGATATTACCCCAAACAAAACGAGTAAAGCCTATTTTGGCAGGTTCTAAAAAGCCTATTGTTCGTGCAAGACATTATCCCTGGTTTGATAAAGCCAAGGCAGGAAAGAGTTCCTTAGCACAGAGATTTCCAGGGAGGAACTGCAGAGAACTCTGTCAGCTTTGTGCTGTCATGGTTTGCGTGATTTTATTGTCAGTAGCAGCTAATTCAAATGTGGAAAAAAGCAGAGGGAGGATATCATATGGATGCAATTTCAACGTAATTTTCCCCACAAGAGTGTAAAGAAGCGTTTCTCATTGAAAAACCCATTCAGAAATGTGTAACTGCTTTAGTCTCTTCTGCTTGATTGTAGATTTTGCTAGACACTACAGATACTTTTTGGATGAGTTTAAATATAAGAACCCAGCAGCTGACAGTAAAACACAGCAGCTATCAAACATTTATGTCCTGTATCTTGAATTTGTAGATAATGTAGACAATTCATCTCATTTATAAGAAAAAGCAGACAGGGTGACAAGAAATGCTATTTCTTTCCAAGGCAACTTTCACTAAGGGACCAAAAACCCAATCCTATCATAATTCATAAACTACCAACATCTGTCTTCTTTGAATTGTGAATTTGATGTAAATTAGATGGAACATGAGATTATTCAGAAGTACTGACAGGCAGTAGAGGTCTCATTTATCAAGTCTGAGCTGGAGTCTATGCATTACTTGCAAAAGAAAACCAAGTTTTGCAAGTTGCACCTTGAGTCCATTGGCAGAGACTGTCATGGATATGAGGCAGAAGTCAAATAACAAGGTGATAAAAATGGTAAAGAAGTCTGGACAGAATAGGTTCTGCTCCAACTGTTCTTACTCCTGTGAAATTTGATTTCATGTCCTTCTAGGTACAGTAATTTGGTACCAGAATTTTCAGCACAAGCTCTGCCTGAGATGATTTGTTCAGGATTGTATTTTCAACCAAAGGAACCGAAGGAGTTAAGTACACAAATCACATTCAAAGAACCCAGATTAATTTCTTCCTTAACGCATTTAGAATGAAAATATGGGCTGCTGTGAACAATTTATGACAGCAGCTCAATTAGCACCAAACACAAAAACAGAGCAGTGTGTCTGAAGGCAGGGGACAGTACATAGGGAGTCTTGGAAAAGGAAACTGTAATACCAAATAATGCAGAAAACGTCATTACCACATTCTGTCTCTAAACGTCAATCAAAGCCATTAAAATTATCTGTCATCCTGAATGTGTTTGGATTTTTTGTGATGTCTGATTGATCCAGTGTAAGTTTGTACATTTAAAGGTAGATTCTGACATTTTATTCACGGTGATTATTGTGCTGCTCCTCAGGTTATCCAGCTGGAGGTTAGTTTGCAGAATCTATCGACCATCAGAATCTCAGGAGTTTTCAGTTTTGAAGCCTTTTTGGGCTCTTGTGACTTTTAATAGACAAAACCAAAACTTTCAGTCTCACACGTAGTCTTACATTCCCTTCAAAAACTGTAGGGAAATAAGGATCATGCTTAGAGGCAGGGAGAGTGACTGCACCAAAGTTGTCTTCCTGAGGTCAGTCAGCCTCTAAAAATGTTCAAATGTACCATATAATGTCCTTTAGGCTGAAAATGCAGCCTTTGGGGGCTCTCAGCTCCCTCTCTCTATTTTGCCAGCTACGGTGTTGAAATCACGTGCCGATTCGCTGACCCAACGCTAAAAACTGAAAGCAGAAAGAAAAACCCATCAAATCAAAGCTCCTTACTTCCATGTGCAGGTAGCAATTGCCAGAGGAGCTCTCCAAGCCCTGTGCAGGCATTGGGGTGTTTTGTGCAATTGGTATTTTGTCATGCAGAAGTTCTGTTCATCAAATACATCTCACCAACATTTCTCAGGTGAAAACATGATCATATACCTGGAGAAGTAGCATTTTGTGTAGGTGACTGAGCATGACAGCAGGTACTATCGCTATCCAAATTGCTATTTTTTTTTGTTAGGGAATGCAAAAGCTATAAAGATATCTCGTTCTGTGCACGGGATGGAGAATGTTCATCAAAGAATGGAAAATAGTTGAAGTATAAGATAATTTCTTAATATGAAAATGTAGGGAGTTTAAGGCAAAAAAAAACCCACTAAAATTTGTGCTAACTAGACCTTTAATATTAAAAGAAATTCAGAAATCTGTCAACCCACCCCAAGACTGGCCTGGCAGCAGAAGTGGATCAGGAGGAATAACCTGACAGAACTTCAGGAGCAGGTGCTGGGACTGTGATGTTGCCAGCACTTCAGCACTCCTGACAGACCGGAGTACAACACACACTGCAGTCTGTAACTGTGAATTTAATAACTCTGTGGTGTAAGGTGGGCCTTGCTCAGGACAGGATTAGACTGCCCTGGGTTTGGGTGTGATCCCTCAGCAGTGGCTGCTCCCCCAAGGCCCACTGAGCTGCTCAGTGTGAGTGTTCTCCTGGCTCTGCACCACCCCAGTGACTCCGGCTTTTTGTGGGACCTTAAACAAGGTCCTTGAGTGTCCTCAGGTGGGAAATGTGCTGATGACACCACGTGGCTTGGGTACGGATGCAGAGAGGGAAAAGCTACACGTGCATTCCGCTGTTCTTTAAACTGGGTGAGTATCTGTCTGATTTAATGTGTGTCCCTCTGCTCACTCATGTAATTATTCATAATTACAATTTTGGTAACTCATTCTCTTTAAATATAGAAACTGAAATCCTTGGAATGTGATTGTGGCCAGCCCACTGCAGGTGTCCATACAGAAATCACATCCTGTGTTGTCCCCACCTATCCAGGATTCCAAAGGAAAGAACAGGAGAGGAGTGCACCCCAAATTCTGCCAGAGATCTGAAGTCACACGAAGGAATAGAGTGAAAAAATGCTCAACATTCAGTTTAATGCCATCCCTGTGCCTGGGTGCGTTATCATCTCTCTTCTGCCTTCTGTGCTTTGTTTGCAGTTAGGAGTATTGCCATTTAAAGTGATTTTATTATACTCCAGTGTCAGCATCTATCCTGGTAATAGAGATATAACTTGTATCTCCCGCAGTTCCTCACCGGTGCTGCGTGCAGACAGCGTGGCCTGGCTGTGCATTCAGAACATCTGAAAGGGGTTTTTCTGCCACAGGGCCTGCCATTGTCATCTCCTTGGCTGACAAACGTTTTTAACAAGCACTGGGGATCACCAGGCACTGATATTTGCAAAAGGAATCAGCTCACCTGGCCACTGATCTTTCCTGGAACACAATCAGTGTCTGCTGCCTGCATCAAGAACTGGGGCGCCACGGGTGGATACCCCTCAGTCTGAAGAGGTGGTGGCTTTTTGGACCAGAAAACCACTCCTCAAAATGTAAATGACCACACAAGAACCCAGTAGATACTGAAATTAGGATACCAAAGGGATTAAATACGTGGCCTTCCATCCCACCGTTCAGCACTGCTACCAAAACAGCCACACTTGTAGTAAACACTCAATTTCCAGTAAGATTGGGACTGTGAGCTTCCAGAGACAAAAAACACAGACACAATTTTAACATTTTGGGGACAGCAAATGCAACAGAATTTGGACAGAGCCAAGAATGGGTATTTATTTTCGTGTAGCAAATGCTTACTGAGGTTCCTGGCAGTATTTTTCTTTTCATCCTGTAATGATTCTTCTCTTTGTTTCTTTGTTTTATCCAAGTATTATAACCTGGGACTACATGCTCTTGGGAAGGAGGGTGCTGCAATAATTATGAGCTCTAGGTTCTGTTGCAATGGAATTCTATAACCCACTGAGTCTGGGCCTTACACAGCATTTTTCACGTGTGCTTTTTGTAGTATTTACAGATGCGAATGACCTTTGGAACGATTCACCCACAAGTGTTTCTGATCCCTCTGACTCCTAAAGTAAAATGAATTAAGATCTGTTGGTAAGCTCTAAGTATGAACACCGTGAAGCACTCTGGGATGTTTTCTGCAATATGGATTAGTGTCCTGCTTTCAGTTCAGTTCGGAATTAGTCCCTGGTTTAAGACAATTAATTAGTTGTCTTCATACGTACCTACTAAAGAACCAAAATATCTGTCAGATACAGTATTTGCAAAGATGTTTGTCACCTCCCTGCTGCTGCTTTGGATTTCCCTGCAAAGCTTTGGAATACTCAAGTCCCACGTGTTGCAGGCTGCACTGAAAATGGAGAGCCGCTTCAAAGTGCAGAGCCCAGGATAAATTGCTAATCCGGGGGAGCCCCCTGACACCGAGCTGGAGTTCAACCGCTGCTTCCAACTCGTGCTGACAATTGCTGCTCCTTGGAGCTGCATCCAGGGATGCGCGGAACGGACCTGGGCTCTGGGAATGCCCATGTCAGTCCTGGATCCTCGGACGGGATAACCGAGGCGCAGCCGCGGGCCAGGAGCGAGGAGAAACCTCCTCCAAGGCGGATTAAAGCGCCGAGCTGCTCTGGGGCTGGGATTGCAGGGAGATTGCCGGCTCGGATCGCGGGGCTGGATTCCAGGGATGCGTTCCCGGGCTGGGTTCGATCCCCGGGCTGGGTTCGCAGCTCTCGCAGCTCCCCCTGGCGCAGGAGGAGCGCCGTGATCGCGGGAGCGCTGCGGGAGCGCCGCGCCCCGGCCGGGCGGCACCGCCGCATCCCGCGCCGCTCCTCATCCCGCACCGCTCCTCATCCCTCATCCCGCACCGCTCCGCATTCCGCATCCCGCACTGCTCCGCATCCCGCATCCCGCACCGCTCCTCATCCCGCACCGCTCCTCATCCCGCATCCCGCACCGCTCCGCATCCCGCATCCCGCACCGCTCCTCATCCCGCACCGCTCCTCATCCCGCACCGCTCCGCATCCCGCACCGCTCCTCATCCCGCATCCCGCACCGCTCCTCATCCCGCACCGCTCCTCATCCCCGCTCCGCATCCCGCATCCCGCCCCGCTCCTCATCCCGCACCGCTCCTCATCCCGCATCCCGCACCGCTCCTCATCCCGCACCGCTCCTCATCCCCGCTCCGCATCCCGCATCCCGCCCCGCTCCTCATCCCGCACCGCTCCTCATCCCGCATCCCGCACCGCTCCTCATCCCGCACCGCTCCTCATCCCCGCTCCGCATCCCGCATCCCGCCCCGCTCCTCATCCCGCACCGCTCCTCATCCCGCACCGCTCCTCATCCCGCACCGCTCCTCATCCCGCACCACTCCGCATCCCGCACCGCTCCGCATCCCGCACCGCTCCTCATCCCGCACCGCTCCTCATCCCCGCACCGCTCCTCATCCCGCACCGCTCCTCATCCCGCACCGCTCCGCATCCCGCACCGCTCCTCATCCCGCACCGCTCCTCATCCCGCACCGCTCCTCATCCCCGCACCGCTCCGATTCCCGCACCGCTCCTCATCCCCGCTCCGATTCCCGCACCGCTCCGCACCCCGCGCTCATCCTTGGCCACAAGCGGCGCATTATCGCTGCCTAATGAACGGAACGCGCCGCTCCCGCCGGGGCATTGTCGGGCTTGGATGCGCTACAATTAGAAGAGGTTCTCATTTAATTACCCGGCACAATAGGACCTGAAATGCTGAAATTCGATCTTTCACGTAACTGCTGCTTTTCAGCGGCCCTCTGGGCTGATGAGGATAATGTTACAAACTAATGCATATTATTTATAAAGAAAACGTTGCCAAACAAATACAGTCTTAGAAGGGTATAATGCTTCAAATTGCTTTAATAGCTGCTTGATTACTGTGGCCAATAACTGTTGTAAATCAGTGAAGACGCAATTAAATAGTCCTAGTTAGAAATTAATAATAGTCCAGCAAGAAGCAGGAACTTTTAGATGTTACTTCTGCCTGTTTTTATTTTTTTTCCCCAATCAAATGAAGGAAATTTGCAATAAACAGATTTTAAATGACACTTTAGATACAGCTGCCTTTTAATAATAAGAATGCTGAGTCTTGCCTGTCTTAGGGCAGATTAAAAAAAAAAACAACCAAAAAACTCCAAAACAACAAAAAAAACCCCACACAAACAACCAGAATTAGAGAATTATTAGGAAAACACTTTAGGCATCATGGACTAGGACAGCCATCTAAACAGGTTTTGAGAAACACGTGCATGTGCTGCAGAAACTGGTTTGTTGCAGCCTCTTGGATCTTCTGAAGGTCCCAAAGACTTTCTTGAAAATTCGGATTTACGTTTTTACTTTCAAAAACTCCCTCCACGTGTCAAAGTCATGTCACAAAAGGATGCGTTTGCAGAGCTAAGCCCGACCTTATGAGTGTCTCCAGAGGATAACAAATTTGAAACTTCAGTTCACTGTGCAGTGTTCAGTGCTCAGGCATTTTGTTCTACACCAATTAATTAGTTGGCCTGAAGCAGGCTATGAAGTTCTTGTACCAGGGCATTCCACTGCTCAGCAGAAATGCTGGCATCACCCCAGACATGACTCTTAGTGTCTCAGGGCTTGTGTTAGATGACCTCCAGAGGCCTCTTTCAATCTGAAATACTCCTCAGGTTCCCATATCCTTTACTGGGAACCTGAAAATCACCAAGTTACATTATGAGAAGAAGAAGAAAAGAGTGATAACTGTCCATGCTGAGCTCTCCATAAATATGTCTCCAGACCAATTGACAGGAAATGACCAGGGCACAAACACAAATAACCTGGATGTATTTTGATTTACGAGTGTCACCAATCCTACAGAGGTCAGTGAGGGCAGGATGTTCGAGTGAGGGATGAACTCAAGGCAAGAGGAGTTAGAGCAGCAGGTTGTTGGATCAATGGATGGTAGCTGAACGTTTCTTGCAGAAACCACCACCACTGTTACTGCAATGAGAATTTTAATTAGAAATGGAAGACAATATGACTCTACAGATGAGCCACGGTCCATTAGTTACGTTCCCATTAGGTAGCTGTGGTCTGGAGAGCACAGTTTGGCAGGCTGTGACACGCAGAGTGATGATGTAAACTTCAGAACATCCCCCAGGGACCGACAGGAACTCCTGAGGGCGTGTGTGAGTCTGCCTGCTCTTCCCTCCTCGGTAACACACACCAGGTTTTGTGGTTACAGCTCGGTTTCCTGAAGGGATGTGTTTTATTTAGATGGAACAGACCGAGGCAGAAAGCTCTCCACAGAACCGTTCTCTCAGCACTTGCTGCTTTTTTCAACGTCTTTGCCAACAGAAGTTGGTAGAAGAGGAACTTCACGGTGCCCAAAAAGAAGCTGAACCTGACTGAACCTGGAGCTCTGTGGATAATCTTTGGTGCTCTGGGCCCCAGCTCTGTCCTGGGCTGCTCCAAAAACAGCGTGGGAAAAGATCCAGGGAGGGGATTGTGCCTCTCTGCCCCTGTGCTCAGGTGAGACCTCACCTGCAGAGCTGCCCCAGCCCTGGATCCAGCACAGGAGAGACCTGGAGCTGCTGGAGAGAGCCCAGAGGAGGCACCAGGATGATCCCAGGGATGGAGCAGCTCTGCTGGGAGGAAAGGCTGGGAGAGCTGGGACTGTTCACCTGGAGAGGAGAAGGATTTGGGATGACCTAACTGCAGCCTTGCAGTGCCTGCAGGAGCTCCAAGAAACACGGAGAGAGAATCTTCACAAGAGCCTGGAGTGACAGGACCGGAGGGAATGGATTGGAACTGCAGGAGGGCAGATTTAGATTAGACATTCTGGAAAAATTCCTCCCTGGGAGAGCGAGCAGCCCCTGGCACAGGGTGCTCACATTTTCTGTGACTGCCCCTGGATCCCTGGAAGTGTCCAAGGACTTTGGGGCTTGGAGCACCCGGGACAGTGGAAGGCATCCCTGCCATGGCACTGGATGGGCTTTAAGGTCCCTTCCAACCCCAACCATGCTCTGATGCCTTCCACAAATTTGAAAGCTTCTAATCAATAGTTTAATAGGGCCCATATGTGAAGCAGACAGACTTGTTTAACTCCTGAGTGTCAAAGATAAATCACACTATCAGAACAGGAGGACTTTTGTCTGCAGTACCAAGATGGAAACTTGGCATTTTAGGCTGAGAGTTATCTTTCCATTGAATGATGGCTCACACATTTAGTGCCAGGAATAGATTGTGCATGAAGTCATTTTTGTCTGCTCACACAAAATGAAAAAAAAAAAAACAGCTTTAGAAAGACTCATGGAGGAGGTTTTATAAGTTCTTGATTTTACTGTGCTTACAAATTTAGACTTAAGGCTGACATCATGATTTTTATAATATCAGGGGTGCTGTTCCTCTCTGGCCCTGCCAAATGGAAAGGTAGAAAGGGAGGGATTGTCCACATTTCCACAAGTGCATTCAAACATTTACTAATTCAAAGCAAAACTGCTCCATGAGACAGCCTTGCATTTTGCCTAAGGGTAGGGTAAGAACAGTTAACACTTAAATTATTGCTCTCGGTAGAGATGATTAAATGGCATAAATAATGAACAATAATGGACAGGTAAATCAAGAATTTCATTAAATTTATATTAATGTAAGGCCATAGAGATATTCAATATAATTGCAGTACAGCAATTTTAAAATTGCCCTTCTGAATAGAGGCAATGTCTGTGGAACTCCTTCCCACAGACACCAGCAGTGGAAGCGATCAGCAGTGTTAGAAAAGTACAGGAAATTTATATTGACAACGTCTGAAATTACAACAGGAGCGTTTTCAGAAAATTTAAAAGCTCTCATTCATCAGAGTATTAATCACCTTTTAACCAAATAAATTGAGGAACTTTATTTCAGGGGCAATGATCTTGTAACAATACACTGCATTAATCTGAATCCCTCACTGCAACTGCTTCTGAGAGGGTTGAACATGAGAGCTTTTGCTGCTCAATTCTAATTTTATTATGAGGCTTCATTGAAAGCTACTTGTGACACCACGGAGAATACTTTGATTTTTATGTCAATGCAATGGAAGCATTTTTATTAAGGATGTATTTTGATTGTCATTTGTATTCTCTGGAGTATTTATAATAATATGTGCTACATGTTGTATTGTTATGCATTATCTTAGTAGTCTTTTGTTATTAAATGATTAAATTGGCGTTGGCACCTGCAGGTTGACATGCCGTGTTTGTCCAAGGCAGGGTACAAACTGCCTCTGATAAGTCTGGATACAAAAGCTTGCAATCAGCAGCGTAGGAATTGGACTTCTCTGTAATTTTCTGCTAAGAAGGCTTGTGCTGTTCTTTCAAAACAATCATTGTTCTGATTTCAAACATCAACTGCATTTTCTTCTCCAAAACACAATGACTTCCATCCAGAGGAAGCAAATAGCTGCGTGCTCATAACCTGTCTATAAATAACCTGTCAATGTCTTTTGTGCGGGACTTTCTCTCTCTGTTCTGTGGAATGGTTTTGTTTTCCAGAATAGCCAGGACATGGTTTAAATGCCTCTTTCTTTTCCTTCCTTCCTTCCTTCCTTCCTTCCTTCCTTCCTTCCTTCCTTCCTTCCTTCCTTCCTTCCTTCCTTCCTTCCTTCCTTCCTTCCTTCCTTCCTTCCTTCCTTCCTTCCTTCCTTCCTTCCTTCCTTCCTTCCTTCCTTCCTTCCTTCCTTCCTTCCTTCCTTCCTTCCTTCCTTCCTTCCTTCCTTCCTTCCTTCCTTCCTTCCTTCCTTCCTTCCTTCCTTCCTTCCTTCCTTCCTTCCTTCCTTCCTTCCTTCCTTCCTTCCTTCCTTCCTTCCTTCCCTCCTTCCTTCCCTCCTTCCTTCCTTCCCTCCTTCCTTCCCTCCTTCCTTCCCTCCCTCCTTCCTTCCTTCCCTCCTTCCCTCCCTCCTTCCCTCCCTCCTTCCCTCCCTCCTTCCCTCCTTTCTCTTTTGATCACGCGAATGTTTCACTCCAACTTTCACAGACAAACATTCGCCTTAGACAATGTGAAGGAGCCTTGGGGTGTCCCGAGATCCCATTCCAGCACCGCAGACCCTGAGAGCGGCCCCGTGTACAAGGTCAAGAGACATCCACTCTTTAAACACAGCCACCAAGGCTGGAGGAGCCCCGGCCATGGAAAAGACCATCGTCTCTCCTTCCAGGGGCTGGGAGTTGAGTTGATGAAACAGAAATCACACCAGCCCCAGCTCAGCCACACGGCTCTGCCTCCCGACCGGGCTGGGAGACGTGTGACCTCGTTAGGAGCCCGGGCTCAGTGGCAAATAATGCCCCAAAGAGGATTTTGAAGCCCCAAAGCCATCAGTCCTGGCTTTCGCTGGGTTTGTGCCGTCCCTAGCAGGGCTCGCACGGCAGAGGGCCCCGTCGCACAGCTCCAGATAAAGAATGGCTTTTGTGAAAGCGCCCTTCGTTTTCGCATTTAGAAAAAAAAAAAATGGCATTTGGAAAAGCACCCTTCATTTCCCGGAGGGTTATTTTAAGCGGCTCGAGGCTTGCTTGTGTTTGTCAACACGAAGTTGTTTTCTGTCGTGTTGGAAGCACCAGCCGGCAGCAAAAAGATGAGGAAATGCAGGTTTGTCGAACTAAAATTCATTGCTTTGTTGAACAAATAGTGTTTTCCGAGTGAGGGCATTCTAACAGGCTCCTGAAATAATTCCTGTCATCTTTTACACCCGTGCAGAATATGCAGTGCGTTACAAAATCAGAATTGTTCCATCTCACCCCACTTGAAAAGAGACACAAAAAGTTCAGCGGTTTTGGAGCAACAGAGTGACAAATAGAAACGGGAACAGCTGGAACAGCCACCAAAACACTTCTGCAGAAAGCTGTGCAAACATATGCAGAAATCACATGTTATCCAAAGAGTTCTGGCCCCCAGAGCAAGTCAAACAATCTGAAAATCCTGGCGATCTGCTCCTATGGCACAAAGGAAAAATGAAGCTTTCTTTGTAACTTTAAATATCTTTTTGACACGGTGAGTGTTAGACTTCATTAAAAATTGAGTGATTCACTGCAGTATTTTGCTACTAAGGAAAAGGACTAAACAAACTTCATCATGGCATTGAGAAATTATTTAAAATCTTTATATGCATATTTCCCCACTTCTAAAGATGCTGGTTTGCGATCGAAGAAAATAAGATTACTAATAGGTTAAAATCAATCCTGTATGAACGGGTACGGCGAAAATATTATTGAATTGTATTAAAATGTCTTTTTTGTTGTTATACTGTGATTAATGGTCCTGATCAGACTGAGGTTCCACTTCAGCTGGCAGATTCCAACTTGAGAATACAGCCTTAGTTAAAAATGTAAGAAGTAAAGGAGAAGCAGGGGAGCAAAGCACCTTCTGCAGCCCCCTGGTATGTCAGGTAAATGATCCTGGTTCTAGGTGCAAGGACGCAGCCAAAAGCCTGGCTTGTCTCCTTGGAGCTGAGTGGAGGTCAGAAAGTCCACCGTGTTGTTCCTGGGGAATGTGAGATTGGGGTGGGAAATGCCTTCTCACCATCCTGCAGAACAGATTGCTCAGAACCTTTGAGAGAAGGAGTGGTTGCTGGAGCAAAGTCTTTGTTTGATAAGGGCTGCAAACCCCTGCCATGGCAGGACAGGGTTCATTTAATGGATGGGAGACTTCGCGTTGAGTTTCAAACACAGGTCTGGAACTGAGGCATCAAAACTGTCCCTCCAACAACCTGAATGCCTGTCCCAGCCAATGAACATCTGGATTCCAACACACTTTTCATGATGCAAATTTGAATAGTAAGATGTATAGAGTTGCAGATGGAAATAAATAGATTCCAGGCTATTATTTGTTAAACCTTTGCTCACAACACTGCAGCTTAGCTGCCTTTATACAGAACTACAGCTGCAGGGAGGCCAGAAGAATTCAGCAATCAGACAACATAAGAACAGTGATTTCCAAAACATCCCCAAAGATGCCCATTTTATTCATTTTCTCCCCTTGTGTCTTCCACTACCAAGAGCAGCAGTGGCTTGGATTGGGTTCCTCTCAGAATCCCTGGAGAAAGAGACACCAGTAAAACCAGTATGAGCACCCTTTTCCCATTTTTCCGAAGCTCAGGCTGTTATTGGTTTCTGAGAAGAAATATCCATAAACAGCCCTTGGCTTGCCTGGGCCATTGCTGTTCCCTTTCTTTCCCAGCCTCAATCCTGGGTATGGGAAGGACCCGAAGGATCTCTTCCACACGAAGCAAATTCACTCCTCCCTCAGTCCTTCCTTTTAAAGCCTGGTACCTTTCCTGCCAGTTCCTCAGTGTGGATTTTCGGGTGTGGACTCTCTTTCTAGGTCAGCAGTGTTTGCCCAAAGTTCATCACAACCAAAAAATGTTTTCTTTTATTGTACCGCATGGACCTTGAATCGGTTTTCCTGGAAAACTGATACTTCCAGATAGTTTCATATCAACAGAAAATGTTGCTGACCTCTGTATTATCTCTGGAAGTGCTTTTGCACTTAGACATGCTTTAGAGATATCAGGGCTTTGGTATTACATGAAGCTTCTGGTCGCTGTGGAAAAGAAAATTTAATTTTCTAATACAGAAATCACCTTTTAAAGAAGTCATTAATTGCTAAGAGATGTGGATAATGCCTGAGATGTCAGACAGAGCACAGAGTTATTTAGCTCCCACACTGAGAGCTCAGGCAAGCACTGACAGTGCAAGTTTAAAGATCTCCCTTTGCCTTCTCCTCCAATCCTCCAGCTGCCCACAGATGGGAGCCCTGGTAAATCAGTGTGTGCAGAGTGCACTGACATTGATGGGATGTGAACAAGAAAAGAAACACTTAAAGATGGTGCACTGCCTTGAAAAATACATCTTAGCCATCAGGAGAGAGGCTTGTGAGCCTTTGTACTTCAAAGGCGTGATGATAAACCTCACTTCTTAAGGATTACACATAAGTGTCTTATGGATGCCAGGGACAATAGGTCAGGGAATTGCAAAAAAAAAAAAAGAAAAAAAAGAAAAAAAAAAAGACAGCAAAAAAAAAAAAAAGGTGCAGCAAAATAAGGAATTACTGTTATGAGTCATTAAGCAAAATTCTAGTTATGTTTTATGTACTGTTGAATAAAGAGCTCATTGTTATTTGTTAAAGTATCGTCATTACCTGATAAACCATGTTAGAAGAGGATGGATTTATTGTTGTTCCCCACACAACTAAAAGGTTAACACCCTTCTGACTGCGGAATAATACACTTTCAGCTGATGGAAGCATTT
The DNA here is from genome assembly GCF_029207755.1 of Chamaea fasciata. Classification (NCBI taxonomy): domain Eukaryota; kingdom Metazoa; phylum Chordata; class Aves; order Passeriformes; family Sylviidae; genus Chamaea; species Chamaea fasciata. Next base: position 12,694,356 of record NW_027094103.1, on the reverse strand, counting down.
AACAGTGCTGGCAAAAAAATGTCCTTGATATTTATTAATAGACCAATACCATTTGCTAGGCCCAGCTTTTAAAATGTTCAGGCGTGTGCATGAGCTTTAAAGCTTTTCTCAATTAGTTTATCTTGAAATTAGTTTAGCTACTTGCAAATATGAATATGTTAAAAGATCAAACAAAAAGTGTGGGCTCGTGCTGCTTCCAAATTTCTTTTAATGCAATTCCAAACAACAGGTCAAATTGAAAAATTCACTTTGTTCATACATCTACTCCTGTTGCAGGTGTAATGCGGCAAAGTCAGGGAATGGGGTATGAGAACTGAGTTTTATCACAAGGAGGATATATAAATTCTGTGATAACAACTGTAAAAGAAAATGTTTGTGCCAGAATATTGTTTTATTTGCATCCTTTGGAGAAGAACCGCGAGACAGCCAGACCTGTCCAGGGCAGTGAAACTTCCTGCTCCAATAGATGAACCTCCTGTGGTGCTGAGATCTCCAGCCTGGAATTACTCACCTGTAGCCCTGGTTCCGTGCCTGAGAGGTTTTGGTTTGCTGAAATTCCTTTCCCAGGGGATTTTCTGTAAACAGGAGAAATGTTTTTGTAGCTGTACCTTTGTTATTCATCCCTTTCCCTGGGAGGGACTTCTCCTTGCTGTCCCTCTGCTCTGACCAGTGTGAGTGAAGAGGTTTGTCTTTGTGTCACCAATCCAACTGGTCTGTGGGAAATAGTATAAAAGGGAGACACATCCCAGAAATCAAGGACTCATTTCAGCCTGCTGAATCTCAGAGTCTGTGTCGTTGTGGGGTAAAACAGCGTCATTCACCCTTGCAGCAATTCAATTTTTGCAATTGTAATTCAATCATTAGTGCCTGTTGTCCTGGGCACTCAGAGTTGTCCACGGCATTCCGGGAGGTGCTTCAGGCACTCCCTCAAAATTTCTGCTTCTTTCTTTGAGTAAAAATCTGACCATTTTCCTGCACAGGTAATGGGTGTAACTAGCTCTGCCTTTTCCACAAAGATGAATTCATGTGCAGAACTGCTTGGGTATCACCAGTTCCCAAACCAGTGTTTATTTCATTTGTTGGGGGTTTTTTGCGATGGAAATCAGCTATAGCCTGTATCTTCTAGTTAATGGACCGCGTTTTGAGGGAGTACAGACATCTTGTGGTAGGTGTGAAAGAGTTTAAGATGAGAGTGAGGTGAAATATGCATTTCCTTTCTCTGGAAGAAAGCAAGAAGGCAAAGAAGCTTTGCCTGGAAGAATTCAGATGTGTGTCCTTCAAGTTAAAGAAAAGGAAAAGTACTTTGCTTGAGCCTTTTCTCCCCCAGCCTTCTTTAGAGACTGAGAAGATAAAAGTAGGAGCTCTTTGAACATGAACACCTTCAAGTTAAACACGGTTATTTGGTATTTAGTAGAAGAAGTTAATGAACTCTGGCGAGTACACTCCTCGTACATCTTCACTCGAAGCACTTGCAATATCCCCCAAAATACCCAGAGAAAGTACTACAGGTGTTCAAAGGAAACTGCTTTCCACTTGGTGCTTTTGTATGTAAATTAAATTGCCCGAGCCATTAACACATCGGAGAAAGCGTTGGAGATGATCGTTGGAAGCTGCAAATATTATTTTACTCCCATTGGAGTTTCACCGAAGCCTTTTAGACATTTAAAACTGGGAGTTTGGATGCTGTGTTCAAAATTCTAGCCTGAATTACGGAAATCTGTGTTTCCCAGGGACTCTACGTCCTTCCATCACTGCAGCAGCGCTACCCATCATTAAAACACGTGGATATTTGCTGCAGGCAGAGCTAGAGGTAGAACATCTGATAGAGACCCTGCATTAAGCATGACGTGATCTGGTCCCCATTTGGAGGGAGCTAATTAAATGTGGGAGAGCTGTAACTGAAGTGAGGAGGTGAGAAAACCCGACAAACTAAACAGAAGCTGCTATTTAAATGTTTGCACTTTAGAAATGCTTGTGTGTCTTGTGTTCTATTTTCTTTCCTGCGGGGCCTTATATAACCACCACCATGACAACACTTAAGTCAATTCTTTTAGTGTCTCAAGCGAAATAACTGAAAGTCACATTTCAGCTCTTCTAGCCCTCTTCCTTTCCAGTCGTGGACCTCAGAAATCTGTGAAAAAAATGATGGTTGATATCAGCTGCTGGACGCAGGAATGTGTTTGCATACCATTAATGTAAATATCTGTAGATGTTACCTGCAACTGGAAATTAATCCTGTAAAGGAAGCTCATCCCTGTCCCAAAGGAGGGGCAGAATACTGCAGAGGTTATTCAGGGGCCTGCTGAAATGAGGAATTTGGGCTCCATAGTCTAAGAAAGTTTGCTCTGTGGTTTGCTAATCCCTCGTGGATTGCTGGTACAACCTCAGAACAAAGATGTTCCATTGGATGGAAGCCCAGCTGAGGAGAGTTTTCAGTTGGGTATGGGGAGAACACCAACACGCCTGAAGAAGCTATTTTGGAGAAGATGGAACCTTGCAGAATAGTTTTGGAGAGGCCAGGACAGGCTAAGAGTGTTTTATACACCTGAGGTAGATCTCTGTTTTAAATCCTGGGGATTTCCTTTTCCTGAACCAGTGAATTTTTTTTTTTTTTTCCTGAAGCCGTCTCTGTAAGAGAGACGTTCTGCTGGAGTGTGACAAATCCATGTTCTGTCATCTCTACCCAACCCCAGAGGTCCTGAACGCTGAGCCCCAACACTGAGGAAGTTTCAGACAGTTGTTGCATAACCAATGTGCCCAATCCACAGAGGGCAGGGAACCTGTCAGCCCTGAGGTGCTTTGATAAACCGAAACCGGAGTGAAAAGTAAATTAGTGAGATCAGAAAGCCTTTTCCTTCCTGGCTAACCTCCGGGAGGATGACAGGAATTTGTCATTCCCTCACCCTGATGGACAGGGAAGGACACATTTATCAAAGAAGGGACACGTTTAATCAGTTCGTGCCATGCTCCACACTTGATGGAGTGCTTTAACATGGTGGTGCAACATAGTCACACCCACTTGAATAATAATCGGTGAATAATTCATTTTCCACCGTGGCAGCCACAAAAAAAAATCAATGAGCCTTGATGTGCAATAAAATAGAGGCATAAAAGGATCTATAAAACTTCCAGAAAGGGGGCTGATCCTGGATTTGCTGAAGGCACAGGCAAAAAAAAATGTGAATACTTAATAAAAAACCCGAGTCCCATAACCAAAAAGCCCACGGTAACTTGTAAAAGGCAAACCTAACCAGAAATATCTGAAGTACTTCGATCTCTTTAACTGAAATATGCTGAGTAGATGTCATAAGATGTCATAAGAAAACCTGATGACTAGATAGCTTTTTTTCATTCATCTTGTATTGTTTGATTAATAACTTACACTCAGGGCAGGAGACATCTAGCTCTTCTGTACTGTTCCCCAAACCGCACGTGAATTTCAGCTGTGGGAGAGTGAATGATTGACTCTTGGTGAAATTATTCTTCCTGAGCAGCTCATTACAAAACTTCCAGTCTCCTGCCTCAAACCCCATTAGAGAGGAGCAGAACCTCCCTGTGACTTTTGCACTTTTTACACCAATGACTTACACTTCCACGACATTTACAAACCATCTGGCTCATTTTTCATTTCAGTCAGGCCAAACCTGTGGAAAGAATGAAATTATCTAGAGAAACAGCAGTGACAAAAAACCTTATTTTGTTAGAGATCCACCAATGCCTTCGTCACACCCAAAGGTAACTGCAAATTGCTGTGGTTGCTTGAGATTGTGGTCGGTGTTTTCAGGGTGCCTGAACATTCTCTTTTAACTTTCTTCCATGTTGAGTGAATATATTTGTTTTTAGGAGGGAAAGAAGGCACTTCGCGTCTTTGAAAACTCGGCTGTTATCTTTGTGATAATGTTATTTTCTGAACGGGTGTTCTCTGAACTTTCAGTGTGAGAAGGGAAGAACTGCGCTTAATATTCACGGCTGAATCCAAGGAAAGGATTCAGTAAACCCCTGATCCTGATTTAACAGAACTCTTGGGATACTTGGAGGAAATTTACTCATTGATGATCTGCGTATGATTATGGCTTTAGAAGAATGTTTCAACAGCTCAGGTGAAACAATCTTTCAAGGTCCTTGTAAGAATATTTCAGGGGATACCACAGAGTTTGACCTGATGTATTTGTATGCAGAGAAAAGAAAAAAAAAAAAAAAAAAAAGGTCTTATTCTGGATCAGACCTAGTGGAAATCATTAAACACTCCCTCTTACCTCTCTGGTTTCATAACAACAGAGGGAAGACGAAAGAGATGTTGGATAAAAAAGAGAAAAACTTATTTTTTCTCCTCAGGAATACTTTTCTCGTTCCTGTTAGAAGCGTTTCCATGTCCAGTTGAGGCGCGGAGGGAGTTAACTGAGAGCTGTGAAAGGAGCAAAGAGGAAATGTAAGACAATGACACAGATAAGAATAACTTCAGATAGGTGCCTTCAAAGGAGCTGGGCCAGAGCGGCTGGGTCATCACTAATGAGCCGGCTCCGTCCCGCCTGGAACCAGGGTTCTTCCCAGGGTAAGAGCGGGATCAAAGAAACCTGCAAACCTCAAAGAGCTGGGGAAGGGAGGGAGCTCGGGGTGAGCCAGGAGAGGCTTCCCGGAATGTGCCACTTACGGGGCTGACAGGCTGGGAAGGCTCACAGACAGAAAGAATGTGCTGCGAGCGGCGGAGCTGTTCCTCTGGGAGAGCCTAAACTGGATTTATGTAAATTACAGGCTCTGCAAGCTCAGACTGTGAGCGCGCTTATAAAAGAAAACCTTTTTTTTTATTATTTTTTTTTTTTTGTATTAACACCTGGGCCTGCAATCTTTGTTTCTTTGAGTTAGCCAACAAAGAATATTTCGCTATTTAAGCAAAGTGCGGTTTGAAACTTTTCTAATGAGCTTTTTTTTTTTGAGCAGAACTCCTCCGGTGACCAAAGGCCGGCAGAACGCATTGAAGTGATGCCGCTGGTTACCCGGGAGCTGTTCCCCGGCTACACCAGCCAGAGCTGCCAAATTCCTGCTCGGGGAACGGAGCACCCCGGCCTTGACACCGCTGTAAGGACACGACCTTGGCGAGGGATGACGTCCAAAAACCTTTGTGAGGCTTTTCTGAGCCCAAGGCAGCAAGATGGGCTGTGCATTTTTAAGCGGATCTTCTCTGAGTGAGGAACAGCCCCAGCACTGATGGGTTGTTGGGCACGCCATTTATTTTCTTCATTAGTTTATTTTATCCAAGGTACTTCACCTTTTTCGTAATTTTTTTTTTTCTCTCCTGTTCACCATGTATTTTAAAGTAACTAAGGCATGAAAATAAAAGATTGTGAGCACCGCCCCGAAAGCTGGATGATGGCACGGAAGGAGGGCAAGGATGTGAATGTTCAATGGGCCACTTTCGCAAAACATTTTTTAATTTTATATTTATTTTATTGTTATATACTCACATGTACCATCAGCTAGAAAGAGGCAAATAGTGGTTTTGGAGGGAAGGAAACCTCTCTGGAGGATTGTTTGACTACAGAGATGAGCTGTGGCCCTTTGAAGGCATCTGTGCAGTAAACCCCTCTCCCTTTGTGCTCACTGGGAATCACCAGAGTCCTTCCCAGCACACACAGAACTGCAGTTTCTGGTTCTGAGATGCGACGATGCCCTGCAGTGCCAGATGAAAAATGCAGCTGCTGTCCCCATGTCCTGCTGCCGAGGATCCAGCACAGGCTGCTGGTCCCAGGGAGAGCTGGGATGGAGATTTGCCAGCACAGCACGTGGCACAAGGGAAACAAAAGAGCATCGAAGGACACCAAAATGCAGGAAATTACTTTTTTTCGACTTGTTACGTTATTACTTGCATGATTTTAGACCTTGCTCGTACGTATGTATTTAGAGAATCCATGACTGTTATAATTACAATCACCAGTGATTCAGTCATTACTACATGATTTAAAAAAAAAAACAAAACCTGTTGTCTTGTAAACTGAATTCTGCCATTAGAGATGCAGCTGCTTTCCTTGATGCCAGACCTTCCTTCTCTGGATCTCCTTCTCTCTGGAAGCTTTTTTGTGAGTGGCAGTGGCTCTAAATTAATGCATCTTTTTTTTTTTTTCCAAGTGGGTTCTTCTCTGTCATGGAATTGTTTTAGTGTTGTTGTTATCAGCTTCCATAGAGATAATATTTTTAATAGCCTGTTCTATTTTAGCTCCGTAGCCCATGCCTCAATTCTGTCAGCAAATGGTCTGCGGAGTCACCAGGGTATAAGAATCTGATTAGCAAACTTGGTGCTGCACTGCCTCTTTAGAAAGGATCTTTGTGTTCTCCAGAGCAGAGGAATATGAGCTATGCAGTGAAGTTACAACACACAAGACTAATTCAAAATCTCAATGACTACTCACTTATTCAAACAGCCATCCCTGGGGAGAATAATTGAGCAGAGTGGTTAGAGGTAGTCGTATGATAGTATCTTTGCATTCCTGCAATGCCTTTCTTGCCAAGATATTTTACAAGTAGATACAACCCAAGGGTTGTAGAAATAAAAATTACTTCAGCCCAAGTAACGCTGCTTTCGGTGGTACAAGTCAGGGTTTAATTTTTCCTCCTGATTTTTCGTTTCAGGCTCTATCAAAGACTTGACATTGTTTATCCTGAAGTCCCATTTCTGATTGACTGATGGCTGTGGCTATAAGGAGACGCAAATTGAATTAAATCAGTTCTTCACCGTAGGAAATCACGCCCATTGTCTTAGATTCTGACCTTCTACGCTGATTTCTGAGAGACATGAAATAAAAGGTCTAAAATTCAGTATGCTAAACACACCTTCCACATTCTTATGAAGATCTAATTATAGTAGAATTACCATCGATTTACTAAAAAGAGCCTCAATCTATTGCAATATCACACTGGCCAAAAAGTATTAAAAAGTTGGGCACAGTATTAGAACACTTTTAAGAGCTGGCATGTTGGCCCTCATCATTACATGCACAAGCCATTGCCTAAGTGAGCCAGCGACTGAATAATAACTTGTTTAATAATCTTTTGTCAACTGTAGTATCTCATCTGGAGGGTTATCATAATAAAGACAGTAATTGTTTCTTCTAAAGTAGCCATTAGAGAATTGTGTAACCACTACCAGTCTAATTAGAGCATTCAAGATTAATTTCAAGAAGAGCATTCCCTGAGAGTTCAGTCACAGGAGACACTCATTTAGAAAGAGATAAAGTTGTTGTCCATATATATATATATATATATATATATATATATATATATATATATAGGCTGGTCCTCATTAGCTGGGATACTGCACACTCTTAATAAAGCAGAATACTGCAGCAAGCAGAGAGGAATAAAGCACTGAACTCACTTTTCCAAGGTCATTGATCTTCCTGGGAGCTGAAGAATGATCTCCTTAGCGTTGCTTAATGCCCACATCACCAAGATCTGCATTTCAGACCTGCATCCCTGGAGGAAAACTCTTCTTTGTATTCTGAGAGCACCTGGGCTGCAGGTGCACCTTTGGAAGTAGCCAAGAGTGAGGGTGGGTGACAGGAGCTTCTCCAGAATTGCCTGATCTAAAACCTCCTTAACTCACTCAGGCTGATTTGCAGAGGTGATGTCACAGTTTCCTCATGCAGCCCAAGTTTGATTGTAGGCAAAAAAAAGAGATATAAATCAGCCTCCTTCTGAAAGGAAAGCAAACCCTAAATTCACTGGATGTGGACAACAACACAGAGAAAGAGACAAATGGCACCATTTGTTCATGGTGAGAGCTGGGACGGGGCAGTGGAAGCGCCAGGAGACGAGGGTTTCATGCTGGGCTCATTTCTGTGTGCTAATTCCTTTATCGGCAGCACTTTAGCAGGGTGATGAAACCACCGAGAGACACCAGATGCTGCCGGTGGAGATGCTCGTGCTGCTCTGGGTGCCCTGCTGAGGTGGCAGTTTGCTTTTGGAGGAAAGCTCAGGGTCAGCTGTGATGGATTCAGCTCTGGAAGATGAATAAACGAGAGTTTGCTCTGTACTGCTCAGGGACTGAACTCTCCCGAACTGGAGTGGTGGCCTAGGAGCCCAAATAAATTCCCGATTTAATTTGTTTGGATTCCAGTGAATTTAAGGGAAGCTGGGATCCCCGTTTGGACCTGAAGCTGAGTGGAAGAGACATTTCTGCTTAGCCAGAATCACCTGCTGTGATCCAGGATAACATAAAGCGTCCAGAAACCAAAGTGAATTCCAAAAGCTGCAGAACTTGTTGCCTTCCACCAGCTGAGCAACAGTCCAAAAGCTTTTCTGTGAAGACACTGTAGAAACCCTATTCCCAGAGAAACAAGTGCTGTTATATCAGCAGGTGTATGAGCTAAACACACAGGGATCCCCTTCTGAGAGCTGGCAAATTGTGCTTCCTCATGCATGAAGGTGTTCATATTGCTGCTCACAGTCCAGCACATTTAAAACATCCTTATTCTTCTCAATAGCTCTTGAATTTCATTTGAAATGCAGGAGACATGCACACTAGAGCTACATTAAATTTTCTACATGTGCTGTGCTGATATGCTGTCAGGTCCCATTGCCTGAATAATAATCCCTGTTTTTGATGTGCTAAATTTTACATTTCAATCAAAGGCTCTTATTTTTCATTGCCAAATTCCTCCATGACCAAAGCTTTCACAGTGTTCTTTTTATGTTTTATATAAACTTACACTTTATACTTTACCTGTTTTCTTGCTTGCTCCCCCACACCTCTGCAAGCAGCTACAACTCTGATACATCCAGTGAGACAATTTATCAGCCAAGGGGACAGTGGCAAAACCAGGACTGTACCTCTCCAGAATTGTTATCTGGGGGTAGGTGAGCCCCTTCAGCCAACTCACTATCAACAGGAAAGGAAGGATGTCCACAACATTTTTATTTCAACTCCTTGCTAGTCTAGAAATGGAAATATCCTCTCTCAGGGCACTCTTTTTATTTTGTTCGTTTTAAACCATTGGATGAGCCATAGATGAGAGAAAAATCTAAAATTTCACGAGCGCTGAAAAAAACAATACAATCACGGTGTTATATAACTTCTTTCCACTATCTGATCTCACAGGATAGAAGGAAAAAGGAAATATAGTTGAAGATGATTCATCACATGCCCGAAACAGATGTTCCTCAATTTGAAACATATCATCCCAGGCAGGGAAACGGAGCTGTGCTGGATGTCAGAGGCAGTTACATTTGCCTGACAGATACTCCACGCTCTGCAATAACATTACTGCTAATGAGAGCCTGCTGCTGATGTGCAGCTCTTTGTTTTGCTGTTGATGTCGAGCAGTCAGGTCTGCTTGGTGCATCCATTAGCAATAGAGCCCCGTGTGTGTGTGTGTGTGTGTGTGTGTGTGGTATTTCAAAATTGAATTATAATGCAAAACACAGGCGCCGTCCTCACTTCATTTTTCAAGCCTTGCCTGTGCAGTCTCAAAACCAACAGTTAATAAAGGCAGTTCCTCTGCTCCGTGGAGTTAAACCACCTGATTTATTCCCCTTTAGGAGAACAACTTCCTGTGGCTGACCTCTGAGCAGAGCTGGAGTTCCAGCCCCTGCGGCAGCCCAGCCTTGGTGTGTCCCCGTGTCCCAGTCTGCTGTCAGTACAGATGGGGCTGGGCCAGCAGCCACTGAGCATCTCCCTGAGCTCTCAAGGCTTCTGGATGAGGATCCAAAATGATTAAATGCCAATTTTCACGTGCTCCTGTACGGGATGCTGGAGTGGCTCTCCGTGTTTCCTCAACAGGCTTCTGCTGCTGCTCTAGAATAGAAAGCCTTTTTGATGAAGGTAAGGTGCTTATTTGCACAGCGAACAGGATGTAAAAGACAGCTACAGGATGCTGAGATTCACCAGCACAGCTGGCCAAAACCCAGTTTAAACCCAAGACTGAAGATTTCTACTAAAAAATGCTTAATAGGGATTTTATGAAGACAAAAGACAGGGCCACGGAGGAGCCTGTCCTTCCTTGCTGCATGGGCAAGGTTTGGTGAACACTTTGCTTTCCTGTTTGCTGCTAAATTCTCAGGCTGAGAATTGTGTGAAAGCACCGATAGAGTTCTCTGTTCATTATTGAAAAGAGTTAGGGATCAAAATTGCCGTTTACCAATTGTTTGTGGCTCCCATGATACATTCTGTAGTACACATAACTGAAGTTAGGAATTTTGGGCTTTATTTAGGGTTATTTGCCTTTCAAGGCATTATTAATAGGTTTGGGAGTTTCGTTCTTGGTTTTGTTTGATTTTATTTGTTTTTTCTGTAGCGGTTCCTTATGAGAATACTTGCAAATCTTCCTGGGAGATGCCTTTAAAGAATTTCTCCTTATTGCTGCAGGAGGTAAAAGGGTGGGAAAACAATTGTTAAAAATTATCCCATTTTTAAAGAACATCAAATGTTGAACACTGTCAAAAGCCAGTCATTCACCATTGCAAACAGATTTATACTGGTGAGCAAGATCATCTTTTATTGTGTAATATAAAGGGGCCTGACAGCCACAGAAAATTCAAAGGACACTTAAATTGCCAAATTCTTCCTTTAGCAACAGATAAATGCGCCGGGAGCAGCCTGGAGGCAGGGGCTGAGCAGTTTGCTGTCTTACACCGGCTCTGATCGCTTGGAAGTGCAAATAGGCTGATTTGCTGAGCACACTGATGGCAACCCCCACAGTGAGCTGGCGCCGTAGGACACGAAAGAATGACTCCAAATATTTCAGAAGGCAAAGAGCACAGAAAAAAGCTTTTATTGTCTAATCCTTACTGCCTTTTGTAAGGTGTTCCCATCCAGACTGAACGTGGTTGGTGAACAGGAACGACACCTCTCTGATCCCGCGGGTTAAACCAGAGAAACAGCAAAACACCACCTGGAGAAAGATTGTTCTGAGAAAGGAGAGGTGTTTGCCAGGATTGTTTTGAGGAGGAGCTTTCCTGAGAAATTTGTCCATGGGGAAAAAGTCAACAGCTGCCAGCAGGCTGAAAAACTTTCAGACTCAGAAATGTCAGGCCCACGGTGAGCTCTGAGGGGCTGCCAGGACAGTTTGGAAGGAGGGAAATGTCCCCCGTGAGCTGCACCCTCCGTGCTGGGGACACTCACCTGTGCTGGGGACACTCATGCTGGGGACACTCACCTGTGCTAGGGACACTCACCTGTGCTGGGGACACTCATGCTGGGGACACCCATGCTGGGGACACTCACTTGTGCTGGGGACACTCACCTGCACTGGGGACACTCATGCTGGGGACACTCACCTGCGCTGGGGACACTCACCTGTGCTGGGGACACCCATGCTGGGGACACTCACCTGTGCTGGGGACACTCACCTGTGCTGGGGACACCCATGCTGGGGACACCCATGCTGGGGACACTCACCTGCGCTGGGAACATCCATGCTGGGGACACTCACCTGCACTGGGGACACTCATGCTGGGGACACTCACCTGCGCTGGGGACACTCATGCTGGGGACACTCACCTGCGCTGGGGACACTCACCTGTGCTGGGGACACCCATGCTGGGGACACTCACCTGCGCTGGGGACACTCACCTGTGCTGGGGACACTCACCTGTGCCCTGCAGCCAGGGCACTGCAGGGGTTAAAGCAGGACACACAGACCTGTCCGTCCCTAACATCTGAAATGGAAATCGCTCACTGCTGCTCAAGATTTAAAAGCCTGGTGGAAGGCTTCAAATAGGGTTAAAACGGAGCGGAGGGAGGGGGGAGAAAAATAAATCCTTCTTTGTTTTTCTCGCCGTAAAAGGAACTTCAGCACTTCAAGGAGTAAAATTTGAAAACGGCTGCTTGACAGTTTAACATAAACAATTCCAGTGATGAAAGCACAATATGGGGATAATTATCTGTTCAAATAAATCTGATTGATGCTAATGAGCATTTGAACAATTCATCAAGCAGCCAGGGTTTGTTTTTTCGGTTTTTTTTTTCTGTCCAATTTTCTTTGGTAAGCAAAAATGACACATCCAAACCTTTCATGAAGTTTTACATCTCCCTCCGTACTTTCCCATCTTCCACAGAAATCCCTTTTCCAAGAAGGTGCTGCATCTTCCAGCAGGAAGGACACTGAATTTAATTCCCACAGAACATTCCCAATATTCCCCCTTGACACAGGGCCAGCTGCTGGAGCTGAAATTGGGGTCAGTGCTTCACCCTGGTGCTGCAGTTTGCAGATGTGCTGGAGGGACTGCAGAGCCCCTGGGGGGTTTATCCTGTGGGGTGGAGCAGCCTCCTGTGCCTGGGCAGTAATTTAGGAGCTGGGAGGAATCCCACAACCGGTGGCCTCTGTCTCTTCCTTCACCCCGTCCTGCTCTGCTCCGGTTTTCACTCACTTGTCCACTTGCAAGTGGTCAGTGAATTCTTCCTCAGAAAACGTCCACAGCCACAGTAGGAAAAGATGGATTTCTCCTCAAATCCAAAAAGCATTGACCAGTTCAACCCCTGACTCCGAAACACGAGGGGGAGTGCTGAGAAGAAAATACTTTGTCATGGGACTGTACTCCTAATATCTGTTATTTAAATACAGCAAGCAGAAGAAATTCCAGAATGCACTGGATGCCAATCAGATGCAAATTATCTTTAGCTGCCTATTGCAAATATCAGATTATTTCATTCCATTTGTCCATCCCCTAATAATTTATCTTTGAAACTCTCAGTTCCAGAGCTCATGGCAACCGATTGCCCAGGAATTTGTGCCCAACGTTGTTTTCCCCTTCTTCCCTTTTAGTCAGACAAAACAGAAATTTTAACTACACAGTCCAAGACGGAGAAACAATAACACATTATTCAAGGGACAATTTGCATGGGGATATGATAGGAAGTGTGGCAAAAATTCACAGAATATCCGAACTCCCAACGAAGTGCTGTGAATATCAAGCACACAGTAATGAGGATGGGACTGCACATAATTTCTCAGCCAGGAGAGGGCTGAAGTGGTGGTTGTGCCTTACCAGCGCCACTGTGAGTCATTCCCTCCTCACCCAGCGCAGGGATTGCCTTGCCCTGTGCATCCCAGGCAGTGTCACCTCACTTCCCTGAAAAACTCTGCCCAGGCACTGGTATTTCTCTGTCCTGCACAGCACATTTGTGTCCTATTTTTTCGTTCTAAGATGCCCAATATTCTCAAAAATTCTTAGAAGAGAATGCCTCCAGCAGGCAAGGATCTTCCTGAATACTAATGAGCTTTCTGGTGTGTGTTCCTCATGCTAAAGAGTAATTTTAGCCATATTTGTATTTGTATTTTTACTTAAGGAAGTAACAAAAAAAATTCCTTCTGCAAAATCATTCGATTAGCCCGGGTGTCCACTTCAGCTCGTTGGTCTGCAGTGAATAAACAGGGATGTTGTGTTTGAGTGAATGTTTGCAACTCCTGCCAGTGTAAATCCATTTATCTCCCAGTACTTGGACATACCCTTGAGCACCATGTATTTAGACTGCACAAAGCTTTGTTTGTTTTGTTTTGTTTTGTTTTGTTTTGTTTTGTTTTGTTTTGTTTTGTTTTGTTTTTTAAGTGCTCTTTCAGGAGGCAGCACCATCCAGCACTTCCCTGAGTAGTACCTGACACCTTCCAAGGGGATTCAGGTGGGATTGTGGCAGCAAAGCCCCCTCTGATGCTCAGGAGGTGCAGGTAGGGGGGTCAGGTCTGTTCTGCAGCTGAGGAGGGAATTTCCTCCCCACAACCAGCACAGGGAGTGGAACCAAAAAAACACAGTTTATGGTGGGGACCCTCAGCTGCGGGATGTGCTTTGGGATCCAGCTGCAAGAACTCCTGTGTGTCTGTAGAGATGGATGGATGTGAGCCTGATATCTCTGGGTCTGAGAGATTTTCAGCCTGCTGGCAGCTGCTGACTTTTTCCCAAGGAAAAATTTCTCAGGAAAGCTTCTCCTCAAAACAATCCTGGCAAACAACTCTCCTTTCTCAGAACAATCTTTCTCCAGGTGGTGTTTTGCTGTTTCTCTGGTTTAACCCACGGGATCAGAGAGGTGTCGTTCCTGTTCACCAAACGTGTTCAGTCTGGATGGGAACACCTTATAAAAGGCAGCAAGAATTAAACAATAAAGCCTTTTTTTTTTTTTTTCCTGTGCTCTTTGCCTTCTGAAATATTTGGAGTCTCTCATCTTTCTTCCGTGTCCTACAACAACAGATGGTGATGTCTTTTCACTCCATTTTTCACTCCATTTCTCAGGGGAAACAAACCCATCGTGCTGGCAGAGGGGTGGATTTCCCTGAGCACAGCTTCAGGGTTTGTCAGCTCCTGCAAAAGGATGCTTTAAGAGCCTTGAAAGTACATCCAGCTTCATCCAAGTCCCAAAAAGAGAAAGTTAAAAACTCTCATGGTTCAGCAGATGAGACTTTTCCCTCTCTCTGGTGAAGCCAGGACAAGGCTCCAGTGGTTTAATGTGTTTAGAATTGGATATAGATTTTTAGGAATTGGATATAGATTTTTAGAAGAAGCTCAGAAGATGTAATTCTTGCCATCTCCTCGGTCATAAGGAGCTATTTATTACAAAAGAAAGATGAAAGATTTTTAATTGAACTCTGAAATAATTTCAAAATACATTCTTTTCTTTACATGAAAAGCAATTTTTTGTGTATCCATGTTTCACACATCCATTCCAGAAAACTGTTTTTCATGGAGGCTCAGGCACTGAAGCGGCCTGCGCTGTAATGATTTTTGGTTACACAGAAACCTCACTTGCTATAACCAATAATGAAAGCACATAATGGAAAAATGTTTTAAAGCCATTTCTTTAAAAAGCCAGCAAAAGCTTAATAACAACTTAAAACCTGTTGAGGTAAGCTCTTGAGATTTGGGAGCGCTTGCTGTAAATAATTTTTTCTCGGTATCTTGCCCTGGAGATCCAATTTGCTATTATTAAACATACTGAGGTATTCTTGTTAAAAGCTGGACTAAAAATAACCTCTCAGCTTGCATTGCACTGATATTTTTGGGTCCAAGGATTTATTCCTCCTATCAATCGGTGCTTTGTATTAATTAATTTCCAGTGGCAACTTCATTTTCTCCTTTGTGGCTCGATTCCAAAGAAATTTTGTGTTGACAGGTTTCGGGTGTTCCGTTCTCAGTCATTACAGCACGGAATAAAAGACTCTGCTGTAAAAAGAGCAAAGTATTTGTCAATCAGCTGTTCCTCATTTGCCAGGAATCAAAAAAAATAATCTAAAGAACTGAGGTAAAGTTTTTATGAGGGACACAGAGATGCTCCAAGCACAGGAAGTGGTTTTTATTGTCTTTTCCTGGCAGAATAAAAGACCATGTGAGAGTCGGGGTGATGGTGGCATTGCAAAGCCCAGTTTGCTAAAAGCAGAGCCTTTTCCAGCAGCCCTGGGGGAGTGGGGAGTTACCCTGAGCACACCAGGTGACCACGGGCCCTTTCCTGCTGTCCGTGGAACCCCTGGGAATTGTGGAAGATCAGGAATGGGACATCACTCCATGATCAATATGAGCAAAGTGAACCATTTATTGCAGAACCACAGTCTCTTTTATACAGTTTTTAGCCGTAATCATGAGTTTTATGTTACTTCACAACTAGCTGCTCCTTAAAAGCAAGAGCGTAGCCCTGGTTTCCTGCCTGAGGTGTTTGAGGTTTCTGAAATTCCTTTCCCAGGGGATTTTCTGTCAACAGGAGAAATGTTTTTG
The DNA here is from genome assembly GCF_029207755.1 of Chamaea fasciata. Lineage (NCBI taxonomy): Eukaryota > Metazoa > Chordata > Aves > Passeriformes > Sylviidae > Chamaea > Chamaea fasciata. The sequence continues at coordinate 12,678,669 of NW_027094103.1, read as the reverse complement.
TAGCTGTACCTTTGTTATTCATCCCTTTCCCTGGGAGGGACTTCTCCTTGCTGTCCCTCTGCTCTGACCAGTGTGAGTGAAGAGGTTTGTCTTTGTGTCACCAATCCGACTGGTCTGTGTGAAATAGTATAAAAGGGAGACACATCCCAGAAATCAAGGAGTCATTTTCAGCCTCCTGAATCTCAGAGTGTGTGTCGTTGTGGTGTAAAACAGCGTCACACACTTTAGTTCTTTAGCTCCAATTGGTTGAATGTTCTCACATGCAGAACAGATTACACAGTTCTTTTTCTGATTCTCATCCAGTTTCTCACATCCTGGAGTTGTTTTGCCATCTTTTGTTCTACTTCATATGTGACTTCTGCATCTTGTTCTGCTTCTGCCTTCTCCATCCTTTGTTCTTCCTCGCACGTGACTTTTGCTGCCCTTGAAATGGTTACAGGTTTATTCTTCCAAATCAACTGGGTTGCTGACACGCCCCCATTTTTGGAGGAACTCATCCTCCACAGGGAATCTTTTCAGAGGAGAGGATTGTCGCTGTTGTTCACCACAACGACACGAAGACTCTGACTTCAGAAGGCTGAAATGACTCATTTATTCTTGGGAAGTCTCTTCCCATTTATACTATTCTACACAGACCAATTGGATTGGTGACACAAAGACAAACCTCTTCAATCGCATTGGTCAGACCAGAGGGACAGCAAGAGAAGTCCCTCCCAGGGAAAGAGTGTAAAACACGTCTCTTGTTTACAGAAAATTCCCTGGGAAAGGAATTTCAGAAAACCAAACCACCTCAGGCACGGAACCAGGGCCACAGAGGATGCAAACCCCAGGCCAGCACGTCCTTCCCATGAGGGAGAGCAGTGTCAGAGCCCAGCAGGATGCAGGCAGAGGCTGGGGGACGTCCTGCAGGTGCTCGCTGTGAAGTGTTGACAGCTCTGAGCAGGAAGAAAGGACCAGACTGAAATGTGTCACCGTCTTCCGCCTCCCACCGCCGCCGTGTGGGAGGCTGGAGCACGTCAGGATTTGGTGGCCTATTTTCTGTGCTCCTCCAATGGCTGGGAGGGAGAGCCCAGCTCTGCTCCTGCCTCTGCCAAGCTCTCGGTGGATCTAACAGCAGCTGCTAACAGGGACGGCTCCCCACGATTGTCTGAGGGGCAGAGGGTGATGTTATTTCTCACCCTTGGGGTTGTGGAGCCACCCTTCAGTCCCCTTCTGCTAAAGCCCAGCAGCTCTGAGCCTCAGTGCGGAACAGATGGCTCCTGAGAAGCTGTCAGTGCTTCTGTCACTCAGGGGAGGTCAGGGAGGGGACAGGAGGGACAGAGAAGCGCTGGTGACAGTACATATGTGCTCTTACTCTAGGGCTCGGGCTGAGTAAATAAGTCTTCACCATTCTTCTCTTTTTTTTTGTTTGTTTTTAAATATTCCTCCCTGCAGGGGAGCTTTCTTCCCCAGTCTGGCAGTCTGGGAACAAAAGAAAGAATTTAATAGCTCCTGGCCTCTAATCTCAGGGCAGACAGAAAACTTCACTGTGACCTCGAGCAAATTATTTAAACTCTCAACATCTAATTCACCTCTATTCATGCTCTCTGCGACCTCAATGTCATTATACTGAGAACTTAATTTGCTCTACATTCCCTCATAAGGAATCCCAAGATCAGTGTTTGTCTTTCTCACAAGCACTTTGCAAGGAAAGGTTCCTTTTCTTCTTTTGCTACAAGCCTGCATTTCGGAGTATTACAAGAACTGTGGACTGTGCCCATCCTAAGGTTTTGGTCTTCGGTGTTTGGGGTGGGATCATGGATGAAAATATAGATACAATCATAGACTTGGAGGGAAAAAGGTTCTCCATGTGCTGTACGTCCCGCACGGAAAGGAAAAGGCCTGCTACCTCAGCACAGGAATTCTGCTCACCTTTAATTTCCTGCTTTCGTGGGTTTCTTCATCTTCCAGGCTTCAGGTGCCTTTTGGACTCTCCCAATCTCCTGACAGATCCCACCTCGGGCAGCAGAGGGAGGGAGAGGCAGCTCCTGCTGCTGAGTTGCAAGGCTGCTTTCCTCTTTTTGTTTTTGTTCAGTTCCAACGGAGAAGGATCCGCCCCTGGGATGGAGAGGGACACTCCTCACCTCCTGTGACCCGTGCTGTTGTCACAGCTCAGCAGCCCCGCGAGGGGAACAGCTCCTGCTGCAGGGCTCCCTGGGCCCCCAGTGCTTTCAGCTCCTGCTTTATTTAAGTTTCTGTTTCTGATGAACTGGGAGAAGCTCACAGACCGAGGACAGTGGATACGGGCCCCTTGCCCCTAACACTTGCCCTACAAGATGCTTAAAAACCCCACAAACTGTGCTTCCAGGCACAATCATTTGCCTCTAAGATATAGGGTGCAAGTGCATTAACAGGTGCAAGAAGCACATTTTTGTGTTGGTTTTGCCTTCGGATGTTCGTGGGGAAGCTGATGCTTGGATCTTGGAACAGCAAATTTCCAGTTTGTGGTTGGCTGCCTGGAGTGCTGCAAACAAGGGCTGCTGTGCATTTAGATGACACAGCCCTGTGTCTGCCCGGGCCTGGTTGTTTAAAAAAGAGTCAAGCTCAGCCATCCTGAACCACAGCAAACAGAGATTCTCCTTAGGACTGTGCTTGAAGTGGCGAGATCAAAACACTGGAGTGGGTAAACAGAGGCTTGTGCTGATGGCTTTTGCTAAGTCATATTTCTTCTGAATAAATTGGCAGCAGCTTGGGGAATTCTACTGGGACTCCCCTTGCATTTCTGAAGTATCACCTAAGCAGCAGCTCGGGCTTTATTTTATGCTTTTCCCAGAAGAAATACTGCAATAGCTGAAGCCTGGGGGGTTTTTTTGGTGAAGTTTCATTTTCTCTCACTCTTCCGTTGCATGCAGCTATTTAAATCTCCCACTCTGTGTCTCTTTTGTAGAGGAATTTAGGGCGAGCACTTGCTCCTGCTCCTGCACAAATGTGAGTTTTCCCAGCTGAAATATTTTCATATTGTCACAAGTTTGGGAGATTTTAAGAGTATGTTATGGGCCAAGTGGCTTAAAAAAATGGAAAACAAGAGTGCAGAATTCCCTCAGAGAAGGTCAGCTCTGTGTCTCCCATCGTTCTTTGTGATGAAGAACGTGCTGGGACAAGGATTGTGGGGCACTGCTCAAGCTCCTGAGGTTGTGGCTGTCCTTGCAGGGTCAGTGCCATGCTCTGCTCTCCTGGGAGCTGGGCAAAGCCTTGAGTGGGGCTGAGGGGCTGCAGAAACACCAGGCACAGCAGGGGAGACACTTTGCAGTCCCTTTCCTTTGGAAGGAGAGCTGATCATGACCCAGGGCGTGTTAGGGCTACAGGGGTGTGGAGGGCAAAGAGAGGGAACGCACTGGAGGGATTTTCTTCTTCAAATGCCATTTTAAAAGGGGAGGAGAGGAGAAAACGGAGGTGACTGGGTTCAGCAAGGTGCCCCCTGCTCCTGAGAGCCCAGGCTGCTGGTTTTGTGCTGACACTGGAGGTCAGGAGCACAATCATTGCCTCTGTGCTGGACATCCTTTGCTCGGCCGAGCAGGAAACAGAACCCTGCGGGCATTTATCCCCGAGGGAAGAGAGGGATGAAAAAACCCAACCCAGGCTGGCTCTGCCTCCTTCAGCGTTCTGTTTCCGACTCCTCGCTGCACCAGCAAGTGTCACTATGGGCTTTGCTATGCAGCAGCAGGGAAGGGAATGTGAGCTCTGCCCAGGAAAAGGGAAACCCTGCTCCTGATGAGGAGTGTGCCCTGCCACACCTCTGCCTGCAGCCAGACGCCCTGAACTCCACTCTCCCCGTGTTTTCAGTGACAAGGTGGCCTGAAATCACTTGTTAAACCTTTCACTCCGAAGACATTTTAATGGTTGGATCATGGGACAAAATCTGATTGATTTTCTTTCCTCGTGGGGATGATTCCTGCTTGTAATAACCATGATTTCGTTTTCAAGGCAGCCTACTTGGTAAGCCACGCTTTTAAGTTCAACTTGTTGGGTTTTCAAATTTGGATCTGGGAGTGGAAGTTCATTGGGGGTACGTTGCTACTTCTTCAGACAAGAAAATGAAACATTTATTAATTTAGAAGAACAGAGTGAAGTGAAATCTGTGACTGTAATTTTACTTCTCCTCTGCTTTTTCAATGTTGCTGAATATTTTGGCAGCATTTTCCATGTATTTAATATTAGATGGGGAAGTGTGAAAATGGAAACGCATCGGGGAAATGGAGAAACACCAACATTCCTGTTACTGAAACAAAACTGAATTATTGTGACAAATATTATCATGAATATGGAAAGGAAGCAAGATTGTATTTTCTTCTCCAACTGCCTAGCCACACTTCTGTGCTCCACAAAAACAAAATTCAGTCACGTGCCTGGGACACTGAAATGTTAAGTCCTTAAACAAATATTATCTGCAGGACACATAAAACTCATTAAAGGTACTACTAATAAACATTTCTTCCTTCCCTACATAAATAGTTATTTTTAACCCTTTGTACCTAGCTGATTCAGGACACCACAAAATCCCAGAAATTACACATCATTCCATTCACCTGTGTGTAGAATTGGTGTTCTGGGTGAAATTCTCCCCATGCTGGAGCGAATCCCTCTGGTTTCTTACCAAGCTGGGATTCCACACTTTATCGCACAGTCATGTGCTCTGTACCTTTCCCCATCCCCTCTGTTGTGGGAGGTGTGGGAGGGGTGTCAGCAGGGGGAACGTGGTGTGCAGTGGCTTTGGAACAGGAACAAACAGCTCAGAGCAGTCACTCACTCCCCAGGCAGGTTTGGGGTGCGGGAACCACAAACCCCAGCCCCTTCCCTCAGCTGGGATTTCCTTTGTGGAGGGAAGTGCTGATGTCTGAGGGCTGCCTTTGGGACTGGCAGCATTTCAGGGAAATGAGGAGCAGGAATGCATCCATCCCTCTGTTCAACCCATTCCCGTGCAATCCTGCCTTGCCTAAGCACACTACAGAGGGACATTGACAACAGGAAGAATGACTAACTTCGGGGAGGAGAATTAGAAATGTTTGACCTTTCATAGTCTCTTTTCATCAGCTCCACAGAAAAGAATATCATCGCTCAAAGCTCTTGTTCCCTCAGGTTTCTTTCACTTTAATAACATTCCTGCGTGGATGTAATAAAAGCCTCTTTTTTTCATCAGCTCGTTTTTCTCCCTTTATTTCTGCTTGCCGTTCTTGACTTCACAGATCATGACCAGGACAATAGTAAAACTCTCAGACAATGCTGGAGGAGGCAGCATTTTTGTCTTAGCCACCAAGTTTCCCATTTCCGTTGTGCTCATTACAATGTGCCCCGTAAAACGTTTGATATCACGGATTCAGGAGGTCAGCTGCTGAGGTGGCACCTGGAGTAATCCTCAATAATCAAACCCTGCTGGTTACTACCCTAAGCTGACAAGCTTCGCCAAGCCACGGAGCCGTTTTTATAAGCCGGCTGCTCTTCTCCTGGAACAAAACGTTGTCACAAAGAGATGTTGGTTTGTAAAAGGCAAAAAAGAAACGTGAATTTGTTGATTTTGTGGTCAGCTTATGGAACTCATTTCCTCGGGAGGCCGTCAGATTTTGTCTGCTTGTACTGTTAGAGGAAAAAAACATGATTAAAGAGAACTCCCCCAAATAAACATTCTTTTAGTCCTTCTCCCATCCACTACAGGCAGTTGTTTGCCCCCTGAAGTTTCCTCCAGTACTGCCTGTGCTCGAGTTAGAAGGAGAGGAGATAAACTCATTAGGCTCAGTCTAACCCCTGAGACTGCAGTGATTTTAACCTGGTTTCTTCTAGGGCAATTCTAACCTGAGGTGATCTGTGCTGAAGGACCTGATCTTTCAGTGAAGCTGAATGTGTTCAAAAACCAACTCCAGGCGCATTGCCCTCAAGAAGAAGATGCGACGTTGGTGCAAATCTGCGCAGCATGATTTCTGGGACTTGTGTGCCTACCCTGCTGCTGATGTTTTTGTGTCCAAGCCTTGCTGTCCATGCTGGCTTGCAGGCCAGAGGAATATCAGGGCATTTCTGATTTCTTACCATCATATTTTTGTAATCTGTGATCTTTAAAAAGCTGCAGGAAATGAAGCTGTGTCCATGCCCTGTCCTGTGCTCCTGGAGTCGCTGCTCCAGACCTGCCCTGCCCTTCCTGATGCCTTGGGAAGGCTGAGCTGGAACAGAGACTGGACAGAGCTGGAGAATAAAGTAGAGATTTATTAAAAGGCCTTTAAGGACACACCTTGGGCAGGACAAGAACCTGGCCAGGTCTACACCAAGGTGGACCCAAAATGGGCAAAAAATGGTCACAAAATGGTCACAAAATGGTCACAAAATGTTCAAACAATCACGAGGTCTCACAGTTCTGCAAGTTTTGGTCCATTTGCATCTTGGGGTTTAATTGTCCAATTACAGTTTCAGGTTATGAAGTCTCATCCTTCTTGTTTTCTCTCTTCAGCCACCCTTGTTTGTGCTTTTGGGCCTGAAAGTTGTACTTGCTGTCCTTGGTCTTCATCAGAAAAGGGATTTGTTTTGTGTCCCTGCTGTGTGCAGAGCTGAGTGACACTGGCTGTGAGCTCAGAGCTGCACCCCTGGGCAGCCCAGAACCTGAAACACATGAAAATTAAAACTCAAGGCTTCGTTCCTGCCCCCCAGCCACCCTGTGTGTGAAGGACGTGCTTCCATCACCCCACACTCCCCTGGGCAAGGGAGATTGGCGATCCTTTCTTGTGAAACACACCAAAATTGGTTCAAAACATCTGGTTATCCGGCAAGGCCAAGCTGGGACGTGCTGCCTTGGCACTGCCCACATGGCTGAGCTCTGTCATCTGGGACACCAGACACCCCCCAAGGCAGGAAACTTCCCTCCAGTCACAGTTTCCTTTATTGCAGGGCTTTTCTTGCTTTGATTGTGGTATTTTTTCTTTCCTCTCAGAAACCTCACTTTCCAGCACTGAGAGCAAATTATTTCTGGGACTGTTTGGAATTCTAGGTATTTCAGAGAATAGATTCCTAAACCCTTGCTTTGTGTATCTGGAGGAGGGGGACAGTTTTGACACACCCGTCTTGCACAGGCACCAGCACCTGGAAAAACAAAGATATTAACGCAGCTGACACTTCCCTCCACTCCCTTAGCGAGCAAATGCTGCTCAACAAACAGAATAACCGAAAACCAACCCAATCTCACAGGAGCCTGTAGTGCTTAACCCCCTAACATAAAAATAAACCGTGGTCATAAAGAAACGTTGTACTGAAATTAAGCAAATATTGTTAAAATCCACAGGCATTATGGCACGTCCTCTGGAGTGCAATGGCCCGCGTGGTTTCGTAGTTGGAACCCTTTTTACTCACAAATTGACACTTCACAAGACGTTTTAATCATCTTTCATATCTAAAGCAACATTCTGCCATTTGGTTCTAAGGAATCTCTGTAATAAACACACGAGCAGCTCATTAAGTCTCGCTAAACACTTCTGTGTTAGCTAAGAGTTATTTCATATTTTAAACAGAGAAATGGGCCCAGCATGCCTAAATGGCTTGTAGAAGATAATCCATCATGTCAGCCGCTCGGTGTAAGCACTCAGGGTGGCAAACCCTTGCAGAACCGAGGATGCTGCCGGGTTTTCAGAACATGGAACAAGTTCTTTTTTTAAGCCCAAGCCCAAGGAGCATCGCGTAAATCTGGTGTTTAACTGCGCCGGTTTCCTTTGCCCAGTGCTCAGGGGACTGTGGCGCACGCAGTAAATTGCTGCAGGGAGAAGTCTCCACCAAGGTAACAGGTGCCAAATAAAATATATTAGTCAATAAAAAAACTATTAGAAAGCAAGTCCTTTTAATGTGATTTACAAGAGGCTGGAGTTACAAAGCGGCAAATGGGAGGAAAGAAAATTACACCGTGAGCGGTAAAGAGGACCGAAGTTCTTGTGGTAGATATTGGAAAATAAAGGAAAAAAACTCTAAGCAGGCGTTGGCCATGGCCTGCTAACATCCATTCCCAAAGGAAATAGCCCAGAGTTTGAAAGGGAGATGGGAGGGAGATTTATTTCTTGTGGTCAAAGCTCAAGTGCAGAGGCCGTGCTCTGATTACCTTCCCCTGCTTCCCGCGGGATCAGAGAGGTTTGTGAGGGGGAAGTTGTTTGGTGTGGGCGAGAAGGTGGGAATTAAGGAGAGGAAGTGATCAATTAGTAACGACTCCTGACAGGACAAATTAGCAGAGCTGGCTGCTGCTGAGGGACTGCTGCTGGTGCTGGGGGAGCTCGGCTCCGCACGACGCCGTGTCCTGCTGGAGCACGAGGCCACTGCTGGGGAAAGAGGGGCTCTGCTGGGGAAAATGGGATTCTGCCGGGAAAACAAGGGTTCTGCTGGGGAAAATGGGATTCTGCCGGGAAAACAAGGGTTCTGCTGGGGAAAATGGGATTCTGCCGGGAAAACAAGGGTTCTGCTGGGGAAAATGGGATTCTGCCGGGAAAACAAGGGTTCTGCTGGGGAAAATGGGATTCGGCCGGGAAAACAAGGGCTCTGCTGGGGAAAATGGGATTCTGCCCGGAAAACAAGGGTTCTGCTGGGGAAAATGGGATTCGGCCGGGAAAACAAGGGCTCTGCTGGGGAAAATGGGATTCTGCCCGGAAAACAAGGGTTCTGCTGGGGAAAATGGGATTCTGCCGGGAAAACAAGGGTTCTGCTGGGGAAAATGGGATTCTGCCGGGAAAACAAGGGTTCTGCTGGGGAAAATGGGATTCGGCCGGGAAAACAAGGGCTTTGCTGGGGAAAATGGGATTCTGCCCGGAAAACAAGGGTTCTGCTGGGGAAAATGGGATTCTGCCCGGAAAACAAGGGTTCTGCTGGGGAAAATGGGATTCTGCCGGGAAAACAAGGGTTCTGCTGGGGAAAATGGGATTCTGCTGAGGAAAGAGAGGTTCTGTTGAGAAAACAGGGGTTCTGCTGCGGAAAAAGGTGTTTTGTGCAGGAAAGAGGGGTTTTGCTCAGGAAAGAGGGGTTCTGTTGAGGAAAGTGAGGTTCTGCTGAGAAAGGAGGGAATCTGCTGAGGAAGAAGGGGTTCTGCTGAGGAAAGAGGGTTCTGTGGAGGAAAGAGAGGTTCTGTTGAGGAAAGAAGGCTTCTGCTGAGGAAGCAAGTGTTCTGTTGAGGAAAAAGGGGTTCTGTTGAAGAAAGAGTGGTTCTGTTGAGGAAAGAGAGGTTTTGTTGAGAAAACAAGGGTTCTGTTGAGAAAAAGGGCTTCTGTTGAGAAAATAAGGGTTCTGTTGAGAAAAGAGAGGTTCTGCTGAGAAAACAGGGGTTCTGTTGAGGAAAAAGGGGTCCTGCTGAGGAAACAGAGGTTCTATTCTCCCTGGGCTGAGGGATGTCTGTGAAAACCCCATTTTGCCACCGGCTCCCCGCCTGAGGGCTGGGAAATCCCTTTGCTGCAGTGAGAATCAGTGAGAGGAGTTATGTAACGGGTCGGCGTTGTTAAAGAAAGAAAACATGATTATTATTTTCGGGATCTGTAATAAATCCAAACACGGAATGCTAATGTTGACAAAAGAGATTTCTGCTGCCGTGAACCAAAGGCTGTTTGCACAATAGCTCAGAAGCAGGAAATCTCCCCGAGGTGATGCTGAATAAAGCATGTGCATAAGTAGTCTGTTAGTTTAGCTCCTGGTCTGTGGTGGATCTGAGCGCCCTCATAAATTCACACCAGTGGAAAAAAAAAAATAATAAAAAGGAAAAGGAAATAAAAAAAGAAATGGGAAGGCTGCTTGGAAACAATTTGTCTAAATGGTGTTACATGATTTTCTGTGGAGGCTGGGGGGTGGCAGGAGAAAAGGAAGGCAAAAAACCCTTGTCAGATTTAACCAGCCCACTGTGTACTCTGGGAAGGCCAACTCAAGCCCTGCATTCTGAATTAGTGCCCTGCAAAAGGCAGGCAGCACAAAATCTGTAATCTGGGCACTGAGCTGCTCCTCCACATTACGTGCTGTGTCACTTTGTGGTGTGGCAAAATACTGCCAGAGCTACACTTGGTAATTAAGTGATGATTTTACACACATCTGCACTACAGTCTGTCTGTCGTTACATGACTGATATTCTGATGGCTTGAATTTAATTTAGAGCCAGGTTGGTGTTGGGGTATTACGGGTTTGAAGATGAAAATGGGTGTTGTGCATGTTTCCCTTAAGATCTCCTAAAGCTAATCAGTTTGTCTTTGAGGAGACGTACACCTGGCAGTGAGACAAACAGGAAAAAAAAAAAGAAAAAAAAAAAGAAAAAGAAAAAGAAAAAGATAAGAGGAAAGAGGAAAGGTATTTTCTACAGAAATATCTGGATAATGGAACTATGCCTCATCTGTGACCTGATGTGTTCTCTCCTGGCTGCTGCCTTAGCTGAGTTTCAGAGTTTTCTTCATGAGCCACTGGGGCTTAGAAGGGACATGGCAGAGTTGCCTCCACTGCTGAGCAGAGAGGAGGCTCTGAGAGCCAAACTCTGCTGCCAGGCTGAAGTCAGACAGTTCTGGGGTGACAAAGTGCCAGCTCCAGTGGGATTGCCTGCATGGGATGCACGACTCCATGGAAATGAGCTTATCCATTCTGAAAATGCGTTAATGGGTCTCAGCTCAGGAGAAGTCAGTTCTCTGTGACTGCCTGCAGTGAAATCTGCAGACTGTGAGTCCTCCTGTGTTCTCTCCTTCAGGAGATGTGTCCCAGGATGGGAAAGACAGGCTGGGCTGGACTGGGAGAGGTTGTGCCCATCAGGGAGGTTTGGCTGAGAAGCTCAGTGGTGAACTGAAAATCCTGACAAGAAAAGCGAGTACAATAACTGAAGTATTTTTAGACCAAAGCGTCTTGGGAAACAAATTTCGAAAAGTGGAATAATCTGCCTCCTAGAAAGTGCAATTAGAGTCATAACATTTAGCATCATCAGCTACTTATTCCCCATAGTTCAAATTTCATATATTGCACCAATTCGCGGAGTTGTGTCTCCTATACAGAGGGAAAACAATATGCAAAATATTTTCTGATTGTGAAGGAGGCTTGAGATGATGTTAAAATAGCATGTAAATGGGATGAAAAAATCTGCCAGCTGATTTTTTATCTGGTCACAATTCCCAGCAGGGGAGGCAGAACTGAGCACCAAAATACCATTTCATTTCAGGCAAGCATTTGCCTCAGTTTGCCTCAGTTTTCCTGGAAGGATTTCTTAGTGCTGGACCCATCCAGTGATCCCAAAGGAGTGGAGGGTGAGTTTGCTGAATAAAACTGCAAACCCAGTTTGAAAAATAGGAAATTGATACTAATTCTTCTTCAACTTCAGTTTTCTTGCCCTGAATAGACATGCAGGACTGAGATCTGTGGTAGTGTAGCTGGGAAAGAGCTTTTGGAAAAGTCAGAAGAGCCAGGATTCAGCAGAGAGTGGGTCTGGATGTCTGTGCACAATTTGGCTGTCCAGGGTGCAGAGTCCCTGTGGGTAACTCTGAGTCTGAAGGAAAGTCAGGGTGAAGCACAGGAGTGTGGGAATTACTGGGGAAATCTGGGATTCTGAAGAAGAGGTAAGGAATGAAGTGAAATGAAATGAAATGAAATGAAATGAAATGAAATGAAATGAAATGAAATGAAATGAAATGAAATGAATCAGCAGGGCTGATTCAAATTCAAGATTCAAGATTCAAGATTCAAGATTCAAGATTCAAGATCCAATATTCAATATTCAACATTCAACATTCAACATTCAGTATTCAATATTCAGTATTCAGTATTCAATATTCAAATCAACTGCTTTGATTTTGCCATTGGTGGAATAAAGCATGTGTAAATCTGGTGAATCAAATACATGGCACAAAGCACGGGCTGGCAAACCCAGGTATTGCTGGGAAATCACCCCTGGGCTGTGCCCAGTTTGAGGGAGGAGTAGTGATTTTCAGGAGCCTGAGGAAGCAAAGGAATCTAGAGAGGGCATTTGGGCACTAGAGAATGGTAAAACTCTGGGACTGCCAGGAGGATTTGGAGTCCAGCCTGGCTCTTCTCAAAAACACTCTGAAGACTGGGGGGGGCAGCTTTTCATCTGCCTGAGAGTGAACCAAGCTGATCATCACAAATCACCTGCCTCGCCTCTGCTGCTGCTCTGACCTGCAGCCGCAGAGGGACTGGACAAACAAACAGTGTCGGATTTGCAAATAACCCTCAGGAGTTCTGAGCTGGGAATTTTGGCGATTTATTGGCTGCTGTTATGAGGAGAACCAGGCAACCGCCTCAGCTATGATATCCTCCTTTCATCTTCAGGCAGGAGAAAGTGTGATACAGCAAGTGTTTAAACATTTGCCATTAGGAATGGTGATAAAAGGGGGATGGGAAAATGGGGAAATGGGAAAATGGGAAGTGTCTTGTTGGAGCTGCTGTCGGCGTTCAGCCAGATGGGAAACCAGGAATGGTTTCTGCATGGCAGGGAGGAATCCAGCTCCGTTGGGTGTCCAGTGCAGGCATTGCCATCACTCTGCTCTGTGCTGCATTAGCTCTCAGGTTTGTGCTCTGCCCCCAGGGTCGTTCCCGGTTCTCACACTGGGGACAGTTGTCTTTACGAGGTCTTGCCCTGTATAGATAATCTGGTTACCTCAGCCTGCTCCTTGCCAAGCCTGGCGGGAACCTTGTGTGTGTCACTGCCAGCACTCCGGCCGTGGTCTGCACCTGAAAGTACAGCAGGACCCCAGAAAACGTAAAAACAGCGACTGGCATGTGCTGCTTTGAGCAATAATCCTAATGATGCATTGATATACAGGTGCGAGAGAGAACTGGGAGGGAACAGAAATCCGTGGCAGAAATTGGTCTTTATCTGCCCTGCGCTGTGCAAGGAAAAAATCCAGCCTTGCAGCCAAATTGGATCCAGTTCAGGGGTTGTTGAAATGAGCCAGCTCTCTGTTGGTGCTGGCTGAGAAAACTGTTGAGGTATTATCTATGTCGGCTGTGCTGCAAGAACAAAGACAAATAAAAACTGCATTTGCAAGCTCGGATAGCCTCGGTGTGGGACAACCTTGCCTGGCAGCAATAACCCATAAAAACACACCCTGGGATGGATCACCTCAGAGTGATTAACTTCCTGAAGAAAGGAGGATGTTCTGTGAGCCAGAGCACATTTTTCTGAGGGAACTGAGGGGATCGATAACGTCCCTTTGAAAACCTTTTCATTGCACGGGGAAGGAAAATTAACTCGAGGTGGTTCTGAGTTATTGAGGGGCTGAGATGAAGGTGGGTGGGATCTCCCAGCTGCATGCCCAGTTTTGGAAGAGCAGAGCTGGTTCTGAGCTGTGCTGGAGGTACCCAGCTGGGATAACTGGGATTTGGGAGCTGAAAACATCCAGGCTGTGGATACATTCTGGGATTTCTGCTGATTCCCAGGTTTCCTTGCCATTCCCAAGGTATTCCCACTGAAAGAGAAAAGCCTTCCACACTGCCCTGTGAGAACATGATGAGACTTAAACAGCATTCGTGAACATGTTGTGGGGATTACCTGTGTTTGAAAATTCCCTTAGAAAAAGGAATCTGCATGTGAATTGCTAAGTAAGATAAATCCGTTTAACTGAATTTTAGACTCAAGTGATATATTTAATATTTGCAATGATTCTCAAGAGGAAAACATAAAATATTTGTGAGAGATACTGATTTTCAGGTTCCATTTGTTTAAGAAATATTTGGTACACTGTATTTTGATTTCTGATTGAGACGTATGATTTTGAAAGGAATTAAAATTTGAAAGGAATTTAAACTTTCAGGCAAGCGTTCCAGACCCCTGGGAATTCCTGATGTAAATTCATGAGTTAAGATGACAAGGAATTAAACAGGTTATCCAGATTAGGTTTGTAACACAAAGCCATTTCATTAATAGAAAAGCTCCTTTCAGCCCTAAAACGATCCCCCAGCCTGTCTCATGGCAAGCTGCTGGTTCTTTCTCGGTGGCTCTCAGTGGCATCACACGTTCAAAACGTGAGTGGCAGGTCAGTGCAACCCAGGCTGGCTCACAGGGAGGAGCACCAATATTGCAGCTCCTGCTGCAGCACCCACGGAACTGGAACGTTCTGAGCTGCTCTCCCTCCCTAAGCACTGGAATTGATGCCTTGGGAAGGCTGAGCTGGAACAGAGGCTGGGCAGAGCTGAGAGAATAAAGCAGAGATTGGACCCCAGCACTGATAAAACCTGGGGGCTCAGCGCAAGGATTCACTCAGTGCAGGAGCTCTTTGAAGATGGAAATTGGTCCCATTTATGTCCAGCAGAAAAATTCAACTTCCTGTTGACAGAGTGTGCCAGGAATGCCAAATCAATAATGGAAAGCATTGTGGGATGATTATGGCAGAAGGCACAGTGCTTCATAAACACAGACATCGTGGTGGCGTTTGGTTTGTTCCCTCTCTGTGCTCTTGGCCCTCTGAGATGAAGATGACATCGTGGTTGTGCACGGCCAGAGGCAGGATGGCCAGTGCTGCTGCTGGCATCAGGGGTGGCTGTGTTCACATTGCTCAGCTGCGTTTTAACACGGGGTTAGGAGGAGAATTATGCTAAAATCGGAAATGTAACTGTGTCTGGGCAGATAACTGGGATTGTCTACAGCAGCTTTGGTGGCTGGAAGGTTTTGGGTCCATCCCCAAAAGAGTTGGAATGGACTGCAGGGAGAGCGGGTCCTTGGGAGAGGTGGCAAAAGTTCTGAAATGATATATATAATCTGGGCAAAATCTGAGCAATGATCCCTTTTGGCTCTGCAGCTCCGGATTAAAGTTTCTTTGCAGTGCCTATTTAAAAAACCCTGGTTTGCCCCAGATGTCAGAGCACTGAGAGCACCCATGAAGTCTGAATGGTTCACCTGGAACCTTTCCCAGCACGCTGCAATAAAGCAGCTGTTATCTAACATGACATCAGGGGTGTTCCAGGGGCTGGCTGATGTCTGGACATGTGATGTATGTGCAGAACTCCATTAGCACTAATGGCAGCTAATGGGCACAGCCTAGCACAGGAGGAGAGGCCGTTTCTCTAAGTGTCAGACACTAATAAAAATGACATTTCAATTTGGATGCCCAGCCTTCAATTTAGGCAGCAAGTGCTTGGGATGAATTTTTTGACAGCTCCAGTGCCGTAATTAACTCGAGGCTCAAATGGAATTGTTTATGCTGTTTCAGCTGCTTATTCACATGATTGAGGGCCTCCCTTCCCTTCTGTGACTTTAGGGGGAACATGCTCACTTGTATTTAGAAGTTTTGTTTGGTCTGCAGAGCCTTACAGAGGCATTTCTATCAACTCAAAGGCTTGACCCCCTTAATTGTGGATAAATCCAAACATACCTCCAACACAGAATGGGCTGAGAGGGACCTTAAAACTCATTTTGTTCCTGCTCCCCTGCCCTGGGCAGGGATATTTTCCAGCATCCCAGTCTGCTCCAAGCGTCACCCAACCCATCCTTGGTGTGTGGGAATTCCAGGCTCAGAAAATTCTCAAAAAACACATGAAGCTAAGTAGTGGCAAGTTTTAAAGTTTAAGATACAGAAGTAGTTACAAAGGTAATAAGTTTTAAGGTGTACCAAGAAGGTTTGTGCACCATGAGATGATTGGCCAAGAGAATCTGCCATGCAGCAGAGATGTATAAGAGAAATTAATTAGGGATTGGTGTGGAAGTAAAAACATTCTTTGTGGTGGTAGTTTATTAGCTAGCTAACCTTTAAAAGACCTTGTAACTTGTAACACTGTGACCACAGACCTTCAGTGTGCGGTGAAGATATTCTCACCCTTCAATGAGACTGCAGCAATAAATAATGTCTTAAAACATCTTGAAGTGGTCCTGTCTCTCTTCAAATCCCGGCACTTGGGCACTTCCAGGGGTCCAGGGGCAGCCAGAGCTTCTCTGGACACCTGTGCCAGGGCCTGCCCACCCTCCCAGGGAGCAATTCCTGCCCGATCTCCGTGATCCTGGGACAGCCCCAAGGAGGAGAGCGAGCTCTGCAGTGCAGGATAACCAGACCTGCAGGGAATTGACCCATCAGCATCCCCCTGTACCTGGGAACCTCATTACACTCTCCCCTCCCTGTCAGACATTTCTGTTGCAGTTTGCATTTCTTTTGAAAAGCAGAATGCTCTTGCTTGAGCAGGCAGGGCTCGGCAGGGCTCTCCTCTGTGGAGACACTGATGTGGGTGAAGGTTCAGCTCCGAGGTGCTGGTGGCGGCCTGAGAGTTAAATTCGGAGATTTGTGCTCAGTTAGCTTTTACCTCCTCACCAGGGTTGACTGGGGATGTTTCAGGCTGGGGTTGTGTATGGAGATTTTAATCTCTGTCATAAATTCGCCACCATGGTGGATATAATCTTAATTTTTTTTTTTGAATGTCTGATGTATTTGAAGAAAGATTTTCAATTATGATACCAGATGTGTAGGGCTAGAGCAGTGGCTGATGTAAATCAGTGCAACCCTGTTAATTATGGACTGAATGGAATTTCATTTTAAGTTTGCACCACCCTTTGTACCAGGGAGTGAATCCAGCTGTGAGATGTCACATTCAGACAGTAGGGATGCTGTTTCTCCAGTCTAAGTGAAAAGTAAAAATTATAAAAAAAAAAAAAATAAATCTAACTGTTCAGCTGTGGTTGAACACAATGGATGGATTATGAAGACATTGTGCCTTTCATTATTGTGTTAATATGTATGCAGAAATCAATCAACTTAAACATGATTTACTGTTGTTTTTAGAAAAGGCAGTTAAAGGTCTCCTTTCTTCTGGTAAGTAATGTAAATGAGCAGAATATTAAACCCCGCACTATATCCATTAGGAAATCAAGCAGTTAAACAAGTATGAGTGGATTAATTCTCCGAGCAGTTTAAAAGCTTTTCCATTAAGTTATTAACCACACATTAGCAAAGAATAATGCCTAATGAAAAACGCCTCCAATATCCCAAAATACACAAATCAGCGGAACGCGGAAAAGTTGGCACGGCTTCCAGATATCACCGAGCAATGGCTGCGCTGCACAATTTATCCGGGACCCCATTAACGGAACGCTCCAAAGCCATGAGAACTCTGGTGTCTGACATGAGCTCTGCAAGGTAGAAGGAAGAGCTAATTACATCTATTAGCGGCAGAGAAATTCAGGAATGCTGCGGGGGGTGAGGTGTGGTGGGTGAGGATTTGTTGTTGTGGTTTTAGGGGGTTTTTGTTCGTGGCTTTCAGGTGGTTCGGGTTGTTTTGGGGGTTTTGGGTTTTGTTTTGGTTTTTTGCTTTGTTTTGGTTTTGGGGGTTTTGTTTGTTTGTTTTGGTGGGGGTTTTTTGATTGGTTTGGTTTGGGTTTTTTTTGTGGGTGTGGGGTTTTTTGTTTGTTTGGGTTTTTTTTCTTTTTGTTTTTTTTTTTTTCCCTGACGGTCTCATTTCACAATGTCGTTGTTTACATCTTGCGCTCATCCAAGTGACAGAGCCGTCACCAAGGAGCCTCATTCATCAATCTTAATTTTTGCATATCCTCCATCCACTTCTGCCCTCCACCCACGTCCCACTCCAGCACATGACAGGAAAATTCAGAGTGTCATGTCCAAAATCCCATCCCTGTGTCAAAAAGCTGAATGTACTCCTGGACACGGTTTGTTTGTTTGTTTGTTTGTTTGTTTGTTTTGTTTGGTTTTTTTTTCCCTCACAGAATCAGGGCATGAAAAAGGATAATGAATGTTAAGCAAAGTTAAAAGCAGATTTAGAGAGAATTAAAAGGCAGAAATGTAAGATTAGGTTGAACTCACACTTGGAGGGATTAAGAGACTTTTATTTGTCCTTTGATCTCGTCTGTGTTGCTGTAAAGACCTTTAGGGCCAGCGCTGTGGAGGATTATCACCGTTCTAAATCACTGTTGGGATTTGCAGGCATGGATTACACGCAGGAAAAAAAGGGTCTCCCGTGGAAACTGCACAGCCAATATTCTGTCCCGAGGACACAGGAAATTCAGTGCATTTCTCACCCATTCCCTGAGGAGAAAAAGACTGGGTGTGGCACTCGATGCCATGATCTGGTTGAGGTGTCAGGGCTGGGTTGGACTCGCTGATCTCGAAGGTCTTTTCCAACCTACACATTCTGTGATGCTCTGCCTTCCCTTCCCCGCTGTTTTTATTTTTGCACTCAGCCACAGTCCCAGGCTGGGGCTGCCTCAGGTGAGCTCATGTGTCGAAATAAGACACGAAATAAAGATGTTTGACTCCAGCCAGGAGGCAGGAGAAATCAGAAGGTTTATTTACAATTCGTTCAGCCCTTTTATAACACGCTGCACTAAAAAACCACATTACAGATCCATAGGGCTGACGCCTCTCCCGTTGGCTCAGTAACAGAAATAGCAAACAACTCCTGTTGTCATGGGAAAGGAACACTGTCTACACGAGGTGGTTTTGGGGAAAAAGAAAAACTGTTGAAAAGTTTCCCTTGGGAAGAGCTCGGCAATTCTCAGGTTCAGAAAATACCGAGTCCACACTCATGTCCTGTCCATCTGAATTCCTGCCCTTTACGGGCTGGAACATTTGAAGTGTTTGTCCCTCTGGTGTGAGGGAAGTGCTGAGCCCAGTGAGGAGTTTCCTGAAGTTTCTCCAGTTGTCCCCTCCAGGCTCCTGACAAATCACCTGCTCCACCTTCAGCCACAGGGAGGCTGCAAAACCCCCAAAGGTGCTGAGGTAACACTGCAGAACTGAGAGAAAATGGTGAAGATTTTATTGATATTGACAGTTTGATCTGACAGGCTGGAGATTACTGCCAAACACCCTTTTGGTTTTCTCCTCCCGTGGTCCAATGATAGAGTGGCTGCTCAGGAGTTGGGTTTTTTTTGGGTGTTTTTTTTCCCAATTTAAAACCACAAAATCCACTGGAGATCTTATCAGGTACTTAACGCCTCGAGTATGATGGATCTCCAACTGAGAGCCTCTTAATTCCACCCGTAACACAAATAGCAATTGTTCAGGATCTATCCAAGAAAACATTAGCAGCAAATTTATCCTGATGGGTTTGTAGAGCAGCCTTCCAGGAACCTCATCTTTACTCACATCTAGTGCTTGCAGCACGGATATAATTGCCATGAAATGCATTTTCTCAGAGGGCAGGGGAAAATAAATATTTTCCTAATGAGGATCTCATGTTTGAGAAACTCCTTCTCAGGAATGATCAGACTGAGCAGTTTCCCTAACACAGGGAGGCAGAGATGGCTTTAAAAAAATTGAGGCTTTGCTGACTCCAAGATCCTGAACGTTCAGTGAAGATAAAAAGAGCCCCACGCTTGTTTCTTCCAGCTGAGATGTTATATACTCAAAGCTCAGAAAAGGAGTCACTCTAACCCATTTTTATTTCAGTGTCTTTAGATGCTGCAAAGCCGATGGCTCCGTGTAGGAATAGAGAATCACACTGTGGTCACTCGAATCCATTCTCCACGGTCCACCTGTCCTTTATCCTAGAAACAAAAAGTGTTTCTCACCTGATCTGTTGTTTGCAGTGATGGGCTCTCATATCCTCCTTCTGGCCATGTCCAGAAATGTGGATTTGCTCCTTCTTCCCACTGTTTGCTACAAAACCCCAACAATACTAAAAGAGCAATTCCACTCACGAGACCTGTAAGCTGCAGTCGTAATTCAAACCCTCCCTGCTAGGGGAGATGAAGTGCTTTACTTTTTCATTAAAATTTTCTACTATTTTTGCTTTTTTGTCAAGTGTCTCTTTTGCCAAGAAATACCTATAATTGCTCCTTGCTCTCGTTGCTGAATTGTTTTTCTTTTCTGACAAAAGCAGTGGAAACTTTAATTGGTTTCACCTTGTGGAGGAAGTGACAGTTCTCTGCCTCCTTTAAGAGATGCATTTATCAATTAAATAATTTCGAATATTTGTTTGGGAAGCAGCTCCCAGCGGCTGTTTATTGTGCAAATGCAGCAAGTTCTCTCAGGCACTGGAGTGTCAATTTATCCCTTTTTTTAGCTTTTTGTGGAAGCTGTAAGTCTGCCCATGTGAAAATGGGCTGGGGATTCCCTGGGAAGATTTCTGGATGGCCTGACCATTTCATTCCATGTATGACTTCATCAAGAAACAGAAAGGAATAAGAAAGTTTCTCTGTGTTTTGCCTGGGTCAGCTTGTAGATGTTTGCAGGTTGGCTCAACTGATGCAAATGGAATGATCTCTTCTCTTCTCTTCTCTTCTCTTCTCTTCTCTTCTCTTCTCTTCTCTTCTCTTCTCTTCTCTTCTCTTCTCTTCTCTTCTCTTCTCTTCTCTTCTCTTCTCTTCTCTTCTCTTCTCTTCTCTTCTCTTCTCTTCTCTTCTCTCTTCTCCTTTCCCCCTTTCCCCCTTTCCCCCTTTCTCTCTCTCACAGCCAGAGTGAGGGCAGCAGGCAGAATCCAGCTCTCCCTGCTCACAGATGATTTTTCTGCTGAGTAGGAAGAGGGTCCAAGTGGCTTTTCTGGTTCCTTTAAGTGGAGCTCTTCTGTTGTTGATAAAAAAAGCTGTGAACAGACTCCTCCATTTAGTTTTTGTTTCTACTCTGCTAGAGAGACCTTCCTCTGTTCATAAACGTGGATGTCCTTGACTTTATCACCACTCGGCGCACTAAAATTTGGACTATACGCTTCAAAATATTCCAAAAAGGAATCTCAGAGAAGCCAATGGCCTGGAAAACCAAATAAAAATGCCTCCAATTAATAAAGCAAACAGCGCTGGCTTTATGATTTACCTGCAGTTTATCATGGGGATGCCTCTTGTTCAGCAATTTATTTAGCTCCATTAATAACACTGCCTGCTGCAGGCTAATGTTGCCCCATGGTTCCGGATTATTCATCTTTGTTTTCATCCAAAGCACAGAATATTGGATCCTATTGTGTTTCAGCTCCTCCATTTCTCATGTTCCTTGTTTCCTTCTCCTCTTACAAGTTGTGCACATCCATCTAAAAGTGAAATTGTTTCATAGCAGAAATAAAATTATAAGTCCCTGAGGGTTTCAGCTTTTGTTGCAGCCGCAATTGTTCACCCTTTCCAGTTTGTGAGCAGTCATCATTTAACACAGAACTCAAGTCAGATTTCCTAAAGAGAAAAAGAAAGGAAAAAAAGTGAAAGGAGCTTGATGACAGAATGTGTTTTCCTGTAAATCACGCAGACGGAGCACGGCACGGCGATTGGAATGCAGGGCTGCCACTCCTTCCCACGGCACAGTCATCTAATACCGCTGCCATCAACACGATAAATCAGTGTACACCGGAACTGCGCCGCACTCCCGAGCACCACGCTCCAGCCTGATGCGAGCTGCCGGCCATAAAACATTTCCCTCTGCCTCAGTCACTTGTTTACAGCTTGTTTGCTGCCTTTCTAAACTTTCCAATGGCTCACACTTGACATCAATTGCTGTGGCAGAGGGAGCATAAATGAGGGAAACAGACTTCCAGCCATTGAACTTGGGCAAACCGCTTCTGGCAGGCCATGACTGAAGCAAATTGGTTTTGCTTCTTAAGGCAATTTCAACATAATTTTTTTTTTTTTTTTCCCCCTTTGCTTCCTCGAAATGATTTAAAGAGGGTTCAGGTTTGGATGACCCGGCGTTAGAAATTCCTGTGGCTAAAAGTCGGGATCACAGCCTGCTCCTGGCTCCTGACGCTCCTGGGACACTTTCCTTGGGAGGCAAATTTGGAGTGCCTTTGATGGGTTTCACTGAGTTCAGAGCAACATTTTTGGAGATTTCACGTTCCTAACAGATTTTACCCCACCTTTTCCCGTTCCCCATCAGTGTTTGGTTTGGGGGAAGCGTTTGCCTTGTGTGGATGCTCTGCTCTGGGACTCGGGATCCGGGGTTTGGCTGTGCCCTATTCCGGCTCTGGATGGATTCAGGTGAGATCAGCAAACCCTAAATTCCAGAGAGCACGGCCAGGAAAGCAGCACATCGGGTAGCAGAGTAACCTCCTCCCAAAAACCTCTTTCTCTTTTTATTGTCCCTCGACACAGATTAGTGGCTTTTTTTTTATTTTTTTTTTTTTTATTTTTTTTTTTTTTTTTTGTGGGCTGCTGTTGTGATTTGTCAGCAGTTATTTGTCAAGCGTTCTTTAACAAAAAAAGAGATGATTTTGTCTTTTCCCAGTCTCTCTTTTGTTGCTGCTGTTGTTGTTTGTTTTCTCCTATAGCTGGGCAAACTTCTTTTCAAGTGCTTTGTGGCTCCTTAGATTCCAACTGTGAGATACTGTCAGGGGAGACTCTTGCAGGATAAAAATAGGAGCTTTCCATGGGGGTCTCTCGTTAGAACACTTAACAGTTGTTGCCAGGAGAATGCATTTCGCTGCCACTTCGCCTTTCTCTTTAGTATTAAAACCTCTTTCTCCTCCTGTGAGCAGAGAGGTAGGGCAGCCAGAGCTAAAGACAAATAAAATTAGCTCTAAGTACAGCAACTGTTAGTGACACATTCCAGAATTACAGCAAAATAAACTGCTCAGGGTCCTCTGTTTATCAACCGCTGGAAACCTGGCTGTGATCTGATCAAACAGGGACAGTATCACCTTATTAAACATCACAGCTAAAGCACAGGTGAAGACTTGGATTTTCTTATATCACACTTTCACTTGGATTCTTGGCGTGGGGATGAAAATAACTCGTTTCAAAATCAATAATTTACAGAGATATTTCAGCTCTTTACAGTAATTAGAGGCTGAATTATAAAGACAAATTAGCGTTTGTGGAATTCTAATTGTGCAAAAATCCTCCCTGGACTCAGATCTGTAGTTCAGGATTCCTGCCATGCCAGGCATTCACCACTAGCATGAGTTTTTGTGGTGAAAAACTGTTGCTGTAGCTTCTCTGTTCTGCCTGAATTCAATTTAATACAAGTGAAACATTGCTATTTCTTTTAAAACACGGTTGGAACAGAAACTACATGATGTGACATTCTTGAGCCTTGCAAATAAATGCTTTGGTTTCCCTTAAGTATAATACAAAAATTAACTTGGGAGAAAAATCCTAAGTAAATTAACTGCAGCGTGATTTATTGCCCCTAAATCCTCGAAAGTTGATTTGAATGGCTGAACATTTTCGGTGCCAAGTGGAAGGGATGGAAAGCAGTGTATCCTGGCACTCCAAATCACTGTTTTTCAGCTTGGGTGTCTATTTTAGGCTCTGTTATTCAAGGTTTTAGCTCACCACTGTGAGAAAAATGAGAAATACCCAAAGACCTCCTGTGGGGCAACTTAAACTCACAAGTTCCTTTTCACCGATGGGTTAAAAACAACTGCATTTCTAACAGCCTCTTGTACAGTTGGATGTGTGGTCAACTCTTCCACGGGACTTGGGGCCCACAGCTATCAAAGGCCTTCAGGAAGAACAACAGGTGACACAGGGCTCTGGTTTTGCAACTGCTGAGGTGAATTAAGAGCCCCAGCAGCCTCCACTGCGTGGATTCCTGAGTCACCAGATGCTTCTGAGAGATAGAACTCCTTTCATTGATGCAGAAGCCGAGGAACCACTGCAGTGCCTTGCAGAAGGTTAAGCAAGAGCAATGGAGCCACATCCCCATTTTTTTTTTCTTTTTTGACTCCAAGCCCAGGGT
The DNA here is from genome assembly GCF_029207755.1 of Chamaea fasciata. Lineage (NCBI taxonomy): Eukaryota > Metazoa > Chordata > Aves > Passeriformes > Sylviidae > Chamaea > Chamaea fasciata. The sequence goes on along the minus strand of NW_027094103.1, from coordinate 12,655,120 downwards.
TCCAGCAAGATGCCAACAATGCCTGCCTGCTGGAAAATGAAATCATGGCAGGCACGGCTGTAACTTCATTTTAGGCAGCTGGGCTCCCTGCCGTGGAACAGTCATGGAAAAGAAAATCCAGTTTCTCCCGTTAAAGCCTGGATGTATGAGATCCTGCACTCGCTCTTGATGAAGGGATGAAGAGCGTGAGGTTCTGAGCATTTCATCTCCTTCTGGGAATCAGTGGGAGTTCTGCCCCTTCCATCTGGGAACTGGAGCGTTGGTGGAGGCTTGTCGGGGATCCTGGTGGTGCTCACCTTGAATCAGGCCTCACCGAGGCTGTCAAAGCAGGAGAAATTAAAGATTCTTCAAGTCGACCACGGCAGGTACAGAACACTGTGTGAGGAACTTGTGCGCAAACAGAACAAGGCCACTGCTAAACATTCCTTTCTTGCAGCATCAGCCTCATAACTAAGTTTTAGACAACTAAAAGATGGCAACAGCTCACGTCTGCCAGCAGCAGCCCAAGATCTCTCTGTTCCAGGGCATTTTAAAGGTTTTCCAGCCAATAGCACGTTGCTAAAGCTCACAGACAATTGTCCTACCAGTCCCTGAAAGCACACACACACCTGCTTCAAACAATGCTTGGGTGCTTTCTATCAACAATAAACAATGTTCTATTATTCAGCTTAAAACCTTCTGCTACTTTGCTGAGCATATTTTTCTGCAGTCTTAAAGCCTTAACCAAACCTAAGAACTCAAACTATTGTTTCACGTCCTTGCTTGCCGAACTATTGGAATTTTTCCTACTTTCAAACATTGCAGCTAATTCTAAGTTCTTCTGTTCTTTCTGGTTTTTTGGGCTGCTTTCACAGCTTTCTGAAAGATTTCTTACCTCCAGTGCTTCCCACAAACACCTTCCCCAGGCTGGTGACTCTGCAGAGCAGGAGGTGTGCTGGAAAGAACTGGGATTAATCAGCTCCCGCCGAGCCAAGTGGCATCGGACACACATTACACAATATCTGCATATGTTCTTAAAACCATGAGTAAACAAATGCCATTTCTCATCTCCACTTGCAGCAAGGTCCGTTTTGAGGCCCAGTAATTGCTTAGATGCGATGTCTGTGGGTTTGGGTTTTTTTTCCAAAATGCCAAGGGATGCGTATTTTTATTTACTGGTGTTGAATCACTCCTTGTCCAGCCGGTTGGTTCCGTGCCCTTGTGACTGGAGGAGCGTTTTAAGAGAGGTTTGCGTGCAAATTTTGTATTGCTCAAAATTATCCACCTGATTTCCCTTCCGTTATATTTGTCTGACAAATCTGTCGGTTCAAAACAGGCCCTGAACTGTGACCAGTTGCCTTTCTTTCTTGCAGTCTTCTGCCCTGTTCTCTCCCTTCATTTTTATTTGCTGCTATATGCCTAATTTTGGCATAGCTTTGGGTCCAATGCTACTTAAATGTGCAAACCAGCCAAGTACTTTGAAAAATATATTAACGCGCCTGCCAGAAAATTGCATTTTCCTCTTCTGGGGAGCATGTTAACATTGATACCGAGCACTTGATGGAACTCCTCTGGCCTGAGAGAGAACTTCCATTTCTCCTCAGGGAATCCTGGGTCACTGTTTGCTGTGCTCAACCACTAGGAGCAGAGGAAAATTACTCTTTTAAAGAATAATCCTGTATTTTTTTCTCCAGCATTGTTCAGCTTAAAATCAACATTTCCCTGCTCTTAATGCATGGAGCTTACAGAACCTCCCAAAATGGCAAAGCACCTTCAGTCTCCGGTTTAACCTCTGAGATCTCCTAGGGTTGCTTTTTGTCCTCTTCTTTTTACTTTCACGTGCACAAAAGCCACGTAATTCATACCGTGTTTGCCAGGTGTGAAATCCCAGATTTAAGGGATCCTCTCAGAGAATTCTGCTTTTTCTGAGCCCTCAAAGCCCAGAGGATCCACATTTTCTTATTTAAGAATTTCAGGGTTTGCCCCTGGAGACCCAAAGAAATTGGAGGTGACTGAGCAATGGGAATAAAAGAAGTGGTAGGAAAATCGAGCAGATTTCAACAAAATTCTCCAATTTGTGCAAAACCCAGACAGTCCTTGGGGTGGTGGAGCATGAGCTGCCACGAAGGGGAAGACACACCCAGAAAAACAAAGGGGACGTGCACTTGGCACAGCGAAGTGAAAATGGTGAAAGGCACAAAGCACATTCAGCACAGAATTAAGGCGTTGGGAACAAAAGGCTGAGATGGTAGAGGACTAAAAAATCACCGTATTTTAGGAGGAGATGATTATAGCTGGATTATATTTGTCATATGCAAACAGAATGAAGCCCAAATCTGCCATGGAATGTATAGCAGCGCTTTTAAAAGAGCTAATTCCATAAAGCTTAAAATAATTACGAAGCACGTTGATTTAGAGAAAAGAATTAGGACCGAAAAATTTGAATAATTGGAGGCTGTGTACGAATACTTTACTAGACGCTGTGCAGAAATATTTCCACAGATGAGAAATTCTCATCTAATGATAAAATATTTTCTACTAATGGCTCTAATTGTGGCAGATGCTAAACAGCAGGCAATAAAGCTGTCATATGGAAATTGGCAAATCGGGTTTGGCTGCATCCTCCACTTTTAAAGGGTTGGCCAAGAAACCCGGGGCCATTGCTGTTGGTTTGCAGTCAGCCTTAGAACACAGGAGAAGTTCAGGGAAAAGAAAGAAAACTGATGCCACCTAAGTGTTTAAATTTAGGGGGAAAATGTATTTTATAATGTTTTATTAAGGAATTGCATAATTATGATTATTAACAATTTGTGGGGGTTTTAAAAACAAAACAGTCCAGTTCCTACTTGCATGATTAATTATATATATTTAAATATGAACATATATATACACATACATACATATATGTATATGTTTTAAAAATATCTAAATATATTTACTGGATTGAAGCATTATCAGAATGGCCTCACAACTTCCATCCAGACAAATTTTTTCTCAGGGATAGGCAGCATCAATTTTTCATTTGGAAAAAAAAAAAACCCAGTTCATTCTCTTTTCTCTTTTCTTTAGAAATAGATGAGTTTTGAGCCCTGCACAATATATCTGCCAGACATTCTGGCCTTTATTCAACAAGATAGATCAGTCCTGAAGATATAAACCAGCAGATTTCAAATAATAAAAAAAAAGTATTTATATTTTTAAAAGTTTAATTATGAGTTTTAGGAGGAGATGGTCAATCAAAGGTAGGAATTGGAATGCAGGAGTTACAATATGAAGGAATTCTGTCTCTGTTTTTATAGTTTTTCAGAATGCTGGAATTTTTCCCTTGCTGGAATGGGTGGATTCTTCAGTGCTGGATTCTTCAGCCTGGGGAATTTTTTGTCCTGACATAACCACCGTGCCTCTGTTGGAAATGATGCAACTTTGAAAATATTTTTGTAACTGGAGTCAGGCCTTTGCCCAGGGGAAAGGGAATTGAAGGTTCTCCTCAAAAGAAAGGGAATGGAAGGGTTTTTTTCTGTTCCACCGGGTCAGGCCTGGTGAGTTTGACATCTCCATATTCTGGGGAACAAGCAGCTGGGTGTTATTTTGGGGGGATTTTACCCCAAATTTGGTGCTTCTGGGGAGCTTTTATGGGTTTGACCCCAAATTTGAAGGGTTTGGAGTGGTGTTCCTGGCTGTTCCCTGAGAGCAGAACCTTCCAGAAGAGGGAATGACCCCGTTCCTGGCTGTTCCTGGGAGCAGAACCTTCCAGAAGAGTGAATGACCCCGTTCCTGGCTGTTCCTGGGAGCAGAACCTTCCAGAAGAGGGAATGACCCCATTCCTGGCTGTTCCTGGGAGCAGAACCTTCCAGAAGAGGGAATGACCCCATTCCTGGCTGTTTCTGGGAGCAGAACCTTCCAGAAGAGGGAATGACCCCGTTCCTGGCTCTTCCTGAGGGCAGAACCTTCCAGAAGAGGGAATGACCTCGTTCCTGGCTGTTCCTGGGAGCAGAACCTTCCAGAAGAGGGAATGACCCCGTTCCTGGCTGTTCCTGGGAGCAGAACCTTCCAGAAGAGGGAATGACCCCGTTCCTGGCTGTTCCTGGGAGCAGAACCTTCCAGAAGAGGGAATGACCCCGTTCCTGGCTGTTCCTGGGAGCAGAACCTTCCAGAAGAGGGAATGACCCCGTTCCTGGCTGTTCCTGGGAGTAGAACCTTCCAGAAGAGGGAATGACCCCATTCCTGGCTGTTTCTGGGAGCAGAACCTTCCAGAAGAGGGAATGACCCCGTTCCTGGCTCTTCCTGAGGGCAGAACCTTCCAGAAGAGGGAATGACCTCGTTCCTGGCTGTTCCTGGGAGCAGAACCTTCCAGAAGAGGGAATGACCCCGTTCCTGGCTGTTCCTGGGAGCAGAACCTTCCAGAAGAGGGAATGACCCCGTTCCTGGCTGTTCCCGGAGAGCAGAACCTTCCAGAAGAGGGAATGACCCCGTTCCTGGCTGTTCCTGGGAGCAGAACCTTCCAGAAGAGGGGATGAGCAGCAATCCTGGGAGAAGGGGCTGCCTGGGAATCGATGTGAACATCCTGGTTAATTTTCCCACCAACCCAGAGCCCCGTGTGATTGCAGTGGCAATGCTACACCGCTCGGAAAACAAGATATTAATTTAGAACATAAGGAGGAGGAGAAATAACGCTCGGGGACTGAGCAGAGGGCACGCAGCTTCTCAAGGCTCATTTCCCTGCTGCTGTGGTACTCCATTAAGCACAAGATGCTCTCATGATTTTTAATGACCCCGCTGTTCTGGTTTTTTTGCCTCGGCAGCTTCGTGTGGCGGGCAGGGTTCACGGGATTGACAGTCCCCGTGTTCCACGCTTCCCGTTTCTCTGGGGAAATTCCTTGGGAATCACCAGCATGAAGGAAAAAATTCTCTTTGTAGCAACAAGTGGCTGGGAATCCAGAGATTTACTTGGCATTTAATGGCATTGTATAATATTGGTTTTTTTTCTAATTGAGTAAGGCTCTACATCAATTTGCAGAGTCCCTCCATCCTTTTTAAGAGTTTATTAGTGCTGGAGTCCTTCATTGGGATTTTTTTTTTTTGGATGAGTTTTTTTTTAATCAGCCTGACAGTGATTAAATCTCCCACCAGGAATGTGGTTTTCCCAAGAGATGAGAATGCTAATGGGCTGGAGATATGAGTAGGAATATGTTAATAAAGGAGCTTCTTCTCCTCTCTCTGCATTGTGCACTCCTCCTCTGTTTTCTGAACTCCAGCACATGGTGTTTGTGTATGCTGGGGGCCCACGGCCTTCCTTTATGCAGATATTGGAAAAGACATCCATAGAAATCTTGGTTTCGCACCATTATGATGGAAAAATAAATGTGTTCACATTTCCATATTTCTGCCGCGGTGCTGTCCAGGAGTGCCAATCAAATATTATAAAAATCCAGCAAATGGAAATGTTTCTGTGTCCTTGCAAAAGTCTGCTGCTGTTGCTAATGAGTTGTCTGGAAAGAAATCCACCACCTGGATTTATAAACATTTATAAACATTTAGGGATGGCCAGTTACCACAAACTTCCAACCTGACCTTAAATCCTCTCCCAGCAGCTGCTGCCAGCAAAGTTTTAGGCTTCCCCTTACAGAAAAGCAGGGGCTTTGTTTGCCAATCCCTTGTACAAACCTTTCGCTTTATTTAGATTTGCAATAATTTAAAAATCCAATTTAATGGGATCTTAGGCAGGGAAGACTGTAGTAATTAATTCAGTTTTGTCAGGAAACACTTAGTATTAAATTTCATCCTTTAGTGGAGGATTCTGCTCATACTTATTAATGTAGTGACCTTTACTAAACATCTGCTGCTGAACGTTTATCCTTTCCTTTAGAGAGAGAGAGAGAGAGAGAAAGAGAGAGGTTTGTTGTGAAAATTCAAATATTCAATCTGAAAATACAAAGTGTGGGGTCATTCTGGTTCCTCCAACTGTCCAGAAGTCATTTCTTTGTTACCACAGGATGGAAACATTTAAAAGCACCAAGAAGTTGTAAAGAATTGAAATTCTGTTCTCTGGACTTAGATATGGAAAACCATCTACTCCAGCCACCAACCTCAGCACCACCATCATCAACCACATTCCCAAAAGTGCCACATAAAGAACAATAATTCCTACAACCCTTTCACACCACAAAGGATAATTCCTGATTTCAAAAAGAAAACAGAAGAAACCCCACAGAACGCTGCTCCTGTCCCCGCACAAGAAATTGTGACTTTTGCACAATAAGCCGAATGTGATATTAAATCACACAGCAGATTGCTCTGGGACTAAACAAAGATCAGGAAATGGCAACCCCGATTTATTATCCTCTGTATTCCTTTATGCAAAGCATTTGGGCCCCGACCTGTGGGCCAGGGCACTTAGATCCCGTGAACAGCAAAGGATTATCGAGCACACTGGAAAACACTGATAGTGGAAATTGCTTTTTAAATTTTTTTTTTATTATTATTAATCCATGCTTAAATTCGCTGTCTGTAATTCTTGTGACCTCAATAGTTGTTCAGCGGGGAACCTCGGTTCTCCAGCAGCTTTGGGGGTGAGATCCTCGCTTCCTTGATTTGTTTTGGAGAAAGACTGCACCACCTAGTACTCTAAGTGTTGATCAAGTGCAGCATAAATTGTCTGCTGTTAAGTTGGTGGTGTTTTTAAACTGCTGTAATGGCCAGTGTCTGCATGCAGCCAGAGTTGTGCTCCTGGCAGCTGTGGGGGCTCCAGAAGGACTCCTTTGGGCTCAGTGGAGCAACCCCTGGCCAAAAACTGCACTCGAGTATTGAGTGATAACACGGGAAAAAAATCAAAGCAAAAAGAAATTTCTCTCCTCCAAAAGACTTGTAAAAGAAAACGTGGCCCAAGGCCAGCGAAGGCACTGGGAGCCTTTTGGCTGCCTGCGGTGAATTTGGGATAAAAGCAGGGGAACAGGTGAGTGTTGCTGCGCTTGGCTGGTGTTTAACACTCACTTTAGCAGCGTGAGGATTACTGAGGAAAGCGATGGTCACCTGCTGCTCAGCACTGAATTAATGCTTTCCGTGGGGCTTGGATCCGTGTCCACGTCTCTCAGGTTACCTGCACCGCTCTGGAATTTGTCCTAAAGAATGGGATTAGCTGCCTGGACAAGTCAGATGAAATTGGGGGGTTTTTTCCCCAAATCTTTTGGGCATACAAAACTGGGAATTTGCGATGGGGAAGCGGTTCCCAGGCGTGGGCAGGGGGCTCCTCTGCGTGGCTGGGGGAATCGATTCTGGGCAGGTGGGGACATTTCCAAAAGCGCTGCCGTGCCTTAGAGGATCTGAACGGCAGATTCAGAGCGTCCTGCTGGGCTGGAGCTTCTCTGGACCACAGCAGAGAGAGACCCAGGGACCCAAACCCCACCTTTGCTGCGCTACCTCGAAAAACTCTTCGGTTTTTTCACCCTAATCCACTTGTTCGGAGCGGAGTCTAATCCCGCCTGAGGTTCCCGCTGCCCTAAACTGCTCAGAGCATTTCTGTGCTAACAGCCCCATCCATCACTGCAGGGGTGGGGGACCGTTCCTGAGCAGAGACTGATCTCGGGAAGCACTTCAGGACCCTTTGGGATGAGAGGAGCTATTTAAATCTGAGACTTTATTATTGTCTGTCCCGCTCTACAAATAAATCATCTCGCAATATGACTCGGGAAGAAATTACTCTTGCATAAATGAATTCATCCTGTTCTCCCACAGAGAGATGGGGGAAAAAAAAGGCTTTATAATAACTATTAAATTGTTTTACAACCAAAATATTGCCATGTTTGAGTAGTTTCCTACTTGTGACTTTGATAATGAGTTTTTGAAAAGTAACAGAAAATGCTTCCAGAAATTGGAAAATAAGATTAGCATATCTGTTATGTTGGATCCTTTGTTAAGTCAAGCTATTTCTTGTTTGGGTGATAATAGCTGTGCCTTTGTTAATTATTATTTCATATTGTCATTATTAGGCCATTAATAATTTATAGTAAAAGCTGCTTCTTTGTGCTATGTAAATGTTTTCATTCTTATGCATCAATTCCTTATTCCATTATTAATGTGATTCATAAATACATTACATTTAGATCCTCTTACACGAGAAGAGATAGTTGCTGCTATATTTTCCCTTTTGCTTGAATGTGAGGTAGAAAAAAAAAGTGTGAAGGGACGAGGTCCAGAGAGTTTTTAGGGGATGCGCTCACACCTCTGACATGGAGCAGGGGGATGATCGTGGCTGAGCAGCTCTCATGTTCCCTTCAGTAAATTGTTATTTATATTTCATGCTTTGTCAGCCTGATGGGTCTGCCCTTGCAGGCTGGCTCACAGGTTCCCTAAAGCCTAAAGCAGGGCTGGAATTTGCTGAATTCAGAAAGCCTTGCTGGGAGTGCTCAGGGCTTTTCCCATTTACCTGCCCTGGATCCTGGGTGACTGTACCTGAGGATTGACAGGACACCTACCCGAGTGTGACTGAAAATTTGAAAAACCACATTGTGCATTCCAGAACAAAACCCCAAACCCTGCTCTCCCTTTGTGCTGTCCTGTGCAATTTCCAGAAGCTTCTGCTGTGCCCCAGGGAACGGAGCTGGAGTTGAGATCCCCCCCAGGGGAAAGAGCAGAGTTCTGTACCCACTGCCACCTCCTGCCCGTGAAAATACTCTTAGGAGGAGACATTTTGGGGAAAGAACAGGGGAAAATAGTTCAGAGGTCCCTTTAGCTTGTTTTTGGGGTTTGTATTTTTTCCCCCTCAGTGTTCCAAGCTAAAAGAAGGAAAACATTGGGAGCTGAGTCCTCCCTGGGGAATTCAGGGACAGATTTTGACCCCAGCAGCGAACAAAGCCCTGTGAGGGTCCAGATGGGCGGGTTTAAAAATGGGGTTGTGTTGGTGAGTTTTTATCTTTCAGCTGGATTACTGTGGGGGTTTGGCAGGGCTCTCAAACACATGGCTGCTGCAGAAGGAAAATCTAGCAATCAGCTTAGCTCGAAACCCTCCGTTTAAAGTGCCTTTGGATTTTGGGAGGGCTCTGAAGCTTTGGCTGCTGGCGTTGAGGCTTTGACCTGCGCTGGTTTCCATTGCTGGAACTGGAATTTCTGGGTTATTCTAGGTTGTTATTTCCAGGATCTGGAGTTTCTGGGTTAGGAGGTTATCAGAGCACTGGCTGAAACGCCGATCTGTGAGGGAAAAGTCAACTGGAGCATGATTGCATTAAGCTTTATTACTGCCAGGACGAGGTTATTTGTCTTTTAAATCAAAACAAGAGGAGACACTGATTTTTCCTTCCAGTGTCTCTTCATCACCGCTGGGAGGCAAACCCAGTGTCCATCCCCTGATGAAACAAGGAGAACTCCCATTTTAACGGGAATTAAAACAGTTTAACGCTTTAACACTTATTGGCAAAAGCTGTCCAGGTTTAATTGATCCCTTTCACATCCACTGCTGCAGCACAACTAACTAATGCCATCCAGTGGCAATGGCACAGCATAAATTGAGAGTGGCAGGCAGGCTCTGGCCACTGCAAAGCTTAATTAACCTGGAAGAGGCACTAATGAGCGGCGAGTGGTCCTCCCCAGCAGATGGCCAAAGCGAGGGGTTTTAGAATAAAGAAAAGTTTCTAACTCCTCTCCCCCAGTTCCGTAAAATAAACCAGTCAGGCTGCACAAGGGTTGCCTGGTTGGGTGGTGGGGTTTGAAACGAAGTTATTTGTCACCCGAGTTTCTGCTTTGCTGCACAGAACTTCGGCTTTCCTGAAATGCTGACGAGATGTTTCTCTCCAGGTAAAAGCCCAAGGCTGGTTTGAGAGTTTGGGGTTTGTTTGTTTTTGTTTTGTTTTGTTTTGTTTGTTTGTTTGTACGACAGAACACTCCCAATAAGAAGAAATTGACTCCGATTTGGTTATTTCTGCCTAAAACACGCAAGAAAAAATAAACCTAGAGACTGGATCTCTGCAACACAGACTTCTGCTCGCCTGCAGGACTTCACTGTAGGAACAGCTCCATCTTTTGTGTTTCTGCGGGGACAAAACAGGCCTCGCTCTGCACTCTTAATGAATGCACATTTGAGTAATTCTGTGGTTTGCTGCGGGGTTTTCAGCCACCTCTAAGGGGCTCTACTTGCTGCTGCTCTTGCACTCCTTGCGGTGAAAATTCCCCATTTTCGGGCCAAAGAACGTGGAGGAACTGCAAAAACCAGCCGGAGGAAAAGGGTTGTGATGCCGAGCCCTGGGGTTTGGGACCGACGGGAAATCCCGCCTTGCTCTTGACCAAATATTGAATTTTTAACGGCTCTGGTCTGTTCTTGTTACCTGGAACGTGATGGCAGCAGAACAGAGTTTGCTTCCCCCTGTCAATATCAGCCCGTGCTTACTTGGCCAAATGTAAATTTGGACAAAATGGCCAAATTTGAGTACATCTAAACATCAAATTTTATATAAAATTACGTTTAACTCTTATTTACAACTTTATGCCCAAATATAAGTAGATTTCACCCCAAAATTTGATATAAAATTGCATTTAACCCTTATTTACGGGTTTATCCACACCTCTAAGCAGTGCAATAACCAATGAATATCCACTGCAGTAAATACTTTGGGAAATACTTCAGATCTTATCAGGAATACCCAAGGATGGGAGCAGATATCCACACTGAATGCCTGAAGTTAACTACAGAGTGAAAACTGTTTTATTTAGTGTTGTCTTTCGGAAGGTTGGACCTTCAGAATTTGGTAAAGCAGCGAGCTCACCTTGCATGGGGATTTCTCAGAGTGTGTAAGAGAAATTACTGGGTCAGTGCTTCAGACTCGGAGCTGCTTCCCACTTGGTTTGTGAACACAAATCGAGGAGTAAAACCAGTAAAAATCGCTTTTCCAGGTGACAGGAGAGACTCCTGCCTGAAGTCACTTGTCTTTTTCTCTCTGGGCAGAAGTTTTCTCTCCCCAACGATCCCGCAAAGATCTGCAAGGTTTCATTTAGATGATTTGAACAAGTGATCTGAGAGAGCCTGGGTGATTTGGACCTCAAACAAAACGAGTGATTGGTGTGAACTGCACTCCCAGCAGACCAGGAGGGTCCTCAATGGGCATTTTGGGGCCACAACCCCTTCCACGGGCACATCTGGGGCTTGAAGGGAGCATCTGCTCTCCATCTCTGCCTCGCTGCTGTCAGACAGCTGGAGATCTGCTGAGACTGAGCCATAAACCAGAATTCCTGAGCCTGGCTCCTCTGCCTTTAATCCCTCTCCCAGGCTGTTTGTACAGAACAGAATTTTAACAAAATCCAGGGAGGCAGCTCCCCAGTGCAATCTGGGCACAAAGGCGTCTTTGGCAGTGACATTAATCAAGGTTTCTCCTCGGTGCTGTCCATGAGGGACAAAACCCGCCCAAGAGCTTTTCTGCTTCCAGCACTTGGCCAGAAACGCTCAGAATCCAGTAAAAATATCCAAATATTGTGAGCACCAATGGCACACAGGCCACTGAGTAATTTGCATGGTCTAATAATGAAATTCTGTCTCTCTTGGACTAGCGCCCTTAAAAAAATAATATATTTTTTTTTAATGCATATTGGTTTTTTCCTGCCTGAAAACAACCGCCCAGCACTGAATGCTAAAATAGAATTATTTCCATTATGTTTTGTCACTTTTTCTGGAAGATGCAGGGTGCAGGCTTTAAGTTTAAAAAAAAAACCCGAAAAAACAAACCTGAATTATTTGTGTGTAAGCTAAAAGGTCATGAGTAATTTTTTTCCTGCCAACTAATATCCATTGCCAAAAGAACATTCTATTCAGACTGAAGAATATTAAAAAGGTGTTGACAGGCCAGCAGACCTTTATCTGGGAGGAGCAGCGTTAATTGTGCCACATTGATTTAAACTCAGAGGGGTCTGAGGCAGCAGTTAAAATCCATCCTGTTATTAATTTGCCAGGTGTGTTTTACAGCCGTCACATTTAAGAGAATGCAGGTACTGCAAGGCCCAAGGAATTGCCTTAAACAGTTCTCAGGCTCTGTGTGTGTGTGTGTGTTTTTGGCTTTTTGGTGTTTGCTTTGGTTCCTTTTTAAAGGTTTTTTTTTTTGAGCACCATTGCAGAGCCCTTGGGCACAGCAGTGAGGTGGGGATGGAGCTCTGGACGACAGCTAAAGGTGAATAAAATTATTAATGTAAAGCATAGCTGCAATAATTTTCTTTTAAAAAAAAACCCCTTGAAATGATGATGCTTGCTTCTGGAGTATATGATCAAGTAAATGTCGTAATTACATTTAATCAGATGTATTAAATTCAATTAAATGTATTGTATCGCTAATTGAAAATGCCATTTTAACTATTATGAAGCCCAGAATCTTTTCTGTTCCCACATATCTCAGTCCAGGCACTTTGTTAGGCGGGTAACTTGACAGTGACACAAAATCTGGCCAGCTGGGGCTAAAAAAAAAAAATAAATCCTGTAATTAGTCAAAGAATAGCTGCATGACTGCTCAGTGACTTGATGCAGGAGCACAGAATTCATTTATGAATGATTGCCTAATTATTCCATGCATGGGTGCCCAATTAACTCCTGCATGAGTGCCCAGTGCTGCATGTCTGAACAGCCAATTACTTCGCACATGAGCGCCCAATTAATTGATGCAGTTAATGATTAATTAAATGAGGAGCAGAGGCGTGCTTGGGCAGCTCTGCAGGCACCAGGGCACCTTGGGGATGAGCCTTGGTGGTTTTGGACATGGTCAGGACATACAGAATGACACAATATCACGTTTTCAGAAGGTTTCTCTTTATTGTGGCCCCATGCTGCCTTTTATACTGTTTTTACAAACCTCGAGGGCAACTTCTAATTGGTTAATGGCTTTTTTGGTTAATTATTCCATTGGTTAGTAAAAGGCGTTTTACTTGCCCATCGAATCTATCTCTTCTTGGATTGTTTATATATTTTCTTTACTGATTCTCATGGGACAAATCCCTGGTTGTTACAGGTGCATTTATCTTTCACCCTCAGAGTGTTGTGCTAAAGGAACTTACTCTCAAAGCAGCTCCACATGGAAATTTAGAGATTACTTGTAAGCTGCACTTTGAAGAAATGACAGACTGGATTTTTACCCTGATCCTACAAGCCTTGTTGGGACACATCCCTGAATCTGGGATCTCTTGGAGCCACTGAGCTCTCCTGAGGTGTGGATCATCCCAAGTTGGATTTATATCTGTATATATATTTATATTACAAACATCTCATCGCTGCTCCTGTGCCAAGGAGACCTGAGCCCACCACGAGCTCGGGCTTTTCACAGTGGAAATTTTGGCAAAACCCTGGGTGGGAAGGGCTCCTCCAGCTCTGCCCTGGGCTGGGAAAGGTCCCATGTCACAGTGAGGGCGGCTGTGACAAACCTTTAGGTGCCCTGACTTCAGCAAAGAGGGGGGCAAGAAAATAATTAGCAGCTGGAATGACGGTTGGCACTAGAAAAAGAACACTTTAATTATAGATAAAGGAAAATAGGGACAGTGCCCCAAAACCATTCAGCCACGAGAACTCTGGGGGGGTAACCAACCAAAGACCTGGCTGCACATACAAAACCACAAAAATGCACAAATATATTCTTCAAGCTTTTGTTGTATTAGTTCTATTATCTACTGGCTCCTGAAAATAAAGATTTAGGTGACAGGTTTTCTTTCTCCTTCCATCTTAAGCTGGGGATTGTTTTTTCAGTTGATTTGACATAAAAAGGCAATTTTTGTCCTTTGCTTTTTTCTCCTCGTGTATTCTCTGCTGAATCAATAAACATCTCTAATTTCTGACAAAGTCAATTATCAGCAGAAGAAAAGAGCTGCTTTATCTCTGCTGCTTCTGCTTCTCTGGTGGAGCTGAGCATTGCTGGAGCACCTCGTGTACCTCATTAATTCCAATTCGGGAGCCACTCAGGATGAATTTTTCCTTCCCCAGGTGTCACCAGGAGTGGGTTCTCTCGGTGTCACCCTCTCCTGTGTGCCAGTCCCCCAAAAACACCGAGTGTGTCAAAGGAAGAGAAGGAAAGAGTTTACAGCCCCTAAGCAGGAGGGGTAGATGGTCACGGGGAAAGGAGGAAAAGTCTCTGTGTTTTTCTCTGAGGAACAAGGCAGAGCAGTGCTGGGGTTTCAAAGTTCCCAACTGTGTAAAACCTAAAAGCATTTATCTGGAATACCCAAGGGAACTAGCAGGAAATAAAAACAAAACAAAACAAAACAAAACAAAAACATTTCCAGGAGGAAATTCAAATTTTGGGAGCCCTGACCTGGAAGCGAAACAAAACAAAGAGTGACAAGAATAACTAAACCAACCTTGTGAAGGTATATGTGGGGTCAATTTTAGAAACAATGGGATGTTTTCTGAGTGAATAAAGACAGTCTGTTCTGATTGCATTCATTTGGCACAGGCTGGGTGACTTGGGAACTTCCAGATCCAAATTCCACCTTCATGAAAAAATCTCTTAGGAGGTTCTAGGCATGACATCAACCCTTCCTGTGTCTCATCTGTACAGCAGGGAAAATAATCTTCCATTTATCCACTCTGCTGTGGCTGAGACGTTTGTTAAGTGAAGGTGGGGGCTCTGGATATCACCAAAATAAAACACAACTTGTTGTGTCATTAGGATACAGCTGCTGGGAGAAAATATTACAGAACGAGAGCGTTGCCAGCCATTTACATATCTTAAAATAAATGGCCACATGTGGTCTCTGCCTCCTCCTCCTCCCCATCCATCTTCTCTCCCTTGCCAAGCACGTTTCCAGCGCTGAAATCAGCCCAGGGATTGTCTCTCTCCAAGAGCTTTCCACTTGGGCATGGTGTGAGTGTCCAAATGATTTGGAAGCAGGTCACAGAAAGCCTTGGGAATTGTTCTGGAGAGTGGCAGGAAGCCTTCTGCTCAGTGTACAGCTGTGCTCCAAAAAAAAAAAAAAAAAAAAAAAAAAAAAGAAAAAAGGGATAAAAACCTGTCACTAATGTGCAGAAGAGGAGAGAAAATGATACGGTGCCAGTGCAGGCACAGGCAGAGCAGGGACAGGCCTTGCACATCAGGAGGTGCTGATTTCAATGGAATGATACTCGCCTAAAATTACAGCTCTGGCGAGTCAAATTACAGATTTCACGTCTCATCGTTTTATTCCAGTCTCCATCCAAAGGGAAAAAAAAAAAAAGTCCCGTTTAAACAAACCCCCTCCCTACGAAACGAGGCTGAAAAGGATTAAGGATATTATCCTGGTGGAGAACCTCACGAAATAAGGACGTGCACGAGGTGTGCAAAACAACACGCAGCGGGGGGAAGGAAACTCCTTTTTAAAACTCTTGTTTACCCTTCCTCACCATACAAGGACAGGAGAGATGGATCGTTTACAAATCTGAAAAAGGCTGGAAGCAATCCGGGTTTTCACACAAAGAAAATTCACCCCGTGGGACAGATAAGGATTTAGCGGGGATTCAAAGGGGATTAGACATTTGTATGGATAATGGGAACATCCCCGGCTCTGGGAGATAAGAAGGGAAGAAAAGATAGAAGCACTCCTGTTCCAGGGCACGGCCAATTACTGAGAGAGGCAGACAAACTTTCCCGTGATATTCTTCCCCTGGAAAATGCCTTTTGGTGAAGTGTTTCTGTCAGGGAACCTTCCAATGGACTTGGCTTCAAATCCATTTCTGTTTTCTTGTTGTCTTTCAACTTCCTCCAGGCTGGGGAGTTGGGTGGGGAGGGATGTGCTGTGGGATGGTCTGCTGGAAAGATCAGTTATTCTTTGTAAATAATGAATGCCTGACCAACATCTGACCAAATCTGCCGTTGAGCGGGGTTTCTTTTGGGTTTTTATTTTTTGGCTTTTTTACTATTAGAAAAGAGCCAGGGAAATGGAGGAAGGTAATTACAGAGGATAATTACTTTAAATGCTTTTAGATCTAAGCTGCTAAGAGGCTAGCTGTGCAAAAGGAAAGCAACCATGATAAATATGGCACGGAACAACTGAGAATTCAGGCAGAAAAAAGGGATCTGGTGCAGTTGCACAAGACATTTTTGGCAACAATTCCTTGTAAATCTCGCAAATGAGTCCAGGTACTTAACAGGCAATTAAAGGCAGCCAATGTAAATTAATTAATAGCAGACTCTTAAAAGTCATTAGCTGCTGTGCAATTAATAGAAAATCATAAAGGAAATAAATGCTTGGTTACAGCCTTATTAAGATCTGAACGTTACATCTTCTTCTGAATTGATTGGGATGATAAAAATTCAGGGGGAGAATATGGAGAGCGCCATTAAATCCTTGCCAAATCCGAGCAAGATTTCCATAGTGAGCACTCACCATTCCATATTTCAGAGGCTGACATTCGGAGTGTTTCAGTGGAGGGACTGGGTGTGAGCTGGAAGAGCTTTATCCCGGCCCTTCCAAAGCTGGATGGAGATCATAAAGGAAGTTCGGCAGTCTCAGGTGGCAGGTCTCATGCATTATTCAATTAGCAATAAATTAACTGCTGCACGAGCTCGGAATGAGCCGGAGTCCCAGTCCTCCCTGCCATGCCCAGCCACAGATCAAATCCTACAGGGAATACGGGACACAGGACAGAGCACTGAGGATTCAATCAGCACAGTCTGTTTGATAACCAGGGTGCCTTGGCAAGAGCCAACAGAGCTTTGAGGATTTGATCAAGATTGGTGACAGGAAAGAAGATGGAATCAACTTCTGCAAGCAAGAGACGTTGCAAAATGTCTAAGTTTGTTTTTGTGACGTTTATTTAACCTAATCATTGTAGTAAAAAGTTACCAGCCTCCCTAGAATGCCTATCTATACCTGGAATGGTATATAGGCACATGTAGCCCACAGTAAAATCGGATTCTGGTCACCAATCAATCTTCCCCTTCTCTCTCTCAATCATTGATAAAATCCAAGTTCATTTTTCATTCCCAATGTCAGTCCTGGCCGTGCCTGGGCCCCTGGAGGACCTTGTTTGGTTTTTCCATCATCATTCCAGCTCGGGTCTCACCCTGTGCCCACACCTCTGGGGCTGGAGGCTGACGCTGTTTTACACCACAAGGACACAGACTCCGAGATTCAGGAGGCTGAAATGACTCCTTGATTTTGGGATGTGTCTCCCTTTTATACTATTTCACACAGACCAGTTGGATTGGTGACACAAAGACAAACCTCTTCACTCACACTGGTCAGAGCAGAGGGACAGCAAGGAGAAGTCCCTCCCAGGGAAAGGGATGAATAACAAACCTACAGCTACAAAAACATTTCTCCTGTTGACAGAAAATTCCCTGGGAAAGGAATTTCAGAAACCCAAAACACCTCAGGCACCAAACCAGGGCTACAGGAGACTGATATTGCACTGGACATCAGGAGTTGCCTCCTCTGCTAGGGACCAAAATCAGTGTTTGCCACTCTGGTGATATTGCAAATCCATCACTGATGTCCCCGGAGCCTGGGACAGAGCTGTCCCCTCTCTGATCACTCCATAAACATTTTCCGGAGGACAGCTCCACCTCCACGCAGCCTCACACAGCTTTGCTAAAGCCTCAGCCTCCTTTTCCAAAACAACGATTTGTCACTTGCAAACCCATCCGGAACAGGGAGGGTTCTTGGTACTCAGAGCTCAGCCTGTGAGATGTGGTTTTTGGGATCCCAGAATCCTGATGAGTAAAGAGCAAATGCCTACAAATGCTCTGCTCTCTGCCTGTTTTGAAACAACTTCTTTTTCCTTTCTTTTTTTTTTTTTTTTTTTCACAGAAAGCGACTTTTTTTTTTCCATCAGAATCAAGACAATGTTGTTTTTTTCTAGAGCCACCCTGACAAACTAGTGGAGTATATTTAGGGGTGTGGAAGCTTATAAGAAAAGAAAAAAAGAAGCCAAAAGAGGACGAGAGCTATTTCAGGCTTTTTTTTTGCAAGTGGAGGTGTTGGAAAACTGAACTTACCCTCAATATTTCCTCATCCTTTCCTATTCATTTTCAAGTCACAAAGTTTCTTCGAGGACAAGTGACCTCATCCGAGACTTTTTGGGAATGAAACCTTCTGGTGAGAAGCTTGAGGGTGTTTTAACGATCAACAACAGACCAACACAGAGATCCTCCTGAGCTCCCTTCTCTGACATCCCTCAGTCTTGCTGTTACACTGGCAGGAAATCCTTTCATGTGAGGTGTAAGGTTGAACTGTGAGTTTTCAGTCATCACCAGCTGAGAAAGCTGCAGATTTCTCTATCCAAAACTTTTAAAAGTTTTCCTGACCTTCTGTGGTCAAGTATCTCTTAACCTGATCCGAGTGATGTTACAATTCCTTTAGATCCTCTTTCCTTCCAGAAATTGTACCCTCCGTCTGCTCTATTTAATACTGTACAACCCACGTGGATTCAATTTTAAAGTAAAACAACTGTTTTTCTACTTTCAGCAATTGCCAGGGATTGTTAATTGAAGTCAAACTTTCCAACAGCCTCTGGAATTTCATCCGGAGCACGTGAAGGAGGGTCAGCCCCTGAGAGCTGGGGTAGGTAACCTGGAGAGCTGCCCAAGACACAAACAAAAGAGAAAAACCCCACATTTTGGGGTCGGGAAGATTAAAATCGTGTCAAAAATAATATAGGTCAACGTGGATTTACAGACGTGTGGGAAAAGTTGGACTCTGGTTGGGATGTCTTCTGCAAACTCCCGTTGCCTCTTAAGCTGTGGTGGCCTCTTGAATAGACTTTATAAACATAAACTTTATTCACTTCTGTAATTCCCTGGGGTTACAGGTGACAGGAAGGGTCTCTGGATGGGGAAAGGAAAAAGACCAGCAGAAAACCTGAAATGATGAGGACAGCAGTGGTAGGAAAAAAAAAAACATTTCCAGGAGGAAATTCAAATTTTTCTGAGCCCTGACCTGGAAGCAAAATGAAATAAAGAGTGACAAGACTAAATAAAACCAACCTTCTGAACCTATACGTGGGGTCAAATTTAGAAAATATTTCTTGTGTCGCTGTAAATAAAGACAGTATGTTTTGATTGCATTCCTTTGGCGCAGGCTGGATGAAAAGTACAAATGCTGGCGAAGGAGAGAGCATAAAAATGAACTTTTATGAATCAGAAATACAGAAAACTGATTGTAATTCATAACTCCACGCTGGTTTTATTGTTTCCAAATCACACACCAGCACTAAGGCAGCAGAATTCTCAGTTAATATGTGATGAGAGTGCTATTCAGAAGTGTATTTTATTAGGCATTAGGAAGATTTACAGAGCCATCCATATGACATGGATTACAGAACACATCAAGAAATCAAGGACGATTTTCGCTTCTCTACTAAACAAAATATCCTTTAAGTAATTGCTATTAACTTGGCATTACTTACCAGGAGGCCTATTTTGATAGGACAGAGGAAAGAAAAAGGAGGGTAAAAAACTAAGTAAACATAGAGCTGAATTCCATAAAAAAAAGGATTAAAGGGTTTCTTTTTTTTTTTATTTTGAGTAACACGCAGTTTTAAATTTGATCTACTGTAGAGAAATCAAAGGATGGAGGTTTAATGTTAGCTAATACTTAGTTTTCACAAAGGAAAAATCAGTGTCCTCTAAATGTAAAGTAATAAAATTGGGCTGAACAAAAAAGGGAAAAGATGAGAAAAATTTTCTTTTTCTGCCCCATGGCTTTTTTTCTCCCTCTCTTTTTTCTCCCCTTGATATTATTTCCTTGTTTATTTGATTTAATTAGCACTGACCACTGACTCAATCTCTGTGCAGCACCCAGCACTGCAAGAGTTGTTTGGAATTTTCGTGGGTGATGTTTGGAGCCTCTCTGCCCTGTAATGATAATAATAATAATAAACTTCTTCATTTTTGCAAACATTTGGCACAACCTCATTCAGTTTAAGCAGGAGGATCCAGCCAAGCTTTGCTGTGCTACAATTTAGCTGCCTGCTGTATTTTTTCATTTGAAAATGAAACGTGGAGTTGAAATTGGAGTCGAATGCTGTGTACCAGAACCCGCCTTTAATGTCTATTTTCTTACCTTGAAAAGAAAAAGCGTCTCCAAGACGAAATGAGTCACAACAAGAAAGGAAACCGAGATAACTGAAAATGATAAAAATCTTTTAATATTTTTAAATTTTATTCTGCACTGAGGGACAGAACTTCCACCAAAAAGCAGCTCTGCCTTTGCTCCTGCTGGCCTGTGAGAACAGGAGCTGTTTGTGTTTATTGCTTGACCATTGCAGTCGGTGGGACCATCTCCTGCTGGACCCCCCAAATTTTAGGGAATTCATTTCCTACCTGGGAAAACTCAACCCTTTCAAAGAGCACATTAAGAGGGATTTTCCATGGGGCAGCACCTTGCTGGAGCAGCACATTTCAATGTCCTGGTGTCTGTGACGCTGCTGAAATCAGGATTTCTGTCCTACAAAGCTTTGGAGGCTCTTGCAAAGGACCTGTGTTGGTCTGAACTGCAAAGACACGTTCAAATAAAAGGGTGAAATTCAGGATACCGCCAAGAAGTGCTGCCTTCAGCTTCCTCATGTGAAACAAAACTGGACCTTCATTAACTTTGAAGAAATCAATCCCATCCTAAAAGACTTCCACTGGTAGGGCAGATGTTAAGGAAGGGGATTTGAGCATGGAAAACAAATTGAAATTCAACCTTTTTATTCTTCCTCGAGAAAAAAAAAAAAAAAATCCTTTTACAAAGAATGTGCCCCGTGCAGGGTAAAGCAGTGAGCAAGTTCCTTAACTACCAGAGCGCCTCATTTCCCCTCTCCCATCCTACCCACAGGAGGAGTGGTAATTAACCCACAAGTTCCTTAAAGCCACAAGCACCGATCCTTTTAATTGCTGAAATGTTCGAGGCTTTACATTATGTAAAGGCAAGGAGGCTGCGGTGAAATTTGCTGAGTGATAATCCATCTGTCTTGGCTAAAGGCCAACGTGCAGGCACCGAGAGAGGAGAGGAAGGGAGGTTTCTCTTTCTTGTGGCACAACTCAAAGTGATCTCTGTGGGTTTTTACATTCCTAGAAACGCTCACCGTGGCTTTTGTGGATCGAGGTTTTTTTACCAGGAGCAGCTCCCGTTCACAGAGCCTGTTCATCACTGCTTGCAAACTGCACTGTACACACAAAAATGCTTTAAAATTTTTAATTTTTTTAAAAAAGCATGCATAGGATCAACCCTTTGCAGCAGCTAACTCAAGCAGAGCAGGCTCAACCTGGTGACTTTAAAACAAGCCTAATGACAGAAAAAAAAAGTATTTTCCACCAGCTGCAAAACTTAAAGAAACCAAGATAGAAAAATCCCCCACTGCTGCTTAGCAGGAAGAGAACAAGCAGTTAAACATTTTTTTCTGCTGTATTCACTACTTACATCTTCAACTGGCAGGATAATATCTTAAATTAGAGAGGCACATGCACAGTTTCATTCAAGTGGAAACATATATGCAATACATTTTCTCAATTCTTTATAAATATTTCCATGGCACACTTTAAGTATTAGGAAGCTGCGAGGATAATTTCATTTATTCTGCTTTAGGAGGCAAATGAATGTTGCTGTTGAGGGGCCTGGCTTTTGTCTGGGATTTTTAATTGAATTTGCCGTGAGCTGTGTCCCAAGAGATGAGTAAAGGGTTGTGGGGCCGGACAGGTACCCCAGGTGAGTTACAGGCAGTCCTCACATCCACAACACAGCAGACAATGCTGTAATAAGAGATCAGCATGAAAAAACGGAAGGGAAACGTTCTGGGATGTTCTCAGGGTCCCAAACCCACCCATACCTGCCCCTGACCCCGGAGTCATCGTGCCCAGTGATGCTCCTGCCCCACAGATGAGCATCTCGCGTGTGTTTCCATCCCAGGTGCCTCGGAGTCGTTGAGAACGAGTGAAATCACTCACTGGAGTGTTCCACTCTGTTCCTGCAAACCCTGAAAGTTCAGAAAATCGTTTTCTAAACTGTTTCAGAGATATTATTACCTTTCTCCTCTCTGAGTGAATCTCGCAGCAGCCAAATGCTCTGTGCCGTTATAATGCTTCAGATGCTGCCTGTAGTTTATTGTTCCCTCCAAGCAATTTATTTCATTATAATGTACTCATGGAGGAGCATCAGTGTTTAATTATCAGGAGAACTACTCTTAGCAAGCTCAGACTGAAGTCTGAAGTCCTTGACTGTTGGCTGCTGCTCACCTAAAAACTGATGGTTGGCAGCTCAGCGATCTCGTGCAAATGGAATCTGTGGTGAGCCTTGTAATTTTTCTATTAAAATTCTTTTTGGGAATCAATGTTTTCTGACTGAGAGAGGGGAAATTCCTGTGAGGCAGCTCTGCAGCACTGGCAGGGAAAGCAGAGCCCGGGAATGTCTGTGTGCGGTGTGTGAGGGAGGGAGAGACGTGGTCACAGATCTGGGTTTGCCCTCTGCACCGGGAGGGGAATCCCATCCTATTTCCCAGGTGCTAATGCTGATAATCCAGCTATGAGAAAAAAAATTCAAAATAGTCAACACGACAGACCTGAGGTAATGGAAGGAAACCTTGAAGGGAACCCTGGCCATTCTCCTCTAACTGCATTATTTATTTGTGAAATGTCTATTTGAGTTAAAGAATTATTTTATTCGTTTCCCTGAAGTCATTTAGAGGCAGTGTCAGCATTTTCCCAACCTAGATTATGGGCCCGAGTTGTGACCCGAATACGAGGATTCCCCTGCAGGCGCTGAGCTCAGGGGTGTGAATCACTGGAGTAACACATTGCTGGGTGGGTCTGGAGCACGGGATGCAAAGGTCTGCCAAAGCACGGCAGGATGACTCAGGAGTAAGGCAGGGAAAGAACCAAAAGCGGGACAGAAAGTGCCGGGCTTGGCCAAGGAGATGAGGCAGCAAATTGTATGTGGAGAGGCTCTTGGGAAGGAAAATCAGAGCACGGGGTTGAACATGGATTTGCACCCCCACTGCAGCTGGGGTGCCCCAAATCCTTCCTATTTCTCCATCCTTCTTGCTTGTAAATCAGCATGAACTCTTTGTTGAAAATCAGAGATCCACGATGATAAAAAATTGATAAATATCATTACAAGCCAGGAGTAATGCAAGGATTTCATTCCTTGCCTCCATCCACAGCACCTGGCCATGGAGGGCATTCCCTGGATGCCCTGGGATCAATTCATGAGCTGCTGGAGCCCGGAGCAGCAGAGCCCTGTGTTCTGTGACTGGGATTTCTGTTTGAATCCTCCCCTCTTCCCTCCTCTGCTAACGAAGTCCTGTGTCCCCTCCGCAGTAGTGACAAATCTTCATTGAATTTAAAATGCTCCTGGATTTCAAAATCACCGACAAAAAGCAAAACACCTGATTTCCTTTTGCTCCCCCACGAAATCGAATCCTCTGAAAACTCTTGCCTTTATCAGTGACATCAAAGCTGGAGTTTATTCCTCAAGGCCCCAGAACTCGGCCTTTAATCACAGGTTTAGCTGAACACCGTGCACGGTGCAAAACAAAGCCAGCCTCAAGTGCACGTGTGTCATTTGCAATCCCAGCTGATTAATCAACCCCTTGTTCTTGTAAGTGAATGTTAATTGCCACGTGCAGATCCAAACTGGGGCTGCATTAAAAGCTGAGCTGGGAGCTGCCATCTCTCCTGGCTGAGCCCACCCGAGGGCAGCGGGCGCTCACTGCGCATGAGAGTGCAGCTGGTGCAGCTAATCAGCCTCATTATCGCTAATGAGCCTCGTTACTGGGCTGGAACCAATCAGAACCAGCCTCGTTATGGCCCCACCCGTGCTGGAACCAACCAGAACCAGCCTCGTTATGGCCCCACCCGTGCTGGAACCAATCAGAACCAGCCTCGTTATGGCCCCACCCGTGCTGGAACCAACCAGAACCAGCCTCGTTATGGCCCCACCCGTGCTGGAACCAATCAGAACCAGCCTCGTTATGGCCCCACCCATGCTGGAACCAACCAGAACCAGCCTCGTTATTGTCACACCCGTGCTGGAACCAACCAGAACCAGCCTCGTTATTGTCACACCCGTGCTGGAACCAACCAGAACCAGCCTCGTTATTGTCACACCTGTGCTGGAACCAACCAGAACCAGCCTTGTTATGGCCCCACCCATGCTAGAACCAATCAGAACCAACCTCGTTATTGTCACACCCGTGCTGGAACCAATCAGAACCAGCCTCGTTATGGCCCCACCCATGCTGGAACCAATCAGAACCAGCCTCGTTATGGCCCCACCTGTGCTGGAACCAATCAGAACCAACCTCGTTATTGTCACATCCGTGCTGGAACCAATCAGAACCAGCCTCGTTATGGCCCCACCTGTGCTGGAACCAATCACAACCAACCTCGTTATTGTCACACCTGTGCTGGAACCAACCAGAACCAGCCTTGTTATGGCCCCACCTGTGCTGGAACCAATCACAACCAACCTCGTTATGGCCCCACCCGTGCTGGAACCAATCAGAACCAACCTCGTTATTGTCACACCCATGCTGGAACCAATCAGAACCAGCCTCGTTATGGCCCCACCCATGCTGGAACCAATCAGAACCAACCTTGTTATGGTCACACCTGTGCTGGAACCAATCAGAACCAACCTCGTTATGGCCCCACCTGTGCTGGAACCAACCAGAACCAGCCTCGTTATGGCCCCACCTGTGCTGGAACCAATCAGAACCAACCAGAACCAAACTCATTATTGCCCACCTGTGCTGGAACCAACCAGAACAAAGCAGAACCAACCTCGTCATTGCGCCGACCGCTCTGTGGTGGCCCCGCCACAAACCCCCCAAAACCCAACACCGGAATGTTCCATCACCAGCTGCTGGAGGAGTTTCCTGCCCTGCTCTGCTGGGCTCCAGTTGTGCTTCCAAAGGTAGGGAAGGCTTCCATCTTTCACAGAACTCTCCAAATACTCGGTTTTGGTGGAATTCGGCCTCGTTCTGCCGTTGTTTGTGGTCACTTTTGGCCTCCTCACGGTGCTGTTTGTGTCCTGCAGTGCTGGCGGGAGAGCTTTGCCTCACACAGGGCACAGCAGGGTTTGGTGACCACATTTGGTGACTTTTGGGGGAGCAAACGGGACCTGTTTCCCTCCAAATCCGTGCCTGGTGGCACAGTCACAATGGGGGTCGGGAGGAAGGAATTCTGTGTCCTCCCAGCAGCTCAGCTGGGTGGGTTTTTGGGGAAAAAAAAAAATCCAGCTGCTGGATTTCAGGTGAGGTTTTGTTCCCTTCTGAGGGAAGAGAGTTTGGCACGTGTGTGTGTGTGCAGCCGTGGCTATAGAGCTCTCTGTACCACCAGTGTTATAATATGTATTGATTTGTTTGCTCTCCACTCCGAGCTGCTTCACGTTGCTGCCTGTGAGATGATTTTTTTTAAAAAGCAGGTTGTTCTACTGAGTCGGTTCTGACATCAAAAAATCAAGGGGAAGAGAGCAAGGGGATCAAAATGATTAATTGCTGCATTAGCATGCAGCCACGGAGTGTATTTTGCTCTACAGATTGCTTGTTTCTGAGGGTATGATCGTGGCTCCTGGGCTGCGTTAAAAGATGTGAGTCCTAGGCATTGATGCTTAATTTCAGAGGGATTACATTCCTGTGGAATGAGGGAAGGGGAGGGAGGAGAAGGAAAAGGAGAGAGAAAAGTTCTCCAGTGAAATAGCAGCTCCAAACAATAGACGGTGTTTAGACAACTTTGTTCGGCCAGCATTTGTGAAATTAAACTGGTAACCATAAAAGCTTTTGAAGATTCATAGGGAAATGAGTGGCAGTCACTGCTGCCACGTTTGTCACGTGGGAAAATCCGTCACCATGCAGTCCCCTGAGGTTGTGGTGGGGTTTGTGGTGCTCTGCTGGATCTGGGTCTGCTCTTGGAGCTGAGCTGGGTTCTGAGGGCAAAGTCCTGATGACATCGCAGAGTTGGGAGAATCGTTCAGGAGCCTTCACCTTGGTGATGTACCTTTTGTTATTATTGCTTTTAAGAACACCATTGTGAATTGCTCTGTCATGGTCAGGAACTCAGTGTTCATATCAAACACGGGTTCGGTCTCTGTCTTGGCACAGTAGAAATGTATATTTTGCTTTTATGTATAAATGTATATTTTATGTTTAAATCTAGTCCCTCTGTGACCACTTGTGCTTCAAAGCAGCCACATGCCTTTATTTTTTTTCTTCTTTTTTAATGTGTATAAAGACCACACAACTCCCCAAGTGCCTCCGGGTGGGTTTTGATGGTGCAGGTGCCAGAGCTGGCCAAGAGCCTGGAGAGGGGCTGAGCACAAATACATCCCATGGCCTGGCTGGGAGCCAGCACACCCCGAATCTCATTCCCAAACCATCCAGGTGTGTCAGGATCACCTCAGGAGCTGTCCCCAAGAGCTCTGCAGTGCAGCCCTGAAGGGAAGGCATCCTCAGGGAATTCTGGGGCTCCCTGGAGCCAGCAGTGCCCACTGTGTCCAGCACCTGTGGCCGTTTTCAGGTCGGGTGTGGATTTGGGTGACAGCTCTGGTGAATCTGCAGCTGCCTGCTCAGAGCCCTGCAGCTCCAGGTCTATTTGTTACCAGTTGTTTTCTTTTTTTTTTTTTATGCATTCTCATCTTGTAGAACCAGCCATGCATGATTGTAATGAGTGATGGCCTGATTAAATCAAAAGCAGACATGGAAGGCGCGCTATTAATCTGTAAGCATATGTGATGCTAACAGCCATCACAACATAATGTTGCAATTATCCTAGGTAGGCAAGAATAATTCTCTCTAATTAAATTCGGAGGATATAGATTTGGATGCATGCTCTGGATCCTCTGTCATCCCTGTGCTGCCAGAAAGAAAGGTACCAGAATTATTTCCAGTTAGCCCTGGCCACGTGGATTTGATTCCAAATTCATTCCAGCGCAGCCTGCCTGGGGACAGGCTTTGCAAATACAATGTGCTATCAGAACAGATCATGTGTTCTCAAATGTGTCAGTGGCATCAGTCTCTTCTTCCTTTCTTCTTTTTTTTTCCCCCCTCCTTCTGTGGCAAAATAAGCTGTAATTTCATATCAGATTATGCAGCTTCGCAATCGTATTTTTAGAAGCGTCGGAGTAATAGTAAAGAATGTGTAACACACTGTAGGATTTAGATAAATCAACCTCACTCTGCCCATCAGCTGCAGCCCCAAAGACCCCTCTGGCAAATCCTTGGAAGGTGGAGAGAGAAATGCACTTTGGACTATTAATTTTCAGGAATTTTGGGGTTTTTTTTTTTAATTTCCCCTCCCCTTCATACCCCACCTAGAAAATCTGCAGACTGTTTGTCCTGGTCAAATGCTGCAATTGTCTGTAATTTCCCCCCAAAAGTAATTCAGTGTCACCTGTGGGCTCCTGTCCTGGGGACACCCATGGGATGTGCAGCACCCTCAGACTTTGGGGTGCTCAGGGTTTTGCTCCTTCCTGTTGGTGACCCAGATCCGCCCTGCTGCAAATTAACCCGCATGGGCCTCGCCATCTTCAGGTGCAGACAAAGTTCTACCAAAAATGAAAGAAGGCTCAATTTGTCTTCAAAGTTTTCTGTGTCATGGAGGCCCTGGCCCACAAAAAAATATTTGCAGAAATGTTTCCCCAGTCACAAATCCCTCTCAGCGTCCACACAGTCTGATTTGGTGCTGGGGAAGGTTTGGAGTTGGGGAGAAAAACTTGCAGTTCCATTACCCTTTATCACTTTGGAAGATCAGAAATAACACCAAAATGGTGGCTAATGAGGATATTTGATGGGTTTTAGTGACTTTGATATAATAATTGACTTCAAATGGATGGTTTCAAAGCAGTTTGATGAGATTTACCCTCCTGCCTTCTGTATCTATTCTATTCTTATCTTGAATGTCTGTTTTAAAGAGACCTCTCCATTGCTTTGTACTAAAACTCCTTTCATCATTTAAAGATTCTTGAAAAGTGTAAGAGGAGAAAGAAATTACCGGGAATGCACCTGATTAATTCACAAATTAACTGAGGCTAATTTAGATGACACTACAGCACGATGACTTCCATTAATAAATAAAACTATTATCAAAAGGAACACGCATTTTTTTCCCCCCTAACTTTGAGCAGACCTGTTTCAGCTCCCATCATTTAAATAACCAAACAGTTCCTCACTTCCCAAGCGATCACCAAGCTCTTTGTGGTGGAAATAGAAATTCAAAAGAGTGGGAGCTGCCTGGTGCACAAAGCTTTGTCCCAGATCCCTGCATGAGGGGGGATATTTAAATCCTTCACATCGCAGCTGCAGCTTTTTTGTTTTTTTTTTTTTTTTGCCCCTGACACAAATTCTGGAAAATATTCAGGCAATATTTGGAATTTATATTGGAATATTTGGAATTTCTGGAAAATATTCATGTTGGTCTTGGTGGTTTAGGAGTGTTATGGGGGAGAACTGCTGTGGGTCACTGCTGGGTTGGCCTGGAAAGCTCTGGAATCCCTCGTTTGCTTTTATAAGTTTTGGGCCATTTGCATATTGGGGTTTAATTGTCCAGTTACAGCTTTGGGCTGGGAGGCCCCATCCTTGTTTTCTCTCCTCAGCCCACCCTTATTTGTGCTTTTGGGCCTGAAAACTTGTACCTGCTGTCCTTGGTGTGCAGCAGGAGGAGGATTTGTTTTGTGTCCCCGCTGTGTGCAGAGCCCAGTGACACTGACTGTGAGCTCAGAGCTGCACCCCTGGGCAGCACAGAACCTGAAATACAGAGAAGATAAAACTGAAGCCATCAATTCCCTCCTGGCCGAGCAGGACACTCGGTGTGACCTGACTTTGCCGTGTCCCATGGTTTGGGGCAATGCTGTGAGTTTTCCTGGCGGCCCTCAGCTGAAACCACAGCAGAAGGTGCTGATGGGACATTTGGCTGTTTAACACATCAGAAATATCTGCTCCAGCCCTGCTCCTGCCTTTGGGCAGGCTCCTGTGACTGAGCCCCTGCTGCTCACAGCTTCATGTGACGGTGACAGGGAGCCTTGAGAACCTGTAGAACGCCAGAGTATGCAGGGGACCACCTGACATTCTCCCACAGCAGATTTATTGCCTGAAAGAAGTATATGTACAGAAGAGAAGTGAAAAAAAAATATATATATAATTGAAGGTCTATTCTAAAATGAGAGGCATCTGATCTAAAAAAAAAAAAAAATCCATTTGCCTTGTTTTTTTAGAAAGAAAGGCCGTTTCTCTTTTTGTAGCATCTATTTTTAACCAGCAGAATTAAAATTAATTATTTCGTGCCTGCCATAACCCTTTTTGCACAGAGACCTGTCTGAAAGAGTCATTGATCCCCCCTCTCTCAGTGTGCTCACCGGCAGCAGAAGCAGGGCTCCATCTTTCAATCTCCGAAATGAAAGGGACAACAGAGGTCACTGTGGACTTGTGTTCTTCAAAGTGATTAAGGCAGAGCTGAGAGAGCTGGCAACAAGGCCAGCCTGCTCTTCATTTGAGTTTATATATATATATATATTTATTTCTCTCTGCTCCCCTGTCACCTGGGACCCTCGTGTTCCCGAGTCCGGGGAGAGCTAATTAAAACGGCTTGCTCCTTTTAAATGAGTCTGCAAAGCAGCAGAGCAGGTATCATTTTAAAATCCCTGCTTTGAAAAGCAGGGGATTGTCCTTTGCTGTCTCTCAGGCAGAAATCTCTCCTGGTTTTGTTCTTCCTTTCCCCCTACCTTTAAATTGTATTTATTGGAGACATTCAACACACTGCTCCGGAGACTCTAAACCCAAGAAAAGTGGGCAGGGTGTTGGAGAGCCTGCTGCAGCAGGTGTCTTGCCTTTTCCACCTCTGTTATTTTGCAGTAAACCCCATGATGAGAACCAGCCCATGTCTGAAAGAACCTCCAATAACAGGGGATACAGGCATCAAGAAAAAAAAAATTATAAATTGATTTCGCACCATTCAAGCACTCAAACCTGCCGTTTGCAAAGCAAATGCTGTCATCCTTGGATCTTCACATTCACTTGGACTTTCAAAGATCCTGAAGCAAATAGACCAAATGAAAGGAATCAAATATGCTTTCCCTGTAATGGAAAAAAAAAATACATAATGAGGCAGCAGTTTCAAGTCTGCTTGATTATTGTGTTCCAGGATATTCCAGAGCTGACAGGCAGACAATAAACAGCACACTGAGGGCGAATACACAGCTTTAGCATTAGCATCATTGGCGTCCCAAGCTGAATCTCGTGCTGGTAAATTTTGTAGAGTAATTACTTTTCTGAGGCTTTCTTTCAGTAGCTTTTACTGTAGCTAGGACCAAAAAAAAAAACCACAAACCCACAGCCTTCAGATGTGAAGACTTTTTTAACTTCTGATCATCCAGCCCCGGGGGTCTGATGGCTGCAAACACAACCCAGCATTGTGCTTTCCGTGGATTTTTTTTCCAGGCAAATGTTTAACCTGGCATTCCCAACTCTGGCTGTCTGCCAGCACCAGGGAGGGACAAATATCAGTTATCAGATTGAACTGCCCATTGCAGAGAGCCCAAAGCCATCCCTTTCTGCTGCTCTGGCACAATAAAGAACTGGGGGTGAATCTGGGAGCAAGGAGCTTATTCTGGTTCTTCACCTCCTCTAATAAACCGATGTCTTTTACCCACAGTTACAGTGCTCACCCATGGACTCGATGTTTCCATTACAGGAGAGCCATAAAACCCCTTGTAACTGGCCATTGCTGTGGCAGATTTACAAACTCCTTTTCTTTTTTTTTCCTTTCCCTCCTCTCCATTCAATTAGAAGGGAAATTGTAGCCAGAGCTAATATTAAAAATGCCTTCACACATTAACTTAAGGCATTGCAGCCTCGCTAACAGGATGCACTGGAAGCTAATTCTGTCTTTTACATGGCAGGCTATTAAACCATAAATATGGCACCTTTTGTGTATATATTACACAGCAATTCTCTGTCTGTCCCCAGTCATTCCTTCACTCCTCCCGAGGGGTTTGACAGCACCTGAGCTTGCAGGGGCTAAAACAAGTGGAAGAACCACGTCCAGGCTGGAATGGGACAGCCCTTAATGCTTAATTAATCCACTTAATCATTAAGTGGGAGCTGCCATTCCCATGGGGGTGGTGCTGACTTCTCCCAAATTCCTGGAATTGCCTCAAATCCTGGGCAGGAGATGAGCACAAGGTCTCCCTTTACCCGCTCAGAGGTAAAATGTTAAGTGTTGCTTTGCCCACGGTGAGCTTCATCCCAGCACCAGGATCAAAGCAATGTGGTCTGAACAATCAAGATTTTATTTTTTTTCTTTTCCTCCTTCTAATTCTGTAATTCAAGCCTGGGAAAGTGAGTGAAGTGCAATTGATTGCTCAGTAAAACACTCAATTAGAGCAGATTATCTGAAGGAAAAAGAATGGCAAACTAGAATTTATTTTTCTGTGTCATTAGGGAAGCCTGATAACAGAATCACTGCGGAGCCAAAGAGGAAATCAGCAGCAGAGGAGAGAATTAATTCGTTTTAAAAACACTCATTGTGTTTCTTTCCTCAGGGGTTTGTTTTGGGGGAAGGATGCTGGGTGTTTGTTTGGGGTCTTTTGGGAGTTCTTTTGACTGTTTGTTCCATGGACATGGCTTGGGCCTTTCCTCTGCTGCTGCTGTCCCTGTTTTTTGTCTTTGCTGGTCATTGTCACTGCTGGGTGACATTGCTGTGATTGCAGGGGAAGAGCTCCGAATTCCCAAAACGTGCTCTGGATGGCACAGCTGGAGAAGGGAGAGCACATATTGCTCGGCATAAAACCTCTCTGGCTGCACATAAAGTGGGTTTCAAGTGTTGTGTGAGAGTGGCCTGGTTTTATGGATCCCAGCTACATTGACAGACAATATACGGGCAAAACGCCATCGCAGCAGTTCTAAAAATCCTTTTAATGATGTAAAGTGGCAATATTTTTCATCAGTTACAAAGTTATATCGGCTTCCTATAATTCATTTAACGGCAATTACACCAAAAATACTTCCACTTGAAGTAAGTATCTGCAGGAGCTTCAGAGGAGTGGGAATGTTTGAGAGATATTTGCTTACCCAAGCTACACCTTCACAAATGCAACCCCAGAAGCTGTTCTGCCATTCGTTCTACTTGGATTTGTAGCCTCCAGGCCACTGACAAGTGTCAAGGCACTGTGAAGGCTCAGGAGGAACCCAAAATTCATGGTATTTCAAATTACTCTCCAAAGCTTTCAGAATTGGATTCGACTGAATGAATTCTTGGAAAGGGAAAGGAATAGCTTGTCTCCATTTGTAGCTGGGCCAGGCATAAACTATGAGCTTTTACTGCCGCTTCCTGCACTGCCCAGGAATTCACAAATATCCTGGGTGATGAGCAGCTGAGGAGGTTTTACCAGGGACTGGGACTGTGTTATCTCTGCCCTGAATCATTTTAATGTTTGACTCTGCAGGGCCTCAGCTGGGGAAGCAAAGGGCTGGGCTCCTCCTCAGCCTGCTAAATTGCATTTTGCTGTAAATGGAATAGATTTGGCCGGATCAAGCCTTCATAAGCTTCACATTTCTGTTAGCTGAGGTGCTTGTTATTGCTTTTCCATGAGTCCCCTCACTCCAGCCCCACCAAATCTGCTGCCCAGGGCTGAGGAGGTACCAGGAAAGCAGATGGGAGAGGGCAGAGCGTGGAGAAAGTTCAGGGTGGGAGGCTCATCTCCGCTGGGATCAGGTTGTGCCACTGAAATCTGCCTGCCCAGAGCCTCGGAGTGGGTCAGGAGGAGCAGGGATGAGGAGGAGCAGCTGCCTTCGTCTCTGACCCTTTTCCTTTCCCTGGTGTGGTGCAGAGCAGGGTCCAGCTGTGCTGCTGCTCTTTGGGGCTGGGCTGTGACGGGCACAGGGTTGATCATAAATATCATTTTCAAGCTTTATAGTAAAGGCTGTTAAAGCCTCTTCCATCCAAGGGGTTGTGTCAGCACTCCGAAGAAATCCCACTTTACCAACCGAGAGCAAGGGAGGGCAGGGTCTGGTGCTCTGTGTGAGGGTTTCTCTCTTGGTTCTGCATCCTCAATAATCTGTGTGGCACCTCTGACCCGGGAATGTGCTGCCAGAAGGGAAACTGGCCAGCACTGAGCTGACTTTTGATATTCTCTCTTTTTGGGAGCATGAGGGGCACATCTGTCCTGCCTCTGCCCCACCAGCCTCAGGGACTGGCTCCCAACCCACTGAGGCTGAGCACCAGATGTGAAAAGAGAGAGAGATTTTGAGATTATTCTGCCACAGCACTTACCAGGGGCGAAGAACTGAGTTCTGGATTTCTGGTTGTGTTTCATAAGACGGAATTAAAAATTGGACCTGTTCTGGAGGATGGCTTGGAAACTTATTTCATCCTAAATGCAGGAGGTTGAGTAAGCTGGGCTCCTCATCCAGCCTGTTCGTCTAACTGGGATTAAAGTTGGTTTTACCAGAGTTCCTTTTGTTTATAGACAGTTGTGATCTTCATTTCTAACTTTGTGCTGCCACCCAAATTTTGATCTTGAGCGAAGCCTCCCTAATCCACGCCCAGTGATTTCCAAAGCTGCTGCTCTACACACCATAAACACACGTGGTTTACACTATAAAAACATCATTTTCTTGGTTTTTTTTTTACTTTCATTGTAGAACAAATTCTCTTCCAGCCACTGGTCCTATTGGATTGCACTGACAATGGGACCCTTTTATGGTGGGGTAGCGGAAATTATTTTATAGATTACCTATCACTGCTTTCAGTAGTCGACGGCTTTAGTTAATGTAGTGGAACTGGGATTTTTCCCCTTGATGTCTGCACTTTGTAGCCTTTTGTTCCATGTGAGGAGATGGAAAGTAATAGAGAGGAATGCATCGACCACCAGAACATTCCAGTCAGCTCCAAACGCGTGGCTGAAGGAATAAACAGGAGTGGCAGCTAATTTAATATCTGCTGATTTCCACTGGGCTCTGGGGGACGGGCTCTCAGGGATCACACAGTGCCTGCAGTGAGTCTCTTATTGTGGATGGAGGAGGGGAGTGTGGGGGTTTTAACAACTGGGGATCAAGGAACTTGGACAGACCAGAACTCTTAAATTTGGGGGAACAGAACTCCTAAACATGGGGGAACAGAATTCTTAAATTTAGGGGAACAGAACTCTTAAATTTGGGGTCTAAACAGGGCTAGGACCTGCCAGGAGAATTTGTTTTCATCTCTCTCTCCCCGTTCTCAGAATTACGCCTCCTGGATTTGTAAATTTTTTGGGGATTTTGTTTCTGGACAAAGATGCCTTTACGTACGTCAGCACATCCCACAATCCCTGCGGTGCCAGCACACAGAGTGTGGGACACACACCGGAGGGAGGAGAGGAGCTGGGAGCCCTGGGGCACGGCTGCCTGTGGGGGAAGTGGGGTTGCTCCTGACAACAGCAGCCTGGTGCCTCCTCACTCGGCTCTCCCCTTGGTTACTTGCCTAAAATACTCATTTACCTCATTCCGAAGCCACTTTCTCGCCGTGTGGTGAGTTTCCCACCTTGCTGTCTCAGTAGCTTCTGAGATATTTCGGGACTGCCCTACTTGCAGCAAATGGAGGAGTTAAACCCTGGTCTTTTCTAAGGTAAAAATTGCCTCTTTACAGTGCAGAGCCTTCACCGGGTGGGACTGCTGGGAATCCTGTGCTGCCCAGCACGTGGGACAATTCAGGCAGGTCAGACAGTTCAGGTAGGTGGGATAATTCAGGCCGGTGGGATTGTTCAGGCATGGTGGATTTTCCAGGCATGGTGGATTTTCCAGGCAGGTTCTTGGCCAGGCACGTTCTCTCCTAAATCCAGAACACTTCATTAATGTCAAAGTGCTGAAAGGAGAACACCTGGGCTGGCCCAGAGGTTTTGGTTGTTGGGTGCAGAGGAGGTTTTCAGCGCCCAAGGACGAAATCATCTGCAGAGACATCCCGGCAGATTGTTGGGTCCCTTTCTGCATCACCATCAGGACAGCTCTGCAGAGACAAGTGGCAAACAAGCAGAGCTCCCCAGGCACCCAGAGTCCTGCTGGCTCACAGCACTGACATTTTCCTGTAAGGACAGGGTTCTTCAGAGAGAAACGGCTGACTCCATCCTCTGTAGCTTAAAAACTACAGATATTTTTCCCCTCTTATTTTATTTACACCCCGGTGGGTTTCTAGATGAGATGTCACATGATTTTCACCGTCCAACACCATCTCAACCCAGCATAAATACCCATTTTATGGGCATTTATTTTATTTCATTGTTTTGAGTAGGAGAGCAGTGTCTAACATGGAGAAGTAGGAAACCTTTTCATGCTCTGGGGACCTGGTTTAAGAGGAATCAATCTCAGCCTGGCTCTGCCCCCTCTGAGGTTGCCTCCAGCCTCTCTTGCTGCCTGTGGCAAAACCACTCTCGGGGTGCTCCTGTCAGCTCACAGCACTTGTGCTCCATCTCTCTGTCACTGCCTGAAATATTTAAAGGCTGGAAAGCTGTTTAGCTCCTGTTCTGGACCTAAACCCCAAACCTAAACCCAAGAATTCCACAGGGAAAAAGGAGCACTCAGGGATCTGAGCAGTTGGTGTCAGAGCTCCGGGATCTCCTCTGGAGGTTGGCTGAGTGAAGAACCAACAGCCACCAGGAGCTATTGGATGAAATTCCCTGTGGAGTAACACCCAAAAACATTGAAGGATTCCACCCGATGATAATATTCATCACTCACAGCACTTATTCTCCATCTCTCTGTCACTGCCTGAAATATTTAAAGGCTGGAATGCTGTTTAGCTCCTGTTCTGTACCTAAACCAAGAATTCCACGGGGAAAAGAGCACTCAGGGATGTGAGCAGTTGGTTTCAGAGCTCAGTGATCTCATCTGTGTAAGCTTTTCCTGTCTCATCTTTCCCAACAATCTGGAGGTTGGCTGAGCGAAGAACCGGGAGCTGTTGGATGAAATACCCTGTGGAATAACACCCAAAAATATTGAAAGATTCCACCTGATGACAAAACTCCCGGCCGTGGCCGATCCCACCGCGCCAGCAGCTGCCACCACCGCCTTCCCTCGATCCGAGTGCAGGCCGGGGAGATGCTGAGGCCGCTCTCCGGAGCAGAGATGCTGCCCAGTGCCGGCTGTGGGTGTTTTGGTGTCCCCCGAGGGCTGGAGCAGAGGCACAGGGACCCCGACCCCTCCCCGGCACCGCCGCCTTGCTATGTGTCATCCAGGCACAAGATGTCTCTGTGGGCTCTCCAGAAATTTTAAATTAAAAAAAAAAAAAAAAACCAAAAACAAAACCCAACGAGACAAAATCTACGGCTCGAGCTGGGTGGGCAAACCCGTCAGCTCGTGTTTGTGGTTTTGTTTGTTTTCTGTAGGGAGGGTTTCCTGCCTTGAACAGGCTGATGGCGTGGGTTTTGCACCTTCCCCCTCTGCCCCAGCCCGCGGCTTCCAGAGAGGGAAGAACCTGCAGGAACTGGGATTCCAGAGGCGTTGGGAAGGAGCCCCTCAGGGCTTAGGCAGCTTGGGTAATAATAATAATAATAATAATAATAATAATAATAATAATAATAATAATAATAATAAAGACAATAGAGCATTTCATCCTCTAATTTCTATCCTGAGAGACACATCCCGACTGCCTGAGTGTTTGGGACACCAATAAACACCCCACATTCAT
This sequence comes from Chamaea fasciata, assembly GCF_029207755.1. Classification (NCBI taxonomy): domain Eukaryota; kingdom Metazoa; phylum Chordata; class Aves; order Passeriformes; family Sylviidae; genus Chamaea; species Chamaea fasciata. The sequence continues at coordinate 12,618,587 of NW_027094103.1, read as the reverse complement.
TGCAGCTGAATTGATAAAACTGATGAAAACTCGGGGTTTGAGGTCTCCTAGAGCCTGGATGCTTGATTTGCACCCTCGGATTTTAATCAAGAATTAATTCTGCCTTTTGTATTCTTTAGAAAATTTAAAATAATAAATCGGTAGGGCTTCTAAAACAAAAAAAAAATTGCTACAATCATGTTTTACACCCAAGCATTCAGTAACGCCCGAGAAAAGATTGCAAAAGCTTGAGTGGCGGTGGCCAACCTTGGGCAGAGCTCTGTCCCACCTGCCAGGCCCTTGCAGCGCTGGGAAAGAGGAGAGGAACTGCTTGTGGATGAAGAAATGCAATGTTTTTACTACCAGTCAAGAGCATTTCGGGCAATAAAACCTTTCAGAGTGGAACACTGGTGTCCAGTGGATGATTCGGTGAGACAGAGGAGGTCTCCTGTTTGGAGATGCTTTGTGCAGCCCTTAATCTGCTTTCTGTTTTATTTAATTGGAGTTTATATCAGTTCCTGAGGCTTTGCAGCACAGGTGTGTTTCCTTTCGGAGTGTTCACAGGCGAACACAGCTAGAACACACTGCAGAAATTCAACCTGAATGAAATTCCCACGTCATGGGGGGGTGAGTAAATCCTGGATTTGGGCATTTTAACCCAAATTGTGTCTGTCACTCGGGAACGTCACGTCTGTGTTCTCTGCAAAAAAATGCTTTTATAAACAGACAAAAAAAAAAAATCAGCTTTTTGAGTGGGTTGGGGCATTTAAAACTTAATTTAGTAGATAAATCTTTGGGTTAAACCAAGTCACCTCCCGCCGTGGTGCGGAGTTTGGCCGAGCAGGAGTGACACCCGAGCCCGGGTGGCACTAACAGACAGGAGGAGTTATTTTATCACCCCAGACAAACGAGCGCAGGAGTAAATCTGAGCTGTGATGTGTGCTGACACCGCTGTAAATCACACACGACTGCAGAGATGTTTCTCTCATGGCTCACCCCTTCGAGTGCTTTATTTGCATTTTGACAGCGGGGGGAAGGAGCTGGGCCTTTTTTTTCATTGGAGCCGTGATGTCCCAGCCCTTTCCCCCAAAAGTTCCAACATCAGCTAGAAATTCAGAATCTTCAGCAGAAAGGCTCATCGAGCCCGTGGCACAGAAGTGCCTGTGAAACAGGCAAAGTGCAAAATGACACTGGGAAGTAACTTGGATCGAGGCACAAATATTGCGCATTAAATGCTGAATAAACTCGTGAACAGGCACAGAAAGTGCCCGTAATTAGTGACTGACTTTGGTCCTTTCCCAGTGCTGCTGGGATGCCTGAACTGAGCTGAAACTGTACTTTCAATTATGCTGTTACATAGTTATAACAGAGTTAAAGTACAGTTAGATTTTCATTTACGCTCATTTGATATTCTATAGACTCGATACAGCCCATAAGTCGGTCACAACACAGAATAATGAATTTTTTTGGTTATTGAAACTCTCTTCAAACCAAGAACATAGTCATTACCACAGACAATCACGATTTCACAACATACCAAGATAAATTTCATAAACATTTTCAAGGATTTTTGGTTTTGTCTCTTTGTGGCTGAAGGATTTAGTCCCTAAGTCTATTAAGCTTATTGAAGATTGGCTTGTTTCCCAGACCTTGGAAAAGAATTATTATTATTAATATGTTATTAGTTATTATATTCATACACTATTAATATAAGATGTTTAATTATAATAAATATATTCTATATTTAATATAATGTTTGTATATCTTAATAGATTTTCTATATTAAATAATGGATAATTTTATTATGATATATTTATATATTATATGTTTATTTATCTTTAATATATGATATATTTATATATCTTTAATACACTATGTATATTTAATTATATTATTAATATAATAATTAATTTGTAGTTCTTCTGGTTGATAGAACTTGCCTCAAGCCAAAGGCCAGGGATGGAGAAAGACCTTCAATGCAAATATGAAACCCGAGGACGTGTAAATGTTCAAAACATTGTATAAAACACAAATACACGTTTTAAGTGATATTTTTTTTTAAAATTCAAAACTTTTAATCGTCATTTGAAGGCTTCTCCCCCCTCACATCACTGATCTCTGCTGCCTGTAGTGAGTGTCTGTACATGGGAGTAATTCTAAGTTTTGCTCCCATAATGAATGGAAATTGAATCAATCTCTTCTGGGACTTACTCCAAGATGAGACATTAAAGCAGGATTTTTACACACACCCTACACACGCTCCGGCAGTAAGCATAACTTCAGTTAATATTCCTAACAGCTACATTTTCTCCTCAAAAACGAGCTCATTAACTTGTAAAATATACAGGACTCAGGTGCTTGATAGCAAATAAAGCCTTTAAAAAATTACGTTTTACCACCAGGGATTTTAGGAGCCTGACACGAAACATCTATTTCACCCAGAGCTTTTTTTTTTTTTTTTTTTTTTTTTTTTTTTTTTTTTTTTTTTTAGGCACTCTAGAGCAAGTTCAGAATTCTAATTTTGGAGTTAAAAATTTTCAAGGTTGTTCCTCAGAGGAGACAGGGGGAGAACGTGATGTTGGAGGACCAAAATCCTCTTCTGTGAGTCAGAAAATGCCATGGCTGCCTCGAGACCCAAGGCAAAATTATATCCTCAACAAGACAAAGAACTTGGAAGGATATATATTTTATTTTTTTTAAGTGAATAAAACCAGGAAGGTTTCTGCCCCAGCAGATCCAGAGAAGCTGCTGCCTTCCTTCCCACCTCCTTGCCTGCCAGGGCAGAGCTCCCTTCATCCAGACCTTTACAGCAAATATCACAGATTAATAAAGAGGTGAAAGAGCTCTGCTTCATTATTTATCCCTGACTGATATTTATTAGCCAAAACCAATTTGTGCCGGGGTTCCTTTATGGGTCTGTGACTGCGGGAGCTGGGGCAAGTGGTAATTACAGAGCTGGGACGTGTCCTCTCGCCTCAGAACCGGGCTTTAAACCGACGACGGGATAACAAATGGTGAAGACTCACCTCCACCTTGGCTCCGGGGGTGTTCGCACGGGGGGCTGTGTGCTGTGGAGGTGCCTCTGTGACAGCCAGGACACGAAAGGAAGACTCCAAATACTTCAGAAGGCAAAGAGCACAGGAAAAAGGCTTCGTTGTCTAATTCCGACGGCCTTTTATAGGGCGTTCCCATCCAGACTGAACATGACTGGCGAACCCCTGGGCCAGAGCGGTGCTGGGATCTGGCAGCCCTTGGCTGGATGGATCCTTGCGTGGATCCGGGCAGGGCTCTGACCAGAAATGATGAACCCACAGCCTCACAAAGATGCCTCAGCTGCTGAGAAGGGGATGAAAATTCCATCTGTGGGGAACATTTTCCGTGAGAAGGGGACGAAAATTCCATCTGTGGGGAACATTTTCCGTGAGAAGGGGATGAAAATTCCATCTGTGTGGACGTTTTCTGAGAGTTTTGCACAAAATCCCTTTGTGGCACGGGCAGAGGACACCCCCTGGAGCAAGCTGGGATTCAGGGAGGTTGGCTGGAGCTGAACCCCAGGGGGAAAGCAGCACCAGCAGGAGGATTTTCCCAAAAGAGTGGTTTGCCTCCCTGGCTCGCTTTGGCCTTCTGGAATAAAAAAAAAAAAGGCAAAGAGGGGCCCCACAGGTTCCACTTACCCACAGACCAACTCACAACTAATTAAAAGTGATCTAATCCTTTTGATCACACCTTTAGGGAGTTGGTACAGGCTGTTAATAAAACCCAAGAGGGAATTTTTTTTTTTTCCTGTCAGGTGGCAAATTCTCACATTTCATTATTTTTCTTGCCCTCAATCAAGAAGAGAAGTAATGAATACAAATCCTTGTCTTGTTCTCCCCGGATTTGTGTTTTTATTAAAGGAACTAAAAGAACAGAGAGCCAGTCGAAATAATTGTGTTTAAATTCAACACTTTCTTTTCTGCAAGTAACCCTTCGTGCTAGAGTTTTGGGGTTTTTTTTTTTTAATTTAAAGCACCACAATTGGGAGATTCTAACAAATGCAGGTGTTCTTCAAATTGAGGAATTCAACCAAATTGGCTCTTTACCCTCAACACTTTTGATTTCCACTCCTTGGTATTTGCACGGCAGAACCCTGTGAGCTTGTGCTGCCCTTGGGAGTGTTCACAGGAATCCTAAAAACTTACAATTTGGGGTTTTAGTGTATAGTAACAGATGTGAGTCAAGATGGAGGATTTTGGGGCGTTGTCTTTGTCCTTCTGCACCTTCTTCTTCCTTCTTCTTCAGGAATCTGGGTGGGTTTCCGTAAGTGGGTGAAAGAGGTTCGCATTGCGGGTTTGGGGTGATCACAGTTGGATTAGAAACATAAATAATATAAATATCAACTGTTTATTGGATAATCGGGACTTAAATAACCTTGAGCAGACACCATTTTAACTCACTTCTTTGACCTGTTAGAGAGAGCTCACATCTCCTGAGTTTGTAACGGATAAGGACAACAAACTGCAGAGTGAGACTTCAAAAACATCTCCTGAGTTGTGTACCCCGTGACCTTGGAGCAGGAAGGAGCCAGGAATTCCCGCCCTGGCCAGGGGCAGCACAGCCACCACCAGCTCTAGGTTGACTTGATCACTCCTGGAGGACAGGAGAAGATTCAGTTCTGCAGGACTGTGTGCAGCCAAGGAAAACAAGTCCAGCTCAATGAACTTCTTCTGTCCTTTATTGTTTGGTTGTTTTTTTTTTTTTTAATTTACTTTTTAAACCTCCAAACAATTTTGGGGTTTTTTTTCTGCAGTTCCTAATTCTGGAGCTCCGAAGTACTTAACTCCTGCTCCTACCCCCTCCATTTAGTGCCTATTTTTAAAAACATCAAGAAAAGTATAAATTCCAATGCAAGACTTACTGATGGAATGAGGAGTGCTGAGTTGCCTTCAAAAATGAAGGCAAGAGTTCAGGCTGCCTCGAGGCTCTTCCAATACTCCAAATATTTCCATTCCTTGAATGCCTGTGCTTGATCCTGCCAGGGGAACAGTAGAACTGTCATTGGCAAGGAATAAACTCGTGGTTCAGGGAGCAGCCCACAGTTCATGCCAGTGTAAAAAATTAATTTACAGTAACACACTGTTGGCTGTTGCTTTTGCAAAAGTTTTGCCGAGTTTTAATCTAACTGCTAATACAGCATTAAGTGTTTGTTTTTTTTTTTTTCTTTTGTTCATCATTACAGACTTCCCCTTAGGGCCTGGGGATCTTTGTAGGACAAGAACAGGATTTAGTTTTAAAGGCCAGACTGAAAGCAGGAAGCAAAGGCTGAGACCTTGATTAAAAGAGAGCTCTGTTTCAGAGAGGGATTGAAGAAGAAGGAGGTGCTGGGGGCTAGAGAGTGGCTCTAAATGTTTTTTAAAGCCCATCTGCGCAGAGAAACAGCAAATGCAACAGCTCGCCCACCTTTGCCACGCCAGTGTTAGTGAAAGGCAAATTTCAAAGGGCTGGGATCAGCCCGGCCCAGGGTGACGGAGCAGGGATGAAGGCAGGGATGCTGCCAGCTGGGAGCTCCTCTGAAGTTTGCTGATGCTTTTTTTCTTTTTTGACCTTGCTGGAATTCTCTGCACTTTGTGATCCTCCGGATTTCTGTGTGAAGTCCTGCTCTGCTCAGCCTCTCTCTGTGAGGAGATTTTTCCATTTATTCAGCTCCGTGCCTGGTGCCTGTCCCATCCCTGCAGGAGGAGGAGGAAGCTGTCAGGCTCCTTGGAGAGGAAACAAAGTTAAGCCAAGCTGGTCAGAAGGGAACAAAAGCTCAGGTTTGATGTGGTTTACCAAAAAAAAAACAAACCCAAAAACCCCTCAAGATTTAGGGTGTTTTTCCATTGCTGATTCAATTCAATGTAATCATTCAATTCTTTCTGATTTATCTCTGTGTTGTATCAGGGGGTTTTCCCTGCTATATGGGTCAGAATTAGCTCCTTCCAAGCTATTTTATAATAATATCTATATTTAATAATCTATAAATCATATGAAATCTTTCGTTAGCAAGCAAATTTCCAGAAAGAAAGAACCCAAAGGTCTGACACAAAAATAAATTCTTAGAAGTTTCCAAAAAATGATGTGATTTAAAGAGAATGAAACCACCCAGCCCAGCTTTGAAAGGAGATGGCATCCCCAGGGCCGTGTTTGTACCTGTAGTAGTTTCTGGAATAAATGCTGCATGTTCCAGATGCCTGGAAATTCCTCCTGAATTAAATAAATTAATAAAGCAGCCCCAGGGCTGTGCTAAATGTGGGTGTGCTCTCACTCCAGACTAACAGAGGCACTGCAGGACTGGGATTCAACAACAGTTAAAAAACACTGCCCTAAAGTCCTCAGAATAATTTAATTTTGGAGTAAATGAATTTCTTTCTAGACTTAGTCAAAGCAATTAAGTCCAAGTAGCTGCTGTATTATGGCACCACATTTATCATCATTTCAGCACTGCAGAGTACTGGAGAACAACCCAAACTTGTCTTTATTCCCCTGCTGGCAGTCCGGTGGCCAGGCTGACTCTGCATTCCCTGCTCTGCTCACTGCAGGAAGAAATTTGAGGTTCTAGTAGAATCTGAAGTGCTGCCCCAAGTGGAGCAAAGGATAGGCAGACCTAGGTGGATGTGGGGTTTATTTACAGATTTTATTTATTTATTTTTATCAAGTTTCTATCTCACACTTCTTGAATTTTAGGGGATTTTTTTTTAGGTGTTTTTTTTCCCCACTTGATATTACCAGAACGTGAGTTAACACAAAGCCTTTTATCCTGTTCTTCTCTGTTTACAACTTCTTCTTCAGCAGGATCTTTCTCCAGGTGGTGTTTTGCTGTTTCTCTGGTTTAACCCACGGGATCACAGAGGTGTCGTTCCTGTTCACCAACCACGTTCAGTCTGGATGGGAACACCTTATAAAAGGCAGTAAGAATTAGACAATGAAGCCTTTTTTTCTGTGCCCTTTGCCTTCTGAAATATTTGGAGTCTCTCATCTTTCTTTTGTGTCCTACAACGTCACCCTGCTGTAGCCCTGGTTCCGTGCCTGAGGTGTTTTGGGTTTCTGAAATTCTTTTCCCAGAGAATTTTCTGTCAACAGGAGAAATGTTTTTGTAGCTGTACCTTTGTTATTCATCCCTTTCCCTGGGAGGGACTTCTCCTTGCTGTCCCTCTGCTCTGACCAGTGTGAGTGAAGAGGTTTGTCTTTGTGTCACCAATCCAACCGGTCTGTGTGAAATAGTATAAAAGGGAGACACATCCCAGAGATCAAGGAGTCATTTTCAGCCTCCTGAATCTCGGAGTCTGTGTCATTGTGGTGTAAAACAGCGTCACCCTGCAGCCAGTATTTTTGGTTAAAATCCCTCTTTGCCTTTCCCTCTCCCTTTTATCCCTCCCTGCTGGCCACGGGTGGCTCTGGGGGGATTCACCTGCCTGGCACCTCCAGGGAAACGTGCTGGGAGCTCATTCCCAGTCCCTGACTCAGCCCTGAACCAAATCCTGCATATATCACACCGAGGGATGTGTATTGATCAGTGCTCCCAGCCTGAACACTATTAATTTTCATCAGTTTTCTTCTGGAGACCCTTGGACAAACCCAAGGTCGCCGCACAGGGAGCTGGGCAGGCGCCGCGAACGATTTGGCACAAATTGAAAAGGATTCTCCTTCTCCCTGATCATCCCTCTGTGTGCTGCTCATCTCCACAAAATCCTGAGTTTGCTCCTTCCCCTTGGCCACGGCAATTTTCGGCTTGCAGTTCCTGCATGATTGCTGAAGTGTTTAAATGCTTTTAGCACAACCCCAAGTGCCAGCACTGGTGCAGGAGCCACAACAGCACACGAATTACCCAATTAACAAAGGAATATAAAAATGCCCAAGGGACCCTTTCAAGGAGCTGGATAGGGGAGGAAAAAAAGTCACCTTAGCTATCAGAGTCAGATACTAAGTGATTATGTTTTAAGTGAAATATAAAGAGTGGTATTCAGATTAAACCATTTCCCCTGGCCTTTAAATCTGCTGCCTTTAAATCATTTTCTTGCATGCACCAAGCTATTCTGAGGCACATAACTTGTGCAGAGTCCTCTTAAACGATCAGGAAATATCAGTGAAGTCTTTTCTTACTGCTCCTGCCTGTTTCCCATGCGAAGGGACGAGTCCAGCACGGCAGAGAGGGATGCCAGGAGTGAAAAATGAGGTTCACTTGCTTAGAAAAATGTAGAAGTTTAATAATAATGATAATAAAAGACAATTAGGAGACAGAAATTAAGCAAAAGGTTCTCGGCCAAGGGTGAGAGCACACCTTACCCCTTTGGATCTCTTGTTTATAAGGATCGGTTTGTTACACATTCAACAGACCCTCAGGCATTATTCAAACATTCCTTGGAGTTCAGATCTTCTCTTGGTTTTGGCCCCCCCCCCAGCCTGTCCCATGTCACCAAATTAACATTTTATTATTCCTTGTTGATAAAGTTCTTGTTGGTGCCTTTTTTGTCGTCCTGTGTCTCATTCTTCTGATAGCAGATCAATAAATTCCTTCCTATGGCTTTTGGTTCGCTTCATCTGGTTAATTCAGGAATGCAGGAGGATCCTCCCCTCACCTCCTTTTAAATGTTACCAAAAAACCCAGTCTTTACTTTTAACACTATGTTACAACTCAAAAAAAAAAAAAAACCCAAAAAACATTCATCACATTTCTAAACTTCTGTTAATAATACCAGAAGATACAGCAAAACCCTTCCCACATTACACATATTATTATTTCATTTTAATATCTGCAAAAAGCCGACTTTATAATATGTATAAATACCCATGTATATAAATATATACATATAAATAAATAAATATGTATAATGTGCATTTGTAACACCAGGGTAGCTCTGTGCCTGCGGACCACAGCAGAAGAAAATCCCTCTTCCACTGAGAGCTTTGGATTTCTTTGTACCTGGCTGGTTTTCTCCCAGGTGGAACGAGGTCAGGCTGGAATTAAACAGCTTTGCTGTGCTTGGATTTTCCTTTCACTGAACAGAACTCACTTTTGGTAGAGGAAACACTGAGATATAGAGGAAATATTGAAAAAAAAACCAGTATTAAAGGTACACCTTTCACAAGAAAAAGCTCTGCAGATCCAGATTGTCCTGTGCATTTGCAAACTGGACTAATTAGCTGAGTGTGTTGTTTTTCTGGCTAATACAAGGTGTGCCTCAAACTTGTATAATATCAGTGAACTCAAAAAATTCCTCAAGATTCTGCCCTTTGCAAGACTCCCGGGAAACCCAGGCTCACTTGGCTGGTGCATGAAACCCAAAGCATCCTAATTACCCAATTTACAAATAAATCAGGGCTGAGTATTGGTGCACCACGAGGTTAATTGCTCTTCTTGCTCAATTAGTAGGAACCTTTTTTTTTTTTTTTTGCTCTTTATTACATTAAAGTAAGCCATTATCACTTGCTGCATTTTTATACCTGAGGTTTCAGGAGTGACAAAAAAACTTTTATGTCAACCCTGCAAACTTTAATTGGTTTTCTATCTGAATCCTCATTTCGTCCCAGGAGCCCCAGCTCTCAGTGTCTTGTCCATCAATATTTGCTCTGGGATTCCACGGTGGGATTTGTAGCCAGGATTTATGGACATTTTCTGCAGGTCCTGCTTCAGTTCTTTTTGGAATCTTTCATATTTCTACAAATTCATCCTCCTGACAAGTTGCTGGGAAAAGGTGATTTTTACTCTGTAGATCAGAGCTTATTAAAGGTTTTCTTCTAGCATCTGCCAGACTCTCCCTTGTCCCAGAATTTGGGTGTTTCACGGACCACCTCTTTAATTTTTTATTTTATTTCGTTGTGACTAGTCACAGATCAAAGGGAGCGTTGTCGATGGATTGGCAAACAGCATTATAAAACAGCATTGTAAAACAGTTGTGGATATATTGGCAAACAGCATCATGAGTTTGTTTTGAAATGATCTTTCAATGGATCATTTTTTCCTATACTGGAAAAAAAAAAAAGTCAAAATTATCATAAAATATTTGGATTAAACTGAAAAAATCCAAACTTATTCTTGCGCTTTTCTTTGGAATGCATCTACAGAACAGACTTGGAAATTGATAATTTTTTTCCCCCTGGAAATAAAGATTCCTTTTTCCCTTTCTGGAGTTTAGTCAGACCCAGTGACCTGGGCAGGTTTCCAGGTGTGGTCTGCAGGTCACAGTGGTGGTGTGTGAGCCCTGGAGCGTCCTGTGTGAGACGACACAAAAACTGGGCCACCACCGACAGACTGGAATTCATTATCCCAGCCTCTGCTCCACAGCTGCAGAACTCCGAGGCTCTGCAAATCTGGAAGACTTAGCAGTTTTCCGAGCTCCCAAGGCAACAATTGCTGGTGATGTGTCCCCATCCACGCTGGGAGACGCCGGAACAAATAATTTATAAGTAAACGGTGGCTGCTGCTGAAAGGCTTTTGATGCTGCACGCTTCTCACCGGCAGGCTCTGCTTTTTGTCATTGTTTCCGAGGATTCGCGTCGTTTCGAATCACCCTGCCACGGCTGATCGTGGCTTTTGTTTAAGCGGGTTAACTTGTCTGGATAACGAAAGGCTGGTGCAGATGCTTTGACCCAAACTCAGCTGAGCACAGATGGGGCTGTCTGTGATGAAAGGGGTGGGGAATCAACGGGATATTCCAGCCTGGATAAGTCAGGGAGTCACGTCTCATCTTCCTGATGCTGCACCTCTCTGATCCTGATGGCTTCTGAAAGAACGTCATGTTCAGTTCGTGTCCAAAGGGAAATAAACGTGTTTTCCCATCCACCTCGTTGGCAGAGCCATCCTGGGGCTCTGTCCTGGTGCCCTGCAGGTGCGGGAAGAGCTCACCTGGCTCTGAGACTCTTCCTGGTGCCTTGGGAAGGCTGGCCTGGAACAGAGACTGGACAGAGCTAAGAGAATAGAGATTTATTAAAAGGCCTTTAAGGGAACCCCTTGGGCAGCGCAAGAGCCTGGCCAGGGCTACGCCCAAGGTGGACCCAAAATGGTCACAAAATGGACCCAAAATGGTCACAAAATGGACCCAAAATGGACCCAAAATGGACAAATGGTCCCAAGGTCTCACACTTTTCTGAGTTTTGGTCCATTTGCACATTGGGGTTTTACTGTCTGAGCTGAGCTCGGCTCTGAGCTGCCGGGAAGGATCTCAGGCTCTGAGCAGTGAGCTCTCCCTCCATCACTGTGCCTGTCCCCCTCCGCTGAGGATCTGCAGACACTCTTCCCTCCCTCCTGTTGGAAGGGCAGCCCCGATCCTCTCCAGACAGCTCCAGGAAGAAAATGTTTGGTTCTGTGGCTTCATGTCCACTCCTGTTAGTGTGTCACTGAGCCGTGTCCTTGGGATTCTCTTTGGGAAGAGCTCCCCTGATCCTGCCTGCAGTCCATGTGTTTGTGCCTTCTCCTTTTCCCTGCTGTTTCACCTGAGCCACTCACCCCCCCAGTCAGCGTGCACACCCCTGGGAAGCAGAGGGAAAAGCTCCAGGAAGGTTTGATTCCCTGTTGTTCCCACAACTGGGAAGGTATTTTTAGGGCCTTCTCCCTGCTGTTGTGGGGTCACAGGTTGGTGATGGAAATTGGAACTGATTGGTGGCAAGCAGAATCCTGGTCAGGACCAGGGGTGGCCTTAAAAAGCAAGGAAATGAACTTTCCTGAACCCAGGGGAGCTGCCACGGAGAGAATGAAACTCTGCATCTTCACCTTTGCCTTTTCTCTATATCTGGGTCTGCTACACTGGAAAAAAAAAAAAAAAAAAAAAAAGGGATGCAGTCCTCAGGAGAGTGAGCATCCTTCCAGAGGATTTTATTTCATCTGGGATTCTCCCAGCCAGATCTCTGAGGGCAGAGCCAGCCCCCAGCACCACGGAGGGATTTCTGATCAGGGTTTGCACTGCACAGGTGCTGCCCTGCAGGATTTCCACATCCTGACCCACGGGAGCCAACAGGAGCTCCTGGTGCTTCCTACCCAGCATCTCCGTGGAGCACAGAGTGGGAAATGGGAATTTTTAAAGCTTGATAGAAAGCTCACCCAGTCTTGTGCACCTGTGAGCAAACTCTGAGATGAAGTGTGCTGACTGAGAACGGCCACGGGGCAGGACAGACATTGCTGAGAGAGAAATGGAACTGGGAACAAGCTTCAAAGGATGGCCTCGCAAATAAGACCAGATATTCTGGAGAAATAGAGCTATGAAAGATGGATTGTAGGAGGACCCGATGTAGTAGGACCCAGTCTACAGGTACAGTTTACAAAACCATTTCTCCTGTTTACAGAAAATTCCCTGGGAAAGGAATTTCAGAAAACCAAAACACCTCAGGCACAAAACCAGGGCTACACCCAGGGATCTGCATTCCCCAGGATCTGCATTCCCCAGGATCTGCATTCCCCGGGGAGTTTGGCTGTCCCAATATTTCCCCGGAGCGATTTCAAACACGGCTCAGCCTCTACAACAGAGACTGCGAGCAAATTCTCTTTCATGTCTGTGGGATGGAGGCTTGCTATTATCCTGTAACATCTTATTTAGACATTTCAGGTGCTGTTTCTAAAGGGCTGTCAAATAACTGTCAATTATTTATTCACCTCAGGTGGAGCAGATGCAGGGGGAATTGCTACATCCAAAGTTAAAGAGCACTACCTCAAAACTTTGTAGAAAAGAAATAATTCAAATTTTAATAACTTTACTCATGTGGTTTTTCCCCCCCCATTTCTAAGCTCTTTAGCGTGGGTTGATTACCATACACATCGCTGTAGGTGATTTTTGTTCGAAGGTAGCTGAGTGAAAAATAAAGATTAATCTTGGCTGGATTTTTTTAATCGTGTTTGCAAATGAATTGCAGCAAGCAAACATCAGCTGGTGTGGAAATGCAGAACGTGTTATTAAGAACATATGGAACTGAAAAGCTCCAGCACTGAAACTGAGCCCACTTGGTAACTCTACCAGGCTAAGAAGCTCCTGATAACTTGCTCCATAAAATTATTCCTTTGATAAATGATGGGGCTGCCTTTAAGTCACCCAGCACTGGGGAAACTTTTTGGGAGGGGAAAGAACAGGGAGGCTTGGGGAGGCTGGCACGGCTGCTTTCATGGCTCTGTTCTTTCTGTGGCAGCAAATTCTTTATTCCTGTGCTGAAACTTTTTTGTTTAAAGTGTAAAATAATGGAGAAGGAGGCTCTGGAAGGAGTGAAGGGATGCCTGCTGTAGTAAGTCAGCCGAGATTCCATTATCCTCACGCAGGAAAAGCCAAATCTTTATTCTCATTTTATTCATTTTATTTTCTCATTCAATTCATTTTATCTGGTTTTTACAGACTCTGCGTGCAACTCTAATTGGTTAACAGCATTTTTGCCAGTGACTCTGTTGGTTAGTAAAAGGAATTCCACTTCTGTCCATCCAGGACAGCTTTCTTTCTTATTTTCTCTAGTAACTGAGTCAAGCCCCAGAGCACAGGCACCAAACTGGGTGGCCAGGGGAGGGAGGGAGGAAAACAAACCATGCTGTCCCGAATCCTTCATGTGAGGCACATTTTCCCATAAAACTTTCACTCTTTGGTACATCTGACAAATTTTATATTTCCCACAGCAGCGTTTTCTAATTAACAGCTCAGGGACGAGTTCAAACCCCAGAATCCTTGAGCTGCTCTGTCCCTCTCCAAACTCAGCCATGAGGATTTCTGAAGAAGCATTTGGAGGTGCAATCCCTGATGCCCTGGAGCACTGCAGCTCCCCGGGGGGAGCCCTGGTTCCGTGCCTGTGGTGTTTTGGTTTTCTGAAATTCTTTTCCCAGGGAATTTTCTGTCAACAGGAGAAATGTTTTTGTAGCTGTACCTTTGTTATTCATCCCTTTCCCTAGGAGGGACTTCTCCTTGCTGTCCCTCTGCTCTGACCAATGTGAGTGAAGAGGTTTGTCTTTGTGTCACCAATCCAACCGGTCTGTGTGAAATAGTATAAAAGGGAGACACATCCCCAAAACAGAGGAGTCATTTTCAGCCTTCTGAAACTCAGAGTCTGTGTCGTTGTGGTGTAAAACAGCGTCACCCTGGCTGCCTCTGCTTTTCCTGAGCTATTTGAGGTGCTGCTTTTCTCTAACAAACCCCTCAAAGGGCTTGCCCCGAGCTGTGATGTTGCACTCGCTCTAAAAAGATGCTTTTACAACTCAGAGACTGAAATGCCTCCAGAAAGCAGCTCAGAAATGTGCTGTGCACAACGTCGCTGCTGCTTTTGCACAGACCTCGACATCAACAAGTCACAACAACGCTGTGCCTATCAGCATGATGCACATTAAACTTGCCCCACTGGGTCATTCCATAAAGCAAGTGTTAAAAAACTTCCCTACCAGGAAATTGCAAGCCAGTTGGAAATCAATGGGATTCACCAGCCTTGAAAGGATGTTTTAATTCTTGACATCGTGCATAGTTTGTATGTTCTTCTGTGGGACCCCTGGGGACGGGAGATGGGTTTCTGTCAGTCAGCAGTGACCCATCCTGGGCTCCCTAAAAGGCTCATCCCACTCCTTTTCCTGGTGCTCAGTTGATTACAGTGATTACCAGGAGCAGTTGTTTCACAGGGAGAGGAGTGGGGAGCCCTGTGGCACCTCTGGCAAAATTCTCTCCGGGGGGGGGAAAAACTCAGATTATCCACGTTGAATGAGCAGAGAGCAATCACCAAAATCTATTAAAGTCGTTTTCTCTCATATTGAGTGGGGTTTTTTTAAAATTTTTTTCCCCCTTATTAAGTGTTTTTTTCCTGCTTATCCTTGGCTTGGAACTGGAGTCTCTCACATGGTGTAAACAGCAGCTCCCCAAGCAAGAGCTGCATCCATCTCGTCTGTCATTAACTCTCCACTCTCCCATCTGCCACCAGCCCGGGCTGTGTGTGCTGGAATGTCTGATCTGTCTGTCAGCAGCTTCCCTCCTCCTCTGAGCCACTCAGCCCATCACAGATTGCTATTTTTTTGTCCTCAGACAATGAGGTTTTGCCTGTGATTCTTCTACGAAAACTCTTTCTCCTGTGATTTTTTTTTTTTCCTTGGTGTGGCTTTGTTGCCATTAATGAGGAGTCAGATTCAAGGAGCTGGTTCAGGTTGCTCAGAGTTCAGAGGTTCATCTGTCTCATAGCCCTGTGACACAGCCCACAGGGGAATGTGACCCATCCCTTACACAACCACGATTTTCCTATGTACTGGTTGGGTTTCTAACATTAACCCTTCATTTTAGATCATTCTGACGGCCCCATCGAGTTCTCACTGGAGGTTGCTTAAATTTCCTATCTTTTATAAGCTCCTAATAATATCTGGTAACATTCTTCTTTAAAAATTATCAGAAATCTCAATTACACAAAGCTGAGTTATGAAGCTGGGTGCTTTTTGTTCGTGCCGTGATTTGAGGCAGCCGAACCATTTCTGGTCTTTGAGCTGATTTCTTCCTGTCGTCACCTGGATGAAGGTCAATGTTCAAGGTGACAGAGGTGAATCAGCTCCAGGAACAGGAGTGGGGGTGATGGAGGATCTGGGGTGCTGCTGGTGAGAGACACGAGCCAGGTCAGAGGCACAACTGAAGACGCTTTGCCACAAAACCAGGAAATCTCTTGGGAAACGTGCAGGCTTGAGCTAAATGCCAATAAATTTTGCAAAAAGCAGAGGAGATAGGTGCTAAAAGGTGAACCAGAGTGGATTTTGGGCTGGGGAGGTGCGTGGGGAGTGCTGGGGTGTTGGATTTAATCACCAATAACGGAGGCGGGGCAAATGAGAGGTGATCCACCAGTTCTTTATTTCATTTTAAATATTTCAATATAATTTTAAACTGTTTTATTTAGTTTTAGTGAAGGCAGAGACATAAAAAGATGGTAAAACTCAGGCCATAACAAGAAACCCCAAATTTCTCTTTGTTCCAAGGCCTTGTAAAGGTTTTTTAGCCAACAGGCTGATGCTAAAAGCTTACAAGCATCTACTGAAACCAATCACTAAACACTACATGGTCATTAGTTGCTTGTTTTAGATTTTTTACAGCTCAAAAACTTGCTGTGATCCAAAGATTTCAAGGCCTAAAATTCAATCAGAGGGTTAACTGGAGCCACTGCAAGCTGCATTTTTGTCCTTGAGCTGCCTCTCACATTGATCCCAAGCTCAGCTGAGCCTCAGCTCCATGGTTTGAGTAATCCACGAGCCAAGCCCAAAGTTTTCTGGCTCTGCCTTCGTCTCTGTTTGCCTTGTGCTGGCACTGAACTGCTTGGAAGCTTTTGCTCCTGCTGTCTGAGCACTGAGTAAAACTGAGTGCTGGAAATCCAGGCTGTGGGAGGGAGGGAGGGAGACACAGGCACTGCAAAGCGTTTTTTGTCCCTCAGATCCTTCCTCCCCTCCCTGACACCCCTGGGGAGCTGCACTCACCTGGACTGAGAGCCCGCCCAGCGTGTTTTCTGCCCTCTGTGCTGTGTTTTGTGCTCAAACTGATGATTCTCAGGGCTGGGATTGTGTAGTGGTGCCACTGTAGCCCTGGTTCCGTGCCTGAGGTGTTTCGGTTTTCTGAAATTCCTTTCCCAGGGAATTTTCTGTCAACAGGAGAAATGTTTTTGTAGCTGTACCTTTGTTATTCATCCCTTTCCCTGGGAGGGACTTCTCCTTGCTGTCCCTCTGCTCTGACCAGTGTGAGTGAAGAGGTTTGTCTTTGTGTCGCCAATCCAACCGGTCTGTGTGAAATAGTATAAAAGGGAGACACATCCCAGAAATCAAGGAGTCATTTCAGCCTTCTGAAGTTGAAGTCTTGTGTCATTGTGGTGTACAACAGTGTCAGTGCCACAGTCACTCTGCCAAGGGAAATCTGGCCTTGAGAAGTTGGTCAATAAAATCCAGGTCACTGCAGGGATATTAATATTAATATTATTATTATTATTATTATTATTATTATTATTATTATTATTATTATTAATAATAATAATAATAATAATAATAATAATAATGTCTTTGCAGAGCAGCTGATGGAGCCCGCACTCAGCACAGCATTATCAGCACACCCTCCTTTGCTGGGCTTGGTTTTGTTAATGAGCAAGAACATGACAACATTCAGCTCAAACTCACGTTAAGGTTCTTCACCTTTATAAGTAGGGTGAGTTTAGTAATTAATAGAACAGGAATAAATAGAATTCCAAACAGAGAAATATCTTCATTTAGCCCAATATTTTGGCTCTGCCGGAGGCTGATTGTCAGTGTTGAGGGGTGAGAGATGTACAAGATCATCAACACTCTAAATTGCTGCCACCTCCACACCAGCTTCCCTAGGGTGGGATAATGGTCCCATGGCTTCCCAAAACCCTGGGCACCAGCTCTTCCAGAAAAAAAAACCCTGCTGGCTGTGGGAAAAAGATGGGATGGGATGGGATTCCCTGCCTGCAGGGGCTGTGGGGCTTGAACCACCTGTGAGCAGGAGATAGAGCAGCTTTTATCAGCAGAGCTCAGCAGCGCTGACAGCTGTGCTTTGCTCCTCCAGTGGAGCCCTGGCCTGGCAGAAGAAATGTTTCTGTTCTGATAGATTTATAAAAGTGCAGGAGGAATTAGAAGTTTTTAATAGTTCCATCCCCTGAATGGAACTGAAGTGGTTTTAAAAGACTTTGGCTGCTCGTGATTTCTCTAATTTTTAGAATTTCTAAGCTATTTGATCTGGAAGTGTCGGGGATCGGAATTTAGGGCAAAAGGGGGGAACTGTACCTGCAGTTAGTGTTTAACTCCCTGTGAAGGGGACCAAGGGCAGCCCCAATTTCAGGGTTTTGTGTCCCTGAGTTCCTGTAATCCCAGCGTTCAGCCCCATCAGTGCTGTTCTCCCCTGTGGAGTTATTCGGAATATTATCAGTTCCTGTCCCAGAGGGTTTCATGACATTCCATTGCCTAAGGGGAAAGGTGGATTTGGCAAACACATTCCCACCCTCTGCTTATAAAAACCTTCGACATTATGAATTATACATTATACATTATATCTTATATCATATTTCATGTTATTTTATATTATATATTTCTATTCTATATTATTTTATATTCTTTATTTTATATTTTACATTCCTTCTTTAAAAGCAACATCAACTGAACATTTAAATGCATTGCAACAAGTGTTTTTAATTTTTTTTTTTACTGTAATTATGATGAACAGCTGAAGATTTCTTTTTCTCTGTGGCCACATTTAACAAGGTTTTTTCTCTCCACGAGTGGCAGTTTTCAAACAGCTGCAATACTGGGAGCTGTGTTCTTTCTGTGCTCTTACACAAACACAACCCAGCACTTAAATCTCGTGCCCTTCTTTCATCCTGGCAGAAGTTGTTTTCTCCGCACTCTTTTCATTATTTTGAAGCCATTGAACTCTCATTCCTACGAATTCCTGAGCTGCACAAAGGCCGAGCAAAGCAAGAGTGCTGATTTGCCACTGGCAGGGGGAAAGGGGGGATATTTCCATCAGCACTGGATTCGTGGCACAAAGTCAATAAGAAAGCAGTATTTATAGGGCTTGGAGATGATTGTAAACATACTTCAAAAAATTCCCTTCAGCGGCAGTGAAAATGTAATAATCAGTGATCACAAGTGCTTGAGTTATTTCTCCTGTTCCCCCAGCCAGGTGTGCTTGTGACGCTGCTCTTGCTACTCCCGCTCCTGCCTTAATGTCATCTGGATGCAAAGGACAATCAGAGCAGGAGAGCAATTGATCAGGGGTGAAGTGCAGCCCCAGCAGGGCTCAGCCAGGCTCAGCCTAACCCTGACCCTCTGAAGCCCCAGCTGCGATGCACGCTCAGCGCTCCTCCTATGCACGTCCTGATTTTAGGGGAGCGTTCCAATAAAGTATGATCTTTTGTGGTCTTCCGGGGCACAAAAACTGCTGCTTTGGGCAGTTCACCCTCAGAATTTCAAGGTGATGCTGTGTTGGAACCAACTCCTGGTTGAACTCCAGGTTTAACTCCTGGTTTAACTCCTTATTTAACTCCTGGCTGAACTCCAGATTCAAAGTGCGGTTTCCCTTTGCCACAGCGGAAGGAGAGGCTGGCTGCAGCCTCTGCCCTTTACTGATGGTGGCACTGACTTAAATCTGTCCAGCTACTCACAACAAAACCTACGGGAACCCAAAAAGGGCTGCACACGACGTGCTACAGGTGGTGGGAGAACCCCAAAGCGCTGCCCCCAAACCCTCCAGGGCAGGTGACCTCCAGGTGACAAAGCTGCGGCTTTCCCGGGGGTGCCCTGGGGTCACAGCCACCCCCTCTGCTCTGCCCTCAGCTAAACCTGCGGTTGCCTTCAGCTTTTCTGCCTCAGCAGCTTCATCAGAGTCTGCCACCAAAAGGTGTCAGGAGCATTTGGATCGTCACTGCTGGCTCGTTTGGAGTGGGTGACAGCAAAGCTTTGGGTGGTTTTTCTTCATTTGTAAAGCAAAACTCTGCCGGGATGAGTCTCTGTGACTCTGTCCTGATACCCAGGAAGAAAATGATTTCTACTGTCTTAATTCCTTTAGACTTTGGCTGACACTTGTTAATACATTTCAACAATCTCTCCTTTGCCATGCTAGAGGAAAACCCCTGAAACACAGAGCCAAATTTTCAGAGGCAACAGATAAAAGAAGAAAGCGATAATAACTCAAAAAAAAAAAAAAAAAAAAGCCACAAAGTGGTTTGTTAAAAAATAAAAAAGCAATAACTGCAGTGCACAGATCAGTGCTCTGCGGAGATCACTCACATTTGGCAGCAAAGGTCAGAGTGGGATCACACGGCAGTTCTCCCCTGGGTGCTCAGGTTAAAAAGAAGTTTTTGAGGAGCCCTCCTCTGTTACCAGACCCTTAAAGGCGGCTGCAGAGCTCTCTCCTCCTTTGTCATTGCGTGGCAATTTTCCAGAGGCAGGAACAGCCTCGTGTTTAACCTACTGCAAGTTCTGCCATTTCTGCAGAGGCCAAAGCTTTGATGTTGTTTGGGGGAGAACATCGATAAAATCCAGGGGCTTTAATGAAAATCAACCTCTGCAAGGCTCAGCCTAAGTGTGCAGAGGAGCTTTTTTTTTTTTTTTTTTTTGTCCCCCTCTTGCTCTCCATTAAAACTACATTATCCGCTTTGATACGTATCCATCTTCCTATTTTAGCTTTCTAAAAACTTGCTGCGTGTGTGCTTCGGCACAATGAAGAGAAATATCTGAGTGCATGGGTAGTTCTGGGTGCCTGGGCAGGATTTGTGCCTGTCCTGGGGCTGTGCTCAGTGCAGGGAGCTCTCTGTGCATTCCCAGGGATTTTTTTTCCTCTCCCTTTCTGGTTTATTTGATGCTCAGAGCTCTCTGTGCATTCCCTGCCACTTTTCCTTTCCTTTTCTTTGATGCTCAGTGCATTCCCAGTCACTGTTCCTGTCCCTCCCTGTTTTGTTTGATGCTCAGAGCTCTCTGTGCATTCCCTGCCACTTCTCCTTTCCTTTTCTGGTTTATTTGATGCTCAGTGCAATCCCAGGCATTTCCCCTGTCCCTGTCCTGGTTTATTTGATGCTCAGACTTCTCTGTGCAATCCCAGGGATTTTTTTCCTATCCCTTTCCGGTTTGTTTGATGCTCAGAGCTCTCTGTGCATTCCCATTCCCTGTTCCTCTCTGGTTTATTTGATGCTCAGTGCAATGCCAGGGATTTCCCCTTTCCCTGCCCTGGTTTATTTGATGCTCAGAGCTCTCTGTGCATTCCCAGAGATCTCCCCTGTCCTTCCCTGATTTCTTTGATGCTCAATGCAATCCCAGGGATTTCTCCTGTCCCTTTCTGGTTTGTTTGATGCTCAGACCCCTCTGTGCAATCCCAGTCACTTTTCCTGTCCTTTTCTGGTTTATTTGATGCTCAGTGCAATGCCAGGCATTTCCCCTGCCCCTGCCCTAGTTTATTTGAAGCTCAGACCTCTCTGTGCATTCCCAGCCCCTGTTCCTCTCCCTCCCTGGTTTATTTGAAGCTCAGACGTCTCTGTGCATTCCCAGCCCCTGTTCCTCTCCCTCCCTGGTTTATTTGAAGCTCAGACCTCTCTGTGCATTCCCAGCCCCTGTTCCTCTCCCTCCCTGGTTTATTTGAAGCTCAGACCTCTCTGTGCATTCCCAGCCCCTGTTCCTCTCCCTCCCTGGTTTATTTGAAGCTCAGACCTCTCTGTGCATTCCCAGCCCCTGTTCCTCTCCCTCCCTGGTTTATTTGAAGCTCAGACCTCTCTGTGCATTCCCAGCCCCTGTTCCTCTCCCTCCCTGGTTTATTTGAAGCTCAGACCTCTCTGTGCATTCCCAGCCCCTGTTCCTCTCCCTCCCTGGTTTATTTGATGCTCAGACCTCTCTGTGCATTCCCAATGTCTCCTCTCTGTCCTTCCTTGGTTTATTTGATGCTCCGAGCTCTCCCTGCATTCCCATTCCCTGTTCCTCTCTGGTTTATTTGATGCTCAGAGCTCTCGGTGCAATCCCAAGGATTTTTTTCCTGTCCCTCCCTGGTTTATTTGATCTCCCTCTGGCTGGGGATGTCTGAGCGCAGCTCCACCTCTGCTCTCAGCTCCGGGGCAGAGCTGGGCTCAGATTTTGGCTTTTCAACGCTTTGCTCCCTGACTTCGCACAGTTTCTACCCAATGGAGAGGCGATACATTTGGGTTTCTTGGTGGTTTTTTCTTAAATGGGTGTTCAGAATTCAGCTTTTACCATCTGATAAAGCAGCTCAGGAGCTGGAGATAAGCGGCCTTTTCACATCAAAGGGCGTCGGTCAGACCTTCATTCTCTGCTCCCTGGTAGGAGGAAGCTCCCAGTTTCTGAACTCAGGGAAATGTTTTGAAACAAACACCACAAGCGGGAAAAGAACCCCCAAATCTTTATCTTAATTTTTTAAGATATTTAGACCTGGAGTGTAAGTCCTTGAAATAAAGTACTCTAATGTATTTTAACATTTTTAATAGCACTGTGGGGTGGGGTGAGAAATTTTGACTGCACTAATTCTGACATTCTCATTATGCCTCCCTGTGTTTTATCCTAATCACTTGGTGTATCATAATGCTGATTAATTTGTCTCCTGGAGGATCTCTTTTATATTAAAGTTCTGTCTGGCTTTTTTTTTCTTTTTCTTTTTTTTTTTTCCAAACACTGCACAAAGAAACAAAAACTAATTAATCGCATTAATAACATCTTTTAGGCTGCTGTGCTTTATCTCACACTCAGACTTCGCCACGGAGTCTGCTGCATAATGCCCTGCTGGGATTTTTCAGATGAGAATAATCCGCGTATTTTCTAAGTGGGCTCCTCTGTTCTTCTTCTGCCTGTGATTCACGTTTAACTTTTGCAGTTCACAGTCAACCTGAGGCAGAATTACCCTGGGACAGAGGTGGAAACACTGATTGCACCAGATGACTCTTCATACGGGTGTGTTTGTAGCTGGGTGAACGTAAATTCCTGGGAACTGAGTGTTCTGTGTGGGGCTCAGACCACAGAACTCCGGATTTACACTCAGAGTTGTTTTGTGTGGGGTTGGGGTCAGCACCTGCCCGAAACTCTAATTCCAAAATCCCCAAAAACTCTACAAAGCAGCTGAAGACGAGCAAATCTTAATCCCATTTCACTTCCCCTGAACTAAACCCAGCTGCTGCCCCAGGCCTGTCAGCAGCACAGGAGGAGAAAAGGAAATTCCTTTCCAGGACTGAGGTTTCCTCGCCCAGCAGCTCCTGGGGAGTGGATGTGGCTCTGTGAGCGCCAGGGCACAAAGCTTCCCGTTGGGTGTCAGCCTTGGACAATTAGGAAGCAAAAGCCATCACCAGAAGGTGAGAAAAAAAAAATAAATTAAAAAATCGGGAAAAGGGATTAAAAAGAATTAAATGAGGCAAAAGAAATGCAATAATTTCCATTTGCAAGGAAAGGATATAGTCAGACAGTGATGCACTGCAGATTTATCTCTGGAGTAAAATCAGTCTTTATGAGCACACAATGCCTTCCTTCACCCTCCTGTGCTCTCCTTCCCTCTCCCGGCCTCAATCCCACCATTCAGGGGGAGATTTGGGCCGCGGGGCTGCAGGGAGGGTGGATCCACACTGCTGCTGCCCAGGGGAGATTTATCTTCATCCCCCCGGGCTGTGGCTCCCAGGAATTTCCTACCAGAGCCAAACCTCGGGGACAGAAAGATGGAATGTGCATCCAGTAATGACCAGCCAGTCATGGAACAGCTGGAACAGCTGGAAAGGAGCAGCGTCCCTGTGGGCAGCCAGGTTGGAATAAACCCAACGCAGCCAGCCACAGGTGAACAACAGCATCGATGGAACCCGGCAGCTGCTCCTGGGTCAGCCCAGCAAAACCGCCTCTGCCCTGGAGGTTTCTCATTCCCTGGAATTTTCACACTTCTCCTCTGGAGGTTTCACATTTCCCTGGAGGTTTCACACTTCTCCTCTGGAGGTTTCACATTTCCCTGGAGGTTTCACACTTCCCTGGAGGTTTCACACTTCCCTTGGGTGTTTGGGCATTCCACTCCCAGCTGCAGTCACCGGCAGCAAAGCCAGCAGAGAGGAGCATCCTCCTGCAGCCTGACCTGATCCAGGTCCCTGTCTCTGATCCATGTCACTCGCTCGGGATCCATGTTCTTGTCTCTGGATCCAGGTCCCATCTCTGGGATCTGCTGAAGGAGAATCCTTCTGCAGCCTGACACCATCCATGTCCCCACCTCTGGATCCATGTCCCTGTGTCTGATCCATGTCCCTGTCTCTGGATCCATGTCCCTGTGTCTGATCCATGTTCCTGTCTCTGGATCCATGTCCCTGTGTCTGATCCATGTCTCCATCTCTGGATCCATGTCCCTGTGTCTGATCCATGTCCCCACCTCTGGATCCATGTCCCTGTGTCTGATCCATGTCTCCATCTCTGGATCCATGTCCCTGTGTCTGATCCATGTCTCCATCTCTGGATCCATGTCCCTGCCTCTGAATCCATGTCCCCACCTCTGGATCCATGTCCCTGTGTCTGATCCATGTCCCCACCTCTGGATCCATGTCCCTGTGTCTGATCCATGTTCCTGTCTCTGGATCCATGTCCCTGTGTCTGATCCATGTCTCCATCTCTGGATCCATGTCCCTGCCTCTGAATCCGTGTCCCTGTCTCTGGATCCAGGTGCCCATCTCTGGGCTCTCCTGAAGGATCATCCTCCTGCAGCCTGGCCTGATCCAGGTCCCATCTCTGGGCTCGTGGCAGGAAGGATTGAGGGTGGGTGGCACAGGAAGGATCCAGAGAAAGGCCAGAGCTGCCTCCTCAGGATGTTTCCAGATTTTTCATCAGGGCATGGCTCTGCAGCAAAGAGAGAGTGGCTGGTGGACAAAATCAACCCACAGGCAGGAAAACAATCCAGCAGATTGAGAAATAAACGTTTTGCAGAGGAGCACATCCCGCTTCTGACAGCTGTGGCTGCTCTCTGCAGCTCCTGGAAGAGCAGGAATGGTGCTTGGCTCTCCAAATCCCAGTGCTTCCAGTCCAAACTGGCCAGCTCTTCCTGGTCTGTTTGGGTTTTGTCTCAAGGGGATGGAAGAGATGAGTGCCAATGCCTGGAAAAGTGATTCAGGCAGCGGCACTGGCGTTGGCCTCAAACACATCACGGGGATGAGATGCTGGGGTTTTTTTTTGGGGGGGAGTTTTTGCATTTCCACGGGACATGTTGCTAAATAGCCTGGGCAGGAGAACAAAGCAGCTGCAAAATAAATGAGGCAGAGAGAAAGCTGAAAGCCGGGAAAGAAGCGCAGAGAGAACCTGCCAAGACCAGACACAAAGAAAGGAGGACTCGGAGACCTGGACAAAGAGGCTCGGAAGGAGCAATTTGAATGAAGACGCAGGATGATTGTGCAGAGACACAGATCAGGGGACAGGAGAGACGGCAGCAAATGTTCTGTAACAGAGCCCAGCTCAGAGTGTCAATCCGAACGTGGAAGAGGCTGAGGAGCACCAAGGTCGCAGAGGCTTTTCAAACCCCGTGTTTTAACACCCGCAACAGTGGAAATTGAATTGCTAAAAATCAAACCAACCATAAATAATGACTATTACATTGTAAATACTTTAAAATATTATTATAAATAATAATTTTCAAAATGTTATTATAAATAATTAAAATAATGCTATAAATAATTAGTAAATTATAAATTTCATGCCTGTAATAGCCAGGTTATCTGTAAAAAGAATAACCCAATAATTAAACATCACTGTAGAACATGTGGATTGATAACAGGAAAAGAAGTTTTATCCCAGAGCTCCCAGTAGGTTTTTTCCCACTGAGAGCACAGGACTCTGTACCAGTATCAACCACTGGCTCCCTCTAGCATGCAGCACTGGGGAAAACTCTGATAATAAAAACTTAATTACTTCTTTCTTTAAGCCACGGTTTTCAAAGAGATTTTTGAGAGCTAGATTTTGAACCAGAAAAAGGAACTGGAGCTCCTTTTTTTAGGTTTCAAGTTGCAAAAAAGGACGCTGCAAAGGGATTATTTTAAGAGCAGAGAATAATTACAGCTGGTTTAATACGTAAGGTGTGATGCCAGGTAGAGTGCAAACCCAAGTCAACTCTTGCACACTTCATAAAATCATCAGGCCTTAGAAAAATGTGCTGGAAACCGGCAGCCAGGGAGCCACAGAAATCTGAAACTATGGCAACTCTGTGTGGGAAGAAGCATTCATTGGAGGGAGAGAGAGAGAGAGAGATTAAAAACAATAGCCCCTCAATCTCTGCATCAGCTTGGCTCCTCGTTTTCTCAGCAGTTTGTACCTTTTTCAGCTTCCCAAGTCGGGTTTTCTTCCTGCAGCTCTCACAACAGCTGTCTGGGCCGCTGTTTGGAGGAAAATTTGGGAGTTTCCAACAGCCCAGCTGCCTGGGAGGGCAGCCCTGGCAGCCTGCTCCTGCCTGCACTGGTTTGTGAAGTGAAGAGTCAAACAGCAACTCTGCTGAAAGCATCAAAAGTGCACCAAAAAAAAAAAAAAAAAAAAAAAAAGAGGGAAAATGCCAATTTTTCCAGTTGCAGGACGTTTGCAGGCCTTGTGGGGTTGTGTTGCTCCACCTGGTTTGTCCCGTGCCTGAGGCCAGGAATGGGATGTGAGCTGAGCATTTCAAACCATTTCTAGAGCATTTCTAAAATCCTAACTGGAACCCTGCCCAGGATTCTAGAATCCTAACTGGAACCCTGCCCAGGATTCTAGAATCCTAACTGGAACCCTGCCCAGGATTCTAGAATCCTAACTGGAACCCTGCCCAGGATTCTAGAATCCTAACTGGAACCCTGCCCAGGATTCTAGAATCCTAACTGGAACCCTGCCCAGGATTCTGGAATCCTAACTGGAATCCTGCCCAGGATTCTAGAATCCTAGTTGTAACCCTGCCCAGGATTCTGGAATCCTAACTGGAACCCTGCCTAGGTGGGTTCCTTCCGTTTGAGAGGAACATGAGGCAGTGGAGACCTTTGGCTCCATGTCCCCGTTAAGGGCACAGGGATGTGGCAGAGCCAGCTGGGAGGATTTGCTGTGCTCCCAGATCCTCCACATGAGAGGAGCTGTCCCTGCTTTAGTCCAACCAGCGCCCCAGGTCCTTTCCTGGGTCATTAAAACCTTTCTCCATTAATTTTTCTGTTAGTCACCTTTTTGCACAATTAACGCTCCTCCTTCATGGTAATTCCTTCCAACCTTCACCCTGTTCCTGCAGCCATTTTCTGTAGGTGATTAGGGACTGGAAGCTGCAGCTTGTTTCAGGGCGGACAGAGAGTTTCAGGTGCTGCAGGCTGCAAAGCTCCTGTGCTCTGGCTTGGATGCCCTGCAGGCACACAGGGAGCTGAGCAGTGTCCCCATGGCCTGAAGGCAAAATCAGAAATCAGTGTCTGGTCATGCCTTTGGAGACATGCTTGAGCCCATTTGTGGGAGTATTTTGATGTTCTTTTTTATGTGTCAGCTCATTTCAGCGGTGGATGACGTTTCCATACCTTCTCTAGCTCTCCAGAAAACCAAATTCTCACCTGACTGAAGGTGCTGCTCCATGACCCCTCCCCAAACTTTATTTAACCATCACAACACAGCAGCAGCAATGTGCTCCAGCTCAGAAAGAAGCTGCTAGAAGCTCGGCATAAAGAGTATTTGGCTGATGTGGTCGTTTGTTTGAAACCCTCCTTAAAATTCTGGAGATGAAGAAGCTCTGTCTACACATCATCCCAAGCAAGGAGAATTGCCAAAAAAAATATAAAAACCTGAAGGTATAGCTTATTTATCTTCTTGTTTGAAACACTGGGGGGGATTTATGTCTGGCTTAGCAAGGTGCGTTCCTGATCTATGGCCCTGGGCTGACAGATCCTCACATGGGCTCAGATATTCTCTCTGCTCCCCCCTTAACTTCAGGGAACATTAATGGGGTTTCGCTAATTTTTAAGTGCGACAGTTCCACCAACTGTTTTGTCTATAAATTTTCCATCTGTGGGTTCAGAGTAAGTTATGGCCCCGTGGGAAGAGCTGGCCCCCAGCAGCTTCCCTGTGCTGGTGGCAGAGCAGAGATCCAGATCCCCCTGGGGAGTTTGGATGTGCACTGATGCCCCTCCTGCTCACCATCGTCCAGCCAGCCTCACCTGGGGCAGGTAACTGAGGCTCAGCAGCATCCCCCGCAGGGATGAGAGATTCCAAATATTTCAGAAGGCAAAGGGCACAGAAAAAAAGCTTTTATTGTCTAATTCTTACTGCCTTTTATCAGGTGTTCCCATCCAGACTGAACGTGGTTGGTGAACAGGAACGACACCTCTCTGGTCCCGTGGGTTAAACCAGAGAAACAGCAAAACACCACCTGGAGAAAGATTGTTCTGAGAGAGGAGAGTTGTTTGCCAGGATTGTTTTGAGGAGAAGCTTTCCTGAGAAATTTTTCCTTGGGAAACAGTCAGCAGCTGCCAGCAGGCTGAAATCTCTCAGAGCCAGAAATACCAGGCCCACAGTGATGGACCATGACAGAGAGAACATCACTGAGCTCAGGGTGGTTGAAAGCTTGAAGGAAAGGTGGGCAAGCGGCTGGGGAGGCACAGATGCCACTGAGGAATGTCCTTGTGTGCTGGAAGGAGCGAGGCTGGCACAGACACAGCCCTGAGCAGGTTGGATCAGAGCAAAGCATCCCCTTTTCTGTCATCAGGGCTCAGGAACAGAGAGCCGCTGATTCCTGATTTTCTCCTGGAGGATTCTTCTGGGCAGAGCTCAGCTGTGTAATGTGTCATTTCTTTTAAAAGCCAGCCGCTGGTAACTGCTCAAATACAACAGTCTTGAGCCCAGTGGCATTCTCTGACAATACTGGGCTCACTCCCACATATAAATGAGCTTAACGAGCCTTTGGCTTCCCCAAACTCCCCTAAATTGGGAGGTTGGAAAGAATAAGACACACTCTGTCATGGGTTTACTTTCATTTTTAGATTATTTCCTCAACTATAGAAAAGACTCTGAACTAATGACAGTCCTGTGAGTAAGATTTTTGGGGACTCAATTATGAAAATTT
This sequence comes from Chamaea fasciata, assembly GCF_029207755.1. Classification (NCBI taxonomy): domain Eukaryota; kingdom Metazoa; phylum Chordata; class Aves; order Passeriformes; family Sylviidae; genus Chamaea; species Chamaea fasciata. The sequence goes on along the minus strand of NW_027094103.1, from coordinate 12,590,130 downwards.
TTGCTTAACTCTGAGAAAAAAAAAGAAAAAAAGAGCAATTCCCAAGGTATCTTGTTTTCCTGGACACTTATCACTCTAGGCAGTGAACCCACCTTATTTTTCCATAGATATTAAACCCAAACTTGTGATGGTAACAGCTTTGAGTCCCTCTCCCCCTCAATTGCTGCTGCTCTGCCCCGAAGCAGCAGAGCTCTGTAGTCTCTTAATAAGCCCTTTACCGAGGAAAGGAACGCTTTTATTTTTAGACCATCAAAAAATCGGCTGCTTTGTGCGGGTTGTCTAACGAAGGTGGAGCACAATCCCGCTCACCTCCCCTCAGAGGTGTTTATACAGAGTTTAACCAGCAATAATTCAAAGGCCCAGCTGATATAATTAGAAAAGTGCTGGCTGAGCGTGGGTGTGCGCTGCAGTTCTCAGAGATATCCAGAGCCCTCATAATCTCAGCCTGCTTGGATGGAGGAAAAGGGGGAAAGAAATGAAAAGCCTTTGAGGGGAAGGCATATTCACCAAATGTACAATGCAGGAGGCCTCAAGAAACTGGGCATTTTTATTTTATTATTTTTTTTTTCACCTAAGCCTTCTACAAATCTCGTCTCCCATGGAACAGGCAGATTAAAGGAGATCTCGTTGCCGAGCACAATTCCCAGCCACGGAACAGGCTGGAAGGCAAAATCCATCCCTCAAAAACCTCAGGCTGAGTGAGATACAGCAACAATCTCCGAGATCACTCTTTTCTCCCTCTCGAAACGTGTTACGGTATTGACTGGGGCGAACATGAAAGCTTTCTGAGACGCCACGAGCTCTGGGAATCCTCCCTTTAAGCCTTTTTAAGCCCCCCCCCCCGCACGTCGTGCATTGATTTTCCCACATACATTCATATTGGGCTTTCATTTCGTTTTGCTCTCACTCAAGTCAGCAAATCCCTTAATTACTCTGCTGCCCGTGGCTGCCCACAGCTGTCTGTCCTGGCTTGAAGGATCCGGGTTTGCCCAAAACCACGCTGGGGTGGCACAGGACGGGTTTGGCTGGGCAGTGTCACCTCTGGGCACAGAGAAATCCCTCAGGTGGGGCTGGAGAAGAAAATTTTCAGAGGAGCCGTGCCGCAGGTTGCGCTGTGTATGTTGCCTTTACCCACAGGCTGCTTCTGTGGAGTGAATTTCCAGAAAACGTTGCTTTGTTCGGAGCCCACCTGCCTTTGGGCTCCGGCAGGAAATGGATTTTTCGTGGCGTTTCTGAACGCCACGAGCCACATTTCCCCAAGGAAAAGCAGGGCAGAGAGGAGCTGCTGCTCGTGGCTTCCCTTTCGGGGCACTCTGGTTGGGATTTGGGCTCAAGTGGGAGGAGGCACCTGAAGTCCCATGAATATTTTGCTCTCGGTTTTTGTAAACTACAACATCATTCTGTCCTGGTTTCTTGCTCTGGCACACCCTCTTCCCCTGAGGGCCTCACCTGCCAGGAATTTTGGTGAAAGACACTTTTCAGCAGGAAATGTCCCCTGGAGTGAATGGTTGAGGTGCAGTTTGTTATCCTGGCACAAAGGGTAGATAAGTCTTTGTAAGGACACATTCCTAACGCAGCCTTACACACAGCACAGGTTTTTTTACAACGAAGTCGACATAAAAAACTGTCCCCAAACAGCAGCTGGGTCATTATGGAGCAGCTTTTGAAATGGAAAAAGGTCGGGGAAATAACCAGCTGCTTCCTCATCCTGCCTGTGCTTTCACTCTGGGCTAAATTATTATTTCCCTAATTAATAATCTGCATGCAGATTAAAACGATTACTCTACAATATCTATTGCATGACAATAAAAGAGTGACAGCAAATTATGCTTCAGCCTGCACAACAGCTTAACTCTCTAAACAGGAGATGTTTTCTAACACTCAATTCATGTCCTTCTGGTGATGATTAAACCCTCACTGATTTTGTTTTTATTAGTCCTCAGTCATTATTGTTCTTTTATCACTATGGGGTCTTTAGAATTAGCCATAATGGCTCAGAAGCGTGGTTGCTGCTGCATTCCCTTATTAAATCAAGTTACCTCTCTAGCTGTCAGGGACCGAAATCAAGCCCCTTTGTCACAGTGTTCCACAAGCCTTTAAATATTGATTATTGCCACTATGCAGAGCTGCCGAAAGTTTGTTTTTTGGTCGGACTGGTTCAGAATGGGGAAAAAAAAAAACAACAAACTTCCATGACAACAGGGACGCTGCTGCTGCTGCTGCTTTTTCTCCTTGGAAGAACAGCCTGGCTGCTCCTCCTTGCAGGAGCTCCTGGGGGCTCCCACCTGTCCTCCGGAGCCTGGGCCCTGCTCACACACACTGATTTCCTTCCCCTCCTGTCTGCTCCTGCGTTTTTTCTGGGAGCGCTGCAAGAGTAGCTCGGCTGCTGTTCCTCTTCCTGCTGCTCGCTCCAGCCTCAGGGAGATGATAAACGCCTCCAGGAGGGTTTGGAGGAGGAAGAAGAGGGTGTGCCAAGGCGCCAACAGCACCTCGTGTGCTCCTTTTGTTGCAAGCCACAGTGGCAGAAGACAGGGAAAAGCTTCTGCTCTTTTCTTCTCGTAGAATCCTTTAGGTTGGAAAAGATCTGGAGGATTATTGAGCTCAACCTGAGCCCTCGGTCCCTCTCCTGCAGGTGGCTGGGGAATAACTCGCTCCCCAGAGCAGGGAAACAAATGTGTGTCCAGGGGAAGGTGAGGATGCTTGCTGCCCTTCACTCACAGATGACCAACCTGAACGCTCAATTCATGTCCTTCTGCTGATGATTAAACCCTCACGGGTTTTGTTTTCATTAGTCCTCAGTCATTACTGCTCTTTTATCACTATGGGGTCTTTAGAATTAGCCTGACAGGCTGTGAGGTGGCTGTGTCTGGGTCCAGGGCTGGACATCCCATTGTCCCGACTGATTTATGCGGAGGATGAATTTGACCTGCTGACTGGGCTGTTTCTGCCAGGTGATTTTCAGAGAACTCCCCCCTTGCAGACAAGGTGCTGTAGCCCCATTGCTGTCAACACAAAAACCAGAGTTGTCTCCCGAAGAACTTTGCCCACGAGTTCATTACTGGCTTTGAATATGGATTTATTCCGTTTCGTGCCTCGACAATGGAACGAGGTTTGTTGGAAGTTGTCAGGGAGGCCTGCGTTTCAAAGCAGACATGAATAGGTGTCACCTCACCTGAGGAGTGCGTCTGACGTGCCCTAATTTCACTGTGCATCTGTCCCAAAATCAGCTTTGCCTCCTGCTGGGAGCATCCCCAGCACTTCTGCCTCTCTCTCACTCTGTTCTGGTTCTGGAGAAGCCCAGGGGATGTTGTTCTGTAAAAAGGAGGGGAAAGCCAAGCAGGAGCAGGTGAGGAACCTGGGGCAGGTGAGGATGGGCCGCCCCAAGCTTGTTGGAACCCTGGGCACTGGGAATTCCAGACTCTCTGTGCTCACAGGCACTGACCCCCAGGCAAACACTGCATTGGACCCGAGGCCGTGGAAAAGGCTCCCAAAATTGAGTGACAGCTCTGGGAGTGTGGCTGTGGGGTTTGGAGAGAAGTGGGTGATGTCACGGGGTGGAAAACTCAGAGTTTAAGGGTTTAGAATACAGTAATAGATATATAAAGCAAGATGGAGAATTTAGGGTGTAGGTCAGTCTTTCTTTCACCTTCTTCTTCATGGCTCTGGGTGGGGTTTTGTAATTGGACAGAAAAATGCACATTGCAGGCCACGGGTGGTTGGTTCTAGGGTTAAAAGTAAAAATAATTTAGGTGTCATTTCTGCAAAGCAGCAGCAAGAGCAGCCTAGGATCCCAATGAAAAATTAGAGTTAACTCTCAGGCTCTCCCTCATTATTTTCACGGAGTTGGACCCTTCTCATGCTCCATTCCTTGTGCAATCCAGCCTTCATTCAGCACTGGGTGTTTGGAGCGTCCTCTGCCCCCCCCAGCTCTGGTGACAATGTGACATTCCCCGGCCTTGCCCTGCAGAGCCATCAGCCAGAAAATCTTGGGGGGGGTTGGGGCTGTTTTCATCTCAAGGATTTTAATTTTTAATAAAACGTGCTAGAAAACCCCACCCCCATTATCCTGACTTGCCATTTCACGGCACTTGGAGCTGTTTCGAAGCTCCCTTTCCACGTGGGTGATGGGGAATGGGCAGTGGGAAACGACAGAGGAGCCTGTGCAGGATGCAGTTTGTCACTGTTTTTTTTTGATGTTTAACTGACAGAGCCGGTTATGAAAAGGGATATAAATTATTACATCCAGAGAAAAGAAATCTGTAAATGTTAATTTGCTTTTTAAGGGCACAGACAATGTAATTTGGGGCACAAGTGGGAGAAATTGCTTAGGAGCTGTGAAAACAAACCGGAATTAAACTTGCATTGCTTCCTTTATTTTCCCTTCCCTTCGTCTCGTCTTCTCTCTGAATTATTCCTCACTTACTTTTCCCCCTCCAGACATCACAGAGTTTTGATTTTCCTCTCACTACTTTCTTTATAAATGGCCTAATGATTAAAAAAAAAAAAAAGTCTCCAGTATATTTCCACCAAGCCCCTTTGATTTCATTAATGGGAAAAGTTACACCTTAAATTAAATATTTCAGTAGCTGGAAGATTAAAAAGAATTACCTGCAGGAGTTGCCAGTTGAGCATTGCCAAGCAGGAGTGATGGGGGCTGTTCCAGAGGTCAAAATGTGCCTTGGCCCCGGACAAATGCACAATTTTGAGTGAAAGCAAGATGAATGCAGGTGCTCAGGGCTGGCTGACCACAGAACCAATCTGGTTTTCTCTGGGAATTAGCAAAATCTCCACCTGCCCTTTGGGGTTTTTTCACGTTTATTTGGTGTTTCTGTCCATTATTTAATTTAAAAAGTGGAGGGAGGGTGTTTAACTTTCAGAGCCACGTGGCAAATTGAATTTCTTCCCGTTCTGATTTTTAAAACTGAGAAATGGGAGCTGTTTTGTGTGGGAATAGGAGTGTTTTCCTGGAGGATTTGAACGTTTCACAAGAAGATGACGGTGCAGTGCGGACAAGGCTGTACCTGAAAGCGAACTGAGGTTATTGCTTAGTTCTCATCTTTTGAAAAAATGGTGAGTTTGAGGGTTGAAATAACAATTTGCTTCTGAAAAATCTGCATTTTCTGAAAGGAAGGCGTTGGGATTATGCAAGAGAGGCAGGACCAATGAGAGACGTTTTTAAACCTGATTTATTGCTCTTATCTCCTACAGCCTCATGAAGGAGTGAGAGCATCTTCACAGCATCAGTTAGAGATCAGTAATCCCTGAGCAGTGGTCACAGGATCACTGCTGACAGGGTCTTTTAAAGGTTAATTAGCCAAAAAACTACCGCCACAAAGATTGTTTCTGCTTTCACACCAATCCCTAATTAGTTTGTCTGACACGTTTTTGCCACAACGTGGATTTTCTTAACCAATCCTATAATGACACACAAACCTACTTGCTACACCTTAAAAACTTTTGCTATTTCTGTTACTACTTCTATCTCCAAACTTTAAAACTTTCCACTACCCAGCTTAACATGTTTCTATCTAAACTACAAACCCACACGGTCTCTAAATTTGGAAGTTTTTCCCAAGGTCTCAGGTCGAACCCTGTGTTCATTCCTGTGTTCGGGCCTGCGTGCACAAGGTGTTGGGAATTTTCTGTGCCTGGAATTCCCACAGGAAGGGAAGACAACCCCAGAGATGCTGTGGCCAATATTCCATCCTTGGAATGGTCTCCTCTAGAAGGGCTGGGATGGGATGGGACAGCCCTGTCCTTCACTGTGAGCCAGCCCCAGGAGGAAAGTGCAATTAGGGATTGAGAATCCTTTCAGAGGATATTTAATTACACTGCCTGGAGCCTGAATTCAGAGAGCTGGGGGTTCCCAAAATAACCACTCAGGCACTAATTCAGGGAAACAGCTCTTGCTGTCACTGCAGTGTGTGTGCTGCACAGGGGAAGAGCAAATGTTAAGTGTCTGGGAAATTATAGTCGTGTCACCACGAGTGACAGGTTCATTCAAAACATCCTTTAATGGCTTTTTTTTTTCTTTCTTTCAATATTCTGTAATTTTTGTTTAATCCCCAGCACTGCGGGGTTGTTACGGATATTTTGAAGTTGTTTAAATCATTGATGTGACTTTTATAACCATGTTGACATGGGTTGTTTCTCCCCATTTCATCCTGTTCACTTCTGCTGCATTCCCTTTCCCTCATCTCTGTGTCCTGGCCTGAGAAATTCCAGGTCCTGGCTTGTGAAATTCCAGGTCCTGACCAGTGAAATTCCAGGTCTTGGCTTGTGAAATTCCAGGTCCTGACCAGTGAAATTCCAGGACAGTCTCATCCACCCCACCTCACTTCAGGAAAAGAATCAAACCGTCACAGTGAGGATCAGCTGGGCTCTGACTTGCTGACTGCTGCAATCAGCGTGAGGCATTACTTTGACTTCAGTGTCTGTTGGAGCAACTGCTATTTCTTTTTATTTTCCAGAACAGAGAAAAGAGAACAGCTTTTAACATATGTCTCCTCCTCGTGTGAGCTACCACACAGCTCCAGCTCCAATACATACACAGAGCAGACATATGGCTAAAAAAGAAGTTCTTCTTCGAAGAAGAAAAGCCAGGAAGAAAATTCTCTTTTTGAAAAGGAGAAATTACATTTTTCCCCCACATGTCTCCTGGTACGAGTGTGGAGAGTCAGGGACCTTGTGCCAGATGTGTTAAAAATACAGAACAAAAAAAGCCAAATGTAATAAGAATCAAAAGGCAATGAAATAAATAAAAAGCCAATAAAATAAATAAAAAAGCCAAATCAATGCTCACTTTTAGGTACAATTTTAAGCCACATCTCCTGTGTGTGTGTCCCAGTGTTGCTGGTGTGAGTTTGTGATGCTCTGAGTGCTGGCAGGGCACTGGAGCAGGAGGTAAATAAATGTTCCACTGCTCCTTAGAAGGATTTGTTGGTGTAGGCAAGGAAACACGAGTGTGTTCTTGACCTTCTCTGGGCTTTTTTGCTCGCTTTGAGAGGATTGTTACAGAAAAAAACCCCACCCAAATAACCTTTGCCAACGTTAAACAAGGCAAAAGGCACTGGTGGAAATGGAACTCAGGGGAAGTGCTGCAATTTGGTTCTGACCACAGAAGTCTTGGGGATGCTCAGAAGACTCTGACACCACTGGTCACTCACAGGAGATGGAACCTGACCTTGGAAAATTAATTACTGTCAAGCCAGCACAACCCTCTGTTCCCTGCACGGTTAGGACCCTGCTGGAGATAATACTGATCATTTTTATATTTCACTTGGAAGGCTAAAGAATGGGTTTAGAGTATCCCAGCCTAGCTACGCACAAGGAAAATGCAATAAAAAAACTCCCCCTATTGTCAGCCAAGCAATCCATTCAGAAACATCCTGTCGGATTTTCCCTCATTGCAGGCGATGATCAAGCCCCATTTTCTGTATTTGCAGTTCCTTCTGTTGGGCTTCAGGGTTTTCATTACTGAACATGTTTTCTTTCTGGAACAGGAGGGAACGTGGGGAGCATTTTGCTGGGTGCCTGAACACTGACAAATGCAACCATTCCATCCACAGTGGGATCCCTGGCAAGGCTCTGATCCCAATATATCAGCAATCGAGAGACAGGGGACCAAATCCATCTCTAACACAAACTTCTTTGGGTTCCCACCGAGCTGCACTGAGGGGGAATTCGATGCAGGGCTCTTGACAAGCCCGACGTTACCTGTGTTTGTGGTTTGAAGGGATGAGGCTCAGTAATTCTCGGTGCAAATCACTCGAGGAGCTCGACAGTCGCTGTAAAATGGTTGCTGTGCTGCAGTCACTCAGCTGAGCTGAGCACGTCACAAAAACGTTTATTGCGAGATGTGACAAAAGGTGCTGGCAAATCCCTCCTGACAGAGAGGGTGGGTGGCTTCATTCAGCTTCTCAGGGCTGTGCGTGGGGTTTTCCTCTCCCTCTGTGGCACTGGCACGTCACAGGGCGCCGGGGGATGGTGCTCAGGACGTGGGGGGAACTGACAGTGGTCAGAACGTGGATTTTTAGGCTCCAGGACAGAACTCTCTCAGCCTGGCCTGGGAAATCACAAGGAGGACCCCAAAACAATCCCTATAAACGATCCCTGTAGATCTCCTCCTCCTGACCCCTGGTGCTTTCCCACCTTGTTCCCTGGTAGAGATGTTTACAGAAAGGTGCTGCCCTAAAGGACCAGCCCTACTCATTGTACCCAAACACTGCATGAAACAATCTGTCTCTCAATAAACTTTGCTCTGAGCCCTCTGAAGAAATCAGAGCTCCACGTGTGGTTACATGAGCCCTCCCAAACTGTACTGCTGGCGGGTCACCTGTGGCAGTGTGAATCCCCCCTGGGCCAGATGCATTCAGTTTTCCAAGACCTTTCTTTTGTACGGCTTTACCTGTATGTAACAGGTGGAGCTGATCAGGCCTGGTTTCCTTTGGGCTTTTGTTCCACACCCACCTCATGCCCACACCCCCAGGTAAATCCAGATAAAGATTTTTGACCACTGGGAAAACCTCCAGTGTCACCCCTTGTCACACACACCCTCCCCCCTTGGAGCTGAGCTCGGGCTCTGAAACAGAAATACCTGCAAGAGACGTGCAGTTTATTTTTTATATGCTCTTCATTGTTTAAACTTCTCAAGTTTGGGCTTCTCTGGCCTCCACTGCAAAAGCTCTGAAGGTCGTTTTAATTGTGCCATTCCTAAATTGCTTTCTTGGCCACGCAGTGCCACTCACAGCAGATTGAACCCAGGGCTCTCCCTCTGCCTCTTTGTTTCGTGGAAAAGATTGATAAGCGATTTACTCTCAGCAGAATGGTTTACAAGTGAGCTCTTAGGTAAATGATCAGGAAGAAGTTGGTTTTTTGGGGGTTTCTTTTTCATGTGGAATTATTTTTCAGAGAGGAAAAATCGGGTTGTTTTTCTCTGCGCTAACCTGAGGATGCAGGGACCAGATTCTTAGCTGGAGTAAGTTAAGAGTCACTATTGATTTACACCGGCTGCAATTATTTTTTTCCCCCATAATATTTTTCCTTGCATTGTAATTTTTTCTTAATGCAAACCCCTAATTTCTTCTCTCTGAGCTGGAATTCTGAGCTCCCATAATTCCTGCATCTGTTTATTTACTTTCTGGTTTGTATTCTTTTAGCTGGGTTTATTAACATGCTGCATTTTTCTCCCCTGTTCCACGCTATGTGCACTGCATGTCTGAGCTCTCATTTAAAGCCCATGTCTGCTTGCTGGGATACTGTTGTGTCGAAAATCAATAAAAAGGCAACTTAGGAATTTTCTCTGAAGTCTGCTTAAAGAAACTGCCAATAATTAACACGGGAGAACGATCCTGCTGCCTGGAAGGCCTCGAGTTCCTGCCTGTTTTCAGCAGGATTTCCAGGGGTCCATGGACTCCAGACCTTTAATCCATTGTCAGAGCTGGGCCTAGCAGGAAAATCAGGCTGAGCTCTGTGCAAATCAAGGAGGAAAGAAAAGGGAAAGGGAAAGGGGAAGGGGAAGGGGAAGGGAAAGGGGAAGGGGAAGGGGAAGGGGAAGGGGAAGGGAAAGGGAAAGGGAAAGGGAAAGGGAAAGGGAAAGGGAAAGGGAAAGGGAAAGGGAAAGGGAAAGGGAAAGGGAAAGGGAAAGGGAAAGGGAAAGGGAAAGGGAAAGGGAAAGGGAAAGGGAAAGGGAAAGGGGAAGGGGAAGGGGAAGGGGAAGGGGAAGGGAAAGGGAGAAGGAAAAGGGAAAAGGAAAAGGAAAAGGAAAAGGAAAAGGAAAAGGAAAAGGAAAAGGAAAAGGAAAAGGAAAAGGAAAAGGAAAAGGAAAAGGAAAAGGAAAAGGAAAAGGAAAAGGAAAAGGAAAAGGAAAAGGAAAAGGAAAAGGAAAATACTCCCGGCCTGTTCTCCACACAGGAAATATCAGAATATGATTTTGTAATTTCACCTCCCAGCAGGAAGAAGTTGTGGAATGTCCATTGAGGAGGCCGTGGGTTCTGTTGGTGCATCCTTGGCAAATTGCAGAGTCCCGGAAAGGAATCACCACATCAGACCTTGGCTTTGGGGTGTCAGGCTCTGAGCTGCACATCCCCACCACCGGTGATGAGAAAGCTCAAACCACGGGATTGCTGGACGTGGAAATTCCACGGCTTTCAGTTGGGTTGGGAACAGGGTTTGGAGCTGGGGGCTTTTTTTTTTTTTATTTTCCCCCAGAAAAGCTGAAAATAAGGTGTTAAAAAAGTGTCTGCTTCAACAGAAAACTGGCACTGTGTGATGAACACAGCCTTACCTGCAGCTCTGTCTATCCCACGCACTAATCAGCGCGCAGATAAATGCATTTTAATAATTTATTATCATTTATCTTCAGTGCAGCTCTATTATGCTTTTCACTCCTGCTGTAAATATGTAAAATGCCGTTAATCAACCTTTGTTAGTGGATATTTGATTAATAGGTAGCAGATGTACTTGCCCCCGTGTACGCTGCGTTAAATGCAATGTACCGACACATAATTCATTATTTTAATAACACACCGGGCTCATGAATCAAAGGAACGCTTGAGAACGCAGCAGCCAGAGTTACTGGAGGAATAGCTGTGCATTGTTTTAGAAGTGACACATCTGGGCGTTGTATTAAGTGTGGTGTGGACTGGATGATCGGCCGCTGACGAGCTCCGATGTGCCGTTCCCGAGCGGATGACTGAGGATTAGCAACCAGCTCCTTATTTCCCCCAGCCCAGAGAGCAAAACCCAATCCCTGACCCAAAAACCTCCCAGATCCAGAGGCGGGATGGGTAAGGGGTGAGGAGAAGGAGCAGCAGGTGCTGATGAGCACAGAAATGTCCTTTTCCCTCTGGGCTGGGGGCACTGAGCAGTCTGGGCTCGAGGTAGGGAGGGCATGGAGCTCAAAGCAGAGAAGAGGGAGGATGCTGCAGGAGGGAGCAAAGAGCACAGAATATTGAGTGAGGAGGGGTGCAGGGGGCAGGCAGTGACCCCAGCAGTGCACATGAAATAAATGTAAAAAGTGATGCGCAGCCGGAGCAACCCCGTGTTTTCTGTAATGGGACAGAGTTTTCTGCTCAAAACCTTTCCTCACTGTCAGCCACTGCCACCCTGAGTGCTGAGCCAGCCCCTTCTGGTGACAGATGTCACCTAGGCCCTGACATCCAGCGCTTGGAATTCCCCGGGCTGAGCGGAGGAGAAAAAGATTGGGATTCCAGTTCCAGTCGCAGAGCCAAAGCACATAAACATCAGGTAATTGGCACAAATTATAAGACTGAGCCGAGAACTGAGCTTTAATTCCATGTGTCCCACATGGGACTCCTTCCCTCCTTCCTCAGGGCTGCCCATTTCTAGGGGAAAATATTTCTTTTTCCTGTGGGTGTATCCAATGACAGGTGCTGCTCAGGACGTGCAGTACAATGCGCGTGCTTCCCTCTGATCCATTTCACAGGCTGCTTATTTTGGGTGACCTTGGCCACGTGTTTGATTCAGTGAGGGATTATCAGCTTTGATAGGGCCTGTGTTTAATTCTGCAGCTTGGCTGAAAGCTACACTGCTCTGCATTGATTTCCATGTGCAATTAATACGTTTTGTCAGCGACAAATGCGTGCAGGGATAATATACTCCGCTCATTTTCATCTCTCCTGTGTACATTTTAAATCAAAATAGCACCTGGTGGCCGAGCCCTCCTGAGAAGTGCCGGATTTAATGTGGAAAAGGAGCATTAAGAGCTGCTTGCATGATGTTATCGTGGTTTTCAGGGGCGAAGTAACAAATAATTGCCTGGAAATCTGGGTGATTCAAAAGCTTAGACACCTTCAAACAGACACCACGGTTAAATGTGCTGTGCCTTACTCACACTCACAATGCAATTGAAGGGCAAATGAGATGAGTGAGACAAGAAGCAAACCCCTGGAATGTTGTAATGTCTTCACTCTGCTGCTCCTCCAAGACGTGAGCCTTGTAGGACTGACAGAAAACAGCATTTACTGCTTGTGCTGATATCCTGGAGGGAGCTGGCTCTGCAGTGGGATTTCAGCTCCTTGAGGATGTGCCATCCCTTACTCTGGGTTTGTTCCAAATGCAGGGAAAAAAAAACCCCACCAAAACCCCAAGCTGGAATTTCTTTGAAGTCTCAGAGATCCTATAATTAACTCTGCTGAAGTATTTAATTTTGGTTTTCCTGACATATTCCAGCTGTATCCTTTTGACAGGTATCATTCAGTATGTAATCTGAAAATCAGAGCTACCTAAAACATTTAGCTCCTGCTTCGAGACAAACAAATGTTTCAAGCTTATTCAACAGATTTTTATCTACACTCTTGGAGAGATCAATATCTGTTTGTGAAGGGCTTCAGTTCTGTCAAATCTGTGTTTTCAGGCATTTAGGAGCGCAGTCAGCTCTGTGAAGCTGCAGACTTTTTCATCTGCCCAATATAGAAATGGACCTTGACTGATAAGAGGGTGTTCAGGACTACTCCTGTCAAACTTCACAGAATCGAGACCATTGGAATGTAGATCAAAATCCTCTCCCTTTCTTTATTTCAAAAACAGCCAAACAAAAACGCAGCTTTGTAGGATTGCCTTTGATATTGTGTAGAGCTCCCTTTAGAGCTGGAGTTCACAGGAACCTTTAATTTCTGATAGGAAAAAATAAAAAGCTAGTGTCGAAACCTACAGCACAAATAAATAATAATTTAAAAAACCCCACAAATCTCAGCCTTAAAAAAATCTGTTTATGTTCTTAGAGAGCTGTTGTTGGTAGGACTGCAGGTGAAACAGGAATGGATGATGTCTTCAGTGTCTCCAACAGTGGCACTGCAGATGTTTTTCCCAGTTTGCTGCCAGAGTTCAGAAAAAGGGTAGAAAAAAATGGTGAGGCTCATGTCACGTAACTTTGGACATCTGAGAAATAGATTTCTGGTCCAAATAAACCAGACTCCCTGCACATTCAGTAAATAGGAAGGGAGACTTCCAGGGGATGATTTATTCTGCTTATTTCAAGAGGTATCATCTGTCTTGTGGAGGTAGCCTGGGCAACGCACACCCGGAGTTCGGAGAGCGATGTGGGAACCAAAGGGATCTGCACAATTCAAATGAGGTGTCCAGGACTGTGGTGTGGGGACAAGGCTGGAAATCCTGGGCTGGAATGCTTTGATTCACCACTTGGTCGCATTTTGAATTTTGCTTTCCCAGCTTTGCCATTCCAGTCAGCCCTGGGGGGGCAGGACTTGGAACAGCGGGGTGTGAAAAGCTGGATTTGATGATCCCAAAGGTGCTTTCCAACCTGAACAATCCCATCATTATCCTGCTGCATTCCAGTGCGCACCTACAGCAACTGATCACAGTCCCCCACTCCTCTGGGAATATCCTGGGGGGTATCTCTGGGAATACCCTGGTGGATATCTCTGGGAATATCCTGGGGGGTGTCTCTGGGAATAAACCCCCTGTCCTGTACCCCTGGGAGCAGAGGAACTCAGTTTTGTGTGGGGTTTTTGCCCAGGCAGGGCGTGTGTGCTCCATCTGCTGTTTGCAGGCTGAGGGAGGAGCTGCACCGCAGCCAAGCTCTCCCATCCCTCCTGCACCCAGAGCTGCTTCCTTGGCCCTGCTTTCCCCTGCTCTTGGAATCTTCCTTCAGCAGCAGCCCTGGCACCTGCCAGGTGATTTTCCTGCCTGCAGCTCCCTCTGTTAGCAGAGCTTCCAGCCCGAGCTCAGGTGTAGCCCTTGCTCCGTGCCTGAGGTGTTTTGGTTTTCTGAAATTCCTTTCCCAAGGAATTTTCTGTCAACGGGAGAAATGTTTTTGTAGCTGTACCTTTGTTTTCATCCCTTTCCCTGGGAGGGACTTCTCCTTGCTGTCCCTCTGCTCTGACCAGTGTGAGTGAAGAGGTTTGTCTCTGTGTCACCAATCCAACTGGTCTGTGTGAAATGGTATAAAAGGGAGACACATCCCAGAGATCAAGGAGTCATTTCAGCCTGCTGAAGTCAGAGGCTGTGTGGTTGTGGTGTACAACAGCGTCACTCAGGGAAGGGAAATGTGGTGTCATTTAACGGAGTGGCTGTCCCTCAGCTGGCTGCAGTCTGTCTGTCTGTCCTTCCCACCTGTCCTGAGCAGTGCCCACACCAGCACGGATGTTTGTCCTGTCCTTGTGCTGTTCGCTATCCACAAATATCCCTCCTGCAGGTGTTGCTGTCCTGATGCCCTCCCATCCTGGTCCCTCTCTCCTACACGAACAGACTGCACTGAATGTTTGCTTTTTTTCCCCTCCAGAGGGCTAAATCCCAAGCCAGCCCTCTAGATTTTCTTTCCCCTCTCCCGAGCAGCAGTTCACTCAGGCATATGGCTCTCCCTCCTTCCTCACTGCTTGGACAGATGTTTTCCCTTGACTCAGTACATTCCTAATCCGTGAGAGAAATGAGAACATTTGCATGATTTGTTAAGGGGGAAAAAAAAAAAAAAAAAGAATAAAACCCAGTTTATTTTTATTCTGGTGCAAACTCCTCCATGTTTGCCCTCCTTCACGCCGTGATTTTCAAATGAAAACCAGTTAACACAACAAGACCAGAGGTTTGTTCTGGTGCCAGCTGAACCCCTGGGTGCTCTGCAAGAGCACATCAAGAAAGATTTCCCTCTGCTTGAAACAGGAAGGGCAGCAAGCGCGGCAGCAGGCAGAGGAGAGGATTCAAGGTGGAGATGAGGCTTCTGTGCTCCAGGTTTTAAACAGTGGCCAAAGCACCCCCCTGCCTAATTCTAATGACTGGTTTGTGGGTGAATGTTTGAGAGATAAGGAGTTATTAGTCAGGAATGTCTGATTAACGGCAGGCAGGAAACGCTGATGGTGTATTTAAACTATCAGGCTAAAACCTTGGAAATAATTTTCAAATAATTGGGCCGTTCTAAGGTCAGCATTAGCTGTAACTTTTGAAGAATTCATTTTCTGCTCTATTCACCTGCTAGCAGGGACAGAGGAATCTCACTATATTCCCTGCTTGTGTGAAGACACATTTTCCAACAGTGATGTTGCTTTTCTTTGTTCTTCATCTCCTCTTGTTTCCCAGACTGAGGCAGGAGGAGAAGGTGAATATTTGGGCAAACACGGGGAAATTCCCAAGGCAGCAGGAGCTGAGTGTCTGTGCACATGTGCAGAGCTTTCCATTCCTGTTGTCTGTCTCTTTACAGGCACAAATGAATGAGAGATGCTTCTCTAAACCCTTCGTCCTTCCCTGCTTGCTGTAATTTCTTTAAATTAACGACTACAGCCAAGATCCCGACGTGACCCCCTTGTCTTTCCCGCACTTCGACGCTCCCACCCTGACAGCTGAGGGAGCAGGGACGAGCACAGCCCCACTGAAAGCAGAATCAAAGAGATTTATTCAGGGGCTACACAGATCTCCATGCCAGGAGCTCCTCTCGTGGCAGTGACGCTCAAGGTCATCTTCCCTGAGCCTCATTAAAGTTGCCTTCTGCAGTTGGGCTGCAAACGGGAGCTTGGTGGCTTCCTGAGCTGTCTGAGAGGAGAAAGGATGAGATTCATCTCTGCCTGCAGCTCTTTTCTGCCTGAGTGAAGTGCCCTGAGTGATATTGAGAGTGGCTGAATGCAGAGTGAGGGAGGCTGGCTGCAGTGGAGGTGCAAACTCTGCTGAACCAGCTCTCCAAACCTATTGAAGCCCCTCTGGATTGCCAGGCTGATCCCTCAGCGGGACCCTGAGGAGACCCAAAGTGCTCCCACCGTGTTTGAGGGGCGGGAAGTTGTCAAACATTTTCTGGGGGCGGCTGCTGTGACCTTCGGATGTGGCTTGGGATGAGAGCTTCTGTTGCTGTAGGACATGAAAGAAAGATTCCAAGTATTTCAGAAGGCAAAGAGCACAGAAAAAAGGTCCAGTTACAAAACGCCACCCAGACCCAGGAAGAAGAAGGTGAAAAAGAAGGACTAGAACCTAAAACCTCCTAAAACCCTAAATCCTCCATCTTGCTTTAGATATATATTACTGTATTCTAAACCCTTAAACTCTAAGTTTTCCCCTTTGTGATACCACACACTTCTATTCAAACCACACACCCACAACCCCAGTGCTTGCTACTGTAAAAAAAGTAAAATAGAGAGAGCAGCATCCAGTGCTGGTAATCAGAAAATTCATCTTGGATCCTATAAATTTTCCTTTGAATTATTTATGGGGGGTTTGTTCCAGTCCTGTGTCCCCTTTCAAATGTTTATTTCGTTTCTCCGTAAAGAAAAAAAAAATTTAAAAAAAAAAGGGGGGGAGGGGGGGAGAGGAAGAGATAGAAATCTGGAAAATCTCCAAGGGTTAGCTCACCAGCAATCTGTTTAGGTGTCCTCTTCTCAGCTGAGCCCTGCTCTGCCAAATATCGATGGCGATGTTTAGCAAATAAATGTCACCCACCTCCCCGTTTACAGTAAAGCAGGAAATGGAACTGCTGCAAGGGGGGATCGCCTCTTCTCTAGCAGGAAGGGAACAGAAACTCCACGAATACATGGTAATTCCTGGGGGAAAAAAGCCGCCAAAGCACAGAACTGCAAGTGCAAACATCTGTCTGTCCACATTCCAGATGTTCTGCCCCAAGGCTTTTCTCTGATCCCGTCTCTAGACAGCAGCAGCAGAAGTTTTCCCTTTCCTGAGGAGCTCTTTAAGCACCAGTGGGAGCAACAGGCGGCTCCTGAGGAAGGATCCTGGTCCTGCTGCTCCCCCAGCTCTGGGCAGGACAGTTCAGGTGTCCAAACCCAGCTCAGGCGACTCCAAAAGGAGTTTGCACTGTCTGAACATCCCTGTGCGGATGCTGAATGTGAGAACTCGGGCAGAGCAGCTCAGTGTCTGTGGGAAACCGAGTCGCGCGGACTTCTCACGCTGGCCTGAGATATCGCGGCCTGAGAAATTGTGAGGAGGAATTTAAACAGTCCTCGGAGTAAAGGGAGACAACCCTTGCAGGTGTTGTTTGTCTCCCTGTTGTTTACTTGCAAGAAACGATTGAGGGGTGTCGCTCCTGACTGCCCAATGATGGTGATGTGCTGGTTTGCTGTCCGGTGAAGTTTTATTCCACCAGAACTGTCTATAAAATAAAGTTTCGAAGAGTAAAGATTGGTCTCACTTGCTAACAAGCCTGAGTGTGTGGTTTTCTACTCTGAGCCACGCCCCTGTGTTCGTGTGCCTGTTCCCCCACCAGCTGCTGGGCTTTGATGGGAAGGATTCTGTGACAAAGATCCTTTATTTGGGGGTGGTTTCTGTCGTGCTTCACCCCCTCTGCTGGATCCACCCAGCCCCAAATCCTTCCAGGGATTCCATTTAACCTGTCAGGCCAAGCCCTCGGTGCCCAGCAGTGCCCACGTCTGCATTCTGCACGGGACTGCGTTTCAGTCACTGACATCCGTAGATTATGTTCCCCCCAGCGCGTTTATGCCTGGCTGAAAACGGTGAATAGATGCAGCGCTTCTAGGGGGGATTTATAGGGCTTTAAATTTTTATGGAGTCTGATGGCTGTGGGAGAAAGAAAATACCAGTTGCATAATTCAGAGCCGTGCAGCTTGGCTCCTGTGTTTCCAGTGCTGGCGATGGGTATCTGTGAGGCCTGTCAAGATTTTTCTCGGGATACTGAATCCATGTGGATGCCTCCACAGTTATCTGCCTGCCTGTATTGTGCCAATCTGTGCAAGCGTGCTGCCTGCAGGAGCCGCGTAAACAGCTTGTGCTGAGGAGTTTGAAGCTTTGCTTTGCCATTAGACCGGTTTTTTAGGAGATAACTTTCAGCAAAAGTAGCTAAACTTTTCCGCTCTGATGGACTGATTCCCACCCTGACAAGCTTTTCGAAAAAGGCAATGTTTCCTTCATAGTTTCATTCTTTTTTTAGCTTTCTTGCTGTTGCTGACTTGGGGTGTTTGTGTTTATTCGTGATAATTTATTCATGACTTCATTTGCAGATGGGGCAGGCAGTTAATAGGATGTAGGAACTCCTTCCAAAAATTCAGACCTGTTAAATCAAAGTCCCCTTCAGGACTGCACCATCCCCGTTCTCTAAGGCAGAGCCTTCATTCTCGCTGAATTGCTTTGCAGAGAGAAAAAGAGATGGCCGGAAAGCAATGCATCTTTCATGAAACGTTTTCTGGGGAAATATTTACTGTTTTACAAGAAAATCCTGGAAAGAAAATTCACCAGGGATCTTTCACAAGAAAATCCTGGAAAATTCACCCGGGATCTTTCACAAGAAAATGCTGGAAATTCAAAAATTGGACACTTCATTTTCATCGAGGCCAGATGGATGTGCAGAACTGCACAAGCAGCCCAGGCCTGACTTGTCCAGCCATGCACACCTGGCCAGGTGCTGCCTGTGCACACCTGAGTTCATTTAAACCCCCCGTGAGCAAAATCTGGGCCCCCTCAGCTGCAAACCTTGGAATATTCCCCTTTATTGGGGGTGAGTGGTGAGGAGCTCCACGGCACAAACTCAGGTTTTAACTGCAGGCTGGGAGGCCGAGCACTTGAGCTTGGAAAGATCCCAGATCCGTGATTGGCTTCCCAAATTCCGCCTGGATCCCTGGAACAGGGGTCCTGGAGGGGCTGTCACTGGGGGGATGTCACTGCCCCACGTTGTGGGAATCCTGGGAATTTCAGACTCTGTGCTCACAGGCACTGACCCCCAGGCAAACACTGCATTGGACCCGAGGCCAGGAAAAAGGCTCCCAAAATTGAGTGACAGCGCTGGGATTGTGGGTGTGGGGTTTGGAGAGAAGTGTGCGATGTCACAGGGTGGAAAACTCAGAGTTTAAGGCTTTAGAATACAGTAATATAGATATAAAGCAAGATGGAGGATTTAGGGTGTAGGTCAGTCCTTCTTTTTCACCTTCTTCCTCATGGCTCTGGGTGGGGTTTTGGAATTGGATAGAAAAATGCACATTGCGGGCCACGGGTGGTTGGTTATTGGGTTAAAAGCAAAAAAAATTTCGGTGTCATTTCATAATTGGACAATTTGTGCTTAAAAGGCCTTGGAAAGAGTTGGAGACAGAGCCATTTTTCACCTTGTTAGCCAGAACTCGCATCTTGTGAGACTGTACTATAGGTAAGAATTGATAAACATCTGAGTCTGAGCACAACCTGTGTCACTTGGGCATTTAATCCCGGCTCTAACCGAAGAAAAGAAGATAAAAACCCACAGCAGGTCACTCAGGAACCAGCCCCTGTCCCCTCCTCTGACCCTGGCAGGCACCTCCCAGACAGACAGAAGTTGTTTCTCACCCAGTTCTGCTCATTCTTTCAGCTGACACAGATTCTGTGACCCAGTAGCACAGCAGGGTTGAATTTTCCCTAATTCCACAGCGTTTCCTCCTGGTAGAATCACCACCGCAAATCACTGCTGGGGGAAGCTCTTTTCACCAAGAACTGACAAGTTATTAAAGGAAAAAACGCTTGAAGACGTTTAAACAGAAAGCTGGCATTCCCATTTACCTCCTGACAACACATCAGCTGCTCCCAGAGACAGGGCAAGGCGAATTATTTTTTTTTTGGAGCCCCTCTGCTTCACTGCAGTCACCTTCCTTCCTCCAGCCCCTTTTCCTTCTTTCTCACTTACCGCATGGAAACTCAGAACATTTCCCCAAAACCAGAGTTCGGATCTGAAGGCTGGGGGTGTCTGTGCTGGCAGCTGGTACCTCCTGACGCACAGAAATCCCGTGAATGTGTGTTTGGTGGTTCCAAAGGGCACTGGGAGCAGCAGTGGGACGTGAGCAGCACCATCCCAGGGAGTCTCCTGCCTGCTGAAAAACATTCAAGGCTCCGAAATGAGGATTAAAAAAAGTCCATCTGGGACTGGATCTTGGGCCTCCTTCTTACTCTCACTTTGTCCTGGTTTACCTGCTCTCCTCCCTGCCTGAGGGGAAGGCAGAAAATATGTAGAAATTCCCATTCAGGGTTGGTTTAACTGTGGGCACATCCTCTTTCCACATCTGCTTTTTCCTCTTTGCTCTCTGGCTGGCCAGCCCAAGGGGAAGCCAACACAAAAGGCTGTGGCTGGATAAGGTGTCCCTGCCCAGAACACTCCTGGGATGTGCACAGATCCCCTCCCTTTGGGAACTCTCACTGAGTAAAACATCCCCCAATTAAATGTTTTTTGCCAACAGCAGCTTGGAATAATTACTTGAGACTCTGGTTAACTCTGGGTGTACACAAGGCCTGAGCTTTTGCTTTCTGCAGCAATCTATTTATTTATGTAGCACCGTCTTCAAGCAGAGGTCTGTATGTGCACAGGAAATTATATGATAGAGATTTCAATGGTATTGTAAAGACTTCAGCGATATTGCAAAGATTTCAATGATATTATAAATATTTCAGTGATATTAAAAATATTTCGATGGTATTATGAGGGGTTCAATGATATTATAAAGATTTCAATGATGTTATAACTCTTTCAATGGTATAAAGATTTCAATGATATTGCAAAGATTTCAGTGATATTATAAACATTTCAATGAGATTATACAGATTTCAATGATACTATAAACAATTCAATTATATTATAAAGATTTGAATGATATTAAAGGTTTCAGTGCTGTTATAGAGATTTCAATGACACTGTAAACATTTCAGTGATACTATAAACATTCTTACTCCTAAAAGGAGGCACAGGGAAATCTCTGCTACCTCAAAAGCTGCAGGAGGAACCAGACTCCCTCATTGCTAATTAACCACTTGTAACAGGATTTCCTGCCTTTTAGGGGAACGTTTCTCCTAATTGAACCCGGGGAAGTGACTTTTTGACAGCCAGCACAGGATGAAACATCTCCCAGCAGTGTAACTCCGTTCCCGTTGGCATCAGCTGAGATTGAGTCCTGGGGAACATATGGAGTGCACGGAGTGAGAATGGATTCAGTGCTGCTCTCCGTGTCTGCTGGCTGGGAAGTAATTGCAGCAGGGAAAGAAGAAATCACCAACTTGTCCTGGCGTGTTCCTCTGCCTGCTTGGATTTAGAAATGCAGGCAGCAAAGGCTTGGCAGCGAGCGAGTGCTGACTTCAGGCAGCTATTCCTGAATGAGATGTGGTGGTGACAACATCCTCTTGTGTCACTTGGCTACCCGGAGCTGCTGCGAATCCAAAACAAGGGAAGAGGCTGTGCTTCCCAGAAGCTCCAGAAGGAAAATCCAGAAGGATTTTCCTCATCCATGCGGGGTTTTTCGCTGTTATGAAATGTCCTTTCCCCGGAGCCCCCAGCCCCAGGAGCAGGAGCTGGCACAGACACCTCTCCAAGGTGTGAGCAATAAATCAATGCTCCAGCCCTCTGCTCACTGAACAGCCGGGCCTGAGCTGGTGACAGGGCTGAGGTAAAATGGAGAGCTTCGAATTCTTTCCAACGTTATTTAAGTGGTAATCTCCTAATAACGAGATGACACCTGTATTATTTGTATAGGTTTGTATTATTTCTACATTATTTATATATGTTTCTGACCCAATAATGACCACCGAAGAGCCACAATGCGGGCCTTTTTCACCCAGTTACAGAAAATCACCCAAATCCGTGCAGAAGATGGAAGAGGAAGGTGAAGAAGAAGGGCTTGGACAACGCCCAAACCCCTCCATCTTGACTCACATGTATTGCTACACACGAAAATCTCAAATCTAAATTTTTCACCCTGTGAGATCACCGTTCAAACCCCTCACCCACAACCCCAGCGCCGTCACTCAATTTCGGGAGCCGGTTCCACTCCGCAGGTCAAATGTGGCGCTTGCCTGAGGGTCAGCACCTTTTAGCACAGAAAGCCTGACATTTCCACCCTCCAGGGTTCCAACATCACCCCAGCAGTGTCTGTGCCGTGCTGGGAGCACTGGGGATGAGCAGCTCAGAGTGGGCTGAGCAAATATCCAGGGCGAGAGGTGGATCCCTGTGGGAGCAGCAGGCACTGCAGGTTCAGCTCATCCCATAATTCACCATCAGACGCTTCCCCACTCCAACACCCCTCGGATCTGAAACGCAGAGGAAAGAAACGAGCAGCAGGAAGGGGGAGCAGAGCCTTTCCTTTGAGCAGGGAAATTATTCTTCAAATGTCTTTGTTGACAGCTGGCGTGGCACAAAATAAACACAGGTCTATTTGCAAGTAAGCAGGAATTACCATAAACAGCAGCTGCTGTAGTAGCAGAAAACATGCAGCAATAAAGGGTTTTTTTCCCCTGCCTTCAGGAACAAAGGTAGGTAAAAAGCCTGCATGAAATAATGAGTTGGTTACCCACCTGCTAAGGGTGTGAGCACCAACAAAATGAAGGAAATATTTGTTGATGACAGAAGTCCCTTTTTTGAATGAGGCTTTCTGGTTGAAACCGAACCTTTCCTTCTGACTCTCCATAAAATCCAGTGCAGTGTCAAAAATGTCCTCTTTCTCAGCTCTTCTCTCTCTCAGATCAGGGGATTTCCTGCACTTCCCTCCTCGGTTGCCTCCTTGCTGCATCAGGCACTAATTTCAAATTTTTCTGAGGTTGTTTGGATGTGGTTTCCCTCTTCCCCAGCTGCACAGAGCAGAAAGGGAAATCAAACCATCGGGACACAGAACTGTATTTATCACATCCTGCAGGATAAGTTGATGGTCTTTTGTCTCTCTTTCCTTCCCTGGAAAAAGCCAGTTAGGAGCAGACTCCACAGCATTGTCATATTTTAATAAAAACTAATGACCCAACACGGCGTGGTGCAGAGACGAGAGGAGAAGCAATTTCATGTGCATCATTTTAGATTGATGATGCTCGGATTTATGGCTTAATCTGCTGCCCAGGGAAGGTGCCTTACCTGTCCAATTAACCTGCCAGTGCAAGTGGGGCCTCTGCAGGTGCTCATGCAGCCACTTTGCCGGGCTGGCTCTGCACTTCAGCCTCGGGAGCCACATCTGCTGGGAATTTCTTTGGAATTGCAGCTCTTTGTCTCTGGAGTTCTCTGCAAACAGGATTTGTTGCTGTTGTTGTTAAATATGACCGCACGGAGCAGCCCTCTTTAGAGTTTACCCTGAGATTGACATCCACAAGAAGTCACTTTAGCACAGGGCTCAGCTGACAGGGAATTTCTGTGTTTCCACAGCAGGTTTTGGTTCGGGGTCACATCTTTCTTACCAGATCATTCACTTTGTTCCCTGAGTTGGTAAAATTAGTTGAGTAAAGCCTCATTTCCACTCCATCAGGACCTGAGTGGATAAATCTGATCCTTGAGGATGGGGGGGTTGAGATGTGTTATGGCCATGGAAAAAATCAGTGTCAATGCAGGATGAGAGAGTTCAGGAGTTTCCTGTTTAAAGTCCCACCTTCTTCTCATTTTTCCCTTTCTCACTATGCCAAAGCTTAAAACCAGGGTTTGTTTTGGGTTCTTTTTGTGTCAGTAGACACTTGCTGTAGCTGATAAAGGATTTGCGGACAATATTTTGTATGGGAAGACTCCTGTGGCCTGTGTGGAGTGTTTGTGAAACAACACATTTTTCATTTGATCACAGCTCCGTAGTATTTCCTCTGTTTCCACTGTCAGCTGCTGCTTTCAAGGTAACCATATTTCAAAAGTGTGGTGTCGTTTTGGTGAAATACTTTGGAAGCTTCTGAAGTTAAAAAAAAAACAACAAACACATATAAATTTTCCACAGCGGGTTTCTTTAACGAGCAGAGAGAATCAGATCTCACAATTTGCATACAGATTGGGCCAAGTTTTCTCCAATACCACTTATTCAAAACACACTTTTGTTTGGCTGTGGGCTTCTCTGAAGGCGTTAAAAATCCTGTTATTTACGTTATTGACAGAGACATCAGCATCCAACCACAGAGAGCACCGGAGTTTTACTGTGATACCATTCACAAAGGGATTTTGAGTTTGGGTTTGGTTTTGGTTTTTTTTTTCAGTTTTATTTTTGATTTCTTTTTCTTCCTGAGACCATTTCATCCACTATAACTGTCTGCTGGTTATCTTTGTATCTGCAAGTGTCTGGGCATGTGAGCCTGTTTATATGCAGAAAGACACACAGCATCCTTATTTCCTGGCTACAGAATAAAATAAAATAAAATATGTGAAGCCTTTACACCCCCAAAGTAGACCTCATTGTACTCAAATGGTATTTTATTTTAGGGGAGATCACAAACTAAATAAATAAACTAAATAAATAAACTAAAATTTGAGAAGCCTTTACACTCCCAAAGAAGACATCATTGTGGTCAAGTGCTCTTTTATTTTAGGGGAGGACATTTTAATTTCCCCCTCCTTACCCTGACTCAGGCTGTGATTCTTTCACCTCCTTCAAACCCTCAGTGAAATCCCCATGGAGCTGCTCCTGCTGTAAAACCATTTCCACAGGAGCAGGAGCATCTCTTGGTCTCCTTGACTTGACAGTGCCAACAGCAGCTGAACAAGATCTGATCAAATCTCCAGTCAAAACGGGGAACATTTGCATTTTCTGTGTCTCTTTTACATCAGATATCAAGCTGATACCAGATTTAAGTTCAGACTGAAAATAGAAGAGCGAAGATCCTGCCAGATTAAGGTTTTCGCACTCTACAGAAGAGAGAAAATTTTCTAGGTAGGGAAATGTGTCAAGGTGTGGGAAGGGGAGCAAGAGGACGAGACCAAACCTGAATTCACTGAAGGTGCTCAAGTTTTTCTTTTGATTTCAGTAAACTGTAAGTGTTATAAAAACAGAATTCATAAACCTGAAATTCCCTATACTTCCAAAATCTTTTTTTCTGCAGAAGACACTGCAGAAATGCTAGAGCTCCACACAGACTAGAATATTCCATAAAACCTCTATTTGAAACAATTTTCGGCTGAAATACGATTACTCGAAGTTTTCAGAGGGCAAGATCAATTTCTCTAATCTGAATGCGCTGTTTAAAAATCCACAATTTTTAAATTTCACAGGGACCCTGCCACCCATCGTTGTCCCCTGTGGCTCTGGTGTCACAGGCAGGCTTGCCAGGGAGAGCAGCAGCAGTGGCTGGGGGATTCCTGGCACTCTGCTGTGCCCTGGAGGAAATATTTAAACAATGAGCACTTCCCGAACAAAGAGCCCTGCCGGCCTCACCGCAGGCATCGGCTCTGCTGGTATATTGTTAATTTCAGGCTGAAATTATCTGGCTGAAAAACCACTTTTCTGCCCTCAATACCTGGTCACCAGGAGGATATTACCTCGTGCAGAAACGCGGCTTTCCTCATCTGGCTCTTCAAGGAGCCCAAACTTGGGTTTCCCCCAGAAAGAAAAAGAATAAATCTTATGCAAAATTAAAAATTATTAAATCTACAAGAGTCACTTTTCTGGTAGATGAATATCCACATTTCCTTTTTCACACCGAGCATGCAGATCCGCTTTAACTTTCCTCAGACTCTTCCACAGAAACTGCAGTGTCTGTTTAGACTCTTATTTATATTTATTGTCCAGAGGCAGTGAACATTCATCATTTGTCTCCTGTGGCTCGTGGCGGGCACTTGAGAGTGTGAGGAATGTTTTGGACAGTCACTGGAAGGTGCTGCACAGAATCCGTTCCACAGTGGGACTTTAAAAAACCTTTGCCTGTGTCCAAGCCTCCCTCCCACAGCCCAGGGAGGGGATTTGGCACCTGAACATTCCCAGTTCCTTGTGCTCAGAAGAAACTCTGAGGTGGAAAATCAAACCATGCTGCTCTTGTTGGGAAAACTTTCTTTTCTTTAACGTTTTGGGTTGTGCCTGGACCTCTCCCACTAATCAGCTTTTAATGGCTTTTCCCACTGCTCCCAGAGCAGCCGATTCTTGGCATGCAGCCTTTGTTTTTGGGAATAAAATCAATTAAACTCCTTGTTTCTCCGAGCCCGCCTTACACTAAGGCTTAGCGCAACAACTGGAGCACACTTTGGTCTTCATTCCTTCGTAATTTTGGTCCAGGCAGGTGTCAGTGCAAGGATGGATTTCAGTGCAACATGATGTGTGAGTGTGTATTTAAATCTGATCTAATTATTACACTTACACGCTTCACTTTTGCAAAAAGAAAAAACAATTTAATGAGCCTGTGACACCTTTCAACAGCCTTCTCGAATATTTTGGTTTGGTGAATATTCCAATGGACAAAGTGATAAATTTATGGCAGGCAATTTTGAAGATTTTTCACAGACTTAAAATACCGAGCTGTTGGAAAGATGCTTCTAGAACACAACACCAAACTTCTGTCGCTCGTTGAAATACTTTGTTTCCAAATTAACTTCCAGAAAGTTCAGCATTTCAAATTAAAGTTTTTAGAAGATGAGCTTTTGTAGAAAGATGATTTTTTTTTTTCTGTCAAAACTGCTTCAACTTATTTTGAGCCAGCTTTAGAGAAAACATTCTTCAGTTACCGAGGCTGATGGCTTGATCACTTCATTGCTGGAGAGGAAATCAGCACCGCCCTTTGGGTTCTGTTTGAAATTTGCTTTTGACTTTAAGCAGGTTATGGGACATAATTGATCAGCTCCTGCAATCTCTCGCTGCTAATTGGCTCGAGGGGAGATGATAAAGGGAATTAGAGCAGCTCCCGTGGTGTCGCAGGACACACTTTGTGCCAGAGGTTCCCCCCTTCTCATCAAATCTGTGCTTCTCAAACAGGTCCTGAGAGCGACCAGGAGAAGAAATTCCAGCTCCTGGAATTCTTGCAGGGCCTCAGAGTCTCCTCAGCACCCTCTGCTCCCAGCAAGAGATTTTCTGCTCTGGCCCAGAGGAAGATTTTCTCCTCTGGCCGGGTGCAGGAAGAGCCTTTGTCTCTTCTGCAGGCTGCAGAGATGGAAGGAGAGCCAAGAAAATGAAGAGGAATATTACTAATGGTATTTAGTGCAGCCTGGAAATCGAAAACAAGGACAAATAATTCTGTGGCTGCAACAGGAGTGGTGCTTTAACAGTCGTAGGCGCGACCACGGAGCTGGAAATGAAAGATTTGTGATTTGGAACACCGAGGATGTCTCAGCAGTTCCAGAAGTGATGGAGCAATGCTCAGCAGATCCTGCTCTGCCAGCGGAGAAGAGCTGATGGAATTACCTTTAATTCCTTTGCATCCTCCCATGATATTCAAATCCTGCTCGCTCTCCCATAGGGGATGACGCTGTTGACAGAAATGGGACTTTCCTGCCAAATTTCACAAACCTTTTCTCCTTTCCCTGCGTATTTCTGCCTTCCCACCCTCACATCACAAGGCCATCAAAGGAATCAGGTCACTTGTTGTTCACACCTTTGACTCGAAGCTTCTCTGTGCAGTATAAATCTTTTTGTTTCCCTTAATTAACCTTAAACATTTCAAGCCTTTTTCTTTCTGAAGTCCCTGGAAATGAAGTGACAGCCGTAATGGGGCTATTCTGGATTCCGATCGTTACATTTCTCTAAAAATAAAAGCTCCATATGAGATTAATTTAGAATTGTGCACCTGGGGAAACTCTGATTACTGCCTGAGGTATTCGAGGCTATTAAAATATTCACAAGTGCCTCTGCAGCCAGGGAGGATTTCAGCTCCTCGTGGGCAGAGAGCAATAAATGCGGTGGCTCTGCTGCCAGGGCGCAGGCCTGGCTTGCTTAGGAGGGCGGTGTGGCTCAAGTGGTGAGGCAGACCCCAAATCCAGAAGTTCCTCTGTGAGGCACTTCAGGTTGGGAACTTCTCCTCGTCCTGGGAAAGAAACATTTTGGCCGCTGGAGCACCTTGGGCCTTGCTCGAGGGAACGCTTTTGGTGATGCAGGAGATTTTTAGTTGTCCTGGAATTTCTAGGTTTGGCCTCGCTGTGAGCCCCAAGATCACGGCGCTAAGAGAAATCTGAATTTCTCCCAGGATTTTTATTTTTTTTTGCCGGTCTCTTTGGAGCTCTGTGTTTTACAAGGATTTCTCCAAATCCACTGGAAGTTTCTTCCCCTCCATGAAAATGCCGATGCCTGCTCGTGCCTTGGAGCACCTTCTCTCTTATCCAGCAGCAGCACAAAGCCAGGAGGATCAGGAGCACTCTTTATATTTACTCCTTTCAAGTGGAAGCTACAAAAAAAAAAAAAAAAAAAAAAAAAAAAAGAGCAGTGAATAAATATTTGTTGTCTCGCTTTCAATAGGACTAAAAGCCACGTCAATGCTCTGAAATAAAAGCTGTGATGTGACTGAAAAAGGCAGGAATCCACCTCGGGAGGAGAGGCAAAGGATGGGTCCAGAGGAAAATAAAACTGTCCAGAGGAAAATGAGGCATTCAGAGGGGAATTGTGGGTTGTGACTGTTTGTGCATCTGCCAGAAATTGAAGTTAATTCAGGTTCACGCTGTGCTGGATTATTGTTTGGCTTCAGTTAAGTTAATACTCAGTGTTTACTACTCGGCCTTGTGTAACTCGAGCTCTTTTAATACAGTTTTAAAAAGTTAAGGAAGTGCAAGGTGTTGCCATTTTCACACATTGAACCATAACAGCGACAAAAAGAAAAAAAAGAGAAAAATTATTTATTAAAGTCCCTTCTCCTCCTCTTATTTAGGCACTAGAGAGAACTAGGAAAACTATTAAAATGCAATAAAGTTCAAGCAGAAAAACAAACTAAAGAGCTGAAACGTAATTATCTCTTCCTGCAAATGATGCACAAGCAGCATGTAAAGCTACCAAACAAATGATTCGAGTAATTTGATGGCGTGTGAGGACACTGAGGAGATTTAGAGAAACGACCAAAGGACACTCAGATGAACCAGCACCGACACCATTGAAACTGAACTCACAAAAGGGTTTGTTGTGAAGAGTAGCCCTAATATTCTCCGGGGGTTTAAACGATCGTTTTTAACCTGCCTTAATTAAATATTAGCAACGTGTGTGCTTTGTACTTCGGGGCTAACAAATCCGAGTTTTGAAAAGCTGTTGTTTAAAATGGCTTTTCGTGCACAATGAGCAAAGGAGCCCATCGTTCTCAGCTAATTACCACTGATGTGGGCTAAGCCCGCACTTGCTGCTGGGAGGGGAATAAATTGTCTGAGCAGCTTCCATCCTTTCTCCTGGAGATATCTTTTTCTTTCCACCGACTGCTCACCTTTTCAGCCTAAATATTTATTGGTTTGGGTACGGCGGTGATTTATTTCTATTTGTTTTTAATTTCCTTGCGCAGTGTTTCAAACGGCAGCACAAGCCACGGACGGATTGCTGGTAAATTACGTCGAGGTGCCACATTGCTCTTGAGTGCATGTTTTTGATGAGGTTATTAAAACTTCGACAATACAAATTACCATAGCAACCAAAAACATAAATTCACAGCCCGTTCCAACCTCTTGGAGTATGGAAATAGTTCAGAGCACTCAAACACAGCTTGTGTGTCTCGGCTCACGCTTCCTCGCTGTCCTAAAACTCGTTTCTCCTCCGTCTCTCAACCAGGCCAAAGTCGTGACTTTGTTCTTTTTATTTTTACGGGTATTTGTCCTGGTTTAGGGCAAATTTGGGAGGAAATTGGACAGGAGTGTTTGCTCCAGCTCCAGTCCTTGCTGGTGCCTTTCCCTGTGACCTTTTGGGGATAATTTGAGCGTCACCCTTCAGCCAAAAGCAGAGAAACGAGATGCGGGAGCAGGGCTGTCTCTGCTGGTGATGGTGGTGGAGCGGGGCTCTGGGCTTGGCTCCCATCTCAGGCCTCATAAAACAACTTCTGATCTTTGCTTTCGGGTTTTGAGAGCTCTGGTTTTGGAAATGGCTCTGCGGTGCGAGGTGCTGTGAAAATGTAAATCCTCGCTCCATGAACAGGTGTTGGTTAGGAATTCTCAGCACAGCGCAGGGAATGCAGGGATGGAAAATGGGAGGTAGAACCAGGGCTGGGAGAACCGCTTCCATTTCCCCCCCATGTATTTCACAGCAGTTATTTGACCCCCAAAAAATCACAGCCGGCATTTGGTGACTGCAGATGACCCCACCGGAGTGTGAAGGGTGGGGTTGAAGTTTTTCTCCTCTCCGTGCCCAGGTGACCTTGCAGTGTATTTGATGTGGCTGTGCCGTGCAGAATGCTTTGGCTGGGCCGGGTAAAGGATGTGTCTGGAGGAGCAG
Source organism: Chamaea fasciata (assembly GCF_029207755.1). Taxonomy (NCBI): domain Eukaryota; kingdom Metazoa; phylum Chordata; class Aves; order Passeriformes; family Sylviidae; genus Chamaea; species Chamaea fasciata. The sequence continues at coordinate 12,560,164 of NW_027094103.1, read as the reverse complement.
GGAGGGCAGGGCACAGAGCTCTGGGAGTTTGGGACCGTGCCGGTTATTGATGCGCTTAATTCCGATCTCCCTGGAGTCAATAGCACGGAAGTAAGAAGAAGTGATCTGGATGAAATCCTCCCGGGACCAGCCAAGCAGTGGGCATTATTTTACATCCCTGTGCTTTATGGGGCAGTTCTGCACTCCAGCCTTTATGGGGGCCAGGTGGGTTATTAAGGTAACCCTGCTAATGCTCCTGGCCGCTGTTCCTGCTGTGCCATCACACTGCAGACAGTGAATTTAATCTGGATTTAATCTGTTCCCACTTCCCCCAGCCCTTCTCTCTCTGCCCTGGTGGTCATCCCACACCTCTGAAGTCTGCTGGGTTCTGATCCCCCGTGGAAACCCCAGGGTTGGAATTCTCATCTTTCCACCTGCTGGAAATGAACACTGTCCCCTTGGGCAGACGAGGACATCCAAACTGCAGCAGGTAACGAGTTTGACTCAGCTTTGATCAAAATGGACATCACAGATCCCCTCCATGATTTGATTTAGTGATATATATATATATATATATATATAAATAGCCAACAGTGGTGTCTTACAGTTCTCCTGGCTCAATCATAAACACACACACAAAAAAAAATCAGGATTCCACAGCAAAGCACATTCCTTAGAACCTGCATAATCTGTTTTTATATGGAGCCCATAATCAGATTTATGTTGTGGAAAAAAAGGGCTAATCTTAAACATTTCATACCATTTAAAAATTTAAGTAGTTTCAAACTGTTTATTTCCTTATTAATGGGCAGCAATTCAGCTTCAGAACAAATAGAAATCCTAATCTGCAGGAACTACAACGTGGCAGATTCTGTCCTACAGCTCGTTTGCTTTATTCCTGTGCCTAAATACCAGCAAATAACAGAACAAGTCTCCACTTGTTGGAGGCTGAGGGAAAAACCTCCTGACACTGGGGATGTGCTTTACAATTATCATCGTTACAAAACTCCCAAATTCCCGTTTTCTCAGCACTTCTACCGTCCAGGGGGGAATCAGTATGATTTTACTCTGTAAAGAAAGCCACTCTTGTCATAGCTGGAGTTGAACCCCGAGATATGACTTTTAATCACAGTAAATGATCCAACTTGCCCTTTCCTTGATTTCCTCTGCAAGTGAGAAAGGAGTGCCACGTTCCATTTCTTCTCCTGGCTTGCAGGGACCAGCAAGGACATCCCCTCTTCTGCAAAACTGGGGGAGAAAATGTGACTTTTCAGCCACAATTCCAACCATCCTATTAATAAAATTCAAAAAAAAAAAAAAGAAAAAGAAATTCTGTTTGTGCCAGACTCATCACAAATTGTTGTGACAGCAAAGGAAATGCTGTTTTTCCTCCTCCTGCATGGAGGAGCTGAAGCACTGCCCCACCAGAGCAACCAATGGCTCCTCCTCCAGTGCATTTCAGGAGCAGCTCCTTCTCAGACATCTCTGAATGCCAGCTCAATAAATCATTGGGGGGGGCTCCCATCCCTCCAGTTTGAAATGACTATTTCATTTTTGCCATTGTAGGAGCTGGTGTTAGGCACACTCCAGGCCTAAACCTGCAGCAGAGCCTTCCTAAGAGAGCAGAATTCCTCCCCAAAGGCGGGAGGAACTCTGTTTGCAAGGATTGGAATGACCTGGGGGGGTTTTTGAAAGTGTCCCTGGGTTGAGTTTAAAGCAGCCTTTTTCATCTGGTCACCCCAGCCAGTGTGCACCCACGGAGGAAGGGAGGAAAATCCATCCTCTAAATGTTAACACACGAAAGAAATGAGAAAAATTGACCCTGATCATTACAGTAAGTTAAATCACAGTGTGACATCTGAGGAGCTGGAAATGGGGCTGTCACCAAGAGAGTTAAACCAAAAAAAAGTTCCAGAAGAATTCCTGGGATTCCAGGTATTGCTGGAGAACATTGGCTTTGTGTTATTGACTCTGTTCTAGACTGGGCAGTGCTGGTGCCCAGAGCCCTGAGTGCATGAGGACATCCCCTGGTTTGGGAGTTAATTTTGTAGGAGCCGTGTTTGGCATCCAGCTCCTGCTGAGGATGAAATCCTGAAATCCTGAAATCCTGAAATCCTGAAATCCTGAAATCCTGAAATCCTGATGATTCCATGAGCTCTGTGTAACCCACCCACAAATGCAGCCAGCCCAGTCCTCCTGCTCCCCCACTCCAAGGTTATGGAACTCTGGGGGAAGAAATGGAGCATTTATGGGAAAATTTTCAACCTGTTTACGGTTTTTGGATGAGTGTCAGTTAGAGGCAGGAGGCTGGGAACAGCGGGGATTATCTTGCATTTTATAAAGTATATACTGTTCCAAAGGATTCCCAAGCATGGTATAAAACTAAATGGGATTTTCAAGAGCAAGTTTTTAGATAAGAATAAAATCTGCTGGGGAGGGAACAAATCAGATGGAGAAAATCTATTGACCCATCCTTCAAAATACGTGCAGACAGTAGTAGGATTATTTCTCTCTCTGCTGATAAAGACATTTGCCACCCTCATTTTGCAGTTCCCATCAGAAGATTTTAGAACGCTTGGAGGAGGTGGATGGCATCACCCTGTTCTTGTGGAGAAGGGAACTGAGGCAGGGAGCTTTTGCCAAGGTTGTGTTGGAAATCACCAACACAGAAGGAGGCAGAAGGAATATCCTGATTTTCCCAGGCCCACATCAGACCTTCATCTCCTTTGGGTCTGGCCCTTGGGATAACAGAGGCCAGATTTAATTTTATAAAAATCTCTTATATGAATTAAATCTCTTCTATAAATTAAATCTCTTCTATAAATTAAATAAATTTCTATTAGATTTTATAGAAATTTATGTAAATTCACGTGCCCAGGAATGGATGGAGATGGGGCACTGGAGGCCCCTGAATGAGTGCAGAGTGTGATCCCATTTCTCTGTGGGACAGATCCCGCTTGTTTTACCTTTGGAGCAACAATTGGTGATGAGTCCAGCAGTGGGTGGTTTTTGCTGTCCCTCCAGCAGGATTCCCCCGGTGGATTGGACACCCCAGAAGGATCAGTTACTGATCCAGGGTGGAATTCCCTGTTCCAGCTGCTCAGGGTGAGGCAGCTGAACCCATCCAGCCCCAGCTCAGTGGGAACAGGAGTTGTCACTGTGAGGGAGTGCTGTCCTTCTCTGGAGGGGAAGCTTTTAGAAACTGAGACTATTGTGCAGGAAACAAAAGAGATTGTTTCCATAGCTACCCAGGTTCCATCAGGAAATTGCTCCTGGGAATTACTGGAAATCAGAGGGTTTGTCCTCCCCGCAGCCCTTGGATCCTGTACATAAACTCTGCTTTTGAGACCAAGCAATAAAAAAAAACGAGATGCTTTTGTTTGCAAAGCTCAAGTTTTCTGGGAAGCAAGAGCGTGTGACTGAAAGCAAAGCGAAGGATGCTCAGGGTAGGGCAGTCCTGCTCGAAAATTTAAATGGTTTCTCGGCAGCTCAGCTTTGTTTCACAGAAATTCCCTTTCACGAGCAGGATTTTCACCTGTGCCGTGGCCAGCAGGATCTCAGCAGCACCTGCAGCGACAGCAACGGGAAAATGAGTTATTCTTGAGGCAAAACACAAAAACTGTGACAAAGTCCAAGACATGATGGCAATCTAACTATGAAACGTATTAGGCAGTGTTTCAATAGATCAGTATCAGTGGGGACTTCGTACTTTTGGGGGAGGATTTGACCCCCTTTTTTTTCCTGAAGAAGAAGAGCCTTCCCTCCCTGGCACGATGCTCCCCTTGGGAATGCTTGCACATTTGGAGGCACTGAATATGCTCAGAGATAAAATAATAACTGATTACACACAGTGCATTTTTATTAACACTGCGGTAATGCGGGTCACCTTCAAAAACCCAGATTTTGCTTTTAGGAAACAGGGAGAATGGCAGCCGAGCCAGGTTTTGGAGGCAAATCTTTATCTGAAATGCTTACTGTCTGTTTTGTTTTCAGAAAATAATATGCTGGAATAAGTCTCCTTTTAATGACGCTGGAGGGAGGTTGGAGGTTCCCAGATAAGAGGGAGAAGTTGGCATGCAATTTTCGAGCAGGATTTGGGAATTATTCGTAGTTCCATATAATCCTTGATCTCCTTTGTAAAGCACTGGGGCTGATGCTGTTAGCCCTGTTTTACAGATAATGAGGAAGTGGCATGGGGACTTAATAACTTGCCCAGGAAGTTCAGTCGAATTAATTGATAACAAAAATATCAAAACAGAAGTGGATTCAGCGCCCACAGCTTGGAGCAGAGAGGGTTCCAAAGCCCCGTTTCATTTTGATGAGGAACTGTATCCATTTGTATGACTGCTGCAAAGGATTTATGGTCAGCATGCACTCCCCTCCATTTCTGTCTTTCCTGCCTTGTGGGGGACACAGATTCCTGGATTTTTTTTTTGTCTTTTTGCTGCTTTTGTGGTTGTTTGGTTGTATTTTGTGTCCGGAGAGCAGCTGCACGCCCAGGAAATACATAGAATTTTGGGAAACCCAGCAGCACAGAGGAGCCCACCTTTCCCCTTCCTCTGTAACACTGATGCTTGGCATGGCTGCCTCAGAAACGGCTGTGCAACCAATTAATAATAAATTATTGATATTGGCAGCTGCTGTGCAGTTTCCCCCAGCTGTTACTCACACTTAGAGACGTCAGGTGGCTTCAGTTCTGTCCTGATTTACGTAAGTCCATCCTAAAAGCAGACTGAGATATTTTCCCACATCCTTTTGGTTTGAATATGGGGAGGTCACTTCCAGGCTCTGACAAGCTGATGCTTTCCTGCCTCCTCGAATGCCCTAGTGTTAAACTTCAGCTGAAAATTCCACGTTAACCCTCTGTGAAATACTTGCAAAATCAGCCTAAGCGCTTGGAACTTTTGCAGCCAGAGCTGGGGTTTCCTTTCCTGAGCTGAGCTCTGGTGGTGCCCCTTTGCCAGCCTGGAGGTGACCTCCAGGGGCGGCCCCTGCAGAGGGATTTTGGGATGGGGTGGATTTTATCCCAGCCTGCATCATCCCCTCTGAATCCTGCCTCAGTGCTAATGGACAGCTGATGACTCATTGCAGAGCACAGATTCTGAATTTATTACAAAAAAAAAAAAAAAAAATCATCCTGTCAGTTTAAAAAGTGTCCAAACACTCCAGAATAATGAAGAGCAGATAAAAGGGCTCCTGGGCCTTTAGGAGGGGGCAGCCCTGCTTTTGAATCCCTGCCATTCTGATTTTCTCTGCTGGTAATTCCTAGAAGCACTTGAGTTACTCTTTTTCCAATGGTTTAGTTCCAAGAGCTTTGCTTTCCCCCCCTCAGAACAGAACTTTTTGTCTCCACTTGCACGCACAGGCATTTGAGCCTCCATCCCCAAGATCTGGGTGCCAGTTTTTCTCTCCATTGGGGTTTTTTGTGCTCTTATTCCCTGGGAAGTGGCTGGATCATTTCTTTTGGAGTTGAGCATGCCTCCTTCTGCAGGAATCCTGCCCAGGACTTGCTCCCCAGCAGATAAAAAACCTTCCTTAACTCATTTTCTTCCAGCACACCTGCTTGCCATCGCCTGTTGTTCCTGCATGGGGTTCCTTTTGTCCCACTGGATTTTCTTCTGCGCCCAGCAGGGATTACTCTGCTGGGATTGCTACACTTTATTAAATCTGGGATCTCCTGCTCTCCACAGGGACCTCTGTGAATAAAAACAGTGCTGCAGAATGTGAGAGGCCGCTCAAGTTCCCTGAATCTCGGGATAACGTCAGGGAAAATTCAATAGATTCATTCTCCAACACCTTCACCCAAAATGAAAACGCTCAACCCCCAGATTGAACAGCCAGACTGTTAGAAAGCTCAGCTCAAACTGAACATTAGCCAGTGTGCTCCACACACACACACACACACACAAAAAAATCTCGATTTTGGTGGAGATGAAAGTTGTAATTATTTTAAGACACCACACAGCATTAGCGTGTGATGAACTACAGCATTTACAGACCCTGAGTCTGCTGGCAGTTGGCAGCACAAGGGTGGATTTTGATTAAGTAGGCCAAGAACGCTGGAGAAAGGAGAAATTCTGTTGAGCCTCTGTGTTTATCTCTCCTGCAGACAGAGGGGTGGGCGAGCAGCTGCCTCCACAGATGAGTGCAGTGCTGCTCAAATGGATTAAAGGAGCCCAGGGTTTGGTTTGCTGTTGTTCAGGGTGAAAAAACAGAGCAAGGAGGAAGCTGAGAGAGAGCAAACATTACCAGCCACCTGCAGATTCAAGTTTTATTTGTTCAGCGGGGAAGTGTCCAGTCCCTCTGTGATTAACTGAGAATGTGGGTTTGTAAAAAGCTAAAAAAGACGTTGAGAAAACTCAGCTTTGTTACTCCCCATCAAATACCACACCAGTATTTCATGTGCAACTGGAATTCTTTGATCAGCTTGTTCTTGCTCGAGCGCCATTTCTTTGCAAGGGGAATTGAAGGAATTGTGAGAAGTTTAAGGCGTTCCATGAAAACCTTTGCACATCCGTGAATTTATCACATGGGTGCAAGTAAAAATCCGTGAGAAAATTTGCTGAGCTTCCACCTGCCCAGCTGACTGCTTAGGATATCAACCCCTTTTTCTCCAGGAGGATTCACCTCAGCCTTCACCCCTTTGACAGTCAAGACCAGGGGATGGTCCTCAGGGCTCGACCTCAATTCCAATCCCCAATGGAGGGGATTTTGGAAACTCTTCCATTATTTTATTAAATTGTTTCTTTGTTTCCTGGTAATCGTCCTTTTGTTTCCAAGGTAAACTTGAGAAGGCAAAATAAAATTTGCACGTGGTAAGGTTACAAAGGGAAGATTTTGAGGAATGAATGAATGAATGAATATACCCAGTGCCTTGTGTAACGTGAAACCCATATTCTTGTCGAAAAAGTAAAGCATCTACTTGGAAATGCTCAGATTTGGGAGGTTGTTCATTCCTAAACTGGATCCTGGACCTGTAAGATGCAGTGATGGTCTTAAGTCTCACAAGTGGCATTGTGAGTGTAATATAGAGCCTGGATTTAATTGCTAAAATTCCCTAAATAGTGGCCATTCCTAGATGGAGATGATTTCAAAGGCAGAGATGTTCTCAGTGTGAGCTGTGGGGGAAGCGTGCAGAGATTTTAATCAGTGAAGCCGAATTTCTGGAGAGGATTCAATCTACTCTTCCCTTTTGGGACCCTGAAGTTTCCGAAGCCAGTGCTGACAGTAACTGACACAGCCAAATGCAGCAGCAACGCTTGAGGATGATTTTATCAACCCTGAAAACAGCCCTGGTGATTTGAGTTTTAATCCAGCTTTCCAACGCAGTCTCCTTGCTAACTGAATGTTCCATCTGGCTTGACTGGTGTTTATCCAAGTGCTCTGAGGTTTTTTGACCTGTCAGTGCAGATGTGGGCTGCGCACTCCATTCAGATTTATTTTCCTAAGCGAGAGCAGTGGAGGGGAGCAGTGTTGGTTTGACAGCCCTGGAAAAGCAGGTCGGCAGGACAAACTTCCAGTCTATTCTTCCCATCATTCCTGTCCTGCAACAACCAATTAAAAGTTGCTCAGCAGTGCTGTGGAGATGACGCTTCAAAGCCAGGGACTCAGGGATGGATCCTCTTCTACTGAACTGACAGAATGTCTCCCTGCCAGGTGTTTGTAAGCACATTTTAAAAGAGTTGAGACTTCTATCTAGGTACACAGGATCCACGGGATTGAAGGATTTCAGAGAGCAGCCAGATTTGCCCATTTACACGTGGAAAATTAAAATACCAGATGGCAGCCAGAAGCCCAGGGTAACTCTGCAGAGCAGCAGCAGAGCTGATAATTGAACCTCTGAACTGCAGGCAGGGCTCTGCCCTTTAAGTTACATAAATTGTTACTGATAAATGTCACTAATAGTGCTCCCACGTCCATTAACTCTCACGCTGCAGCAAACTGCCTGCTCAGAAATGTGACTTGCAGCGACTCCTCTTTGTGAAGATGAATTTGGTGAGGGAAGAACGAGGAGGAGAGATCTGTGAGCCACAACCCAGCCAGCTCAGGGACACGGAGTTTGGGGTGTGCAGGGATTCCTGCCTGGGAAAGAGGGCACGGGGATGGCTCCTGGAGATATCAATGAATAAGTGGAGAAAATGGAGCTGGTTGGTGGGACTGAGAAATGGAAATCCACACAAAGGATGGCGGGGCAGAACAGACACGAGAGGAAAAATAGAGCCCAGCTTGTGGTGCTCTCTGACCTGAAATGTGCAGTCATGAGCTAGTCAGGTGAGAAATCTGCACAATCTTGAGGATAAAACTCAGCTGTCGTCTCATAATAAAAGTGACCGGTGCCTCTGGGGATGAAGAACAGGCTCTGGCTAAGCAAATTGCGAGGGCTGTTTCTCACCACACAGTGTTGGACGTGCTTTTCATTTACTTGTTACCTTTCCTCCCCCTCCCCTTTCGGATTGCACCCATAAGTCATGGGAGGGGGAAAAAAATCTCAACACTCAGCTTCATTAGACAAAGTTATTCTTTGAAATTCAGGGCAAGGAGCATATGGAAATTTCTACAGCAAAGAACAGGCACTACACCCAGAATGAGAATCAGCGTGGTGCAATATTGAAATGAGTGCCATTATGGGTTATTTTGAGTCAGGCCATGAGACGATTGAAATTCAATTACCTCTCCTGCTTTGAAGGGCCAAGCAGCTCAGAGAACACAAAGTTGGACCGTGAGGATTAGGAGAACAAAGGATCTGTGTTGATTGCTGTTCTTGGTAATTCTCTTGTGGCTCGGTGTGACCTATTCTGAGAGCCCTGGGGTTCCAGACAGTAAATGTTGTTTGATTTCCTGGTCAAAGACAGCCCGTGGACAGCTGATCTCTTCAGCAGCTGGAACATCTCTGGTAGAACCAGCCGTGTTTTGTAACTTGCCCTGAATCTCTGATTTGTCCTCAGAACTTGTTGAGTGAACGACTCTAGATCTAGTTTGCATATTCTTCTTCTTCTTTTGGCCCGCATTTCTGTCTCTAGTCAAAGGCTTTTCTCCTTTTGTCACAGTATAAATCTTGCCATTAAAATGGGGTGTGGAGATGTATGCTGAGAGCAGTCAGATGCTGCTTTTCTAACAAAATGTGAGACACTGGACGCTCAAAACTCCACGGCCGTGGCCTCTTGCAGTGCTGGGTGCCAGCAGGACAAACATTCACATCCACTGGTCAACAGGATCCGCTTGTATTTAGAACACAAATTGAATTTAAAATTTAATGTTAAATGATGTTAAAATTTTGCTACGGCTTTTTCCAAACCGAAACATTTGATCCAGGGTGGGACCGAGCAAGTGCTCACCTGGGAAATTTAAGAATGCTGAGGCAAAGTGTTGATTTAGAAGATAAATCTCCTTTCTCTTACACGGCCACGCTGCTCTAAACCAAACTTGTCCTCAAAAGAATTCCTGCCCAGGAATTCCGCTCTGGCGCAACCCCAGGAGCCTGGACAGAGGCAGAACTTTGGAGATTCAGGAGCTGATTTTGTGACCTCTGCCTGCAGAGGGAGGACACCACTTTAACCCCAGGCTTTGCACAGCTGGCTGGCAGCTCCCTGAACTCTGGCTGCTGCGGCCTCGGAGCAGGGCTGATATTTCCCGATCATTCCTGACACCAGCCAGCTCAGCAGCCTCCTGCAGTGATGTTCTGCATCTCCCACTGACCCGGTACTCCCCACCCTTCCAGCCAGCCCTGGTTTGCACCAGGATGGAGAAGTCAGAGCCCCAGTCTCAGTGTGGAAACAGAGGGAATATTGAGTTTGTAACCCACGGAGCTTGAGGAGAAATCTTAGGCTGAGTTTTGTGTTGTTGAGAGGATGATGCATTTGTAGCAGGTTTATTCTTTGCTTTCTCCTTTGTAAATATATCCTAACTCGCATTGTTTTAATATGGATTCTGCTCCCTTCCTTACGCACCCTTTTAATGCAGAAATGTGATTATCGGCATTTTTTAAAAATAATGACTTGTAATGATCACAGCACTGTAATGGAAACAAACTGAATTTGAATTCCATTTTAGGGCTCATTCAATGTAAAAATAGGCTCCAGGCATAAATGCAGCCTTTGCTCATGCCCCCACACTAACAGAGATATAATGCAACATTTCGTTAATGGCTCTAAAAGCAACTATAGCCAAATAAACCCCTTTAGGATAGAGAGATGTACATAATTAGAGTTGTAGATCTCAGGTTATTCCATTTATCTTTGACTCCTTACGAGATGCATTGTCCTGTGCCCCCTCCACAGAGCCTGGCTCCAGCAATTGCACAAAGGCAATCGTTATAAATGCCTTTGCCTTGTCTGGAAATTAGAATTCAAATTTTGTCCTTTCAAACACTCGGCAAAGAATGTCCCTGAAATTACCATTCAGTAGGTAACACGGGATTATTGCCACATCCATTTCCTTCAGCTCAGCCTAAAAGCTGTTCCTTGGTCAGTTCAATCACCGTTCCCCCTTGGAAATGCACAGCTCATGCCCTGCTCTTCTCCCTGTATTACCAGAGCTTTTTATTTTTGAGGACAGCCACATATTCTGCAGGCCAGGCTCATTGGGAGGCTGCTGTGTTGGAATAGACTGTGTTGTGGCTGAAAATTGGGAAAATAATAAACAGTGCTTGGCTCCAAGCTCAATAATAATGCCTTACAGAGGGAGTGGGACACGAGAGCAGCTTTCTTTGGGGTTATTAAATTTAGATAGGATCTTAGGAAGACTTCGATTCAATTTACATCAGTCTGGCTCCTTCTGCCAGAAGAACCTGAACAGAAATTCTTAGAAAGAGAGAACCTGGCCTGTTGTTTCCTCAGTGCTGGCAGTGTGAGAATGTCACAGGGGTTTCAGCCGATCTCTGACCCCACCTGGGGCTCAGTTCATTGGCACTGGCACTGAGGAGTTCCTTCCTGTGAAAAACGAGGTTCCCTCTCCTGGTAAAATTCAAAAGTTTAATAAAGGACAATAGGAGACAAAAAGAAAGGAAATTTTAATGGCCAGGTGCTTGGCCCTCAGCCAAGAGCACACCTGCTATTTCAGAGACACCCTTTAAATACTTTTTCTATTGCATATTCATAAACAATCACACATACTTAAACTTTCCCCCAAACTAATTTACACGCTCCAAGAACTGTTTAGCACGGCTCCTCCTCGGGTCTACCTTCTTAGAGCATAAGCTCAAACTGATATGAACAACAGTGGAATTGGAACTTCCTGAAATTCGAGTTTCATCGCTCCTCTGTCCTTGGTTTTGCGTCACACACACGGGCGTTCTGCAGCAGCCACCGCGGCCCCTGGAACTGTTTCCAGCAGCTGAAAAACCCGACTTCCACGGCTTCTACCTGTGATTTACAACGCTCCCATCTATTCCTGAGAAATAAAGCTCACAAGAGATCATGAAAAGAGAATTCCAGAGAGGATAACATCCCAGTCTCAGCGGAATTCTTCTGCTGGGCAGATCCCAGTGTCAAATGCACTCTGAAAGTTTCTGGTGTCTCTTACTCCTCTTTGTTCTTAGGCTCAGTGAATGCATAAAAACCAGACAGGTGCTTCTCCTCTTCTGAAAACTCTCGGGCGCACATCAAAGTGGACTAATTATCTTCAGAAAAGCATGGCTCCCTTTGTAGAAATTCCCGGCTATTGTTGGCAGACTGAGAAGTAATGCAGCAAAAAACTTCACTGTAGTTGAATACAATTGATTTTGTTTCAAGGATTACGGGCAATTTAAGGCATGGTAGGACTGCACTTCATTTTTGGTTTTTTGGGGTTTTTTTTTCTATTTTCAGCTATTTTCCAATTACAAAGTGCTCCTGTCCTGGCATGAACATCTGCATTCATTTGGGAAAAGACACTTTTCTGATAGAACAGCAAATTCTCCCATGATATTAAACCCCTGGCTTCTTTTTTTTTTTTTTTTTATTCCCAAACTTGTACAGACAAGAGTGAAGATGAAAATTATGTCATCTCAGATATTGCAGTAATAACTTTTTGCCAATTCTTGATTACTCTTGTAGGTTTAAGCACTGAAAAACCCACCAGGGCCTCGTGTTTGAAAAGCAGCATTTTCACTGAGTGCAGGACTGAAACGGATTTTCCACCCAGTTTCTACTCCACACAAAGACAAATCCCGATAGAAATTCTTGAGTAATCTTTTGGTTTCCTGGAGTACTTGTATGAAGTGCAAGGAGTCCTCAGTTCTCCATGTGGTAACTGGGAGAGCCCTTGACTGATTTCAACTTTTCTTGGGGTCCGTTTCCTTAATTAAGGACATGAAATATCTCAACTGGGGCTTCTGTGGAGCTCTGTCCCATTCCTGAGGGAACAGGTGAGGTCGCAGGTTCCTCCTGCTGCGTCATGGCCACAGAATAACAGAATAATTCCTTTTCGTTCTCTTTTCGTGGATTGGTATTCCCCTACAACCGAAAGATTTATTCAGAGGAAGGGAGAAAAAGGGAAGTAAAAAAATTAAAAAAAAAAAAAAATTAAAAAAGAACAAACTTTTTAAAAATATGAAATATCTGGTGAGTCCCAACAGCAGAACACGGCGGGGGCAGGCATTAATGACCCGTTAATGCACTTCTCAGGTGGTAAATGGCCCATTAATGCTCCCTTGTCAGGTCAGCGTGGATAATTTATTCAAATTCACAGCCAGGGCACGGTGGAGGAGGGAAGCAAAGGCAGAAATGGTGTTTGGGACATTAACGCCACAGGTCTTGCTCCTTGGTGGCGGTGACTCTTTACAGCTGCCTTCCAGGGCTGTCTTTCCCCGCAGGAATGTGACAAAGGAATGCCTGGCACTGGGACACTCGGGACCCCAAGAAGGGGCTGTTCCCTCCCTGTCCTCACATCGCAGCCCATTTGTCGGGAAAACCTTTTTCTCTGACCCAGAGATGGGGCTCCTGAGAGGTGGATTAAAAGATTTTATTCCATTTTCAGTCTCCTGAGAAGGGTGAGACGATACAGATGTTACAATTCACGCCATCACAATCAGAAACCAAACTATTTCTTAATTACAATAAATTATAAGTGTTTCTGTCAGCTTTTGCCACACAATGCTGCTAATGCTTCTAAACCAATGATTTATTAAAATACCCCACGTGGGTCCTGCTACAACACATCTTTCACAGTTCTATTTCTCCAAACTACCCGGTGTATTTGCAAAGCCATCATTTGAAACTCGTTCCCAGTTCCATTTCTCTCTCAGCAATGTCTGTCCTGCCCCGTGGCCCTTCTCAGTCCCACGCTTTATCTCAGAGTTTGCACACAGGTGCACGAGGCTGGGTGAGCCTTCTGCCAGGCTTTGGGAATTCCCTACAAATCCATTTCCCACGTGCAACAATGGCAAACGGCCCACGGCTGGCCTGCAGCAGCACCTTACACCCATTTGGGCTGAGGTTTTTGAGGAACGCCTGGTGGCACAGAAATGTGGATGGCTGACAGACATTTAGCACCCCCCACAAAAAAAAAAAAAACGAGCTCTTCTGCCAACAGCAGGTTTGGCACTTCTGAGTTTAGAGCAGCTTAGATAGAGATCTTCCCGCTGAGCCCTGCCCTGTGGATCTCTCACTGGAACACACACTTGGGATGTTAAATCCTGGTTTTTATCAGCACTCAGATGCATGGCAGCACTGCAGGTGACTGTTCCACTCCAAACCCAAACCATATATACACATTTATGTGTTTATACATGTGTGTGGGGGAGCTTTGGGATGATGCCTTGGGAAGGCTGACCTGAAACAGAGACAGGACAGAGATAAGGTAGATATTTATTAAAAGGCCTTTAAGGACACACCTTGGGCAGGACAAGAGCCTGGCCAGGGCTGCACCCAAGGTGGACCCAAAATAGTCACAAAATGATCACAAAATGGACAAACGGTCACGAGGTCTCACACTTTTATGAGTTTTGGTCCATTTGTGTTGGTTTGGGGGTTTAATTGTCCGATTCCAGCTTCAGGTTGTGAAGTCCCATCCTTCTTGTTCCTCCCTTCAGTCCACCGTTGTCTGTGGGGGATTTCAGGCTGTGTGAGACTTCAGGCTGTGTCTGTCTGTCTGTGGGGGATTTCAGGCTGTGTCTGTCTGTCTGTGGGGGATTTCAGGCTGTGTCTATCTGTCTGTGGGGGATTTCAGGCTGTGTCTGTCTGTCTGTGGGGGATTTCAGGCTGTGTCTGTCTGTCTGTGGGGGATTTCAGGCCATGTCTGTGTGGGATTTCTGTCTATGGGGGATTTCAGGCTGTGTCTATCTGTCTGTGGGGGATTTCAGGCTGTGTCTGTCTGTCTGTGGGGGATTTCAGGCTGTGTCTATCTGTCTGTGGGGGATTTCAGGCTGTGTCTGTCTGTCTGTGGGGGATTTCAGGCCGTGTCTGTGTGGGATTTCTGTCTGTGGGGGATTTCAGGCTGTGGCAGAGCTCTCCCTCCCCACACTGAGCTGTTCCATCTGCTGCCCAGGCAGAAAGCAGCCGTGGAGGCGGGAAGGGAAGTTCTGCCCCTCGGAGAAGCTGCTGTCCCCATCCCCTCAGAGAAAACCGTGTGACAGCACGGCAGGTTCGCCCTATAACGGGAAACGAGCAGCAGGAAGGGCAATGGAGGAGAAGAACTGCAAAGAGCCAGCCTGGGGGGATCCTGGGTTGTGCAGGGATTTTCCCTGACCTTGTTGGAGCCGCCCCAGCTCCCGCGGGGAGAGACTCAGGTAGGAAACCCCCTCACAAACCATCCGCTCCAACTGCAGCCATCCGGGGAGAGGCAAATCCCCACCCTGCCAGCCCTGCTAACCGCTGACAAGGTGCCTTTTTTTAGGGGCTTGGGGAGGGCGTTTAGCCAAAGGCATCCCACTTCCCTTCTGCCGAGCGTGAAGGTTGCCAGGATTAGCTCACGGCGAGCCGCTCCCCGCTCGGCCTGCCAAGGAGCATGAGGGATCTGTGAGCACACACACACCCCCAGCACCTTGTCCATCACAGCAGAAAACACCTCGAAAATGCTGGAGTCCAGGGCGTCCCTCTGGATGCCCGGGCAGGTCCCAGACCTCGGCAGAGAGGTTTGGGACCCGAGCAAGAGGGTTTGAGATCTGTACAGGGGGGGTTTGGAGCTGTCCAGGGAGGTTGGAGACCCTGGCACGGAGCCCAGAGAGACACAGGTTTGACTTCAATCCATGGAAAAAAGCTTCTGACACTGAGAGAAGAATTACAAGTCACAAAGGTGTGACAGACAGTAGCGTAGCATGTCACAGGGTGGGAAATGGTGTAGTTTTAGGGGTTTTTAGAATGTTGGTACATGCGGGACATGATGGAGGATTCAGGGTGTTGCCCTGAGTTCTTCCTTCTTCTCCCCTGGCCTCCACCTCGTGGTGATGGGGACACCAAGTAGTAAAAGGAGATTGGGTCAGAGTAGAGTTGACCCCTTTAGTACAGGTAACAGGTATTGGCACATAATTGTAAATAATATACACGTAATTATCTGTATAAAAGTCCTCCCATCGCGGGGGGAGTCGTCCTGTCTCCGAGCAGCTGTGAACATCTCGGCCGGGCACAGAGAACCATTGTAAGATAAGAAAACAATAAACAACGCGAGAAATCAAGAAAAATAAGACCTTGAAGACTCCGCTTCTTTCTCGCGGCTGGCTCAGAGCCTTCGGAGGGCAAAAAAGACTCTCACAACAGCCGCCCGAAATCTCAGGGAGAGAAAACCAAACCTGAGACCGAAAAGGCAGCGAGGAGCTGCTTTAAAACCAGCAGCAAACCCAACCCCGAGCTGGCGCCGACAGCTCCTCGCTGCCTGCCAAAAAAAGTGAAGAAGCGGCGTGTGCCAGAGCCTGATCAGGCTCTTCAAACCCTCCATGCAAGTGGTTCTCTCTCCGAGAATGTGAAATTCTGAGAGCTGTCTTGAGGGAGACATTTCACACCGCTGCTCCTGGAGGTGCGGCGGCAAAATTGCTTTCGCTGGGGCACGGCTCCTTATTCTGTTTGGCAGAGGTAATAAACATCAGCTGAATAATTTAGGCCGAAATAAAAAGGCCCCGTGTTTTTATTTTTTTCTTCTTTGACAAACAGTTATTTCCGTCACCCTCAATGGCTGTTTTTTAAGGATAGCGGAGTGAAGCTGAGTTTTCCATTTATAAGTTTCAGGCTCTCTTTTGTTTCGAAGGCCTGATTTATTCACGTTTTTGCGACGTTTCGCTGTGGTGGTATCTGAAGCCAGGATTTGAGGAAATACATGATCCATTGGCAAGGAAAAGGAGACAGAAGAGATATATCTGTTTTTCAAGCTGCTGGCCCACTGTTTTAACAGCATGGGGAAGGAAGGAACTTGATTTCTGACAAGAAATCTCTGATCTTTATATATTGATCCATGAATCTGACTGGGAAGCTCATGGATGTAGGAGAGGGTTAGGGCCTACTTCTCACTCAGGTGCAGAAAGTTTCTCTGAGATAACAGGATGAAACTTGTAGGAAAAGTGATGAAAGATCCAGATTCATTGTGTGTGAGGAGGGCTGCATTGAGAGAATGAGGGACAAAACAGGTTCACAGGACGCTGGGCAGGTAAAATCCTGGGCCCCAAACAGCAAATGAGAGGTGTAGGCAATTATTAGAAGCGTTATGGGAAAATGACTGAGTCCTACACCAATGTGTGATGGAGGTAGAGGGAGTTTGGATGGAAAACAGTACAAACCTCCTGTTTTGTTCCACATTTGATCCAATTTCCCTCACTCAAACACCCTTTCTTGCACTGCACAGCAGTGCTGTCACCTTGGTGTGACATTACAGCCAGGCTGGGGCTTGGCTTTGGCCACCCCGGTAGGATGAGCCATAATGATTAACAATATCTCTTAATTCTTGGCTCTGCTTGTCCTTAAACTGATGACTCTGTGTATTCATCCCACAGCTTTTGGCACTGGTTGTGACCTGAGGCCTCCTGGATGTAAACGAGAGCAGCTCAGGGCTCAGCAGTAAATATTCCAAGGGCTCAGTAGTAAATATTATAGCGCACGGCTCAGTTCTTCGCTTAGGTGATACATGGCTGGAGATAGCAATGAAAAACTCACGAAGAAAATGGGAATATCTGTTTGCAATGTTATCTTGAATTGCAGAAATCTTACTGCATCTTTATTTTCATGGATATGAGCCTAGGGAGAATTTTCTTTCTAGGTAAGACCAACTGCCAGTGAGCCTGTACGTTATGGAAGTAATTTCTTCACAACTGTCTTGCAATTGAAATGTTGTTAAGCCATTGTCTAAATATAGACTAAAGCTAAACCCCACAGAAGACAATTTCTCCTGGTTTTTTCCTGTGCAACACTTGGTGGGTGTGGGCAAAACCCTGCGGTGGGGTCCTGCCTTCTGGATGGGGACAGCACTACCAGGCAAAGCTGGGAGAGAGTGAATAATTGCTTTTCGAAAAAGCAAAGTCTCCTGTGTGTGACGTTGAGTTTCCTGCCCCTGGGAAAGTTTGTGATGTGCAGATGTGCTGCAGGAGCCCACTGCAATGCAGGCAGGAGGCAGAAGGAATTCCATGGCATGCAGTCTGCAGAAGAGGCTTTAATCCATCCTGAAGCCACTTGAAGCTCTCTCTTTTTCCTCTCTGTGTTCTTTCAAACCTGAACCAGCCAGCTGAACTCACACACACGCACAAAATGTTAACTGCACTCTTTGTGTCACGTCCTTTGGAGGTTTGGTGGCAAGAAAGCAAAGCTGGGATGTGAAGGCTCCTTGCACAACTCATCCTTAGGATTTTAGCTTTTATATTTTTCATGTATTTGTAACCCTGCAATTCTTTAGTGTAGAACTCTAAACTCCATACACAGTGTTAGCTATGGCTTTCCCATTTTGGTTTTGGAAAAAATTCCTCTCCAGGCCTGGGAATCAAGGACACCTCACTGCCTCAGGCCCTGAGAGATGGAAACAAAAGTGGGTTGGGGCAGAGCAAACTTGGGGTAAATGACTTCATTACCTGAAACTGTAATTGGAAGATTAACCCCCAATATGCAAATGGAGCCAACTTGTGAAAGTGTGAAAACCCGTGTCCCATTGCCCATTTTGGGTGTAGCCCCTCGGGGGCTTTGTCTGCCCGAAATGTACATGAAGATCCTTCAATAAATATAAATAAACTAATTTTTATTCCCCTAATTCTGTCTGCTCTCTGTTTTTAGGTAGCCCCAGAGGCATCACGGCCACACAGGCACAGAGTGGCCACGAGGCCACTGAGTGCTCCCACTGCTGAGGATGTGATGGGAGCACCACCCTCACCTCATGCAGCCTCCCACAGCCCGTGAAAAAAATGGGAACAGGGATTTTTCTGGGTGCGGGGTGATCCTGTGACATTTTGTTGTGGAGCTGCCTGCTTGAATGAGCACGTGAGCCAGGCTCCAGCTTCAATCAAACCTTGTGAATCCCTGCTGCCTCTCCAGGGCTGCCAATCCACCCCAAAGGTTATTTATTAGTTTGAAACACTTTAGGGGGTGCGTCCCTGTACCCAGCCTGCATTATTTTGGAGGCAGCAGACAAAAGAGAGAAAAGCTCTCTTTGATTATTTTGTTTTCCCCTTTATGCGCTGCTTTGCAAGTAGTTTTCCATCTAATTAAACCCGCCAGGTTTCTAATTGAAGTGGTGGTTTGCATAACTATTAATCAGTCACTAAGAAACACGGAGGGTCAGGGGCAGGCCAAATGGAAGAGGGTGTTTGGTACCTGCCCTGATTTATTTTTTGCTGAGCTCTCCTGTTGCAGAAGATGCTCAGATTGTGTTTGCCTGGCGTGGTTTTTTTTGTTGAGTCCTCTTGGTCCTAGCAATATGGGTAAATAAATTACGTGAGCATGTAACTTGTTCTGGTTGGCCCTTAGTGCCGTTTCAATGGGAAGTAAGTGCCTGCATATTCTCTGTGTTGCTCTGGTCTCTCAGATCCTCCCTGACTAATGAATGGGGAAATATTTTCTCCACTCTCCCCAGTGTAATATGTTTGAGGACAAATAAATTAAAGCCTTGGAGGCTCTATATGAGTAGAGGCCATATAACCTGCTAGAGAAAATTGCCAGGCAATGTTCTTGGGACTCACCTTGGCTGTGGAACTTGTTTGTGGCTGGCACGAATTCAGCTCCAAAGTGAGACAGTTTCAGATGCTTTGCTCTTCAGGATTGCTTTCATTTCAGTGTCCATGGGATTGATCCAACCACTTCATTAGACCCCTTTGTCTTTGTTCATTCAGTTCTTTAAAATTTAGGAAAATTAAGGAACTGCTTGGCAAGGTGAATTGACAACAAAGGCAAAATACTGGCCAGACTAAGGCTTCTTTCTTTGTTAGTGATAATTAATTCTGGGGAAATGATTTCCTGCATGGAATTGGCAGGAGCACTGGAATTGTGTCTTGCCCTCAGCGTCCCTGTGCTGTCCCCAGGGATCCAGGCTGGGAGCAGGAGGGAGCTGGGTGGTTTGGTGGCTGAGGACACTTTGGGCTCTGCAGGGCTGGGGACAAGCCAAGCTCAGCTGAGTGAGGGCAGCTCCACACTCGGATTGATCCATCAGAAAACTACAGAAGCCTCCATCTGCCCGAGAGAGAGAGAGAAAAAGGAGCTTATTAAAACAAAAAAAACCAAATCCCTAGTTTTGATAGCTCACTGTGCTCTTGGGACCAGGCTGCAATGAGCTTTTCTGTGCAGGGTGGCAGCAAGGGGCTGTGACAAGCAAGGGGCAGCCCTGTCACAGGGAGTGGCAGAGCTGCTGTGAATCCAGTGAAGCTGATTTTCTACAGATGGCTCCCAGCAGCATCGGGCAAGGTGGAGAAAAGTGACAAAATATCAAAGCTTAAGCGTTAATACTTAAGCGATATCACTTTTCAGTCCATCCCTGTACTCCAGTGCTGCCGAAAGTGCATTCCTGTGCATGGATCCAAGGCACAGATCCCAGCCTCGTACCCATCAGCTTTCCCTTGCCATTGTAAGCTCAGTAAAGTTGCAAACACGGTTAAAATTAAGTTGCCAGAGGAAAATGTTCCTGATGCATCCGTTTTTATCACTTACCCTGTGGTGACATCAGACAGCCTCGCGGGCAGCCAGGGGAGCGCAAACACAATTGGAAAGGGGACAGGGAAAGGAGTTTCAATTTTTCTTCCACTGAAATGTGGGAGTTCTGGGGGAAAACAGACAGTTCAGAGATATTTGCCTTCCTTCAGGCGTGCCATCAGCTCTTGTAGAAGCTTCAAAACAAAACTCACCAAAATGACAGCACTTTGTTTGCTGCTGCACCGAGGAATGAGGCTGCTCCTGAGGGAGAGTTTTTTAACATCCTTGCAATGCAAGGCTGGAGAGAAGCCTCAAACCATCGTGTGATGACAGCCACTCCAGCTCCTCAGACACGGGGACGCTCTTGTTGCCTGTCACCACGCAGCAGTCACCCGAAAGGACACGAAAATGGAAAATTTGGGAACGGCCAAAGAAATAAAGCCACAACATGATAGAGTTTGTCAGCTACTAATCTGATATCCACACACATACATGTTGCATGTCTGCCTGCGTTAAATCATTCTGTGCAAGGATTTAGCTGTTAAATAAAACAGTGTGTGTGACCATAATCAATAGACCAGTAGCACTTTCCTCTTCCCTCCCTCCTTACCACAGCTCCGAGTCATCCCTGGAGCCCTCCGCAGCTCAGTGATGGTTGTTCATGGATGTGGGTAACCCAGCAGGTCATTTGGGTTTGGTTTGAGGTGCTGTACCTGGCACGCTGGGTTAAACTCAGGACGGAGCTCTCCCTGAATTGTGGTTCCAGCTCTTCACAAAAACAGACTCCCTGTGAACGCACTTAGAGAATTCACAGATTTGCAGCTGTTTGCTTAATAAGGTCAGAAGAGAAAGCTGAGGTGCAAAGGGATCTGCTGTTCTGCTGGTTGGGGAGGATCAGAACAAGAAGATAAAAAGACAGACAGCGTCAGCCTGGGGGGACCTGGGGAAGGGGAGCCCCTGGTTGATGTGTCCTGGTGAGAGGTGCCTTGAAAAGCCTTTTCCCATGCCATGAAACCCTGTGACATTTGGAAAAGCCTCGCTGTTTGGTCTCCATGAAAACACCTCGGAGGAACCATGGCAGTCTGGTCGTTAGGTCACTCTTCAGGAGACCAAAGATCCAAATCTTTTAATCCTTGAAGAAGGGATTTGAACCTGGCTCTGCACTAGCTGCTCTCTCTTTCACACGCCCAGGGAAGAATATCGCACCTGAGAACATTTTATGGCTTTGACAAACGTTCACTTATAGATGAAATATGTTTTTGACCCCCCCCCCCCCCAAAATAGATAATAAAAAAAAATCCTAAGCCGTTTCTTCCCTTGGCTCTGCTGTTCTTTATTTCCCTCTGCTTTCATCTCCAAGCCTCCTACCCTTTTCCTGTCTTGTCTATTTTGATTCAGTCCATGCCCTGGGTGACTCCTGTCTTGCTCTGTGCTTGTGCAGTGTCTATCACCACGGCTTTCAATCTGTTAGCACCCAGAGGCATTAACATAATGCAGGTAATAAGGGGCTAAATTTAACTTGCTCACAACTACTTTTACCCACTCTAATATGCATCACACCCTTCAAGTGACAGACTCAAATTGCATATAATAGCTGCCTGGCTACAGTACACAGACAAAGAAGGTGATAGAAAGCATTTGCCTCAAAAAAAAAAAAAAAATCCCATCCAGAAACCTCAGCTTCATGTTTTCCCATTGCTTTCAGAAGCTTCATGTCAAGATAGATTTTCCTTCCGCTGTGATGACATTAAATCTCACGGCTGCTGTAAAATATGCTTTATGAGTTATTAAAGAGTGTTACAGCAGCTGAATTGGGCAATCATTAAATAAATATTGCTAAATAGTTCATTAAAAGAGAATTTAAGTGCTTGCCATTTTTACTTATCCTCCCTAGGATAGTTGATTTTATAGGTTTTCTTCCTTTATCTATTTTTATGATCTGGAATAAACTCTACAAACTTCATTGTTGATCCAAATATCTACTAGAGGTTTAATTGATGAAGATCCCCTTTGAATAAAAAATAACTAAATAGCAGTTCCTAATTTTCTGTGTTTAGTTCCGTGAGTATCCCAAATTGAAAGCTCCAGAAAATTGCTTGGAAGTTCTTTAGCCTGTAATTCTTTGCTTTTGCAAGTTGTACTCACTGAGTTAACCAATAATAATCAAACTATGGGGTGGAAAAGTAAAAAAAAAAAAAAAAAAAAAAAAAGTAATTCAAAAAGTACAAAAAGACTGAGTCATAGGGAACAATTTGTAAGGGTTCATTTGGACACTACACACTGCCTTTGGTTTCTTGGCAAAACTTTGTCCTCTTGCTCAGCTCAGCATTCATTGTGCGGTGTCTGCAGTGACCCCAGGGCTGTCCTTGTGTGCACAGGAGAGGAGCTGCTGCCAAATCAACTCCTTTAACCTCAAACTCCAACTCCTTTAACCTCAGCCATCTGAAAATACTCCCGGTGCACATCACCCAGCCTCCAGCAACAATGATCTCTCCACCCTGTGGGGGTTTTTTTTTCCCTTAGGAACTCGTATCCCTTAACTCACTCTCCTTTCTGAATCTCTCGTGGCTGTGTGGTCCATTTGCAGCTGCCACCACCTTTGCTAAGCCCACCTCTCCTTTGACTACACCAGTCTGTGGTGCTGCAAGTGTGGGCCTGAGATTTCTGAGTCTGAGAGATTTTCAGCCTGCTGGCAGCTGCTGACTTCTTCCCAAGGAAAAATTTCCCAAGAAAGCTTCTCCTCAAAACAATCCTGGCAAACAACTCTCCTTTCTCAGAACAATCTTTCTCCAGGTGGTGTTTTGCTGTTTCTCTGATTTAACCCACGGGATCAGAGAGGTGGTGTTCTCATTCACCAACCATGTTAAGTCTGTGTGGGAACACTTTATAAAAAGCAGTAAGAATTAGACAACAAAGCTTTTTTTCTGTGCTCTTTGCCTTCTGAAATACTCGGAGTCTTTCTTTCGTGTCCTACAACGACAGCAAGCTCCTGATGTTTCCCAAAATCCCAACCCACGGTGGCTGCGTCCATCCCCTCCACACCCAGCTCCTCTTGTCCATCCCCAACACGACTCCATCTCCCCTGCCTCTTTTCCTTTCAATTGTCTTCGTTTCAATAGGTTTAAAAATAGCTCCTGCATATTTAATTATGCTTCACTTCCCTCTGCTCCTTTCCAGTCCGTTCAGCCTCCGTGCAGGGCTTTGTCTGCTGACAGAATTCCCATTTAGGCTGGCCCACGTTCAACCTGTTATACCCAGCCCACATCAACTGGAAAAGGCTTTTCTCCTGCGAGGCTGGGAGCCTCTGCAGCACGGCATTGATCAAAATTAGGTCAACAATGTCATACAAGTGCCTTGCAGTTCAGGGTAAAATTGGTCATTAAGAGCCATGAAAGCAGGGTAAAACCGTGGACAGAGAAGCCAAGGAGTAATCAGAGGAATATTTCCCATTCCTCTTTTAATAAGCTATCATTTACCCTTGTTCTGTTTTGATCCCTTTGGGGCACATCTCTTGCGCAGGGAAATGTTAAAAAAAATATAAAAAAATAGAGAGATAGAGGAAAGTAATAATGAAGTAGTGCATGTGTTTAAATATTTGCAGGGGAAAGGAAACATCACCGAATTTCTCACTAAGTCTGTGATGAGATGGAAGATGTACAGGCTTGTCAAAGCAATAATTAAGTTCAGTTCCAGAGGGTTGCTTGTGCTAAATCTGCCGGGTTTTCTTTCAGGGAATGGCCTCTCTGGAGGGCTCTGACACAGAAGCTCACAGGTTTTCCCACTGACTCAAACAGTCTGAGAGTCAAAGCCTAAAAAACAGCTTTGTGTCGAGGTTCTCATCAGGATAGTTTGACTTCTTGGTGGAACAAGGAATCAGATTGGTGGCTGGGGTCAACCCCTGTTCCAGCTGAAGTGAGAGATGTACAAACAGCAATCAGGGGATGGTCCCTGTGTTGGAAAACATCCACCAGAACAGGAGTTTCCCTTTATTCTCCAAACAATCCTGTGCTCATGAGTGTATTTACCTCAGCACATCGGGATGCACGGCAGGGGAATTCCACCAAACAAAAGCATGAAGGTGCTGGAGGTGAAGTGAACCCTAATTTAGCCACTTGAATATCCTGGGCAAGGCGAGCACATTCATTTCCCGTGGATTTGCAGAGCTCTGAGCCCAAGGTATTTGACCTGCCTCCTCTCAGACGAGTGCAGTTCATCTGTTCCTGCAGCACAAATACGAGTGGCACTTTAAACTGCCGGAGGTGTTTGTTTCCTCTGAGCTGCACTCTTCATTTGCTGCATTAGTGGGAGAGATGAGTGATAGCACTTCTGCTAATGCAGGGATTGAGCACAGCAGCAGCGTGGGGGAAAGGGGAGGGAGCTGAGACACAGCCTGGCATGTAACATAAATAAACCGCTTTGATTCTCCCATGGAACGAGTTCTCAGGGCAGGGGCAATCTCCAGCCACCAAAGGACATGAAAAAAAGTAAAAAAGATACAGCAGCGGCTGAGTAACCTGCACCAAAAAAAAAAGAAAAAAAAACAAACCCGAAGGGATTTTGTGTCACATCCTGCTGCTCTGGTTAAGGGCTGGAGGAGACTCTGGGCATCCTTCCAGGAGGCTCCGTGGGCACGACCTGAAACCTGCTGGACCCAATCAAAAGATGCTCATTGATCTCAGAGGATGATGAAGCAAGTTTGGAGAGGTTTTGTTCCCTTAAATTCAATTTTTATGATCTTACCTTGGCTGCGTGTGAGCTGACACCACTGGTAGGTGAGGGCTGAGCCTGAGAACAGTCGTGTCCATCCTACCCCAGGCCTGGCAGAAACATCAATTAGATTTGGGATGTGACAACAAAAGAAGAGTGCTGAAAAGCCATCACACTTTGGAAAAAATGTGAGAAAATTAATGACAGAAGACACTTGCTTTTCTTTTTTTTTTCTTTATTTTTTTTTAAAGCAAATAGGGTAGAATTTGAAGTGGAAAACTTAAAAAATTGCTGCAGTAATATCAAGTAATATCAGTCTGCTCAAGCTGCCGAGTTGTGCAAAACCTGGCATGGTGCACACACAGAGAGACACACACAAAGGCAAAAAAAATCTGCTTTTTTGTTTCCTAGAAAATCTGTGGAAGGCCTCCATCCTGGAAAGATAATAATTGGAATGAATTGCTGATGCTGAATAATTAATTACCTTAAGAACTATTTCCCAGAGCACCCACATAGCTAAAGGTGCTGAGGGAAGATTTTCACGTCGATTTTACCATCTCTGACCTTCCAGAGGTCAGGCACTGTTCTAAACCTTTCATGGGAGATTCAGTTAAAGCCCAGAGGAGGAAAACTCCAATTTCTGTGTTTGTGCTGCCTGTCCTGGGCTGTGCCATGGGCCTGGCTGCCCTGGAGCTGAGGGGATGTCACTCAAGGTGCTCCAGGGCAGAAGGATCGGGAGGACACTCCACCAACCCAAGAGCTGAACGGAATGAGGATTTTCAGGTGGATTTTTTTTTGTTGGGCACGACCCCATTTCTCACTGTTACTTGCTAACTTCTCCAGAGCTTGAGGCTGATCTCTATTTCCCTTTCTGACACACATTTCAGTGCTATTACAGGAGGTTTTGCTGTCTGATTGTGCTTGTTCCCTGGGTTTAGATGCAATTTAGATGTGTTTAGGAGAGGAGACGGGCACCTTTCGGATCCCTCGGATGAAATGGTGTGCTCTGCAGATAGCAGGGCCATCACCCTGGGAGTGGAATGGGAACCACGGGCAAGCAGATTGGAACTCCTGCCCTCTGCCCCAGGCCTGGGGCTCAGCGAGGCAGAATCACCCTTGGTTCAAAAAACCATCACTGCAAACAAGCTCTGAAACATGATCTGATGTCAGAAACAGCCACGGAGTTAATTCTGTGCTGCACAAACATCACTTGGCAACTGCTCCTTTTAAATAATTGCCGTCTTTTGATACGCTGGATGTATTTTACCGACCCAGAACTCACTTTTAGGCTTGAAACAAAGCTGAGAACAAAAGACTGCCCGTGTGAAACCAAACTGCTTTGAGCACAGCTGCGGGTGCCTGCGCAGTGCACGCTTCAGAAAGGAGAGCACTGAAACCAGAGAAATAAAATGGCCCTTGGACCCTTCTGTGCAATTCCTGGCTAAACACAAATCCCATGTCAGGGGGCAGCAGATCTGTCCCCGGGGTGAAAGTCCCGGCTGGATTTGAGATCACTGCAGTGAAGTTCTTGGGAGGTGTGCTGTGCATCCCACAGCCCTCTGCTGGAAGAAATCTCGAGCTCTTAGGTGTGGCCCTGATAGAAACAGGCAGAAGCTAATTTTCCCGCTATTCAGAGATATTTGCATTTTCAAAGAAAAAAAACCCCAAAGGTGCCCACTTTTCTTAAGGGAGGGCTGAAGACCTTTACATTTAAATGGAGCCCAAAACTTCCTCGTGCACCTCAAAACCAAAAAGAACAGGAAACTTCCAGCCAGCTGGAAAGTAAGAGATGAGTCCTTTTGCACCACACTTCTTTTTATTTATGGGCCCCTTCCTTGGCAAAAGTTGGTCACACATAAACGTGTCCCTGGGGGAAAACATTGAGTTAGAAAACCCACAGTTGCGGGAAAATATTGAATTAGGAAAATCTCACCGAACCCACGTTGCGTAGCACATTGTGTGCAAGTGATGGCCAGGGGAGGTTCCAGTGGCCAGAATATTGGTGAGTCTGGAAGTGGATTTAAATGGATTTTATTCTCACCACTGCACTGTGCCGGTGGCACTCGCTGGCCTGAGAGAGGTAACACGAGATTTACAAGTTTGGGGGTTTTATCCCCTGAGCAATCATTAATGCCAAGCGGAGAAATGGCTCTGACAGGGGAGGGAAAGAGCTGAAACCAACTGCAAACCTCACTGGGCTGCAGCTCAGACCTTTGTCCTGCCCATACGCTGGATGCCTGGGAAGTGTGAAGGGAAGGAAAGCGCAGCTGGGACAGAATCTCTTTATTCAGGTGCCAAGTGCCCTTGGGGGTGACCCAGGTCCCTGAGGAGTCTGAAATCCAGGAGCTGCAATGTTCTCAGTGGAACCAAAGCGGGCATTTGCTGTCCTGGTGCTTTCCCAGAGCTGAGGAAAGGCTGAAGTCTGATGCAATTCCCGTTGCTGAATTCAAGAACGTTGCTTTCTAATACCTTGGTGAAAACCACTGCTATGGTTTCGATGTGTGGACATTAAATAGCTTTTGATTTCTGATTTGTTCCGTAGTGCTGAGATGGTGCTGGAGGCAATTAGCTGCATTTGGGAGTCGGGGAATGATTGATTGTTCCGCTCCCTCTCAGCTGCTTTGTGGGTTTAACTTTTATCTACAGTTTAAAATCAAAGGGTTCTTTTCTATTTTTTTTTTAAATTAGTTTACAATCTGTTGACAAAACGGCCCTCCATCTGAATGGATCGTGTACTCTCACATAGCTGGATTAAAAATGACAATTAGATTTCAAGCAAGATAATATTTTCCTGATCATTTCTTTCTGAGGGGAAAATAAAAAGGCTTTATGGTGCAATTTCTGCTTACACTTGACGACTTTAGAGCCTCTTTTCATTTAGAAATTTCTTCACTCCAGCTCTGCTAAACAGTAATAGATCAGAATTTGATTTGGGTTTTAAGTTACTACTGGCTCTAAATTTGCAAGCGGAAGTCAGTGAGGCTCTGTGTTGGCTTGGGTTAGAATGAACACACGAGAATGGGAGATGTAAAGATGTTAAAACTTGCCCTGATGGCACCTGGCAGGAGCGGGTGTGTGAGGGGCAGCTGGGTCCTGCAGTTCCTGGGCATTCCCTGGAGCTCTCCTGTTCCTTCCTGCAGCTCAGCTGGTGAGGAGAACACCCCAATAAATCACCCAGAGGAGAGGGCCAGACACGCACACGCAGGCAGGATGAGCAGGGAGGAGGAGGAGCAGAGAGTTTTAAGGCCAGGACAGAATTCTCTGTCTCATTTTGGGCATATTTATGATGCAGAGATGGGAGAGGCCCCGGAGAGAGAACACACAGCTCACAAATCACAGCCCTCAGCTCGCTCCAGAGCTGGTTAAAGTTCACTCGTGTCTCCTCTGCTTGTACTCCATTAATCATTCCCTGCCTCTGGAAACAGGGCTGGACTCGTGCCCCCCATCTGCAGGGAGATCATGTCCTGGCCCTCTCGTTCTTCTTCCTCTTCCAGGGCAGCCTCAACCTTCCTCCTTATGGGGAAGGATTGGGAGGTCACAGCTTTGGGACAGTGTCACCTCCTGCAGGTTCGGATGCCTTGGGAAGGCTGAGCTGGAACAGAGACTGGACAGAGCTGAGAGAATAAAGTAGAGATTTATTAAAAGGCCTTTAAGGGAAGACCTTGGGCAGGACAAGAACCTGGCCAGGGCTGCACCCAAGGTGGACCCAAAATGGTCAAAAAATGGATCCAAAATGGTCACAAAATGGACCCCAAATGGTCACAAAATGGACCTTTGGTCACGAGGTCTCACACTTTTATAAGTTTTGGTCCATTTGCATCTTGGGGTTTAATTGTCCAATTCCAGCTCCAGGTTGTGAGGTCCCATCCTTGTTTTCTCCCTCCAGCCCACCCTTGTTTGTGCTTTTGGGCCTGAAAACTTGAACTCATTGTCCTTGTTCTCCAGCAGGAGAAGGATTTGTTTTGTGTCCCTGCTGTGTGCAGAGCTGAGTGACACTGACTGTGAGCTCAGAGCTGCACCCCTGGGCAGCACAGAACCTGAAATACACAAAAGATAAAACTTAAGGCATCAATTCTCCCCTATAGAGGCTTAAGGCATCAGTTCCTCTGTGCAAAGGTTCTCCTCAGGGACCCGTCCTCTGCCTCCAAAACAATCCTGTGGGTTGTGGAAGGACACTGAGTTCTTCTCTTTGCTCTTAAAATCCTTAGAAATCCTCGAATAATCCAAGAAATACTTGATCTGGAATTGGGTGATTGTAGTATTTTCCCCCTCTGTGTTTTGGCCCAGCATGGAAGGGGAATAAAAGTTGAAAGTGGGTTTTTTTTTAATACTTTCATAAATATTTTATACTATTTTTATAATTGACTTTTCTTAAAGAAACCCTTACTTTCAAATACGAAGGTTCAGACTGTGGTTTTTTTCCCTCCTGAATGCAACAATTGTCAGATTTGAGGCTGGATCTGAGAACTCCCAGCTTTACACTGATGTACATTTGCAGGTTTCTCTGATGCTGCTCCTGCCAGGGACACCAGACCCAAACTCATGAATTTTCCTCAGGCTTGTGAAAAGAAACAGAATAAAGCAAATATCCAGCAGCTCTTGGGTGCTGCCCAAACCTCTCTGCACTCTGCTCCTCTGCAGAAAAAGCGCCACAAATGAAAAGCAAAATCGTATGAATTAAAAACCAGTCATTCATTTTTCTCCAACACCTCCTGTCCACCAAAACTGGGATTTCCAAACTAATTAAACTTAACTCTGCCCCTGATGTTTTTGTGGCTCTACCCACAGGTTCTGTGTGGGTGTAGGAGCACTGCAGCCCTGCAATGAAGCTGTCTCTGAGCTCCAGCAGCACCGGGAGCCCCTCAAAGTGGTTTTCCTGCTTTAGCACAAGGGTTTGGGGCATGTTCTATCAGCCCTCTGTCAGGTCATGTTCCCAGCCAGCCCTGACCTTTCCAGTGGAAGGGTTTTCTGGGGTTGCAGACATTATTCCCTGCTCTTGGCTGACATCAAGATTATGTTCTGCTCTAGCTGGCAGTGGAGTCAGTGATAAACATTTTGGCTCTAATATTTGGGTGCTCTAGGTCCAAAAGCCCCTGAAAACCAAAGGGAGGCTTGGTCATCATGAAGGTAACGAAAGCAAATCCTGAAAGAAACGGAACATTTTCATTCCTGCACCAGCTGGGGTTTGCCCTTTCCAGCAGCAGCAGCAGCAGCGTGATCCCCACCGTGGTTTTCTTTATTTCACCGCGCGTCCTTTTGCTCTGTCTCCTGCACTGTGCTGGTATTTATAGTTATCAGAGATTATGGTCAAGTCCTTTCCAATTCAGCAGCCCAACATGAAAGCCCTGAGAGAACGGGGCTGGAGCACGAGGATGTAATGCCTCCTGATGGAGCTGTAGCTCTGGCATCACATCCCTAAGACCAAAAGCAAATGTCTTACAAGCCAGTCGAATGTTTTTATTCCTTAAGCACGTCTGCTGCGTGCTCCACTCTTGCTTTTAATATTCCTGCCTCATTTTGCTGCATTGATTTCACGGTGAGTTGCGTGGCATTACCTGCAATTATTTGTCATTTTGCTCTTTAAAAAAAAAAATAAAAAAAAAAAAAAGATCATCCCAAGTCGTGGCCTGGGCTGCAAATGAGATGATCACTGGAGTGGAACAGCAGCATCCAAGTTACACCGTCTTGTGCTGAAGGGAATTCGACTTGCATGTTTACAGCAGAGCCCTCCAAATCCCTGCCTGGTTTGGTTGGAGCTGGAAATGCTTCTCGGAGCTTTCTTGGGGTGTTGTCAGCAGGTGCAAAAGGGAGCTCCCCTGCGCTGTGCTTTTGTTCTTTTGTTTTGTGCAGTTTCTTGTTTTCTCTTTAATTCAAACCCTTTTGCTTTTACAAGACACTTTTGACCACGCCATCTCGCTAATTATGAATGAGCCATTTTTGAGAAGTTGCTGGACAGCCCTCAGGAGTGTGTTGGACCCTCGTGGAGCCAAAACCACTTGGCTTAGTGAGAATTCCAACAATCAGCTGGGAACGCACCTTGTGGAAAAGCTTTAGTGCCCCCTGAGAGACCCTGACAGGCTGAGGGTCCCAGCAGCTCCCCAGGGATAAAATTCTGTGGGTCGCAATTTTACTGCACAGCATTAATACAGTTCCCTGCATCAACAATCAATACTTTATTAGAGCACTGAGATTCCTGCCTTTATCCATTTTTTTTTTTTTTTCTGCATTGTGGCATTGAATGCGTGTGTGACTCTGGTTGTCTGGAGACAGGCTGGTTGGGTGGAGGTAATCACTTCCTAATTTACTAATCATATCTGCAGCTTCAGGGGAAAGGCTGGCAACCTCAGATGGAAGATTAAATGAGTGAGACTCCCAGAAATTCCTTTAGCTAGAGAAAAATTGATTTAGAGCATGCAGGAAAATCTCTCTTTTGGAAATGGAATGAGCAGGTGGCTGCAATTTATATAAATTAAACCCTGGGCTTGTTCCTCTGGCTTGAGTGGTTTGTTGGTGGTTTTTTTTCCCTGTTTTTAACAAAGCTACTGGTGCATAAATAGTGTTTGATTCTTTTTCCAAATGTTGGTTCTGTACAGTTGTTTTTAATCATTGAACCTTTTGGAATCAATTGTAGGATTAATCTAATTGCAGGTTCCTCACTCTGTGGAGCACAGTGCAAGAGAAAAGCTGTGGCCAGGGAGAGAAATCACAGCTTTGCATTCTTGTCTCATGCCACTTCTCCCAACCAGCCTCTGCTCTATCATTACAATCAAAATTCTTTATCCTGAAAATTGCCACGTGAAATTTTCGAGCTTAAAATAGCGCTTCTGTAAGGCAGAGATTAGATTAGGCAAAGTGTTAATGCAGCATTAACTGAAGAGTCCCAATTAAATAATTATAAATAGTTACAAGTCTCGTCTCTGTATTTCCAGAGCGCTGGAGTTTAAAAGTTTTGCACTCTGACAGCGTTCCTGCCGGTTCAGAAGGACCAAGACCTCGGCAGCATTTGATTTTTCTTCTTTTTTTAAAAAAGGAAAGACATGGAATTTCAGCTTTAAAACTAACAAGGGTTCCTTTAAAAGAAAGTGATCTCTCTCCCTGAGGCACCATCGGTGGTTCAGGCTGATTTTCAGAGGCTCCAGTGGTGCCTGCTGCCACTGGATGGTAAAATCCCATCCCGGTGGAAATCCTGCACGGTGAATAACTCACAGACACGGACAAGGTCAAGACCAGAGCTCTGCCTGTGCAGCTGCCTGGACAAGATATTTTAAACCCGTGCGGTGATCTGGGTTTTGAGCACCTCTTTCAGTGTCTCCAGACGTTTTGAGGGTCAGGGACACGTTCCTGTTGGTGGGGAGGCTGCAGGTGTAGGTGTGAGCCCTGCAGGCTGAGGAGAAACCACGTCCCCACATTGCTGCTGCTGCTCCAGGAGCTGTCCAGGAAATCCCAGGGAACACCTCAGGAATGGGATCTGGGCAGGAACCCTCCGAGGCTCTTTCCAGCCCTGTGATTGTTGTTTCTCCATGGTCACACACGCACCTCTGACTGTTCCTTTCCCCCCGTCCCTTAGTGCAATAACCCAGCTGAGACTCCGTTACCTCCATGCAGGAAATTCTTTATTCTCACAACTCGTTTTATCCAGTTCCGACAGACCTCGTGTGCAGCTTTAATTGGTTCATTAAAATGCAGCTTTCTTGCCAATGGTTCTATTGGTTAGCAAAAGGTATTCCACTTGTCCATCAAATCTCTCCACTCTTGGGTTGTTTACATATTTTCTTTACTGATTCTCATGGGACAAACCCCTGGTTATTGCAGGTGCATTTGTTTTCCAACCCAGGAATAGGTTGTTGCTAATGAGGTCTCATACCCAGATTGTTTTTTGCACGGGAAACTTGTAAATTACTTAGAAGGAGTGACAGGCTAACTTTGGCAATTTAGCAGAGCAGGTCTGATTTTATAGTCAGGCCTGATTCTTTTATAATTCTTCTGTAAGAATTTCTTCATTAATTCTTTCTTTTATAATTCTTCTACCTGTCACGACAGTCCCTCACTGAACCCCACCCCAACAGAGTATTGTCCTTTCAGTCCAGAATAATGCTTATTTTAGGTACTGAAAACACTTTTTGTTTTTACTCTTAGGGAGTGGCCGGTTTTTGCCTGTTAAAATGTGCTTTTGGTGGACTCAGAAGTTAAACCCAACTGCTCATGCATGGCCCTCTCCCAGCTCGCTTCCTTTTCTAATCTATGCAGCAAAAATCAGAAAGGAGCGTGGAGATGATTTTTTTGTTCATTAAACTAATAATCTAATCACAGAAGAGCATTGCATGTCAGGTTCAGGAATCTCCAGCATTTGTGCAGGCTAGCAAACCAGTTCATCTGAAGAGATAATTCCTTTTTCTTAATTCAGTGCAAACCAGATGTGCCTTGAATGCCCGCTCTATCTTCCCTTTGCTCACGGAATTTACATTTAAGGAACGGTTTCCTGAGCAATTAGATCATTTAAAAACATTGGCATTAATATAAAAATATGGAACCCCTTGTCTCTCCCTTGCCCCTGCTGGTTTTTTGGCGTGGCAGAAGGCAGGACACTAATTATGTACCTGTTCCTTCTCCCACAATAACAATGCACTTCACAATTTATTTCTTTATTTATTAGACTTCCTCCTCTCTGAAATGCCATCTTCCCAAGGGCAGATTTGAAAGTAAAATCTCAAGATGCGGCCGACCACGAGTCGTTATCACCACCTTGCCACAGCAGGGACAGAAGGGGAGAAATCTGATAGCAGAGGGGAGGTGGGGCACACCAGAAAATGAAATTTGCATTCAGCATGAAGAAACGGGGACGCAATTCCAGGTTAGTGGATAAAAGCAGTGGGATAAAGAGAGTTTGAACTCTATTAAAGCAATCACACAGGCTGCTGAAACATTTGCTTGCTGGTAAGACATCTTGCTTAATTGCTGAACTGAAAACTATTTATAAAATGGCCCCATTCCTGGAGGCACAGGTAAAGGAGAACAGCTGTTCTGCAGGAGAAAACCTCTTTTTTTGTGTGTGTGTTCTGTAGAAGTTTCACCTCAGAGATCCTGATGTGTACCTTGGTGAAGGCTCTGCCTCAAACAACGCACGAAATTGAATTTTAGGAAGGATGAATCGTGGTGGAATTCAGAAATTTTGGGTTTGTGGTTGTTGCTGTAACACTGATAGGGTGTGAAAATAGAGCATAGAAGATGATTACACCAAAAAAAAGAGATTAATGATCTTGTTGGATGCAGTAAAAGGCAATGCAATGGTCGTGGGCTTCAGCATTAAATTCACCCAGTGCAGCTTTGTGATTTTGGGGGATTATTTTGTACAAGCAGTGGAAGTGCTGGTGCTTGTTTCACCAAAACTTAGATGCTGCATCATCTTTCCCACTCCCCTCTCAGCAGGACAAGATAAATGGCCGTAATGTTTTCTCTGGAGTGAAATTTTTAAGATGTAGCAAAATATGCTCGAGGGCTGAGGACCATTTGACCCCTGGAATACTCTTCTTCTGCCCGACCGTCTTCTTTTAAAAAGAAAAAAAATCAATTCTGTTGCGTCTGAACGTCTCAAGATTGAGGGGATCAGCATTGGATTGTCATAATCTTTATTTAGTGCAATGTTGCGTTGAGTTATTTGTTTAAAGCTGACTCTTCCTGACAGTATTAGGTTACATCTTAGGGAGATGCTGTGAGTACTGTTTGATGCTGCATCTTGGATTTACTGCAGCTGCTGTAAATACCAGCTAAGCAACCTCCATAAATTATGCTAAAGGTATTTCTCAGTTATATAAGAATTATTCTGGTGTGGAACTTATTATCTGCCATCAGACACTTTCAAACTGTGATAATGCCAGTGGAAGTGTGGCATTTAAAATCAAATATTCAGGAGTTGTTGCAGTTCCCAGCAATATGAACACACAGGTTGTTTTCTGCACACCCACACCTGGGATTGATTTTGCCCTTGGTGAAGCTGCTGCCGCCACAAATTGCAGCTGCAGAAGGAACTGGGAAGCTTTGCAGCTCAGCTGGAGGCAGGGGTTTCCCAAATCCACGTTATAAACCCGCTTTATTTACTCTGAGCACACAGAGCTCACAGGGCAGCAACTCAGTATTGCAACAGGCTAACCTGGGTGAACTCAGAGCCCAGACATCCCTGCAAGCTTCCCCTTGGGCTGGGGGTGCCGCAGCCTGAGCCATGAAGTGCATTTATTTCACCAACAGGAGTTCAGCAACTTATCCAAACTGAGCAGGAGTTGTCAGGCAGAGCCCAGGGGTCAATGATTCTCCAGGGACAACCCTCAGCTCTGCCCTCGAGGGGCTGGAATGAGAGCTCATGTCATCTGTCTGTTTGAAATCCATCTCATCTGGTTGAAATCCATTTCATCTCTTTGGGATCCATGGCACTCAGCTCATGGCACTCCTGGCACTCAGCTCATTTTTCCTGTATCAAATCCATGACACTCAGCTCATTTTTTTCTGTATAAAGTCCATGGCACTCAGCGCATGGCACTCATGGCACTCAGTTCATTTTCTCTGTATAAAATCCATGGCATTCAGCTCATGGCGCTCCTGGCACTCAGCTCATTTCATCTGTTTGAGATCCATGGCACTCCTGGCACTCAGCTCATTTTTTCTACATAAAAATCCATGACACTCAGCTCATTTTTTTCTGTTTAAAATCCATGGCACTCAGCTCATGGCACTCAGCTCATTTTCTCTCTATAAAATCTATGGTATTCAGCTCATGGTGCTCCTGGCACTCAGCTCATGGGGCTCCTGACACTCAGCTCATGGCACTCATGGCACTCAACTCATTTTCTCTCTATAAAAATCCATGGCACTCAGCTCGTTTTCTCTGTATAAAATCCCTGGCAGTCTGTGCTGCTGGAGGCACAGGCACACTCACAGTGGCTGCCCTGCATCGCTCCCCACAATGATTTCACTTCTCACCTTCCATTTCTGATCCGGGCAAATGGCAGGAGAGAAAGGGGACAGTTTTGGGGTGTGGGGGACACAGCTGATCAGCTGCCTGTGCCCCAGACAAAGCCCCTGTGCTCCACCCCAGAGGAACAAACCAGTTTGGTTTGGCTGCCCCAAGGTTTGCAGTGCCCTGAGCTCTTCTGCACAGGTCAGGGAAAGATCCTGCTGGGATGGATTGTCCAGTTCCGCCTGTTACAGAACACACTAAGAAAATCCAGGCACGAGGTGACTGAATTAATATGATTTTGGGCCACCTGGGCAAGTGCAGGGAAAGGATTTCCAAGGCCAAAGACACCTGCTAGTGGCAGACACTGCAGGAACCCCTGGACAGCCTCGGGGTAATGAATCCTGCCTGGGCCTCGATTATCAGGGTGAGCAGAGAGAAAATGAGTAAGAGATTGGAGCAATAATAGACTCTCCAGTGACACAGAAATGATGGCAGCTTAAAGGCAGCTGCTGGCTGGCTGGCCAGGAAAAGCAAATATTCCATAAATCACCTGGCTGCAGGGCTGGGCTCCAGGCTCTCAGCGTTTACTTCCCCTCCCACAAGAGCTCCAGTGGCTGCAGTGATTGCACAAGAATGCAGAATCCCCTCTTCTTGCCCATCCTTTTCCTCTGGCGGCCCTGGGATCTCCAGATCTCCTCTCCTGCCTCCCCTGTGCTGCACAACAGCAGAGCTCAGCCCTGCCCTGCAGCAGGGTGACAGAGGTGACAGAGCCACCAGCCCCAAAGCCACCAGACCTGAGTCATTTATTGCAAATAGAGCCCTTGGAGAGGCTGAGCTGCCTGTGCCTGCCCCTGCCACAGCGAATCTGCACTCATGGATGAGAGGCATGGGTCACCTCAGGGCTGCATTTCACAGCTGCATTCAGGGATGAGATGCATGGATTATCTCAGGGCTGCATTTCACAGCTGCACTCCGGGAGAAGCGAGAGGCATGGATTTTCTGAGTGCTGCATTTCAGGGCTGCAACCAGGGATAAATGAGATGCACGGGCCACCTCAGTGCTGCATTTCACAGCTGCCCCTGCCCCGAGGGAGCCACGAATCCCACCTCAATAAAGGGATAAGCATTCAGTAATTAACTGCAGAGGCACAGAATGAAAACTTTGCAGCGATCATAAAGAACCAAGCGCCCGCTTAGCACCTTCCTGCCCGTGCAGGCTGGCACAGGCTGGGTCCCCGTGTGTCGGAGCTGGCAGGGAAATAAATGGGAGGAAAGGATGACACTCAATTATATTTACAAAGGGCCTGATCCCAGGCTCATTACAGGATCTTTCTATTAACTTCAGCCCCAGCTTTGGACTGAGGCCAGGAGTGTTTGCAGTGAACCTGTGATTGTATCTGAGCGAGAAGGAGAATTCTTGCAGCGCAGAACGAACTGAGCCATCACCTGCTTTTGGCAAAGCCCTGTAATGGAGCTCTCCTGTCATAAAAACAACAATAATTCCTCAGTCGCGGCCTTGTGATTAAACAACACTGAGGTGGTGCTTTTTTTTTTTTTTTTCTCCTCTTCTTAATTTGCATAATTCCCAGGCTGCAGTGCAGAGAAACCTTTGGAGATATTAAGTAGATTATAAAAGTGCCGTGTCAGATTTGAAACTGTCACTAACACAGGACTTTTAACCACGAATAAATTTAAAAAAAAAAAAAAGAGGCACCGCTTCTCCCGTGGCCATGAGATTTTGTGTTGGGCACAAACACTGAAGCTTAGAAATGTTCAAAGGCTGAAAAGCAGAAGTGAGATAAGAGAATGGATTATTCTGGAAAACAGGCAAAAGTAGAACTGATAAAACATTACTATTCAAACGATATCTTTACAGGAGTCATTACAACAGAATTACCATTGTTGGAACACAGAGAGAAGCAAGGCTCTAAAGCGTCCCAGCCCCTGCAGCAGAGATTTATTTCCAGAAATGACTCCTTGTGCTTGCAGCAGCGGATGCAGGCGAGGCTGTGCAGGAAATGCACGGGAGCTTTGCTCACGGAGCCCTGGCACAGCCCAGCAGGGAGGAACTCATGTCTGAGTGCTGGGACAGGTGGGTGTCACCTTTTTGTCCTCTTCTCTGACGGAGTCAGGATTAAATGCTCGAGATGGTGTTTCTTGTTGGGACCCAGATGTTTATTAATCCTTTTCTGTGTTACAGTCTCACAGACCCTGAGTTCTGCAGCACCTCAAGCTAACAAACTAAAAATGGAGCCCCATCTCTCTCTCTACAAGGCCTTTTAAGAATAAACTTTCCAATTATGAAATGACACCTAAATTATTTTGACTTTTAACCCAATAACCAACCACTCGTGGCTGCAATGCGGATTTTTCTACCCAATTACAAAACCCCACCCAGAGCCATGAAGAAGGTAAAAAGAAGGACTGACCTACACCCTAAATCCTCCATCTTGCTTTATATCTATATTACTGTATTCTAAACCCTTAAACTCTGAGTTTTCCACCCTGTGACATCGCACACTTCTCTCCAAACCCCACACCCACACTCCCAGCGCTGTCACTCAATTTTGGGAGCCTTTTCCACGGCCTCGGGTCCAATGCAGTGTTTGCCTGGGGGTCAGTGCCTGTCAGCACAGAGAGTCTGGAATTCTCCGTGCCCAGGGTTCCAGCGGGTGGGGAGGATGCTCTGAGCTCCCCGGGGCTCCTCACACCCCTCAGCCCCCGTGTGTGTGTGCCTGGCTTTGTGTGTCTGGCTTCCTCCAACCTCCAGCAGGCAGCCCTGCTTCCCCCAAACCTTTATCTGAGTGGGACAGGAGCTGCCTCCTCTCTGCATCTAAATCAGATCAAATCTGTATTCTGGAAAGATTTGCATTTGTTCAGATAGCCGAAGGGTGATTAATTTAAAAACCCCAAATAAATAAAACCATTAGTGCCATCTCTTCTCCTG
The DNA here is from genome assembly GCF_029207755.1 of Chamaea fasciata. Taxonomy (NCBI): domain Eukaryota; kingdom Metazoa; phylum Chordata; class Aves; order Passeriformes; family Sylviidae; genus Chamaea; species Chamaea fasciata. The sequence goes on along the minus strand of NW_027094103.1, from coordinate 12,521,581 downwards.
ACCAAGATTTTTCACCGTAAGAGACTGAGCATCAGCAGCCCCACGTTTAGGTGGGAGCTGCAGGATCTGCTGAAGTGGTATTTCATGTTTAAACAGACTTAAATTTACCAGATCTAATGGCTAACAATATTTCAAAAAGAGACTTAATCTATTTCATTGCATTTTATATTACTTTGTTTAATAAATCATCTTCCACTGGAAGCCCAGTCTAAGATGAATTTAACAGACCTTATAAGTGATGGGTCAATATCAGCTTTGTCATAAATTCATTTTTACTTTGGATACAGGCCTGGTGGGTACTTTTGTATTGCTTCATTTCAAATGATCCATAATTCATAGTTAACTTTGACTTTAAAATGTGACAACGTATTTTCTTCTTTCAAGAACGGGACTTTTTTTTCCTTTAATTTTTCACCGAAGAAAAATTAATACCACTTTAATTAGAGGTTTAGATAATGCTAATTTCAATTTACTTTTCTTTGTTGCATTGGATGGTTTGAAATCCATCCAGCAGCAGGAAGAACAGGATTAATAATGAGCACTGGCAAAAAAACAATGCATGAAGGAACAAGGGTAATGACTGTCAGTGGTTCAGGCAGCTGCAGGGGGAATTCAAGTTCCTTAATGCAGACAAAAAAATATTTGTTTCAGTTCTCCTATTACTCAGATATTGGCTTTTGCAGGTATTTACAGCAAAATTCACCGGTTTTTTGTGTTAGCAAGGGGATGAGGTGCAGGCAGAAGGGTTGTACTGGTGGGAGGATTAACTGGGAAAATCCCATCTCTGTAGGGGACTGGAGGAAATGGGTGGTTGGCTCTGTTTTACACCACAAGGACACAGACTCCCAGATTCAGGAGGCTGAAAATGACTCTTTTAGTTTTGGGATGTGTGTGTCTCTCTTTTATACAACTCTACACAGACCAATTGGATGGGTGACACAAAGACAAACCTCTTCACTCACACTGGTCAGAGCAGAGGGACAGCAAGGAGAAGTCCCTCCCAGGGAAAGGGATGAATAACAAAGGTACAGCTACAAAAACATTTCTCCTGTTTACAGAAAATTCCCTGGGAAAATAATTTCAGAAACCCAGATCATCTCAGGCACCAAACCAGGGCTACAGGTGGTGCTGCAGTGTGGAAGGCAAGTCACCTGCACAGACGGAATATTGTCTGCAAGCATGGCAGCGAGGAATGGGAACAGAAATAAATGTACAAACAACGCACAGAGAGAGACCTGGGCAAGGAAATCGCCACGGGACCAAGTCACAGAAGCCGACTTAAACATGAATATCCTTTTAGCCTCACCACAAAACTCGAGCAAAGGCCGAGTTCTCTGCCTAACAAGGATGTTCAGGTGGTTGGGAGAGGATTAATTATCACATCTGAGAGCAGGATCTGCTGCAGGCAGCAAGGCAAGGCTCCCACAGGCAAAAGGACGTGGTGGAGGTGTTGGTCCATGGCAGAGCCCACAGCTGGTGCTTGCACCGAGCTCCAAACTGAGATGGAAACAAAGCAAAGCAATCAAAGAAAAGCAGGAGCACAGAGGTGCAGGGGAGCAAAGCTGGGAGCTGCAATCACCCTGCTGCACCTTGCTGCCTTGTTCTGTTCACGGCCATTCTCTCATCTCTCAGGTGGGGAGTAAAAAAAACCCAGAGAGATTGTGTTCACAATCACAGAGATGGCTCTTGCAGGGAAATATCCATGTGGGGTTCAGGTCAGCTGTGCTGCAGGCTCCTGGGGGCTCAGGGAGCACCATTCCTTCTCCTCATTGCCCGGCTCTCCATCCCACACCCCAAAGGCAGCTCTTTAGGATTTTGGTCCTGGTGAGGCCTCAGCGGGCCGTGACACCAAATAAATATACAATAAAATAACGAAAATTCTCATCGTGGTTACGTCAGTGGTGACTCTCAGCCTTGGACAGGCCCCTCTGTTCAAACCAAAGGAGTGAATTTTACCTTTGATGGGATGTAAACTCAATGGGAAACACGTTAGGCATGTTTAGATATCCCAGCAATGAGGTTTCATCAGCTCTCTGCTGAGGAACCACAATGGTTTTGTTTCCTCTTTTTCCTGAGCTCCACTGGTTTTGTTTCCAGGTGCCCAGGGGTGAATTCCTCGGTGCTCTGGTGCTGCAGATGCTGCAGGATGGGAAGAGCAGAGCCCGTGGATCCCTGGACTGGGCTCTGATGGAGCTGATGGGCATCAGACTGGAGCAGCACCTGCAGGATTTGGCTGCTCTGTTTGGGCTGGCATTAATTTGCTGCTGTGTGCAGTAAGCAATTTCTCCTCTTCAGCTTCTGTGACATCTTGCCGTGTCAGCAGAGACAGGGTTGATCCAGGAAAGGACATTTCAGTTATTTTCCCTCTGACTGTACCGCTCAGGGATCTGGCATTTCTGACATGAGAGAAAGATTAAAAAAAAAAAAAGAGGGAGTTCACACTTCTGCTCACAATATGCTACAAACAGCAGATAAATTGACAGACATTAGATTTCACAGTTAATCATATTCCTGGCTCCGTGCTCAGCCATGAGGAAACGGCTGAGGGTGAGGGGGTGACAAAAATCAAAAGGCATTTTGGCCACCCTGTACCTGTGGGACACAGGGATAGGGAAGAGCGGGTCACAGGGACGTCTCCAGTGGGCAGACTGGATTCCTCCCACTGCAGCTTTTTCCTCCTGGATTTGTAGGAGTGGTATTGCTGTTGTTAGCTCAGGCTGAACTTTACACTGAGTGACAGAAAGTGAGGTTTGGTTACTGGGAGGAGGGAACAAATCACATTTGCCTTGCTCTGCCGCTGGCCCTGTGAGCACCCCAAGGTATTTACGAGGCGATTTGGCCTCCCTCATTCAGTGTTTATCGCCTCCTTTGCCTTTGCAGCACAAATAATTAATAACTGCACTCTGCCTCGCTTCCAGTGAAAAGTTGGGGATATTGCAGGACTAAATTTGTGCTGAAGGATGTTCAGGCTGGGGTGCTGGGGAGAGGACTGGTTTCCTCACAGAATCATGGTACCTGTGATTCAACCCAGCATCATCATAATTATTTGGGCATCAGGTATTAAGTTCATGAGAATTTAGGTTTTTTCCTCTGGAGGAGAGAGCGGAAAGCGTTTTGACAAACAACTGAAAGTCCTGGTATCAAAGTGGGCACCAGTGAAAGCTCCACCTCTGATGTATGAACATTCTCCCCGATTTTCTCTCTTCAGTGAGAGCTTTAATCATCAGGGAGTGTTTGTGGGTTTCTTATCTCCTGTTCTTCGTGTTAGAGCCGGGATTAATACACGGGAGTCACAGTTTTGTGTTCGGGCTCAGTGTTTACTAATCCTTATCTATTGTTGTGAGCTCTGACTAGCAAGGCAGAAAATGGAGGTAAAATGGATGCCTCTAACTCTTTCCAAGGTATTTTTAAGCATAAACTATCCTATAATGACTTTTATAAATATATAATTTATATTTTTGACCCAATAATGACCACCCAAAGCAATGCAGACCTTTTTCACCCAATTAGAAAAAAAGCACCTGAAACCAAGAAGAAGAAGGTGAAGAAGAAGGACTTGGACAACACCCCAAATCCTCCATCTTGCCCCATACACATTACTATATACTAAAACCTTAAATTCTCAGTCTTTCACCCTGTGAGATCACACAATTCTATTCAAACCACTCACCCACAACCCCAGAGCCGTCACTCAATTTCAGGAGCCTGTTCCACCCCTCAGGTCAAATGTGGTGCTTGATTGAAGGTCAGTGCCCTTCAGCACAGAAAGCCTGAAATTTTCAGCCTCCAGGGTCCCAACAGGTGCTGTCATCTGTCCAAAGATTGGCCTCACATCTCAGTGTGTTCCACAGAGGGAGGAGATCCCGGGGGCTGCAGGCAGAGCAGTTTGTGTTTGTGGGGTCACACGGGGACACGCAGGTCCCTCTGAGGGCAGGGGGATGCCGCTGTTGGACACGAAAGACTCCAAATAATTCAGAAGGCAAAAGCGTAGAAAAAGAAAGCTCTTTATTGTCTAATTCTTACTGTCTTTATCAGGCGTTCCCATCCAGACTGAACACGGTTGGTGGACAGGAACGACACCTCTCTGATCCCGTGGGTTAAACCAGAGAAACAGCAAAACTCCACCTGGAGAAAGATTGTTCTGAGAAAGGAGAGTTGTTTGCCAGGATTGTTTTGAGGAGAAGCTTTCTTGGGAAATTTTTCCTTGGGAAAAAGTTAGCAGCAGCCAGCAGGCTAAAAATCTCTCAGGCTTACAGGGGGTGAGAGCAGCTCTGCCCCAGTGAGGCACAACCTGCATCCTGGCTGGAAGGACGAGCTCCAGAACTGCCCTGAGAGGCAAAAGGAAAGGAGAGGCTCATTCTCAGGGAGGATTTCTCATCACTGTTCCCATCTCCTGGCATCCCAGGCGGCGGGATGTTGGCTAAGCAGGTCGTGGGTTTATTTTAGGGGTGGTTTTCCTCTGCATCCTCGGAACATCTGGCTGAGCACATCTGTCCCTTAGCTGGAGGCTGTGGGAGGGTTTGCAGTTCCAGTTGTGAGCATAAATATAGCTCTAAACAGCATCTGGACCGTGAAACCAACTATAAAATACGGAATTGCAGGCGTTTAGGGGGAAGGCAGCTTGACTAAGCTCAGTAATCACCAATTCCAAATTCAGAGGGTAAAAAAAAAGACAAGAGGGATTATGGAGAGATTCCGAATTTCGAAGTAATTCTCATGAACACCAACTCTGGCAAGCGAATCTCTGATTGCGGCTGAAATTGAAGCAAAATTAAAATTTGCTTCTGAAATGTGGATTCCTGCAGCTCGCTCCCTCCTCTTCCCACATCAGTGTAACTTTCTGTCCTCAAGCTACACAATCTTCCAAGCAAAGCACAGAGCAATGAAATAAAACTTGAGAGAAAAAGCTTATTCCTTTTTTTTTTTCCCCCCAAATCACAATTCCTGGTTTTCACAAAAAGAAGAACAAAAGCAATAGCTTTAGGACAAAGGTAGCTGAGATCAAATGAAGCCAATTTGAGATGTGATTAAAATTTTAAAAAAAGAAAAGAAATAGAAATTATAATGAGAATATTCAACTTCTTTCCCAGAAGAAGGCTCAGTGGGTTTAATGGAAAATATTTTCCTTTTAGATCTTCAATATCAGTAATCCAGCCAAGCAGCAGCACCCATACATCACGGTGATGGCAGCAGCTGGGAAGAGAAATGTAAGAAAATTCTCTGTATGTGAAAGTTTGTTCCCAGCAATACCAGAAAAAACAAACCTCCAATCAACTGCAAGGGAAGGGAGGAAAAAGATTTCACCTGAAACAACTTTTTAAGGACAAAACTCTGAATAGTGCCATTAAAAGAAAGATTTCCTACTGGCCATCCACAGTTTATGAAGAACTTAAAAAAAAAACCCTCTTAACTAGAAATATCCAATATCCTTAAGATGCTGAGATGCTCTTGTTTAAGCTTTAGCAATTCCACTGAAATTGTGGGTACTGATCACCTGCTTTAGCTTTAACCTGTGCTTCTGGCCAGGCGTGGGCACAGTGTGGTTTTTCCTCCCGAAATTTAAGGAAATTTCAGTAAAACCAACCCCTCTGAGCCCGTTCTCCCTGTACTGCTGAGGAGCGGGAAGTTCCATAGAAAATCTGTTCCTGGACACAGCCAACCAGACAAACCCCTGGCACCTTTCACTGCAGAATTTACACAATAATTTTAAAATATTCTTAAAACAAAACATTTATGAGAATATTCATTTAAAAGCTTCATTTTAATCATTGAGAGGCAGTAAAATATCTGAGATTTTAAAATATCGGCGGTTGAGAAACTCAGAACCCACCACCCTGAAGGACCACGAAGGAGATTGAGCAGCTCTCCCTAAATCCTGCGTTATTTCCTTTTCCAAGTCCCCGTGCTGAAGGCGAGGTAAATTGAATGTTTATTGACATCCCGGTTTGCCGCACTGGGATTTTCTCCGAACGTTCGGGAAACCCCGCGGAGGACTCTCTAAGGCCTCATTATATGGAAGAAAAAGGGAATTTAGTTGCAAGGTGTGAGTTCTATGGATGAGTGAGCATCGGCAAACAAGGTCGGTCTGAACCGATACCTTGGAAAATCAACTTCAAAGAGCAATTAGTGGCCAATTACTCTCAGCACTTGGGAAGGGCATTAAAGTGTGTTCCTGACACCAGCAAGCACAAAGAACATTCGCAGCTCAAAGATGGGGATGGAAATCTCTCAAGTTTGTTTTTCCAGCCAAGGAAATTGTCAGGGAACAAAAAAACGTTCCTGCCTTTGCTGTGAGCAGCTCAGAGGGGCCAAAAGGTAAAAGAGCAAAGCTTTTCAAACCCTCCCGCAGCTCTCAAGCATCGCTTTCATCTTAAAAAAATATTTCGGGATTCCAAAGGGGCGCCGAAAATTGGAAAGTCTGGCAAAAATTGGGGAAAGGGAGTTCCGAGGCAGACATCTCTCCAAAGCTATGTTACCTTCCAGTCACACAGATTGCAATGCCAAGGGATGTTCTCATCGAACCATACACCACGGCAGCGCCTCATAAAAAAGTTCTCATTCCTTTAAAAGTTTGATTGAAATTGGCAAAAAAGAGAGAAGAGAATTTTTTTCCCCCAAAAGCTCCTGAGTGTATGTAAACAACTCGGTGTCTAATTCCATTTGTACCTCTGACACTTGCTGTTAAAAGAGGCAAATTGGGCAGTTTTTCCTGAGGTAAAACACCCAAATAAATCAGTGCACGGAAGGCCCAGGGACAAGGGAAGGAATGAAATCGAGATCCTTTGGGCTACAGAATATATGAATCCCTTTTAATGAGATTTTGATTACCAGCGGTAGTGCCTTGGAGCAAAAAACTCCAGCGATGATCTCTAATGTATTATTTTGCAGGAGAAATTTAAACATGATAATGTTAATCCAATGAATGTCCATTTAGGCTGGCTAATGATGAAACACTGCATATTACACAGTGCTCACCACGAATATGGGGAGAGATGTCCTTTATGGCATTATATAAAAAGAAATCAGTTTCATCAGGCATGCAGTTACTCACTCGGAAACCTTCTCATTTACTGGCTCTCAAGAATCATGGGGGATCAAAAACTGATGTAATGAGATCATTTCCCCCAAGTAAAAATGCAATATGTGATTAGCCATTATTGACTATTACACCAAATGAAAAGGAGTTCAATCCCGCATCCATATCCTCTCCCATGCTGGAGTCGCCTTATAGAAAGAGGCCTATAAACATCATTTTTTGGACTGGAGGATCCAAGGTCTTTCATTACAGAGACTTATTTTCAAGGGAAAGTGGTGTCATTATCGAGTACTGATGGCTTTCTTTCTGAGAGGAATGCAGAACTTCCAAAACAAACCCTGAAATGTGCGAATTCTCCGGGAGTTTATCACACCATTTGCATAAATTGGAGTACAAAAAAAAAAAAAAAGGCCTGAGCTGCCTTTTATTGTGTACATTGCGTTTTCCATTTGGCTCCAGGTGATTTGGGGTGTTCTGGTGTGAGGGAACGGAACCAAACCCCATCCCAGAGCCAGGCTGAGGCTGTGATGGGACTAAGGGAAGGCTCACC